>NC_049224.1:27043881-27668881 GCF_011100685.1 Canis lupus familiaris
ATCTATTCATTGTTTAGTAGCATGTTATTTAACTTTCATGTATTTAGCTCTTTCCAGATTTTTTCTTGTGGTTGATTTCTATTTTCATATTGTTGTGGTCAGAAAAGATGCATGGAATGACTTCAATCTTTTTGGATTTCTTGAGGCTTGTGTCCTAATATGTGATCTGTTCTGGAAAATGTTCCATGTGCACTTGGAAAGAATGTGTATTGTGCTGTTTTAGAATGGAATGTACTGAATATATCTGTTAAATCCATCTGGTCCAGTGTGTCATTCAAAGCTACTATTTCCTTGATGATTTTCTGTTTGAATGATGTGTTCATCGATCTAAATGGGATGTTAAAGTCCCCTTCTATTATCATGTTACTGTCCAATATTTACAATTGTTATGTTCTCTTGTTGGAATGTTCCCTTTATTAGTATATAGTGTCTCTTTTTCTCTCTCTTTTTTTAAGGTTTTATTTGTTTATTCATGAGAGACACGGGGAGGGGGGTGGCAGAGACATAGGCAGAGGGAGAAGCAGGCTCCGGGCTGGAAGCCCTGTGCGGGACTTGATCCCAGGACTCCAGGATCATGCCCTGAGCCTAAGGCAGGCACATAACTGCTAAGCCACCCAGGCGTCCCCTCCTTTTGTCTCTAATTATAGTCTTTGTTTTAAAATCTATATTGCTCAATATAAGTTTTGCTACCCTGGCTATCTTTATGTTTCCATTTGCGCAATAAATGTTTCTCTATTCCCTCATTCTCAGTCTACACATGTCTTTAATCTGAAATGAGTGTTTTGTGGGCAGCATGTAGATGGGTCTTTTTTTTTTTTTTCCGACTCCGTCACTCTATGCCTTTTGATTGTAGTATTGAGTCCATTTACATTCAAAGTTATTACTGATAGATACATATTTATTGCCATTTTTTACTTGTTTTGTGGTTCTTATATTTTTTCTCTGATCTTTTCTTGCTCTCTTTCATGGTTTGTTGGCTTTTGTTAGTGATATACTTGGGTTGCTTTCTGTTTATTCTTTGCATATCTATTACTGGTTTTTGATTTGTGGTTACCATTAGCTTTGTGTGTAATATCTTCTGTTTATAGCAGTCTATTTCAAGTTGATAGTTGCTTAAATTTGAACCCATTCTTTATTCCTCTCCCCCCACATTTTAGTTCTATGGTGTCCTATTTTACATCCTTTTATTTTGTGAATCCCTTGCCTAATTTTTACAGAAATACTTATTTTTACTGCTTTTGTGTTTTTACTTTTCATACTCTCACTTATATTCTTTCCTTTCCACTCAGAGACTACCTTATAATAATTTTTGAAGTGGTGGTTTAGTGGTCATGCACTCCTTTAGTTTTTGTTAGTATGAGAAACTCTTTATCTCTTCTATTCTGAATGATAGCCTTGCTAGATAGAGAATTCTTGGCTGCAGATTTTTCTCTTTCAGCAATTTGAATATATCATACCATTTTATTCTGGCCTGTAAAGTTTCTGCTGAAAAATCTGCTGATGGCATTATTGTGTTTCTCCTTTTCTGTGTCCTTTTCTCTTGCTGTTTAAAATTTTTTCTCAATCACTACTTTCTGCCATTTTAATCAGTATGTGTCTTGGTGCAGACCTCCTTGGATTGATTTTTCTGGGGGGATCTCCTTTTTGTTCCCAAACTGTGTCTTTGTCCTTTCTATCTTCCTTGATGTAGACCCTTCCTAATCTTTGGTTGTGGAGTTTATTCTGATAGTCTTTGGATTATTTCTTGGGTTGTTTATGCTGATGTGTTACTTAGTTGTATCCACGGGATGAGGCAAGCTTAGGGGCCATTTACTCTGCCATCTTCTCAGTCTCTCCCACCCTCATTTTATTTTATTTTTTAAAAGATTTTATTTATTTATTCATGAGAGACAGAGAAAGAGAGAGAGAGAGAGAGAGAGAGAGAGAGAGAGAGGCAGAGACACAGGCAGAGGGAGAAGCAGGCTCCATATGGGGAACCTGATGTGGGACTTGATTCCCGAGTCTCCAGGATCGCAACCTGAGCCAAAGGCAGGTGCTAAACTGCTGAGCCACCCAGGGATCCCCTCCCACCCTCATTTTAAAATATTGTTTTTCTTTTTGCTGTTCAGCTTGGGTGCTTTCTCTTATCCTGCCATCTATTTCATTTATTGTACTCTTCAAGTCTGATTGATTCTTTTTTATATTTTCCATCTCTTTGTTGAAATTCTGAGTTTATCCACTCTTCTGTTCAGTCCTGTTAGCATCTTTATGACCATTACTTTAAACTCTTTATCAGGTAGATTGGTTATCTCTGTTTCACTTAGTTCTTTTTCTGAAGTTTTTGTTTTCTTCTTTTGTTTGAAGCATATTTCTCTGTCTCCTCATTTTGCTTGACTTTCTGTGTTTGTATCTATGAATTAGATGGAACATCTTCTAACCTTGAAGGAATGGTCTTGAGTGTATGGTCATTCCCTGTGAAGACAACTCATCCCTAGTGACTTTGGTTGATTGATTGAAGCTGTTGCTGTCATTGGGACACTCTGTGCTGGAATGTCCTATTGGGATGGCTAGAACTGAAGCAGGCATAGGATAGGGTGGTCCTGGGATGCTCTCTGCAGAGGGTGCCTTGGCAGGATACCTAAATCTGAAGTGAGTACAAGGCCCAGGGTGTTTCAGGTTGTCTTGTGCAGGGAGCATCTCGGGCATTATAACTAAAAGTGAGGTGGGCACAGGCCAGAGGATTCTAGGGTCTTTCGTACAGGTGGTACCTGGCTAGGGTGACTGGACCCAAGATCAGTGTGTCCCAGGGGGTCCTGGGTTGCATTGTGTTTGGCATACCTTGAGAAGTCATCTGGAGCCAAAGTAATATGGGTCTGGAGTGTTCTAGGGTGCTTCACATCTGTGTCAGCTTAGTGAAATGGCTGGAGCTATAGTGAATACTGACCAGGGGCATTTCAGTGTGCACCATCCTGAGGCTGCCTTCATGGGATGGCTGGGGATGGTATGGGCTGGGGGCCTGGGGCTCACTGTCGTGGCAGGCCAGCTGCGCCGGTGCCGACCCTGTTCCTGTCCACACTATCGAGGTAGAGGGGGTACATAAACTCTGGTGCTTACCAATTCCTCTAACCTTGAGAGCATTCTAGCAGCTCCCACACAGTCTGGCAGAGTTCTGGGGCTCCTTTATATTCTAGGTGCCCTTTTGTTTTTTTATTTTTTAATTAAATTAAAATAAAAAATTTTTTGATAGAAAGCAAGCAGGTGGGTGGGGGCAGAGGGAGATGGAGAGAGAGAATCTCAAGCAGGCTCCATACTCAGTGTGGAGCCTGATGCAGGCTCAATCTCATGATGCTGAGGTGGTGAGCTGAGCCAAAATCAAGAGTCAAACACTTAACCTACTGAGCCACCCAGGCACTGCCCTTTTAAGCTATAGCTTTTTTTTTTCTGTGCCTCAGGGCAGATAAATTTGCTCAGTGTCTGGGTACCATCCCTCTCCAGTGTAGTTAACAGCATCAGGGATGGGGGTTCCTCTTGTTACTGTGTCTCCATCTCTTGACATTCTCTGGCGGGGGGCGGGGGAGGAGGGTGTGTGTCTCTCTATGATTTGCAGAAGCTTCTCAGTCAGCCCTCATTCCTTCTTCAGGGGGAATTGCTCTATAAGTGGGATAGATTTGATATGTCTGTGGAGGAGGGGAGTTCAGGGTCTTTTTACATTGCCACCTTGAACTATAAGTCCAACTTCTTCCAAGTTTTAAATGTTTGCATAAGTTAACCACCCAAACAAAAAACCCCAAGAACAATGAAAATACTATGCAGGCCAAATAGTTTTTGACTAAATCAGCTTTGGTCAAGCCACCCATCCCTGCCTGGAAAGCTGCCCTCTGTTCCCTGGAAAGCCACTCTTCCTGGTGGGATATTTAGGATGAGGCTCTTTTTGGCTGAGCTAAAAACTCTTAAGATTAAATAAGCAGAGGTTCTTCCAGTAGACAGGTGCTTTACAAATAGAGTCAGAGAGCAAGGGAATCAAGAAAATTGCTTTAAGTTTCATCTAGCCCCAAATTATTCTTTTGCACTTATTGGTGTTAGAGAGATGATTTTCACTCCTATAGAGACCTGGACTACAGCCAGGTAGTCCAAACTGGATTTGCCTACTTTTTTGTGTCCCGCACAGTGCCTGGCGCACAGCAGTTGCTCAGTAGGTATTTGGTAAGTGGGTGAGCGAGTGGTGAATGGAAAGGTGAAGGGCTCTTTTCTCCACTCACAGAGAAGATTGTCATGCGAATTTCGGCTGAGGGACGGGAAGGTCTTCTCTAGGCAGTTCTGGCAAGTAAAGACAATGAGGCTTCTGTGTTAATTCAGAGTGTAATTTGCAATATTTCACATTTATTTGTTGCATGTGTGGTTGTTGTTTTTTAATTCAGTTGAATGTTTTGAACAGAGTTCTTAAATATTGGATTATTAACAGTGCCGAGGCTAGGAGTAAAGTAAGTATTTAATAAATTGTAATTGTTACTGTATTTTTAATGAACTTCAGGAATTGTTTTTTTTTAGCTAGAACACAAGCTTGCTCAGAATAGGCCAATTTTTGGAGGATTGCTGCCCCCTCGTGGAGTCTATGGAGAAAGACAAGAATTTGAAGCTTGCTGTTGGGCTTGATGAGCAACTGGCTTTTCCAACTCAACAAATACTTTATTGAAGGGCTGAGGGTAGGGTACAGAGATAAATATTGCACAGTGCTCACCCTCCAGCAGCTCACAGAAACCGCAGGGCTGGAAGGGACATTACTTCTCAACTTTTAATCCTCAGAAGTCTGGTGGAAGAAGAGTGGGAGCAAGATGGGCCCTTGTGAGGATAACGCATAAAAAAATAAACTAACGGAGAACATCTTGAATGAAAATTTTCCTTCCATAAATTTTTCTTAGACATTATGTGTCTGCTACTGTTTTTTTTTCTAGTAGGTGCTATAAAAGAAAAACAATTAATGAACAGCTACTTAAAAGAAAACCCTCCAAACTGGTAAGAGATGTTCACACTTAGTTGGACAACTCTTTTTCATAGAGACATACGTTCCCAACTGTGATTTCTTATTGTGTTTTATAATGTATGAATTTGATATTACTTAGCAAGGTGAACTTAATGAAGGGGAGGCTTGTGTGCTAGACCATAGCTTGGGTAAGGCTTGAAGGGACTCCTTTCTTCAGGGTACTTTGTTGTTGTTTTTAAAAGATTTTATTTATGAGAGAGAGAGAGAGAGGCAGAGACCCAGGCAGAGGGAGAAGCAGGCTCCCTGCAGGGAGCCTGATGTGGGACTCGACCCCAGGTCTCCAAGATCACCCCCTGGGCCAAAGGCAGATGCTCAACCTTTCAGCCGCCCAGGCGCCCCTCTTCAGGGTACTTTTTTTTTTTTTTTTTTTTTTGGTGTAGAACATTTATTTATTTATTCCACGAAACACTCAAAGTTTAGGTCAGTGGGAAATAATTTTAATCAAAGAATTGTACATTTTCTTCCCACATATCTTGCTTTGTATTAGGAAATGACATTGCGATCCATTTCACTAAAATATTACAAAATATTTACAAGAAAATATTAAAATAACTCAAACACAAAAGGCAAGATGGGGTAAAATAAACTTTTTTTTTTTTTCAGAAATCTCTACTCCAGTGCCCACTGCACACAAGAAGAGAATCAAAACAAATAAGTAACAAGATCCCCTCGATCACAAGTTTCCAAAAAATTGGAGAAGGGGAACAAACCGGATGAAAACGGTGGTATGAAAGGGAATGGATGTTAGCAGCACTGCTTCAATAACCAATTTATTCTGAATGAAATAATCCTCTCTTATATGCAATAAATTCTGAACAAGGCTAAACTTTAGGATATTCCTTGAACTGAAATTTAAAAATACCCTGACAGTGAAAGTCGCTCTTTCACTAAGTTTAGTAAGAGCCTCTTTCCCCACCAACCTCTGGTATGAACAGAAACGCTCTGGCATTAAGAGCTGTCACAGTAGCCCTTCCATCTCTTTCATGAAAGCTTCATAAACATCATCCTTGGTCTGAACGGAGACAGGAACAGATGGACCAGATTTGGGAGCTGCTTTGGCAAGAGGCACAGCAGAATCATCCTCTGACTTTCTTTGGGGAGCAGCAGCAGCCCCTTTATTCTCCCGACGTACCCTTAATGCCGTGGGCACGAATCGAGTAATCTCTGCCTTGGGATTAGTGATCTGTGGCTTGGCACTGATGGTTGCTGTGGCTTTCTTCTCAATGGTGGCTGCGCTTGTATCATCCGCCTTGGGTCGCTGAATCAAGTTGGGTGGAGCACTTAAAACCCCCGGGTTGGGCAAGGGAGCTGGTGGGAAAAGCCCAGGTGGGGCAGGTCCAAGTGGAGGCACCAAAGGTGGGCGCATCATGCCAGGACGAGGTGGAGGGATGCCTGGAGGTGCAGGGGGAGGTAGCCTTGGTGGGGGTCCCCGAGGAGGAGGGCCAGGAGGCAGACCTGGAGGTGGACCCGGGGGAGGGCCAGGGGGTCGGCCTGGTGGTGGGCCTGGAGGCAAAAGTCGGGGTAAAGGCCCCCGGAGTCCTGGCATTCCAGGGGGCCTCAGGAATGGAGGAGCTCCTGGAGGTGGTCCAGGAGGAAGGCCAGTAGGTGGTCCAGGTGGCCGTAAAGGTGGAGCAGGTGGTGGTCCAAGAGGAGGTGGTCCTGGCATGGGAGGTGCTTGTATCTGAGAAGGAGGAACAGACTGTGGGGGAGCTTGCTGCTGTGAGGAAGTAGTAGATGTGCCGTCAGAAAGAGATTCCTCTTTATGCTGTTTCTGTGATTGTTTTTCTGCTTCAGAATCATCAGAATCATCTTCGTCATCATCCTCTGAAAATTCTTCTACTTCTCGTCCTTCCTCAGGGATTTCCTGACCTGCCATTCGAAGCATCATGGCTTGAAGAGGAGTCAGCTCCTTCATGTTCTTCTTTTTCTTCCTTGATTTTCCAGGCATATCTGCAAATCTTACACTCAGACCTGACTTCTTTTCTTCATTGTTGTCTCTCTCGTTATCATCACGGTGCACAAATTCATCCCCTTCACTTTCTCCATCTGACCTGTCAGTGTCACTGTCATCAGTACTGTCATCATGCTTATCTTGATCCATGTCCTCAGGATATCCGTCATCTTCACTGGTGCTGGAAACATCATCATCATGACCCCGTTGAGCAAGTTCTGGGCTATATAACATATCTTCATCCCGCCTGCGAGGGGGAAGATCTAGGGCAAAGCCCACTTTACGGCCATACATTTGCAAGACTTGAGGAGGTGGTGGACCAGGGGGAGGACCAGGAGGTTTTCTACCAGGGGGCAAACGTGGCACACCATGTCCAAGAAGAGGAAGTATAGAAACTGCCCGTGTCGGAGGTCCATAGGCTGAGGTCTTTTTTAGGATGGAGGGTGGCTGGGCACCAGGAAGTGGAATGTCCTGGATCAAGATGTTGGAAGGAGCATGTGGCATATCTGGCAAGGGAATACTCTCCACTTCCACATGCTGAGCATTCTTGACAGCATCAAAATATTGGCTAAGTTGAGCCCTCTTCTGTTCATATTCCACTTCTAGCTTTCTCAATTCTTTGTAAATGTCTGGATTCTCTTTTTCATAGAGTCGTAGAATACGTTCAAAGGTTTCACGCAGCTTTTTACGCTTGTCTTTCAGCACCTTCTCATTTAACTGTGGTTGCTGCACTGGGTTAAACTCCATTTCATCCAATTTCTCCATGTCCCGGATAATCTGTTTGGGATCCTTCATCTTCAAAACTGCAGCTCGTACCATCATGCGCTGTTTTTTGTTCTTCTTTAATTCTCTCTTCCGGGCTTCTTTTCGGGCTTGGTCTGTGGGGTTCATAAATTTTCCACTCTTGGTGGATGATGTAGATCTCCGTCCCATGTTGACAACTTATATGGTTTACCGGGCTCATTAAAAAAACAAAAAACCACTTCTGCTGGGTTCCTGGGACTGCGAGAAGCGGGGAGGGAACGATTCTCGGTCTCTTCTACTTCGTAGGGGCCTTCACCTCGGCCTGCCCTCTTCAGGGTACTTTGAACTGAACTTGTGACTTCCGAGAGCTGCCTTTCGAGGGTGGGATCGACCCCCACCCACATGGAACACTCAGCTCAGGGGCTGTTTGTGAGATTTCTAGGTGGAGGAGTTGGCCTGGTCTAAACACAAGCATCTTTTAATTTTAGGAACAAATCCAAATAGTAGGAGCTGAATAATCCAGGTCACTTTGTAGCCACTCAAGAAACTGAGTTGAGATCTGGCCTTGGTAATGTGAGTTGAGAGGTAAAGCCAAGGCTGTTTGATTTCCATTTTATGTTTTCCCATTCATATCATTTATTTATTTATTTTCAGAAGATTTTATTTATTCATGAGAGACAGAGAGAGAGAGAGGCAGAGACACAGGCAGAGGAGAAGCAGGCTCCATGCAGGGAGCCTGCCATGGGACTCGATTCTGGGTCTCCAAGGTCACGCCCTGGGCCGAAGGCAGGTGCTAAACCGCAGAGCCACCTGGGCCACCCAATTCGATTCGTAACATTTAACCCCCCCCCCCCACTTCTCTTAGCCAATATCCTGTTGAATCACTTTAAACTGTTCAGTGGTTTCTCTGATACTTTCTTAACCTTAATTCGATTCCATTTCTTCTTAGAGAAACCACACACGGGCAGGAGTTTTAGAATTGTGACTATGCTTGGCAGCCTCCTGATTCCACAGGGGGGTACGGTACAAGGCTGCGTGTCACCTGAAACCCCTTCTGGAGTTGGGAGTGTGGGGCCTGGAGGTGGGCCTCGCACTGCCTGTGGACCCCTTCCTTCTCCTGGGCGCAGGTCTCTTTGGCCCTGGCCCTCGGGTCCTCCCTTCATCACCTCTTCTCTTAGCTCCCGTGGGTGGGTCGGGGTGAGCAGAGCCCAGGCCCCGCTCCCCGCCCCCCCCAACCGGCCAGCATCGTCAGCTTCCTGGGGCTCCTTCCTCAACCCCATCTCCCAGGTTCCCTGGGTTTAGGCGGGGAAGGGGAGGGGGTGCTTTTCCTCAGGATGGCAAATGGGTGTTCCTCGTGATGGGCCTGCCTGCCATTGCGGGGTGCATCTGGAGGTGGCTCCGGGTGTGGGCTGAGTGTGCGGTCCACGGTCATGAGCAGGTGCCCAACTGGGGGCTCCGGGGCTTTCTCCCACCAGGCGGGAGGGGCAGGCCAGGCCCCTTGCACCCCAGCGCCCCTCACCGCCCTCAGCACCCTCTGCGCCTCCAGCCTCGAGGAATCCCTCCTTCCGCCACCCCTGCTCTGCCTTTTGAGTAACTCCTTTCATTCTGCAAGTCTGACTTCTCCAAACAGTATTCCCGGTGGCTTTTTTTTTTCTTTTTCTTTTTTTTTTAGGTAGGCCCCGGAAACCCAGAGAAGACACTGCACCGTGGATCATCCGCAACTGAGGTCGTTCGAAATGTGCTGGGGTAGCTCCCTGGGGCACTGACCCCATCTCCCTTTCTCCTCCTCTTCTTCCTCTTCTTCCTCCTCCTCCTCCTCCTCCTCCTCCTCTTCTTCTTCTTCTTCTTCTTCTTCTTCTTCTTCTTCTTCTTCTTCTTTTTAAATTTTTAAGGGTTTTATTTATTTATTCATGAAAGACAGAGAGAGAGGCGATAGACACTCAGAGACATGCAGAGGCACAGGCAGAGGGAGAAGCAGGCTCCATGCAGGGAGCTTGACGTGGGACTCGATCCCAGGACCCAGGATCAGGCCCTGGGCTGAAGGCGGTGCTAAGCCGCTGAGGCACCGGGGCTGCCCCCCATCTCCCTTTCATAGTCCCCGTTCCCTGATTGTCCAGGCAGAGGGGGGCTCTGAGCCTGTGACCGCACCAGGGACGGCCTGCGGGCTGGGACAGGCAACATTCCTTGCCAAGACCTCCTGGCACCCGGGTGGCTGGTGGCTGCCTTGGGCCCAGGGCGTGACCCCGGGGTCTCGGGATCGAGTCCCATGTCAGGCTCCCTGCGTGGAGCCTGCTGCTCCCTCTGCCGGTGTCTCTGCCTCTCTCTGTGTGTCTCATGAATAAACAAATAAAATCTGTAAAAAACAAACCAAAAAACAAAAGCAAGGGGGAAGATGAGGCTTTCTGCCTCAGCCTCAGGATAGATCCCCTCATGCCAGGGGGAGGCCTGGGGGAGGCCTGGGGGGCTCCGCGGGCCCCATGGTGTGGGGGAGGGAAGGGCCCGTGGGCCCAGGGGCTCAGCCTGGGGTGGGTGGGGGCAGAGACCCAGGCCGGGGAGCAGCAGGCTGCACGCTGGGAGCCCAATGCGGGCCTCGATCCCGGGACCCCGGGGTCACGCGCTGCCCCGCTGAGCCCCCCGGGACCCCGCCCAGGCCTTTGGGGGATGCGGCGGCCTGGCGGCACCCCTGGAACCACAGGGGCTGCACCGAGGTTCTTCTCCCCTCTGTGCAGTGACAGTCCCCTTTGGAGAAAAGGCGTGTGCTCTAGAACAGTCGTCACTACTAATCTGGGGTTGAGGATGTGTTTGCCCACACTAGCACTGGGCTGGTTTTTTTGTCGGTTTTGTTTTTTGCTTATGAGGGCAGCTTCTGTACACAGAAAACACAATTTATGGCTACTTTGGTTTTGAAAATTAGTGTTTGATTAAAGATACAAATTGTAAAACCTTAAAGGTTATAAGCTCAACTTATTTTTATTACTCTTCTATACTCTATAAATATACAAATATATTTATTATACGATAGCAAATTTTATCATCACTTTTAAGCTTTGTTTAGTCTCATTTGCAAACTTAAATTTCCACAGACATTTTCAATTTCATTTATAAATTGAATATATTAATTTATAGCATCTAAAATGCTATATTAATTTGTAATAGACTATAAATGTAGTATGTTTAGATTTCATTTATAAATTTAACTTTTTTTGACATTTGACAAAGCCTACATAGGTACTCAAGTAACTCTTATAACAAACTTATACATATTATGGATTTAAATTATCTTAACTATTTCTTATTTATATAGTCAATCAAATTCTTTCATACCTTTTAACCTAAAATCAGAAGTCTAAAGTCAAATATGCAATTATGCGTTTTTTGATTGAATCACAAGTTCAATTTATTAGATTCTCTAATATGCCAAATTCTTTAAAATATTTCAAATACTTTACTTGCATTTTATTTTTATTTTTAAAAAGATTTTATTTATTTATCCATGAGAGACACAGACAGAGAGAGGCAGAGGGAATAGCAGGCTCCATGCAGGGAGCCTGATGTGGGACTTGATCCCAGGACCCTGGGATCATGCCCTGAGCCAAAGGCAGATGCTTAACTGCTGAACCACCCAGGTGTCCCTCTTTATTTTTATTTTTTAAAAAGTTAACTTATTTAAGTAATCTCTGTACCCAATGTGGGGTTTAAACTCAGAATCCCAAGATCAAGAGTAGCATATTGTTCCAACTGAGCCAGGCAGGTGCCCCTCAGGTACTTTGAATATCACATATTAAGGGACGCCCGGGTGGCTCAGTCAATTAAGTGTCAGACTCTTGGGTTCATCTCAGGTTGTAACTTTATGGGTCATGAGATGGAGCTGCCCCTCTCCACATGCTCAGCAGGGAGTCTGCTTGAGATTCTTGCCCTCTCCCCTTCCCCCTCACATGCACTCATTGGCTCTTGCACTCTCTAGAATAATCTAAAAATCAATATCATATATACAAAGATAATTTTTAGACACTATACAAAAATATTAGGAAGGTGAGTTTATTATCTCTGTACTTAATTTTAAGTTTTCTCAGGAATAAAAAACCCTCAAGAAATTTAGGGTAAACTTCTCAGTGGACTGAGGTTATTTATTACCAAAGATTTGAGCAAAGATGTAAGATTTGGAGCTGTGGACAGTGCAAGGGATTTTGCTCATAACTCTGAAAGAAAGGCTGAGTGCTCATAAACCCAATGATAAATGATATTAAGGAGCCCAAGTGTAGGCCCTCAAACAAGGGTACCTCATGCATCACTCCCTTTGCTTCGTATCATTAATGACCTAGTTCTCGTTTCTTCCAGACCAGATTCTTTTTTGTTGTATCACTATACTCCTAATTATTTCCTAGTCTGGGCCATAAGAAATGCTTATAGGTACTTAAGTAATGGGTAACTGGGTTCTGTATCGTTCTCATTTTCTTTGACTTTGTAGCCCCACATTAAAATTAAGTGAAGGACAGTCCCCTGTAATAATTCTCAGATATAGGAATAATAACCTGGGAGAAGAGGAAGAAGAGCTTTCTTTTTGTTGGATGGAGGCAAAATGTGCTCTACTTCCCTCTTTGCCCCCTGCTTCCATCTCCCTGGGCCTTCTACCCATGGCCCCAAAGCCCTCCTCTGCCCCTAGGAACTCTCCTCACATCCTGTGGGAATACCCCGGTATGGTCTTTTTCCCCAGGGACGTCCCTCTTCCTTTTCCCAGTCACCTCAGGACCCTTGAGCTCAATTGAACAGTCAGGAGGAAGATGGGCACTAGATGAATTCATCCTAGTTGGAGAGTGAGGGTTGTTCCCACCCCTACAGGTGTTGATAAGATTCAAATGAAGACCTCACTAACATGACTAGGACTCTCACAGAAACGTGAGTTTCTGCACTAGGGTTGAGTATAAACATTCAGAAATCCCAGGTTTCTGTTTGGGGCAGAGGGCACCACACCAGCTGGTCCAGTCCCATAGTGTGTTGCTACTCTCTGGCTAGACTGTCTCAAGTGTTTCCTGATTCTCACAACTCTTTCTACTTCTCCCTCCTTTTAAAATTGAATATATTTGACATGTAATGTGTAAATTTAAGCATTACAACTTGTTAATTTGATACATTTATATATTATAATATGATTGCCATCATAGTGATATTTAGCACCTCTATCATGTATAATTATTCTTTTAGCAGTTAGGATAATTTTTAGTCTGTTAGTGGTTTGATGATTGTGGCACAATATTGTCTATATTCATTATACTGAACCTCAGATCTCTGTGACTTATTTACTATTCATTGCAAGTTTGTGCCCTTAAACACCATTAATCTTATCCCGCCCACCCCCATCCTCTGGTAACCACCATGTCACTCTGTTTTTAAGGAATTTGACTTTTTTAGGTTCCACACATAAGTGATGTCACACAGGAATGCTTATTGTTCTCTATCTGACTTATCTCACTTAGAATTATTACGCTCAGGGTCCATCATGTCATCACAAATGGCAGGATATTCTCCTTTCTCATAGTTTGACAATATTCCATTGTGTATATTTACCACCTCTTCTTTATCCTTTCATCCACGATGAGCACTCAGGTTGTTTGCATATCTTGGCTTTTGTGAATAATGCTACCATACACATAGGGGTGCAGATAACTGGTTGAGCTCCTGTTTTCCTTTCCTTTGGGTATATGCCCAGAAGTGGACTGGCTGGATGGAATGGTAGATCTATTTTTAATTTTTTGAGAAAAATCCATATTGGTTTTCATAGTGATTGGACCAATTTACTTTCTCACTGACAGTGCAAAAGGGTTCCCTTTTCACCAGATCCTCACCAGCACTTGTCCCTTGTCTTGCTGATAAGACAAGCCATTCTAACAGGTGGAAGGTGATAGCTCATTATGGCTTTGATTTACATTTCCCTGATGTTTGGTGATGTTGCATATCTTTCCATGTGTCTGTTGGCCATTTTGATGTCCTTTTTGGAAAAATGTCTATTTAGTTCTATCCATTTAAAAAAATCAGATTTTTTTAAGTTACTGAGTTGTGTGAATTCTTTATATATACCCCTTATCTAATGTATAGTTTGCAAAATTTCTCTCCCATTCTGTAGGTTATCTTTTCAATTAGTTTCTTTTCCTGTGCAGAATTTTCTGAGACTGATGTAGTTCCGTTGCTGACTTTTGCTTTTGCTGTTTGTGCTCTTGGCATCATATTAAAAAAAATCATTGCCAAGACCGATGTCAAGAAGCTTTTTCTGTACATTTTTTCCCGGTACTTCTCCATTTATTTATTATTTATTTTAAAGATTTCTTTTAAAGAGAGTGCATGTGGGGCAAGGGACAGAGGCAGAGGGAGAGGAAGCAGACTCCCCACTGAGATTGGAGCCTGTCACGGGGCTGGATTTTTAGGACCCTGAGATCACCATCTGAGCTGAAATCAAGAGTTGGCCACTTAACCAACTGAGCGCCTCAGGTGCCCCAGTAATTCTCCATTTAAACAAGAAGTTTTCTGAAAGTTTCAAGTTTTCTACCCCAGTTCTCAAGATATTGAGGAAGGATGACTAGAAGTAAGACAAAAGAGTGTACCCACTCAGTTGTGTGTCACTAAATGTTTGATGATCGGTTCTCTGGTGCCCTGCTTTGTAGTGTTTGCCAATTTCTATAGTGTAAATATTTCACCATGGTTGATTTCTAACTGTCAACATCTTGACAACTGTCTCTCAAAATTCCTCAAAATTTAATTGTTGGCTCTCCTGAGCTGGTATGTGCTGGCTTCAGCACATCACTGGATCTATTTGCTCTCTTGTATTTGATGACTTTTGTCTTCCCAACAATATAATAAGTTCCCTAAGGGATGCAGTTATATTCCTGATCTCCAGTAAGCTGATGGTACTAGCATGGTTACACATGCAAAAGTATCGATTAAAGGAAATTTCCTGTGGATATGTTGCTTTCTTAACGCAACGGCACAGCTAGTAGCAGGGAGACTTGGGGGTGAGGAGGGCACTGGAAGGCCGCCTCTCCTTTCCACCGGTCTCAAGAAGACTCCTGCGGGAGCCATAGGATCGTTTTGCTAAGGAAACCAGGCTCCCTGAAAGTCAGATCAAGATACAGTAAGAATTCATCTTAGATTCACATCCAGATCTGATCAACACATTGGGAGATGAGTGTATTTCGACGATGAGCATGAAATCTCCCACGATTTCACCATAGACTGCCTAGGAAAGTGCCAAAGACTCAGTAAAAGGGCATTAAAATAGTTATAAAGGTATAACCTAAGGGCACTGTTGATACAGTGAGTGAAAGAGCTTCTAGAGTTCCTAAGGGATCAGGAAATAATCATCTTTCTGTGAGATATAGAAAGTTAGGAAAAGGAGTAATATTGAAAGAGGACAATCTCTAACCAAATGAATTTGTCCTTCTGAGTTTGTTTTTTTTTTTTTTGGAATTAGGGAAGACTTATAGATGTGGAACCACAAATTGGAAGAAGCCCATGACAGCACGATGGCCCAGAAATCCTTGGAAGGATCCTGGAACAGAATCCCCCCAGGGGGACTCACAGTCCAGCAGAAGGAGTTGGTAGACTGGCCTGAGTTCTGGCCACTGAGCGAAGACCCGGATGCAGATCAGATGTTGTGTTATGATGCAGCATCTGTCTCTACACCTCACGTGTGCAGGCAGCTACCTCGAAGTCCTGTCCCTGTGCTGGTCATGCCTGGGCCATGGGATTTTCTGACTACTGAAATCATGCTCAAACCGTGGTGACTGTGTTTATGCTTCCCTTAGGATTTAAGATTCCTCTAGGAATTTTGGAACAGAATATTTTACTACCCAGCAATATTCTTTAAAACAGAATTCTTTTTTTTTTAACAAAAAACAAAAACCAGAATTCTTAAGGAGTTTGTAAAAACTCGCCTGGATCTTTGCCTCACAGATGCAGTGGTCAAAAGGCTAGTGTAGCGATGAGGCACCTCCCTGCCCTGCCCCAGGTGATGTCACGGATACCATCGTCGTTCGAGCGTCTGTTGTGAGGAGCCGTTTGAGTTGTAGGAGGGCCTGTACGATCCGTCTACACTACTGTCCATTCAGCCAGCCAGCAAACACGTCCTGGGTATTTACTATATTCCAGGTACTGTGTTGGGCGTGGGGGACGCTGACTATAGGAAGAGGGAGGGGGCCTTTAGCTCGCTGAGCTGACATTCCACTAGGGGGAGCCAACGCTACAAACAAGCCTGACGATGGGGCGGTTGGTGCTGGTCTGGAGGGTGCGTCCTGGGAAGGGGGGCGGGGGGTATGTGCAGAAAGCACTGCACACATCTGCTCCAGGCTTGGTCTGGTACAGTCTTCGTGGGGAAGGTTCTCCCGAGCATGTGTTTTTTTTTTTAGTTTCCTTACCCAGAAGAGGGAGGGAGGCTGCTGAGGCGAGCATGGCACCTCGAGGCTTTGCTGTGAAGCTCAGCCAGAGTGACCAGAGATGGGAGCTCCCTCCTGAGCCTTCTGACTCACGCACTTGCCCAATCTCACTGACTCCCTGAGCAAGAAAGATCCCCCAGCAAGGTCAATACACAGACCTCAAGAACAACAGACTCACCCCCAAAGCCTGAGCCACATGTAAGCAATGTTTGAACAACACGGTGTTTAGAAATTATCTCTTCTTTATTGTCACGTTCATATAAAAAGTCTGATATAGTTGGGTTGGTAAAAGGAAGCCACCGTGTATATAAAAAAAAAGTTGTAGAAGTTAAAAAATATATGGCTTTAGTGTTTGGAAAAGCAGTTACGGATTGCTTCCTTGGCTTAGCTATCCAGGCGATCGAAATTCTGCGTTTGAAACTCTTGGAAGTCCTCTGGGATGGTGTCTGCGGACAAGAACAGGCCCAGGGGTTAGTAAGGCTCCTGCTACCTGGAAGCCTGGCCCGGCTCGCGCCGCGCACGCATCCAGTAGGGGTCACTGTCAGCCCGAGCAACAGGCCCCAGAAGGCTCCACAGCCATTTTCTACCTCAGGCTGCTTTGCAAACTGTTGGCTTAAAGCCCAGGAGTGCTCATTCACGGGCCTAAAGGACATTAGCAGGCAGGAGGGATGGAGTCCGTGATTATGCTTGAGCCATAAGAAAATAAAGGCTGCCCGTAAATGAAATCTGACTGAATTTCTCACTGAACCCCCAAATCCTAAGTCAAGCAGTTAAGTTCTATGCATCTCAATTTCCTCATCCATCAAATAGGAAAAATGAGATCTACCATTTACTTTAGCTAAGCAGGGACTGTTGCATTTTAATGAATACGTGGCGTGAGCTTGGGGCTTCTGGGAGGAAAATGTGCTATAAGAATAAGGTAGTAGGATTTGATTAATTCTAGTAATATTATTGTATAATAACAAGAATAGTACATTACCATTGCAGCGATACTTCAGGTTGGACCAAATGATGTTTTCTTGGGAGAAGCAGAACACACCAAGCCGGCCTCCACGCATGGTGGTGTCTATGGTGACCCCAGAGTCAGCCACCAACTCGGAGCCTTCATAAAATCGCACTCTGCAGACAACACAGCCCAGGCTGGTCACCATGAAGCTCAAACTGGAGTCAAGGTCAGACCCACCTCTTTACTGTTTCATACTCCACTTCTCACAGCCCTGGCCTGTGTCCTCACTGTCCCCCCTTCCCTACTAGATTGGAAGCTCCATATGGTCAGGGACTGGAGGTTCATGCCCTCCCCTATGCTGTCTCTCCAAAGGCCCAACACGATGTTGGGCACAGAGTCAAACCTGATGGGTACCCGCTGAGGAGTTCAAGAGGAATCACAAAACCCACTGCTTTTCTTGAGGTCCGACAGCATCTGGTCGAATCGCAGAATAGTGATCCCCGCTGGGGGCAACTGCATCCCTAAAGTGGGGCCATTTCTGGCTGGCTGTTTGGCATTTTGTGACCGAAGCCAGGGATGCTGAACGGTTCACCTGGCCCTGGACAGAAAGATCAAAACCTGTCCTGCATCCTCTACACTCTGGACTTGCCTCCAGACACATGGGTAGGTGGAAAGGCCATTTGTAATTGACCTGGGACCAAACTTCCTCTTCCTTGTCGACAGCGAGTAGTTTTTGCACCGTTTGAATATATACTGAATTTTCTGTGGGTCAGCTGAGGAGCGATCGAGTACTTTCTTCGGCTTAACAAGAGCTGTTCTCCATTTTAGAAATGAAGTCAGCAGGAGAACAACCTGCATTAAAATGTCACTGCCACTATGTCATTTTGTGTTGTGGTGTAGTTGTGTCTAAGCATTTACGTGATTCTGTTATAAATTACTCTTCTTTCTCTATTAAATTGTTAGGGATCAGATTGTTTTCCAAATTGTCTGCAGGCAGACTGTCTCTTCTGTGATTTCATTTTGGGACGGAAAAGGAGGCATCAGGCTTCCTCGGGCTGAGAACGTGATCATCTTACTGTGTGACAAAGAGTACACTGGACTTAATGTCCTCGGGAGAACAAAGCATGAATTAGCCCTCATGATTTTCTTTCTTCCAGCACGCTGCTTGCCTGCCCCGGTCAGGAGATGGCAATTTGTACTCCTTTCTCAGTGCGCTACGTAAGATGGCGTCAGTGTTGATCTGCGAGCTTGAGGAGTGAGAAAGGAAGTACCTGGTCTAAATTTCAAAGGTGCAGCCTAAGCCATTGTAGCTTCTGCGGACAGTTGTTTGCATCTGGTTTTCAAACAGTCCTCTAGGGAAATGAGGCAGCTTGCACTGGCTGCATGAAGGTCGGTTCCTGCCACGTGTGGTACACACAGAGCAGCAAGGAGGCCAACATAAAGTGAGATACAGGCACTGCCTCCATGGAGTTCACCATCCAGCCGGGAAGAGACGGTAAGGGACTCGTTGCAGTGCAGTTTCGAATGTCCATGAAGGAGCCAACACCCAGGCTGAGCCGCATCTCCCTTCACACTGGTGAGTGTGGCAGGCGCCCGTCACCAGTCAAGCACCCCCCTCCTCCAATGCTGAGGCCTCCATGCAAAGAGTCCCTCTACCCCCCAGTTTGGTTAGTCTGAGCTGGGGGTCTTCCTCCCACTTCCTTCCTAGGAGCCAGAGCCTGACATCTCAGAAGTCCTGGTGTGCCCTGGGAGGGCCATGGTGGGCTGGGGCTGCTCAGGGCAGCAGAGGCTCTGTGAGGCTGAACGAGGGTGGGCCTAGCTTCAAGAGCAAGGTGAGGAGCTATGTCCTCCACGTACCTGATGTAGCCCACCTGGGGCCGGTGCTGCAGGAACCAGCGGTAGGACACCTTGTCCTTCCAGCCCACGTTCCTGGAGTCCTTCCACAGCAGCCGGACCTGGTCACTGGTGTCCCCAGTATGCCACAGGGAGTTGCGGAGATGCTCTCCAGGACCTGTCTTAGACTTAACAGCCTGGAAGGGACATAAGCGAGTTTTTATTTTTTTTATTTTTTTAAAGATTTTATTTATTTATTCATGAGAGAGAGAGAGAGAGAGAGAAAGGCAGAGGGAGAAGCAGGCTCCACACAGGGAGCCCAAGGCAGGACTCGATCCCAGGTCTCCAGGATCATGCCCTGGGTCGAAGGCGGCACTAAACCACTGAGCCACCTGGGCTGCCCAATAAGCGAGGTTTTAGACCAGAATGCACAGGCCACCCTTCCTGCTTCCTGGGTTCCTGGGGTGGTGACTTCATGGTTATAATCTGGCTGCCTTTGGATCTGCCCTTTCTATGGAGGTGACCCTCAGCCCTCGAATAATCAGCACTGGCCGATACCCCGCTGACCTCGCCCATGGCTTTCCTGCTGTAACTCCACCGCGCCCCACACCTGTCCTCTGAGGACTTGGAAGTATGCCTTTTCTCCCAGCAGAGAGCGAGTGCCCACTAGAGCGGACCCCACCGAGAGCTCAGGTTAGCCTGTTTCTGGCACAGTGCACCTGCTGACGTGCCCCCAGGGCTCCCCCAACTCTTGATTCCCCACCTGAGCTGACCTGATGGGGAGGACATGAGTCACCCAGGAGGGAGCTTGTCCACAGGAACGTCCATATGTGAACTAAGTGCCGTAGGCGAGAACAGGCCTGAGAAGGAGGGTGAAGGGCCCAGAGGGGAGGTGAGTGACAGAACGGTCGCTACCTTGAGCTGGATGCCAGGCTCGGCGACAGCGCGGAACGGCGTGGCCTGCCAGTACGTCTGCTCCGTCTGCTTCCACATGACCACATAGAAGCTGGAGCTGTCTTGGTAGCCAAAGATGAAGCCGGCATAGTCATCGTCCGTCTGGGTGTTTACGTGGAAGGTCCCTTCAAAGTCAACTCCGTTAAACGCCGTGTACCCTGCAGGGACCACAAGAAGATCAGAAAAGCTGACCGGCCCCAGGAGGAGCTGCGGAGAGCGGGTTCCATGCACGTGCTGCGGAGGCCCTGGACATACCCACTGCCAGGCCGGGGTCGCTGTTCATGGTCTGGACAATCTCCATGCCCTGCAGAGAAAGTTGAAGGAGTTAAGGGCAATCTGAGAGGGTGGGGAAGCTCAAGGAAGCCCAGAGCCTCCGCGGCGGGGAGCGCTCACGAGGCCTGGCCTCCACACAGCCTGCTTTATCTGAGGAACTGCTCTACCTCGCTGGTGCTCGAACAAAGCACAGCCCTGGGAGGGGGAGAAAAGCTGAACAGAAATGATTTTGCTAAAATGGGAATTAAGAGTTCCTTGAATCAGCTTACTTCTGAGAGAGCATCACTTCTAACGCATGTGACTTGCCGGGTGAGGCTAAAGGCTCGAAGCCTCTCTGTGCCTGCTTTTCGTAGTTTCACAACGAGGGGGGCAGGTGGGAGGCAGTCTGCTGGAGAGCTGGGGGGCATGGCTCTCGGGCCAGACTGCTTCTGCCTGGGTCCCCATTCCAGACTCTCCCTGCGGAGCTCCCGTGAGCCACCACTGCAGACTGAGGGGGCTCCATGTCCTGTGTAGAACGGGCTCGCGGAAGCGCTAGGCCAGAGGCCAAGGGCAGCGCGCCCTCTCCTGTGTGGAGAGCTGCCCACCACCGGGCACCTACTTGGTTCAGCACCACCCAGTTGGGATCGATCTGCGCGTCCCCTTCAGGGTCCAGGACCACCGTCTGGTAGGCTCTGAAGTCAGTCAGGGTGACCTCTGCATTCTCCGGGCAGACGTCGATCCGATCGATGACCTGGTCCTGGTCAAAGTCGGTCTCACAGATGTCTCCCACGCCGTCCCCTGAGTGGGGTGGGGTGGGGAGGAGGAGAGGATCTGGCTCCCGTCCACACTGCCTGCACCACTGCTCCTTCACAGAGACAGGGCTGGGCAAGGAGCCGAAGGGAGCCCCCCCCTTCCAGGGCGACCATCTTCAGCCCATGCGGCCCCAGGCCCCACCCTGGAATCTTCAGGGTGGGTTGGTGAACCCCACTGTATGTGACCAAAAGAATTTCCTGGGGACAGACTGGAAGGCAGCTGTTCAAAATTGGTCTCATAAGAAACTCTGAATGTTCTCTGAGGACACTGGGGTTCACCAAGTGGTGGGTCTGAAGGCTGACCTTACAGAAGCAACATCCATAGCGCTTTCGCTGTAACATATGAAAAACCGGGAAATTGTCACCAGAGGGTCTCTAAGACCGTACTTTCTGGTGATCCTTAGGCTGAATCCGGCTCATGGTATGATTTGTTCCGTTGATTTGTTATTAAAATATTTCAGCTAAATGCTACCTAGCTGTGGACGGCTGTGCCCTCACCGGCCCTCCAGGGTCCTCACGGTTCTGTCTCCTTTCTGGCTGGTGCACACTCTCCCTGTGGGCCTGGCCCCCGGCGGCCACTGAGGTGATGAGCCCACTGAAGCCGTTCGCGGCTCTGCCCTTCCCTCTATCCTGCTCCTTTCCTGTGGCCCCTGGTGAAAGCCCCTTGGGCAGGAGCACGTGGCTGCTCCCTTGTCGCATGTGACCTCATCCGGGGCTGCTGAGAAGCTGCAAAGCAGCTCTTCTGTGACAGAGTTAGGGGGTTGTGTCTGCCAGCTGTCCACTGTCCACACAAGCTGTGGCTGCTCAGGGAAGTCCTGGGAGAGGCGTCCCACTCCCACCCCAGGCGCCTGGTGGAAGGGAGCCTGGGAGCCGCACGCAGCCTGACGCTAAGCCCACTTACTGTTGCTGTCCTCCTGGGCTGGGTTTGGGACCAGCCGGCAGTTGTCTGGCCCAGGGGGCACCAGGTCTGGGATGCCATCATTGTCATCGTCATCATCACACTCGTCACCAATCCCATCCTTATCAGTGTCCAGCTGGGCACTGTTAATGACAGTGGGGCAGTTGTCTGTGCTGTCCTGATGCCCATCTCCGTCACTGCGGGAGAAAGAACAGGTGGTTTGTGGCACAGATAAGCAGAGAACAGGATAGGAATGAGAGCTGGGGTTTGGGGGTTGGGCCAGAGAACATTTTCCCATTCCTGCGTCTTGTTGAAACAAGTAGATCATATCCTACACTCCAGAGGATAAAGGCTGATTCCCGATTTTGTGACCAGATGCTCCCAATCAGTCCCTGGGGACTATGATCACTTGCCCCCCCCCCAACCCCCCACGCAACTGAGAACCTACAAAGGGAGCCAAGTGTGAGGGGCAGTGGAGCCAGGCCGCTTAGTGTGGATCCTGGCTCAGCACTCACCAGCAGCCGGCCCCTCTGCGGCTCAGTGTCCTCATCTGTAAAATGGGAATAACGGAGCCTACCTCATGGGGTTGTTATAAAGATTAAATGTTCACACGACTAGAATTTGGCACATTACATTTTAGTATGTGGTAAAGCACTTCTACACGCTGGCTCCTGGGAAGCCCTATAATGTTTTCTCTTCCTCTTCGCGTCCCCTGGCCCGCAGACCCAAGAAGGAAGAGAGGTGAATGCCCCGGGGAAAGTGGCAGAGAGGACAGGGCCGCCTCTTCCCGAGAGCTGCGCGTGGAGTCTGGGCTCGGTCCCGCTCTAAAGCTTCTCAGAACCCTCATTCTCTGCCCACGTGACAATTCTTTTTTCCAGGCCTAACGGCCACCAAGGATGAGACTGCCCTGTCCCCAGAGGCTGCCCTGAGCTGATGCAGGCCACACACTTGGAGTCAGAACAGATGCTCCTTTCACCTCATCCACCCATGGCCTGTCCCAGGCTGGGATAGGACGGGGGAGGGGTCGGAGACCTGTCGACGCCCTTCAGGCCCCGCTTCCCAGGGGGGGTCCCAGGGAAAATGAGGCCAACCCCGACAAGCAGAAGGGGACAGTGGAACGGCTGTGCCTGCAGCAGGGCTGGTGTTTAAATCTTAGGATCGGGTATTTCCACGCGGCTGTTCTATACAGCCTTGAACATTCTTATGCAAAAACAAGCAGTTCCTGTCCTCCTCCCCAGGGTTCAAGTTTGTGGGAATTAAAATGTCGCAGGATGAGTCATTTATTTTAGGCAAATATCTAGAGGCTGACAGGATAGGATATTTTAGAGATTCCTGGGATGGCTGGCAGCGCAAGAGGATCCACAAACGGGGAACATTCTCGATGTCCACCACTTAGGGAGGGTTCCGGGTGCCGGTCCCACCTTCCACGCAGAAATGGCGACCTCTCCTCAGCTGTGGCAGCGGTAACGCAGGCCGCCATTTGCTGCACGTCACCTGAGGGCCGGCATTCTGCCCCGAGCTCTGCCTAATTTCTCTTTCATTATTACCGGAACCAGCAAGGTACGTTTAATTCCCTCTACTTTGCAGAGAAAGACATCGAGAGTGCAACTGCTAAGGGTGTTTACGTTCACTGGGCCACAGGCACACAGAGGACCGAGCTGGGGCTTCCTAGGAGCTGTCCTTGCACAAAGTTTGGCTCCAGAGCCACTGTGTGCAGGGCGGCCTCGGAGAGGAGGTGGGGAAGGAGAGCCCTGTTTGCCCCTGCTCTGCCCTCCCGAGTCTCTTCATGCAGAGGAAAGGGGCCAGGGCCTGGATGGCAGGAGTCTCCCGGGCAGAGGTGATGCTATGTCCTGGGTGACGCTCCACAGCATCCCATCCAGGCCTGCGTCTTTTCTTTTTTTTGAAAAGATTTTATTTATTCATGAGAGAGAGAGAGAGAGAGAGAGAGAGAGAGAGAGAGAAGGGGGCGGGGTGGGGGGAGAAGCAGGCTCCATGCAGGGAGCCTGACGTGGGACTCGATCCCAGGTCTCCAGGATTAGGCCCTGGGCTGAAGGTAGGCGCTAAACTGCTGAGCCACTGGGGCTGCCCTAGGCCTGCATCTTAATAGGACTACCTCCACGTGGGGCGGGTGGGGCGGGCGGGGCGGGGGCGAGGGGGGGGGGGGGGGGGGGAGGTGGTGACAAAACTCATTTGCCCAGAACAATCCCACCAAAAATAAGGGACGCAGAATGAAAAAAATTCCAAGGACAATGAAACGACAGTGATCTCTCAAACTGACAGCTTTCTATTTTGGGATCGTGGTGAAGCTTTCCTGAGTTGAACGAACATAATGAAAACGCTAAGCCCATCGAGCGCCTCTAGGTAAGGGCAGCTGTAACGTGCACTCTTCATAAATTAACTCAGTCTTCACAACAGACCTATGAGCTACATGGCACCGTCATCCCCGTTTTTCAGATGAGAGACAACTGAATAACAGAGACTGGTGACTTGCCTAAGGTTAGGTATTTTGAAGTGAGGGGTCTGGGATGTGTAGCTGGCTGGGCATCCGGAGGCCAACTCTGAAGCACGATGCTCTGCTGCTTTTCCTGTAATAGAATCTCACTCACTAGAATGCTCGGTGGCCCCTTCTGACCCCATCACTTGAATATAGGGAGCGTTCGAGGAGGTGTGGTAACCCTGACCAGAGGCGGGCTACTGTCCCACCAGTAGCTCAATCTCTCTCCATCCATTCAGAGAGATCCCAAAGTAAGGTAGCGGCAGATTGCTCTCAAAGCTAAAATTCTCCCCAAATTTTTCATCTGGCCCTCATGCAGCTGGGAAAGGTGCCATACCTGTCCTGATTGGTGTCACAGGAGTCCCCAACCAGATCGTTATCCACATCAGACTGCAAAGAGAACAGAACAGGTTATTATTTATGCCTGGGCCTTCATGCACAGAATGTTCCAGAGAAGGCAGACCTGGCCCATCATCACTGCATCTCAGGAATTATTTCTCTGGAATTGGGTTGGTGCAGAACTGCAAAAGGACAACACCATATTGGTGTAGGCACAATGCTGAATTGTCAAAAAAGCCTTCCAAAATATCAAGCCACATGGCTGGGCTGCCTACACACCAGATGAGCTGATTGGAAAGGGCGCCGGGGCAGGAGGGTGGCAGGTGGAGACGTGCAACTCTGGCACGGGCCGGAGGGGAGCCAGCCAAAGGCCTGGGGACTAGGCAAACCGATTTTGCTTTCCCTCCGCATGTTGGAATTGAGCCAGAATGGGAGTGAGTCACAGAGGGCAATAGTGACGCCCCTCTCTTGGGGCTTTAAAAATACATGACACAATCTATCCAATTATCCAGACAGGAAGGAGGAGTGAGAAGGGAAACAACACGTCGCTGACTGAAGTGCATCTGAAATGTCCATACATAGGCTGTGTAGGGGTTTGGAGACTAAAAGGACACAAGGCGCCCAATGGTTAGATGCCATGTTACATTTTCCTTCCAGGAAAACATCATTGTTGTTTTGGGCATCACTAACTCCTGCCACTAATCTTACAGCAGTCTGCAGCCTGTGGGACCCACCCAGAGGGCCTCAGACTTCCTGTAGCAGTCCTCCTAGCACCCCCAGGCCTGGAGTGTGCAACCCCATCAGCTCTGCTCCAGGAGGCTGTGGCAATGACAAGGAGCTGGGCCAGTGCGCTCAGCTGGTTTTCTAGACAGTGTTCTTAAAGAATCTGCACAGGGCAGCTCGGCCTAGAGTCTGAATCCCCCGGACGGTACTCACCTGGTTAGGGTTGCTGACATCAGGACAACTGTCACAGGCATCCCCCACACCATCACCATCCTTATCCCGTTGGTCACGATTGGGAACTCTTGGGCAGTTGTCCAGAATGTTTTTTATTCCTACAAGAAAGGAACACTTGCCTGAGTCAAGTGAACATCTCAGGTGGGTTTACAGACTTCTAGGCGATAAGAGATCAGGCCTAGATGCAGGCACGTAGTGAGTGACTTCTGCTGGGGCCATCCTCCCGGAGCCGCTACCTTTTGTCAGCAATTATCTGCAAGTGACATCAAAGGATGGATTCTGGGAGACTTAAAAATGAATGATGACCTGAGGCATTTCTCCACGGAGCTTTAAGTTGTCCAAGACATCTATGGCAACCACTGCAACTAGATGAGAAGGTCACGAGGGTGAGATGGCCTGACCCTGGAGGAGGGCTGGTGAACAAAGACTAGGGACCTGAGGGTTGAGGCAGTGGTGTGCTGGAGCCAGGCCCACTGTGCCCCTCGTTTCTCAGCTTTTGTCTCATCAGGTCCTCTTATACCAACTGCTTGAAATCAGTCATGGTGGGAATGGGATTTATCCCACAGAAACTGGCCAACACTACAACTTGGGGCTTTTTGGTTTTGTTGAGCTGGTTCACCAGCATACCACTGGCTCTGGTCGTCCATCAGGCTTGCAGAAGATGAGGTAATGTTTTAGGGAGGTGTAGATATTCTGGAGTGGGGTGTGTGGGGGGGGTGGGTGGTAGGAATGGGGGGAGGGGGTACACATCTGGGAAGGTTTTCCTTCAAGGCCCTTGTGATGTGAAATGTTTTTTAGAAACTATCAGATCCAGTCTATACTTCGATGACAGTCATCTCTATGTCATGGAAGCTATACAGAAACAAATGTCCTTCAGCAGGGCCTGAGTGGCTCAGTCAGTTAAGAAGCTGACTCTTGATTTCAGCTCCAGTCATGATTTTAGGGTCGAGAGATCAAGCACCATGTGGAGCTCAGTAGGGAGTCTGCTTGAGATTCTCTCTCCCCCTTTCCTTCTGTTCTTCCCCATCCCCTGCACTTTCTCTTTCTTTCAAATAAAAAAAAAAAAAAAAAAAAAAGGCCCCAAACATGTCCTTCTTCACATCAGGAGAGGCTCCAGAGCTCAAGCTGTGCTCTAGGGGGTGCCATTCACACAGCCCACACTAGAAGGCCCCTTCAGCGGAGCTAGGAGCTGGGCAACGTGGATCTCCTGCCTCCAGGCTCTTCCCAGAATAGGCAGGGCATGGACACGTTTCCCAGGAGACGTCTGATCCTCTGCTGGAGGAGCCTGACCCAGGTGTAGCCGGTGACCCTGCTCTTTTGAGGCCCCTCATTCAATTCTCTGCTTCCAGGACTCTTATGCATGCAGAAGGATGGTGGTGGGGGTGGTGGGGAAAGACACACTTTTTCTAGGAAGACAGATGCCCTACAATGACAAAGCCCTGACAAGACACAGCTTGAAATAATTCCTACAAAATTTCTGGCAATGATGTAGAATTCCAGAAACACTCGGGGTATTAAATAGCAGAGTAGGTTAGGGAGAAACAGGTGGGCCAGAGGCACCCAGATGGCTCATCCAGACTTGTGATTTCAGCTCAGGTCATGATCCCAGGCTTGTGAGATCAAGTCCCAAGTCGGGCTCTGCACTGGGTGTGGAGCCTGCTTAAGATGCTATCTTTCCCTCTCCCTCTCTCCCTTGCCCCTCTGTACCTCTCTTTCTCTCTTAAAAAAAAAAAAAAAAAAAAGAAAAAAGAAAAAAAGAAAAAAAAAGAAAAAGAGAAAGAGAAAGAAAAAGAAAAAGAAAAGAAACAGGTGGGCCAGACACCGGCCACAGGTAACCACGCAGTGTGGGAGCCCTTCTGAGTCAGCAGTTCTATTTGTGCTCCTAACAGAGAACGAGGGCAAAAGGACAAATGAGTCCCAAATGAACGACAAAGTGAGACAAGCCCACCATCTCCATCCATGTCGTCATCACAGGCATCTCCTTTCCCATCCCCATCGGTGTCTTTCTGGTCATTATTTAGGATATTCCGGCAGTTATCACAAGCGTCCCCAAAGATGTCTTTGTCACTGTTCCTTTGGTCCACGTTGTGAGTCAGGACACAATTATCCTAAAGGATTGGAAGGCCAAGCATTTACTCAGGCTCATTGCTGGTCCTATAGTGGATGCCAGCCAGCCTCCGCAACGCCCCAACCTTCCCCAACATCCCCACCCCCGACCGGTCACACGCAGTCAGAACTCAGGATAGAAGTCACAATGCCACAGGATCGCAGGCATGGAAACTAGTATTTGGGATGAGTAATAGAAACAGGTGACTTCGCGGGCTTCCTCCCACGATCCCTGGAATGGGGCACTTCACAGGTCCTCCTGGCAGGGCAAGTACCTGCTCATTCAGGATCCCGTCTCCATCAGCATCCTCATCACAAGCATCCCCAATGCCATCTCCGTCTGCATCTTCTTGGCCAGAATTTGGCACATACCTGCAGTTGTCCTAGGGAGAAGAAACAGCTCAGAGAGACGTCTCTGACCTTTTTTCCAATTTTATTGATGCATAATTGACAAAACTGTAATATACTTGAGGTGTACAGTGTGATTATTTACCATGCACGTATATATGAAAGGGTTCCCATCATGGAGTCAGCACATCCAGCACCTTGCATACTGACCATTTTTTTTTTTTTCTGAGAACATCTAAGTTCTGGCCTTTCAGCAAATTTCAATTAGACAATACAGTATTATCAACAAAACTCACCATGTTTTACATGAAATCCTCAGACATTATCCATCTTGTCACTGTAAGTCTGTGTCCCTCTATCCACTTCTGTTTCTCCACCTTCGTCTACATCTGTCTTAAGTCAGAAATGATTTCTAACCTCAAGACTGACGGCAGCCGCCTGACTTTATTGCTGATGGATGTTTTGCTACGTTTGAGATGCAGCTACGTGAGAAATGCCATGGAGCCCATAGAGTCTCCCCGCCATGGGAGGTGTAGTTTCTTTCCTGTGTGCCGCCCTTACCTTCTTGCAGTTCCTGGCAGAGCAAGGCAGTTCTTCGTCAGGGTAACTGTCAATGTCCACGTCCTTCCCGCAGATGTAGCCATCACCAGCCCAGCCGACGCCACACTGTGAAGGCAAAGCCCAGCAGGGGCTTGGGGAGCTGAGCCCCGTGGGAGGTGGGGGGCTGACAAGGGCCTCTGCGCTGTACCTGTGAATCCCTGCTCCCCTGTGCGCATTCCCAGAGGCAGTGCCCACAGCCACACAGCGTTGTTGGGGAGGATTTTAAAACTGTTATTTTTTTGAATAGTCTAGTGAATCAAAAGGTTAAAAGGGACACAGAATAAAAACTCCTTCCCATTCCTGTTCCCTTGACTCGGGCAATGCATTCTTCTTTCTCCCTCACTCCTTCGCTCCCTCCTTTCCTCCTTTCCTTCCTCCCTTTCTTTCATTTGACAGAGAGCATAAGCAGGGGGAGTTGCAGCCAGAGGGAGAGGGAAAAGCAGGCTCCCTGCCAAGCAGATAGATGGATGCAGGGCTTGAACCCAGGACCCTGGGATCATGACCTGAGCAGAAGGCAGACACTTAACCCACTGAGCCACCCAGGTGCCCCCATTCCTCCATATGCTTTAATTAAGAGATATGCCATGCACAGATAAGCAAACACACATTCTTTTTCTACCTTGTCTTTTGACACAACTGAGAGCACACATACCCACAGTTCTGCACTTTATTTAAAAAATTGATATCATACCTTGGAACTCTTTCCATATCACTGCATGTAGATTCATGTCATTCTTTTTAATGGTCACAGATCTATCATACATAAAGTGGTGTGTGTGCGCCTCCATGAATTTCAACCAGTCCTCTACTTGTGGGTGGCTGTTTTTTTTTTTTGTGTGTGTGTGTGGACTGGTTTTTAAAACATTTTTTTTTCTCTTGCAAATAATGCTACAACAAGTAATTCTAGTACATTTGTCATTCTGCACCTGTACTGGTTTCTTAGTGTGAATTCCTGGTTCAAAGGTTATTTGTAATTTTGAGTTACTGTGGAAATGTTCCCCATGGGATTGTCTCATTTCTTCTCCCAGCAGAAACGATCATTCTTGAACTACAGTCATATATTTGACTTTTACAGTCTTCTAGATCAATTTCCACCAAAAGAAAAGTGCTTTACCTCTACCTCTTCCAACATGCTTTACTCCTACTCATGCCCTTTTAACAGGAAAAGATTCCCACAGGTGCAGAGCTGGGCCTGCATGGTCTCTTTGTCCCTGGAAAAGTCTACCCAAGTATCTTGCCACCACCAGCCACTGACTTCATTATCAGCAGAATAGGCATTAAGAGTTACCCTACATTGGAATGTATAACCATTGTCTCCAATCCTTACAATGACACCGCAAGGTCATTGCTACCCACTGTACCAGAGACAACTGGGCTCCTGAGCCAGGATCAATGGCAAACCAGAGAGAAAAGAAATTAATTCCCTAAGTGGTGCCCGGGGCAGAAGGTGGGACCAGATTGCTCAGTCCAGGAATGGGATAGGCACCTGCAAAGGGGGCAGACAGGAGAGCAGGAACACAGAGGAAGGGGACCAGGAAGAGACTGGGGAACCAGAAAGGCAGGCAGGGGGCAGAGCATCTGAGGAACAGAAGCAGGGCCAAGGGAAAGAAACTTTCCATGAACCAATGTTAAATTTCCTGGCCTTGCTAATCAAAATAAGGTGATTGAAGACCAATGACTTCCTAAGTGGCAGCCTGCCTGTTCTCAATCGTCCAGGCTCTCCTTCTGTAACCAGAGATTTAGAAGGCAGGAGGCCAACGACACCCCTCCCCTTAAGTGCCTCTATTTCCGCTCAATTGCTTCAGCGGGCCTTCAGAAGGCCTGGAAAGCTCAGCCATGGGGTACAGTCCTTGACTCAATTTAATGAAGAAAAAATTTCCTCTAGGAACAAATACATTTTTAATGAGCCATTTGCTGGCAGATTAAATTATTTTAGTAGTCACACCAAGTATATTAATCCTTTACCATCTGTCGTTGTGCCTTATTACAAATTCAAAAACATATTAAGAGCCCCATCACCCACTATCCCAGGGAAGTCATTAATTTGTTCACAGAAAATTAGGATTTAAACATAGATCTACCCTCGCCTCTCGGTGGTAATAAACATGTCCAGCAACGGGAATTAGGAACATTGGGGGGGTTTCCCCTCTGACCCAACTTGCTCCTTTGTCAGGACCTCGTTATGGACTATCTGTGCCGCCAGAGAGGACGGATGTTATTACATTTCTTTCTCAAACTTAGTTCTCATTCTTCTTGTTTCTCCTATTTGAAAAGCGATAGGCTCACCGTAGAAAATTTTGCGAGCATGACGTTAGAGAGAAGTCTAAGTTTGGGGTATCAGGAGGAGAGGAAAGTCTGTCCTGCCACTCAGAGGTGATCCCCGCGAACCCACAAATCCCACCATCTGCAGGGCCACCTGCCAAGGGCCTGGCCTGCTGGGAGGGAAGGAGGGGACAGCAGCTCAACGGCTGACTTCTCAGCGCCCAGAAGCCCTGAAGACTCTGGAGCCTGGGACTTGGGAGGGGGTGGCAGGGTCTCCTTCACCCAGGCCCCACCACCCGCCTGGCACCGTAGCCATGGCCGCCTGGGAACCTGCTCTCTTGCCGGCTACCTCCCCCCGATCGGCTCCAGGGTTGGGAATGCCCAGGCGGAGGAGGTGGCCATCCCTGCAGCTCTCCCTGAGCCCGGTGGGGATGGGCACAGAATCGTGCCATGCCCCCTCCTGCTCACTGGCGGACACAGGGCCTCCCTGAGAGTTTACAGCTGCTTGCACTTCGCTGCCACCTGCTTCCTGGGATGCCAGGCCCCACTGAGCACAGCCACAGAGGACGGCAGGATGCCAGCCAGCTGCACAAACAGGGCGTGGATGCAAGGGAGGGGAGGAGCCTCCTTCTTGGCCCTTCACAGAGGGGGCTGGGTGCGGGGGCCCCACTGCTGACCACCCGAGGCCTAGAGGGGGAGCAGAGGTTAACTGGGCTTCGGAGTGCTCTCCAGGAACTCCACTCACCCTGCTGCTATTACATTCTGTGCTCTCTCAGGGGGAAAGTTTCCACTTGTGAGTACTTATTACTGGGAAGCAAGGAGTACCCGAGGAGGGGTGGCATTTAAAATGGAAGAGGGTCGAGCAAGTGACAAACAACTCACCACACAGGTCACATCCCCCTGCCTCTCTTCGATGCACTGTGCATTCACGCTGCAAGGATTCAGCTCGGGATTTCTGCAGCTTCTCTCAGTTCTGCATCCCCTTGTCTGATCGCCGGTGTACCCTGGCTTGCAAGGCCCACAGCGGTAAGATCCCTGCAAGGAGCCAAGATCAGAGGATGGGCCAGGGGCTCAGGACTGTGAGCAAAGCTATTGCAATCAGGTGTGTTTTTATATGTACTCAATGATGCCTAGGGTTGTTTTTTTTTTTTTTTTTTTTAAGATTTTACTTATTTATCAGAGAGAGAGCACATGTGGGGCTTGATCCCAGCACTCCGGGATCATGACCTGAGCCGAAGGCAGACACTTAACTGACTGGGCCACCCAGGCGCCCCAACGATGCCAAGATTGAGTGACACTCGTGCCTGCCTCTCCGCGCCCATACATATCTTATAAGATTACGGGAATACCCAGGGAGACACCAGCAGCCTGGAGCCATGCTGGCATGAGGGAAGAGCACCGAAGGCAGAAGAAGGCCAGAGTGAACCCCCGTCACTGTGATCTGCCAGCTGCACTGTGGATGACACAAGGGAAAGGGCTGGTGGTGTCAGTGAAGCCCTGGGAGGTGGAGTGAGAATTTATTCTGGGGATAAGGGAGATGGTTTGATGGAGAAGCAGGTTAGGGTGAAAAAAATGTTTTTTTAACCGTTCCATTGGCTTTTTAACAATTGAGTGACAGAGAACAGGTGTACAGGGAAGTGTCAGTGGCCTTGCCCCGAGAATTCTTGATGAGACGGCTGCTATGGAAGCAACCTGGCAAATGAGCCATCAGCTCCACGGCAACAGCACTTCCAGGGCCAGCCATGACTTTTTTTTTCAAACAGCTTTACCGAGTTAAAATTTACATTTCATGAAAGACACCCATGTAGAGTATACAGTTCAATGATTCTAGTCTCACAATCCCCTACTTGCCAAATCTAAAGGATGCTCTTCAGTGATTTTTTTTTAATCTTTTTTTTTTTTTAATTTCCTTGATCTATCAGCCTTACTGGACTGCTCCATTTGGCTGGTTCTCTTCTTTTCTTTACTCCTGCTCTTTTTTTTCCTCTGCCCATTTCTGAGGTTCCCTGGAGATCTACTTTCTAGGTCGTTTCAAGGTCTAGTTTCCTTCCCCCAGGGTGGCTTTAGGTATTCCCTTTACCAGCATCTCCCAAATCTGTATCTGCAGACTAGGTGAGCTAGCCCTGGTGAAAAGCAAAGAAATAACAATCCCCATCAGCTCCCCATCAGGCAGCAGAGTGTGTAGATAGGAACATAGGCTCTGTAGCCAGACCAGAAGCCTTAGGAGACCATGACTTGGCCTTGGCCCAATGGCCTTTTCCATAGCTCAATGTCTTCAACTGTAAAATGGCAATTAATAGTGCCCAGTGACAAACTTATTGGGAGGATTAAAATAAATGACTTGTTATCTATAAAATGTTTTTACATACAAGGAAACTAGGAACCTAGAGATGGATTATCTTTCCAAGGGATGTGAAGCTGGAAGCCGTCTTTCCATCATGTTGATGGTTTTCTGAGTCACATCTCTATCTTGGAATCAGTGGACAAGAACTTTCGAAATTAAACCATACCTAAAATATATACATTTTAGACACCCCAAGGGCTAAGCATTTTAATACAAATGACTTTTGAAAAGATTTATAAAAATAATGAACACTATTTGGGGATTGTGTCATCACCAATAAAATGCATATTCTCAACTATATAAACTCAGAAGCCCTTCACATTTTTAAAATATAAGAACAATGTTTTATTCAACAAATATTTTTCTGAAAGCCAACATGGCAACTCTGATTAAAGTCTGGCACTTATAAAGTTTTTCTTATATAAATATTACTTATTAAATTACTCTTACATGAAAAACCATTTTTCAATGTAAACTTTTATCTTCATTTGCCAACCAAATATATTGTGCCCATCTGTTCTATGTGTGTTTTGGGGGTTACGACTTATAAACATACATTTGTTTTAATAACTGGTCTGCTTTGATATCATCCATGAAAAATACTTACCAAGGTGTTAATACAGATAGAATTGAGAACACATGCTCCATTGCGACACTCATCAATGTCAGTGCAGACCTAGTGCAGAAAAGTTTAAAGAGATACTCTGTTTAAGCAGAAATGCAAATAAATTTTGCTTTGCTTTGATGCCTTTGTGTGAAGGTATGGGATTTCAGATAAAATGATAATAGGAGCATCACTCTAGCCGCCTCCCTGTGTTTGTATCAGTCTGTACTTAACCTAATTTCAAGTGATAGTTGCTGACTTGGTATTTCAAGTTGTTCAGAAACACAGCTTGTATGGTTACTCTGTTCTACAGCCTTTCTACTCGGGAAGGTTCTTCTCTATCCTGTTCGGTACTCCATGTACTTCTACCTGAGGATTCCTAGCTTTCTTCAATTCTGGAGGATTCTCAGCTTCGCTCTGCTCCTATTCCTTTCAACTCTTTTTTTGGAACTACAATTAGACAAATATTAGACTTTCTCATTAATCTCTTCTTTTGCCTCTTAACTTCTTGTTCCTATTATCCATCTCTATTTCTCTGTGCTACATTCTTTTTTTAAAAAGATTTTATCCATTTGAGACAGAGAGAGAGCACAAGTGGGGAGGGGGGCAGAGGGAGACAGAGAAGCAGGCTCCCCATTGAGCAAGGAGCCTGAAGTGAGGCTCAATCCCAGGACCCTGTGATCATGACTTGAGCCAAAGGAAGATGCTTAACCAACTGAGCCACCTGGCTCCCCTCTGTGCTGCATTCTGCATGGTTTCCTTAAATCCACCTTCCCTTCTATACATTCTCTGATAGCTGTCTTGTCCATCTATTAAGTTTTGTGGGGTTCTTGTTTGTTTGCTTGCTTCTCTTAAATAGGCTCCATGCGCAGCTTGGAGCCCAACACCGAACTTGAACTAATGACCTTGAGATCAAGATCTGAGTTGAGATCAAAAGTCAGACACTGATCCCACTGAGCCACTGAGATGCCCCCCCCCATCTATTGAGTTTTTAATGTCAATGATTACATTTTTCATTGAATAAATTTAACTTGACAATTTTTCAAAGTTTCTTTTATTTCCCACACTACGCTATTTTTAAATTATGGTATATTTTCCTTCCTTTTTCTCTTTATCCATTCGAATTGTTTTACATTGATCATATTTCCTCATGGTAGCTTCTTCAGGTAAATCCCCACTTTTATTTATGAACATATGTTTAGTGGCCCCGTTTTCCCATGTTCTACTGGCACCTGAGTTTCAGAGTCTCTTTACCAGTGGTATGGTCTTGACATTAGCCAAGCTCCTGGGGATTTTACTGCTCCAGAGCTGATTTTTATGTTAATTTTCTGGCTTGTAGTCCCACATTATATGTGTAACATAGATTTGAAGCTCATAGCAGTATGCACTATAAACTTGGAACTTTGATTTGCGGTGGCCAATTTTCTTTTTTGTCAACCGTTCCCAGAGATGACATCAAGCTTCCTTGTTGCTTTTGGGAGCTAGTGGTTTTCTCACCATCTTGTAATGGGTAGGGTAGCTCTTGGAGGCTGTGTCTTTATGAAGGGGTATTAGGTCTTCCTAAAGGTCCACATAGGTGCTCAAACCTCAGATCCCCACTCCTAGGACCAACTCCCAGCTCCCATGAGTATGAATTTGTTAAGCTGTAGCAAGGTGGCTCCTTCTACTTCAGTTCAGTCTACCATATTACTGGAACTCTTACTAGCTCACATAAAGCATCCCACTATTTCATTTTGTCTATTTTCCTTGGTTTAGTCTTGGAGATATTGTCTTCAGAGGAGAGGAAGCAAAACTTTGGGTCATTACTCTCATGGTTTCTTGTCACTCCTATATGTCCAGCTTGCCTCCTTTTTCTCGTCTTAAAAAAAAAAAAGATGCCCTCTAGAATCTTTTGATATGCAGCTAGAAAATAATGAACCCCTGCCCTTCTTCAAACCTGATAATTTCCTTAAGGTAGTAAAAGATATTTATAGACTAACCATTTTTAAGGGCTAAAAACATCAAAAAGAATTTCACAGTCAGTCAGTTAAATAATGGCCAGGATATAGTAGAACATTTGGAAATAAATGGAGACTGTCACAAAGTGCTCAAGTGCTTTATGACAATTTATAGCTTATATAAGAAGAAGGGGTTTTCCTCAGGGGATTATTTCTACTACTGAAATCCTCTCATCTCTGAAACAGCTTCTTATCAGCAACAATGACTCTATAAAAGTGACCTAATTTTTCAAAGCTTTTATTTGTTTTCCGTATTCTCAAGTTATTCTGCAGGACAAAACGTTGAATGGCTAACAGAATAGGCCTGAAATCATGCCACACATTTAGTATTATCCCACTGATTGTTTTCCTACTGATACTCTATTATCCTGATTTAACAGCTTCCTCCCTACTAGACGTTATGAACAAATATGCTCAGAAATGAGTCGGAAAACTTCCTTTTTTGCCCACTATTATTCACCAAGACATTCCACACGACATTGGCTGTTCAAGGAGGTTATAATGAAGGAAGTGGGAACAAACCAAGATTTTTCTGTTGGTAATTAAGATAAAAAATGAATAGAAAGACCATAACTTCAGCCCACCTGCTTGTTTGACTTGGCAAAACTGATCCCGATACCCTGCACCACGGGCCCAGTGAAGCCCACTGGGCAGGCCTCACATCTGAAGCCAGGAGCCAAGTTCACACAGCGCACACCTGGGTAGCAGGGGTGATATTTGCACTGGAAAGGAAAAAAAAAAAAAAACCTGAAGTCTTTAGCCACACAGGGAAAATAAACTTTCATTCATCTATTTATATATACTTATCTACTTAACTATTCATTTTTTGAAGACCAAAATGGTAAAAGGAAGTATTTTTTTGTATATTTTTTTATTGGAGTTCGATTTGCCAACACATAGTATAACACCCAGTGCTCATCCCATCAAGTGCCCCCCTTAGTGCCCGTCACCCAGCCGCCCCATCTCCCCACCCGCCTCCCCTTCCACTACCCCCTGTTTGTTTCCCAGAGTTAGGAGTCTCTCATGGTTTGTTTCCCTCTCTGATATTTCCCACTCATTTTCTCTCCTTTCCCCTATAATCCCTTTCACTATTTTTTATATTCCCCGTACTAGTGAAATGGGTAAAAGGAAATCAAAGCCTCTAATTTCACAGTTGCCCACAGAATCCCAGACACACACAGTATGGCATTGCCTTGTAGTGGGCTTTGCTCTATTACAGAATAACGGCACAACCAAGTGAAAAGGTCCTTAAGGATCATCAGTCTACCTCCCAATGTAAATTCCCTGATATTACACCTTGTAATTTAAAAATCACCATGAAAGGACAGTGCTCCCGGGCCACCTGTCAGCTGACTGATAGATGAATCCAAGCGTATTACCAAATCAACTTCTCAAAGAAGAGATCCAGAGGAGACAAAGCCAGGGCACTTGTGTTTTCAGTAAGCTGCGGTCTATTGTGGTCTGCATCTGCCTTCATGCCCTATCAACTCCACGGATTTTCCAAAACTCTTAGAACCTAGGAGACTGCTTCTAACTTTTTTTTTTTAAACCACCTGAACTAATGTAAAAAACATGACCACTTCCTGCCCTTTCAAAAGGAGGGAAATTCCAGCTCACAGATCAAAACCAGATGCAGTTCTGTGAAACACGCACGATGGTTCTCCAACTGAGGGATTACTATAGACCATCTCAATTGCTTACCACCTGAGGAAGTAGTTAGTTGGGTGCTACCATGAGCTTGCAGGAGCTGTGTGTGTGTGTGTGTGTGTGTGTGTGTATGCATGCACACCTAAACTCCTAGTATGCACCTTGCCACCTCCTTTCTCCCTCTAGCACATCTCTGACCCCGTGGGAAGGGAATGGCATATTCTAATGGCAGCCTTGCTATGTACTGTGAAAATTGCTTTGGGACTGGATTAATGACTGGCTAATCCCTCCCTTGAATCAGTCTCCTTCAGAGGCTTTGCAAGCTGGCCAAACAGCCTGCATTTGCTGTGTCTTTCTGGCTCCATCCTCCAGCATTTTGGGTTACTCACGGTTTGGTTTATGGGACCTCCTCAACAGGTCTTGTTGGTTTGAGATTCCCCTCTGCACTTGCAATTTAGGAAGGCTGAAGAAATTGGTTGCAAGCCCTAAAATATACCCCTATGCAGATCATCCCCCTCCCACATATGATGAAGTGTAGAAAAATCAAAGCTGTATTGCTGACTGCATATGAGAAGTAATCAATGTTGTAGTACAAATGTCGGCATTGTAGCAGCATGGGCCCTGCAGAGCAGCTGGAGACAGGAGACATTATGGACGCAGCTACAACAGTGTGTCAGGCCTCCTTCGTCCCCCTGCTCACAGTGGCTTGTGGTCTCTAAGGATCCATGAGGGAGTAGTTTTTATGTCATTTGGACACCCCAAGTCATCCTTTAGTCATCCACCTAGCTTCCTTTTCCCTAAGCTGTAGGGTATCCAAGATACTTAGGGAGCCCTCACCCCACCAAGTTGAAGTTTTACCTCATCAATGTCAGAACAGGTGATCCCATTTCCTGTGTAGCCCTCAGGGCAGGGCCCACACTGAAAGCCATCTCTGGTGTCCGTACACCGGACGCCGCGGAAACATGAGTTGGAATCACAGCGGCGCACTGGGGGTGTCGGGGATGTCGCGGGTGCTGGGGGCGCTGGAGGCACCAGTGTGTTTGGGGTAGGAGACTGAAAGCTGAGAGGACCTAGACAAAAACAATAATCCACAGACCTACTAACAACCAGAAAAACACAGCTGATACAAAATGAAATTTGGGTTCCCAACGAGCTTCCCTTCCCTCCAACTCTGTGCCAAACATCCAGAAACCACAGTCAATGTAGCCGACCCCAGGCCCCTCATCCCTCCTCATCTGCCCATCCAACTCAGAACGAAGCAGTTATTTGAGCAGCGCTTACCACAAGCCTGGCACTCAGCTATAGTGTTTCGCAAAAATGATGTTTCCTTGACCTTTAGAAATGGGAAGGGAAAAACAGGATGGAAAAGGAGGATCTGATATATAATCCAGGAGGGAAAAAATTCACGTGAAGCAATCCAGTAAACACTGCTTAAGGGAGTGCTCATGTAGCTCTTGATGGCTCCCTCTCTGCTTGGAACTATGGTGCGTTCATCACACACCTGCCCCCCATTTCCAGAGCCCTTTTAACAGACCTCCAGGGTAGTGGGCACATGGGGCCACCTGAGGTCTGTCTCCAGGTCCGCCTCCCTGCCTCCACGGCCTCTGCAGCTCCACTAGCTCATACAATAAGCTTCTCTGATGGGACTAGGGTTTTCCGATGCTGCGTCCTCATCATTACCTGCTGTCTCAGAAGATCCTTCACCTCTCCCAGTAGCTGGTTTAGTTGTGTCATTTGCCCCAAGAACTGCCGATTAAAATCTCCTGTAGCAATAGCAAAAGGCAAGGAGCATTCAGCCACTGACTGACATTCCTACAATGACTCAAAAACGATTTCCCAGAGAACCATCGTGACAAGTCCCTAGGGTACAGGAATTTAACTTGGGGTAATTCATCTAATACACCTAAAAAATGATAATGATGCACTGGCTATTAGCCCAAATTCATGAGTTATACAAACACAAGTACAATGGAAATATTTCTTGGCCTGAACTTTGGCACTAGAGCCTGATTTCTGTAGACACATCCTATAGGGGTGCTCTGCTGAAGTCCACCTTTCAGTGAGGAGACCCAGTGCTCTTGGGGGCTGAGGGTTTAACTGTATTGATGAAGGTGTGCAAACTGCCCAAGAGCCCACACCTGTGCTTGTGGTGGCCAGTGGCTCACTCTGCTGCAGGAAGCAGTCTTGCAGGCTGGCCACCTGGAACAGTGAGCCTCTCACCACCAGCTTCAGCTCTTCCAAGAAGTCCTGGAAGAAATCACATTCATACCACACATTGCTGACACTGCTCAAAAGCCAATGTGCTTGCATACTCACACAGTTTTTATAATATACTAAGTAGCCCTGTAGGCTTGGATTCTGACATCTTACATAATTTTGTGGGTTTGGTTTTCCCTAAAACCTGCCAGTCCTATCCTTTTGACTGGAGCAAATATGGAAGCAGCCAATAGCCTAGGAAAATGTTGGCATCCAACTTGGCCTGAGGGTTCATCAAGGTGGATCTGAGGAAAGGCTTTTGGTTTCATGGTAAACAAGTCATTTTGTGGCAGGAGCTTATTAAAAATTGTCTGGAATTTATTTACAGTGTTTGGATGGTAATGAATAAGATAATGATCTCAATTTTAAACACTATTGTTTTTATGATGTCTTAGCTCCAGGTTTTTAGCAAAGTCCCTGATTGTCTGGGATAGGAGAATGAATAAACAGTATATTCTATGATTATTAGGTAGTTGGAATCGGATTTTTTACATTATTGGTTGATATCAATCATTCATTTTTAGTCACAAGGTCAATTTCCTCACCCCTTTATTTTTAACTTTTAATTGTACCCATTATTATATATTCATCACAAAAAGTTTATGTTAATTGCCAATGTAATGCCATCATCCTTATTTTAAAAATGAGGATGCTAAGGATTTTCAGATGAATTCTACTTCCTAATTTAGCTAAGTTAAGACATACAGAGCACCTATTGTAAAGCAGATATTGTTTTGGACATCAGGCTATGAGATCAATAGGGTAGGGCTATGACTATTTTGCCCTCCATGCTTTCCCTGATGCCTAGAATTTGTTAATTAACTGAATAAATGAGATGACTATGAAGATAGACCACTGCCGTCTCTGATAGTCTAAGGATTTAGAACTTTTGAAAAAATTCCACTAAGTATAGTTTCTTATGACCTTGCTGTGGCTGACACGTGGCTTTTAGAAACTGACCTATTTGGTGGTAGACACTAATTTCTGAAATGGTAGTGACACAATTTCTGTCATTCTAATTATCTGGGCTACTTCGGGGATTCAGAAATAAAGTTCTACATATCTCTCTATTAACTATTTTTTTCCTTTGTAAATCTATACTAAGTATATAAACATCTTTCTCTCTTTTTCTGTAAAAACAAAACAAAATCCTGGAATTTTAGCTTTCTTGCAATTTCTGCTTGAAAATACTTCCTATTTTCCAAGCACAAATTCTAATATCAGATTCATAGTTTTTATACTATTATATAAAACTTTTCAGCATGCCAGTGTTGTAATGGAAATTATTACTTACACCCAGCCTCTTTGTACAAAGGGCTCAGAGCAGCTTGTAACTAAAGCACATAGAATAAAATAATAAAAAGGAAATGGAAAGTGACAATGAGACACAGAAGATAACATTATGGGCCATAACAGATGAACACAGTTACTGATTTTGGCATTGACTTCCACATCAGATAAAATTCAGCAACTATGACCAGTTCTAGTTATAATTAATGGAAAGGACAAAGAATGCTAGTTCTTTATAGGAAACAAAATATTTTCCAACACAAAAGATTCTTTTAAACTATATGTGGCAATTTCTACGGTAGGTACCATGATATAATAAAAAATTCCATCAACATGGCATAAAATAGATAATAGAAGTGATGGAACTTTTAAGCCTTGTGGAACTAAGTTGGCAATAGGGTCCTTTTTGTTAGGGATGCTCTAATAAGACCTGTGAAAAATGTTGTTCCTAAGTGGATGGCAGTTTCCAATCATTTTTTTTTTATCACTTTCATTACAAATAGTAAATAGTATCATTATAGAAAGATTAAAATAGATCATCCTATTGCCCTAAGATTTTATGGGTTTTTGTTTGTTTGTTTTAAGTAATCTCCATGCCCAATGTGGGGCTTGAACTCATGACCCCATTATCAAGAGTTGTATGTTCTACCAACTGAGCCAGCCAGGTACCCCCCGTAAGACTGCTTTTTAGATTTTTGCTATTTCTTTCCAACCTCACAATTACATCCAGAAAGTCTTCATTTATCATCTAAAGCAGAAGCTCTCACTTAGCTTCCCATTAGAATCAGTATTTAAAAAAAATACCTGTTCCTAGGCACCACTTCTATAGGTTCTGATTCAATTTGTCCTGAGGGTGGACCCTCTAGTTTTTTAAGTTCCACAGGTGCTTTTAATTACACAGCCTGAATTAGACCCACTCATGGCCTTGACATATTACTCTGCATTCCCTGAGCCTGGGCAGTCCATCCTTCCACTTTGGGGAACAATTCCTACCTGTGCCTTCCTCTGGAAGGTTCTCAATTCAATGGAGTCAGGACTCTGGGAGGAGCCGGAAAAGGCTCTGGGAAGATTGTGCACAGAATCCACTTGGGTGCAGTCCAGATAGAGCTCTACAGAGCCAGCCCCTCGCTGCAAGTTGGTCAGTCTCAGGAGGACCCTGTGCCGCCTGCCATCAGCCAGCTGCAAGTTGTTGAAAACCACCAAATGAATCTTCCCATCATTCTTCAGGTAACGGAGAATGGCTGGAACCAAGCACATATCAGTGAATGGGGAGTATTAGGGGGGCAGGGCTCTGCTGAACAGCCTCCAGGTCACAAGGCTGGGTTACCAGAAAGAATCCAAGTGAGTTGGAACCATAAATATTCAACATCTTAAGTGCTGGGCATTGTTCTAGGCACTGGTAACCCACTCAGTTGCTGCAGATGCTTTGTGCTCATGGAAAGATAGACAATAAACAGCAAATCAGAAAACAATTTCAGACAGTGTAAATACAATGAGCAAGGAGAACCCATCAAAAGTCAACTGTAATCCAAGTAAGCTCCTCAATGCATTCATTCCTTGAACGAACATGTTCATGATGCAACGTTCATGAATTTACCAAACACTTACTAAGCACAACACTGTGGGCTAGATGCTGCCCGGAGTTGCTTTCAACTTGTTTAATTTCTACTCGTTGCAATATGAGCAAACTGGAGTAACTCCAGATGACAGAAGCAAAGCTCAGGTAAGTGAAGGAATTTACTCAAGGACATCATAAGTGGCAGGACTAGAATTTGAAACTGAGTGTGGTTTATTCCATGACTAAAAGAATGTGACATACAGATAGGCCTTTGTAAGCACCTTTGTAAGCACCTACTGAATGGAATATAATCTGTCATACTGTCCCTCGGCAACCTATCTTCAATTTAGCAATGCTCAGTTAGAGAACCAAAGATATCCATGGTTGCAAAAGAAGGACAAGCACAAAGTGGACTACCATCCACTATCTCATGTTCTGTTTGTTCTGTTTGCTTTTTTCTTTTTCTATGCAGGTAGCTATCTACTCACATATCTTTTTAAGCTCAAACATTTTCACTTTTTGTTAAATAAAAAATCATACAAATTTTAGGATTCTGGTTTTCCATCTTGTTTTACTCCTTTATTGCCTTGAATTTATTGAGCCCTGATCTAAAATCTGTTCCTGGATGCTGAGCTTCTGGGAGTAAAGCCCAATGGTGATATTTGCTGTAAAGAACAAGGTGATTTGCTTCCAAGGACTTAATGAGTCTACCAAGAACAACTCCAGATCCATTCATAGGTACCATTGCCAAACCCAAGTTCATTTTCAGAAATAATAATTTCATATAAGAAACATCTGTATCACATGTATGTATAAAAAGAAGGGGCCGGCTGGCTACATAAATTATGATGTAATCATGAAATGGAATACTATGGAATAGATGCATATTAAAAACACAAAAGCATTCCCAGTATTTTTTTGAGTGGAAAAAAAAGTTGAGTCACAGTGTAATTTCATACAGAAAAAAATATACAGAAAATCAGAAGGAAATATGTCAACATTAATAGGGTCATTGCTGGGTGCTTGGATGATGTGTTTTTCCTCTTGCTCATCTTCATTGTCTAATTTTTGCACAAGAAGTGTATATTCCTTATATAATAAAAAAAGGGAAATGTGTGAAAGGGTATTTCACACAAATAACCAGACTGTGCTTCTGTCAAGTTGTACAATTTGTAGCGAGTAACTTGGACTATCTCTCCTCAGGTACCTTTTCAGTAGAGTGTAAATGCCAACTTGGTGCTGCCCCATGGAGTAACCAGCCTATTTATGTTGTAGCACTGCCAGAGAAAATAATCACTACTGTGAAACTTTAGGGTTTATTTGAAGACTTCCTCCAAATATATTACACTTTCTAGGCTGATATTCCCATGGCTTCTAAAATCTGACTAGGTCTGCTTTTCCATTTGACCATGGTTGGAGAGGGCCAGATGGCTTTAGGTTCTGTGATAAGAGAGATTCCAGGAGGAGTAAGGAGATCTTTAATACCGACGTGGTCACCACCACTTGTTTACCAAGAGAAAAGAATTGCTAAGACCTGGCAAGACAGACTGGCTACAAGGCCCTTCTAGGACTACAGTACAATACTATATTTCCTGAAATAAAGTACTGGTAAGACTTAAGTAGGTATGATATGAAAAGAAAGAATGGGAAGGAAGAAAAGAGACATGAATTTAAGAGGTATCTTAAATATGGGATACCACAGAATTTTTACCCTTTTACTTAATATCGTTGAGAATATAAATAGTAACCACATAGCTGGAAATTGGAGGCATATATGGTACCCAAAAGGGGGAAAATTGACCAAAACTATGCACTAATTCAACTTTTTAAAAGATTTTATTTATTTATTTTGGTGGGGGTGGCCAGAGGGGGACAGATAAGCAGACATGGGGCTTGATCCCATCACCCTTGATACCCTGAAACCATGACCTGAGCTGAAACCAAGAGTCGGACATTTAACTGAGCCATCTAGGTGCCCCACCAATTCAACTTTTAAAAATTCTTATTTCTTCATTTTTTAAAACGGTTTTAAAAAATATCTGGAGTTTTTACAGACCCAAGAAAATATCACTGGGATCACCAAGCTTCAGTTAGGTCATAGACACGTATGGTCAACATCTCCTTATTCTCTTTACAGCTGCAACCTGGGCTCCTCATATTAACAGTTGAGGAGATACACATAGTGGTTGAAAACAAATAGGCATGGTTTTCTTTCCTAAACAGAGATTTCTGTGGAATTCAAGGGAAACATACTTTCACGGGCATCCTGCTTGCTTTTTGACAGTCAGTCCTTCCAGAGTATGTGGGTCATGATTTATTTTCAGATCTGAAATCACCAAGTTTAATTTTATAAATAGTACCCAGTGGAGTACTTTACACGTAACAGGTGCACATTAAATGTTGCGCACATGAACTTTCGATGAATAATAAAATGATCGCATTGAAAGCATTTCACATATAAATTTAAAAGTCTAGAGAGTGGCAATTCAACATCTACTGCAGGTAGCAAAGGCTCCTTTGTGCTCATGCTGTCATTTAAGGGGTTTCTATACCTCTGCCTTGCTTCATGTTGCAATGCAACACTGAAATGACAAATTCCTCAGGCTCCCAGACCTTGCGACAATAGCAAGAGGAAAAAAAAGGAAAAGAAGAATTATGGAAACTTCCATCTTCACAATCTCTGTTAGCAGAAAAATTATCAAGTGCTTTGACATTTACCATTCTTCATATTTGATTTGGTAATTCTCGTTTCTCTTATGGCTTTCATTTTTCTTTTTTATTGCAAACTCCTTACCTCAGTGCCTCAATACTTATTTTATCTTCAGAGCACTAAGACTACCCCAGAGGGCAGACAGGCACCTGCTCAGGAAACTCAATGTTTTCGCATCAGTCACAATGAGTCCAGAAACAGTCTAAAGCTCTGGCTCCAGGAGCCTGCAGCCTGCTGGGTGGAAGTTTCTCTGACGTTCTCCAGAGATAGTACCACTGGAGCAGGAGAGAACAGACATGTTTGCTTTCTTCTCTCTCTCCCTTTCTCAGCGCTCACTTAGCCCTCTCTTAGCCCAATGCATGCACACATGTGCGTGAACACCCACACAGCAGAGAGACCAGAGGGGAAGTAGCACAGAGCTAGTAACACATCGTTCCCTCCTCCAGCAAGAGTGGGAGCCCTGAGGCTGGAGGGAGTGGTCTTCTGGGTCAACTACCCTCTGCCCATCACCATCTCCAGGAGTACGGCACTTGGAAATGGTCACTGGGTACAACTTTCTTCAGCTGTCGCACGCTGAGTTCTCCTAGTCCGTCTTCACTCAGCCCTAGCTGACACCAGCTCATTGGTGCTGTCAGCCTGCTTCTCCCGGGCCTGTACAAAGACCTGGGCACACATGTGATTACATGGAAGGCTACGGGTCTCCACGTGGCCTCTGGGCCTCTACTCCATTCTACCACTGAGTGTGGCCCCCAATTCCTGACTCACCTTCCTACTGAAGCTTTCTTGCTGCAGTTTTTCTGGACCGACAGCTTGAGCTCCTTACAGGACTCTTCTGACCAAGTTATTGCCTTCGCAAAGCCACACACAAGCAAATGAAATCTTTTAATAGCTCCCCAGTGGTCCCTAAGAACTGAACTCCTCATCCCAGGACTAGCTACAACCTTCCCCCTCTGCATTCCCTCCATGCTGCCATGCCAGCCAAGCTGAACAGTTTGTCTTACTTTTTCACCTCTCTCTAGCTTTCTCTGGCTTCCCTCCTCCTTCCCTGTGTGGAATGTTCTCTTTTCCATCACTCTCTTTCCGCGATCCATCACTGCTACGTGTCTGAAGCCAAGACCCAGCTCAAATGTACCCTAATACTCCCCAAAGTCTTTCTTCTTCCCAATGGCTGGCAATTGTTCTCATTCCTGTTCCCATAACACTTTTCCAGGATGCAGAGTCCAGTTGTGGCCCAGACACCTAATAACTATGTGATCCTGGGCCTGTTATTTTTGCGAAATGTCCATTGCTTAAACTATTAAATGGAGCTAGTAAGATTTGCACCTTCTGTCCCATTTTGTTTTCAGTGGTAGTCAAACAAGAAAATGCAAAAACTGTAAACTGCTTTACAACAGTAGGTATATCTATTTGTGTTTATTTCTTATCTTCCCTATTAGAACACAGCTCTTGGGACCAGCATTCTATTCTTATTAATTTTCTCATATACCACAGCATCTGACAACACCAAATACAACTATTTATTGAATGAAAACCAGGTAAAAGAGAATATTCATGTATCCACTCCGATTTTTTTTTTTTTTACCCACAATCTCTTAAATAATATGTGTGTGTGTGGGGGGGGCAGTTTCTATTGGCTTATTTTTACAGAGTTTTAGTCTTCTAAACTTTACATCTTTGTACACTGGACAATTTGGGGTCTGATTTTATACTTTTATTTCCATGCCCGGATACCAGCCTGACACCAGAACCACAGAGCCTAGCTTGATTAAAAACTGTCTCTTTGACTGGCAGGAGATGAAAGAGCAAACCCAAGCAAGGAAGATTTGAAATATTGCTTTCTTGGAAAAGAATTTTCAAAAGGTACTGTTTAAAAAGTGGACTTGGTAGTCAAAAATATTATGATGTACTGAATGTCAAAGCAATGAAGCAGGGTGCCAGCTTTCAAGGACTGGAAATGATAATATTTTGTCTGCTTGGGCAAAAGAGTTCAGAGTGACCTGGCCTGCAGGCAGCAAATGTGTGAAGGTAGTCCGTGGCTTTCTGCTTTGCTTGGCAAATGGCTTTGCTCTTTGGCACTTTTAAATATATGATGAAAGCCATTGCTGTCAACCTTTCCTCTTCTTTTAAATAATTGTACATTTTTAAAAAAGCCTTCTTGCCATTAATGTCTCTGGTGATGGATATTCTTGTTTGCCTTTGCTTATTTATCTTTATGCCCTATACACTGGGTCTTTGTTACTTTGTAACTCAGTGCTTTGGAAAGATATATAAAAGGTAAATCATCAAATTGCTTTTCCTGGAAGTACTCTGGTGACTCCCAGGTGTGATGGATGCAGTCTGGAGGTTTCGAAACCTTCTTCTAGCAGTTTGAACAAATATACAGTATACAGAGTATATGTACGTACACCCACCCTCTCACCCCCGCCCTGCAAAGAAACCATCCAGTGAAAGGAAACACAGCAATTATATCAAACATCTGCAGAGGACGTTATACGTGGAGAAGTTTTGAGATGCATGGTATACTCGACTATCTGGTGGACAACAAAGCTGGAAGGGTGCACAAAATCCCAAGGTCATGTTGTAGGAGAGAGTTGCAAAGCAATTCCTTAAGCGCCCATGGAACCTTCTGGCCGTAGCAGAGCCACAGAACATGAGCCCTGTAAGTCATCTCGTGCAGTATCTCACTTCACAAATCCCTTCAATAAAAGTGCAGCCTCTACCAGCACATTTCCAGGAATAAGGAACTAATTATTTTTGACAAGTAGGAAGATGATAGATTTTAAAAAATATTTTATTTAAATTCAATTTTCTAATATATAGTATAACAACCAGTGCTCATCTCATCTTGTATTCTCCTTAATGCCCATCGGAACTAATTAAAGAGAAACCCATTTCACTTTTGGATTGCTCTCCAAGATTTTCCAAATACAGAGCCAGTATCTGCTCTCCCTGACTTCTACCAATGGGTCCTAACGATACTGTTCAGAGCTATAGACAGTAAATTTAGTCTTACCCTAATCTAAAGGCTATTCAAATATTTTAAGGCAACTTTCATCTCTCTTATGTCTTCTATCTGGTTCCTTTATTTCTCCAAGTCCTTTAACATTGGTGATTTGTGATGTCATAAAAAAATGGGCTACTGTTTTGGTGAGTCTCCTCAAGGTGATCTCGGACTTGAGAGTGTCCCTTTGAAATGTGTTCAGGATGAGACATAACATTCTACATGTGGCCTGGACGGTTACGAGTAAGGTGGGACTTATTAGCTCCCTTAATCTGGCCACATGAATGCATTAATGAAGCCTAAAATTTAAGATTTAAAAAACTGCTAAAAAAAAAAAATCACTGTATCTTTTCTTTCATTCATTCAGCAAACATTTCTAAATAGCTACTAAATGTTAGGCTCTGTGCCCAACACTACTTGGTTCTGAATGTTGTTGCCTAGAACTCTTAGGATATGTGTTCCATATCCTGTAGTCGCGCAATTTACTTTTCACTCCTAGATGATGAATTTACATTTCTTCTCGTTAAATTTCATCTGGCTGATTGTGGCATATATGTGTCAGGTCCTACCTAGGACCTTTTTAATCTTCTTGATGGCATCCAGTATGTTCAACTGTCTTTTCCAGCTATGTGCCATTTGCAAACATGATAAATACTATTTACGTCTTCACCTAAGTCACTGATTTGTTGAATAATTCAATGCCCAAGATAGAGCCTTGTCAAAAACCACTAGATACTTTGCTATAAAACAACTTATTAACCCCTAACAGTATTATTTATCTAGTTCATTCTTTTCTACAGTAACCAGAAAGGTATAATGAGCGACTTCATAAAATTCTTTTCTGATGTCAAGATACATTACGCTCACAGTATCTTTTTGATCTGTCAGCTTAGAATCTTTACTTTAAAAAAGTTCAGCATGACTTCTTTTTAGTGAACCTATTTGCCTTCAAATAATCCCAGCTTCCTTTCCTAAGTAATCCCCAAATACAAGGATAATGATATAACCCTCCAGGAGTCTGTCCTAAAGTTCACTAAAATTCTTTCCATTTTCCGTATATGATCACTTTAAATGTGTGCCAATTCAAGGGCACCTCACAAGAATACTGTGAAGATTAAAAAAAGAAAATGAGTGTTGAGCCTTCAGTATAGTCCTGGTACATTATAAGAGCTCCACAAATTCACCTCACTTTCCTCCTTCAGTACTGGGTTCATAATTCTAATTTTGAAACTCTTCTAGCTCCCTCATGCTGGGTTTCTCTTTAGCCCACAGGCTTCTCTGTGGACCCTTACTCTGCACTATTTGACATTCCTATCCTTAGGCTAAGGGGCTGGATTATCTACAGTCATTACTGCAAATTTTGGGGTTCCCTTTGTTTCCACAGCACCAAGTTGATTTTCTGTGGCATTCAAATTAAGACTAAAGGAGCAGCTCTTTTTTTTTCTTTTCTAAAGGTGAAGGCCTCATCAAAGCAAGCCAAGAGTTCACCAAATCATCTTCAGAAGACAGTTGCTGAAAAGTAGAGATCTTCATCTCCCCTTCTTCGTTCTTTCTACCTACCCATCTTATAGAAGCTTATGGAAGAACCTCAAATTTTTATTGAGCATCACGACCTAAAAAAATCATACTTTATATAATTCAGTTCTTGCAATCAACCTGTGTAGTAGTTATTATCACCCCCCACTGTAGAGACAGTAAACCAAGGCTGGGCAATTTAGAGACATATTCATGGGGACACAGCTGTCAGGATTTTTACTGTGACTCAAACTCAAAATACTAACTGGAAAGTTGCCCTATGCTAGATACAAGAAAAGTATCAACCACATCTTCTGTCCAGCCAGGTGGTTTCTGTAGAATGCTCATTTCTAGCAAGATTGTACCACCTGTATTACTAACAATCTGATAGATCATTTATATCAGAAATACGACTGAATTTCCTTTATGACCTCATCCAAATGGTGTTCAAAATTCATTAATTCATGAATGAATTTCAATCAGACCTACTATGTGCCAGACATTGTGTACTTCCAGAATTTTCACAATAGTATATATCTTTTTCAAGAAATAAGGCTACTCTTCCCAGCCGCCATTCAATTTGCTCATGAGCTACTTCCTTGTATGAGGCACTGCGCTAGGTGCTGCAGCAGCCACAACCATGAGTAAAGGGAGGCTCAGTGTCTGCTTTGAGGGAGCTTACAACCTACTGGAGAGAAGACCTAGAGTTAATTCATGTACAAGGCAAACTAAGAAACTAATATTAGTACCTTCTATGGAAGGACGAAGTCCTATAATGAAAGATGTCAGAAGGACTAGGACATGGGTCTTGCATCTGTATGATTTGGCATCTGCAGATGGTGCAGTAAACATACCAGTGGGGAGCAGAGGGCAACAGTAAAAGGACAGAGAAACACATACAGCATGGGCACCCCAGGGAATGTAACTAGTCCATCAACTGAAGGGTAAGCTACAGAGAGGGCTAGAAGGAGGGATACATTGGAAAGGCTGGTTAGGGATCATGTAGCAGAAAGTCCTGACTGCCCAGCAGGGACATTTGTACCTTATTCAGTCTGGAATGGGAAGACAGTAACTATATGCTATCGGTGTAACTCATTTCAGGTTATGCTTCGTGAACAGTAATGACTGGAAAGATGTCTTGGGAGCAAGACAGTAGAAGCAGAGAGCTCAGTGGCAAACTTGTGCATTGCAGTCTTCCTGGAATCCACTTCAGTTGATTATAGGAGCTCGTCTAGGGCCCTAGATAATGACTGGGGCTCACCTTCCAGGAAGAGGTTCTCCCCCCACAAATTATGTCAGGCCTGCACGGCTACACCAAATACCTCAACGGGGAGTCACAACCACATGCCCATCTTTTCCAGGGAGCTAATGGACCCAGTGACTTCTCCTTGTTTGCATCACCATGGGCTGCTGCTCCTTAGAACCTCCAGATCCACCAATGTTGGCAAATTTCTGTGCTTTTTCCTATTGCTCCAGTGAAACGTCTCTTTGCCAAATTCTTTAACTCTCCAAACTCTGGTATAAATTGCTTTGTTTTCTGAGAATTTTCATTTCTGGAGTTTGTTAGAAAATATTCATAAAAAGAATCCTAAGAGCTATTTATCTTCTTTAATAGATTGGAGGGTGGAGAGGTGTTCAGCAACATGGAGATTAGCTGGTGTTTACATGACTGGTGGCTTTCCAAAGTAAATACATTTACAAATACCATTACTTCTCCACCGTCCTATCCAGCAGTACCTTTGCTCATATAGAGCAGACAGAAAGAATCAGTTCCTGGAAGTTGTGGCCTTATGTTTCCAGGCAACACAGATTTTCCACAATGGGCTCCCACATACTGGCCAATTTTGAAATAGATGGGGAGATTCAGTGAGGATGGACTGCTAGACACAGAGTTTTTCACTCCATAGAGGGCCCTCTAGCTACTAAGCTTAGTGAGCTAATCCAGAATCTTCCAATGCATCTAAAATACACAGTTCTGTGAGAAGCTCTGATCTCTGGATGAAGAAGGGTGGTGTTTATAGATCACAAACTAAATAGCCTGGGTTATTAGAGCATGAGCAGTTCCTTCAGAGATGGGAGGCATATGGGGCTATCTGATTCAACGCAGAGAGATAGGTGAAGTTGTCTCCCATGAGGGGTACGGATGGGGCAAAGGGGGCAGGAATGGTTAGACCATCTGCTGAGCCATGTCCTCAGTCTCCCTTCACTCTCTGAGACCTTACCACAGTATCTGAGAGGACTGGCTACAGACAGAGAGGGCACAAGTGAGTGGGGAGGGAAGTGGGAAGGTGGATGTTGGAACTTGACATAAAAGGAATTAAAATCCTATTCCCTCTTGCTTTTAATTCTGCTGTCTTATGAAAGCTAAGAATTAGGAATTTCTTTTAGCTCCTAATATCTGAAAATTTCAGTGTTCAATCACAATTGGAATCTGATAGAGTCTTGAAGCAGTGCAACAAAAATAAATATAAAATCTAGCCAGAAGGACCAGTCCTCCTTTTTTTTTTTTTTTAACTATTATTATTAAAAGCATGCAGCAGCAAGAACATGTATCTGTCACATTCCTCAATAAGCAGGAACAGGTGTTGTCCTCAGGGCACGGGTGGAAGGGAAAGAGATGAAAAAAATAGTGACCTTTTTCTTTGCAAGCCATTTCTTAGCATTTGTAGTAACTCATTCTGACAGTGAAACATTTGACAGCAAAGCAACCAAACAGGTGTCAGACCTGTGTAAACTGGCACAAAACAGGCGAAAAAGAGAGCCATTCATTTAGTTCTACTGACTGAGGCATATTCTCTTTATCAAGTCCAGGAAAGTGCTTGCAGAGCTGGGAGTTAGGTGTGTTAAGCCACATGCTTCCAAGGGAACATAAGAATGGTGTGGGTGTCTGTCCCTCTCTCCCCGCAAATTCATATGTTGAGGCTCTAACCTCCCATGTGGTGGTAGTAGGAAGTGGGTCTTTAGGAAGCAATTAGGTTTAAATTAGGTCATAAAGGTAGGACCCTCATGATGGCTGAGGAAAGGTCATGTGAGGACAGAGCAAGAAGGCAGTAGCACACAGGCTTTCTCCAGGAACAAAATCTGCTGGCACCTTGACCTTGGACTTCTCAGCCTCTAGTACCATGAGAAATAACTGTCTACTGTTTGAAGCACCCGGTCTACAGTACTTGGTATAACAGCCCGAACTAAGATGGTGGCCTAATGGCCCTGGGTCCTGTTCCTTTCCAAACTGGACCCAGAATAACAGGAGGTTGGGCCTTTTCGCCATAAGCAATTCTTTGTTCTCGCTCCATATATCAACTCATCCTCCCCGTATAGGTCAATGTACAAGAAGAGTTTGGTCTTGAAAACAGAAATGAATGGTGGATGAGAATAGATTTGTAGGAGGAAACCATCTAAGTGGACCCCAAAAGCTGGGATAGGGAAAGAAAATTCTTAAGAAAAGGATTTCTGCAAATGTGCTTACCTTTGTTTAAGCGTCCCATCACAGTGAATTCAAAATATTTGCTGTTGTCGGTTGAAGAGTAAAGGCCAAAGATGGTGGCTGAGCTTTTAGTGTGCAGCTTGAAGGTAGAGATCACATAGACCTCATTCAGGGTGGGATCTGTCAGGATTGGCTTCAGAACAGCTGGGTTCAGTCTCTGGCTGGAGGATGGGAGAAGGTCAAAGACTGGAAATAACAGGGAGAAAAGGATCATCAGTGAAAAAAGTTTGAGACAACTAGATTTTTTGAGGGGGCACAATTTGTTAGTAAGATACAAGGAATGTCAACTAACACTGTTACCACTTTCCACATTGCTAAAATCACCAGTTCATTAACTTGCTTTCTTCTCTTTTTCTTTCTTTCTTTTCTTTCTTTCCTTCTTTCCTTCTTTCCTTCTTTCTTTCTTTACAGTTCTTTCTTATCACTCTTATAGTGGCTGGACATTTGAGCCAGAAAAAAATACAGTACAATTTTCATCGCTGGGTCATGGCCCCCAAGAGAAGGCTAAATTTGCAAACCCTAAATTGTATTTGGTCAAAGAAGTGGCTCTGAAAATGCCCACTAGGTAAAGGACTAATAGTTTAGAGTACAAAGGGAACAGGTGAGAACACTCAAGTCACTGTTTCTCCTATGGGCCCAAGCAGTGAATTTCTGCCTTCAGCCTCTAAAACTTTAGATACAATGATCTGGTTATGAAAGGGTAATAGTACCCATAATTTATAAAGACCTCTTACATATCAATAAAATAAGCAATAGAAAAACGGGCACAAAACATGAATGAAAAAGCAATTTACAGAAAAAGAGTTACAATGGCAAATAAGTGTGTGTGTGTGTGTGTTATACATACACATATAAAAGTTCATGTTTAACTAAAGATTAAGGAATTGCTAAGTTGAAAAATAAGGTATTATTTTACACCATCTCATTGAAAATACAATAAATACGATAACACCCAAAGGCATTAATTACCAGTGGTAATTCTATAATTTCTATTTGAAGGAATTATGAGAAAATCTGACTGGAAGAGGTGAAAAAACAAACCCCTGTTGGGATAACACTGTTATTAAAACATAAACTGTCCTTAGCAGAGAGAGAAGGCCTTAACAGAGATCAAGGGGATATTAGCTATCCCAAGCCCTCCTGCGCACCACAATTGTTCAACAAATTGTTGTTTATAATATCAAGCCACTTGATGCAACTTAAGTGTCCTATATTAAAACCCTGGATAAATGAATTTTGGTCCTTCCAAAAAGTAGAATATTAGCTAACTAAAAGGGTAATACAGCTGACTACTTAGAGGTATATGAACTGGAAAAAAATAATAAAACTATGTATAACATAATCCCATTTGAAATAAATATTTGCACATAAAAGCTTTGAAAGACAACACAAGAGAATGCTAACATGAATAACAGATATCTCCTGGTTGTATAATTATATATATATTTCCTTTTCTTTTGCTTATCCAGTTTTTTATTTTTATTTTATTTTTACAATGAACAGGTGTTGCTTTTGCAGTAGGAAAAAGTAAATAAAAGTTGTAAAACCAACAGGTAAAACCTAGTTACTCAAGAATGTCTACTCTGTAAAAGACAATCTGCCTTAATACTGGTTTGTATTGTTTCTTTCCCATGTGCTTAGCGCCTTACAAAATAATGAATTTGATACTAGAAGCATTGGAAAGCAGAAAATCTACTATGTTCCTTCTAGCACTTCACATTCCCCCAAAACATGAAGCTTGCTGCCTACCGTACTTCAAAAGGGAAATATTTTTTAATTTCCAGAGAATTGGAAGCTTTACATGTCCACCGGTAAGAGCAAAAGGTCTAGAAGTTCCGGGATCCCTGGGTGGTGCAGCGGTTTGGCGCCTGCCTTTGGCCCAGGGCGCGATCCTGGAGACCCGGGATCGAATTCCACGTCGGGCTCCCGGTGCATGGAGCCTGCTTCTCCCTCTGCCTATGTCTCTGCCTCTCTCTCTCTCTCTCTCTCTCTCTCTCTCTGTGACTATCATAAATTAAAAAAAGAAAAAAAATTAAAAAAAAAAAAAGGTCTAGAAGTTCCATTCAGGACAGGGTATCTGCAGATGTGAGTTTAAGGTATGGGAATTGCATTCAAAATTAAACTCTTCCTGATTCTTGCTCTATGATTACGTTCATAATTTAACTTAAGCTAAATTTACTCTATTTCAATCTGCAAGGCTCATCTAATCCATTGGCTTCTCTCTCAAGGGGCAGAGTTGGGATTAGTTAGTAATGAGTTTGGAGTGTGTTTTGAAAAGGAAATGAGACACAACAATTTTCTATTAATGTTATTACATTTTAGTAATAGTGCCAGGATCTAAGTACAACCTTCTAGTGTTAGAGGTGAAATTACTACCCATCAGCCCAAACACCATGGTATGAAAATTGAATACATACTAAGAAGACTAGCAAGGCAGCCCAGAGGAGAAAGGATATAAAAGCAAAGTATTCAGTTGAGCTGATGATTAAAAGACTAATTAACTCACTAAAAGAATCTACCAGAAACTTGACTTAATCTGATAATCTACAGCAACTAAATTAACCAGGTAATTTAGGTAGTTCAGGCTGATTTCAACTCCCATAAAACAGGCAGCTCTAAGAAGCAAAATTCAGACATGCAGCACACCATGAAGTTGTGTGTTCCACTGTCAAGAATTTATAAAACACAAAATATTAAACCCATAAATTTAAAACTGCCAAATAATGTCTGCAATCAGTAAACCTTTGAGTTGTGTTATAAAGCTTCCTTTCTAACATCAAAAAACAAAGGCAACAAAGCAAAAATACACAAGTGAGACTACATCAACTCAAAAAACTTCTGCACAGCAAAAGAAACCACCAATAAAATGAAAAGACAACTTACAGGATGAGAGAAAGTATTTACAGATCATATGTGATGAGGGATTAATACCCAAAATATATAAAGAACTCCTACAATTCAATAGCAAAAAAGAAACAAGCAATCTGATTTTTAAGTGGGGAGAAGATCAAGTGGACATTTGTCCGAAGAAGACATACAGGGGGCAACGGGCAGTGAGAAGATGTTCAACATCAGCAATCACCAGGGAGATGCAAAGTAAAAACTGACACTTGTTAGAATGGTTATCATCAAAGAGAAATGGCAAGTGTAGGTGAGGATGTGGGTGGGGGGGGGGGGGGGAGAAGGGACTCTTGTGCACTGTTGGTAGGAATTTAAATCCGCGCATTCACTACGGAAAACAGTATGGAGGATACTCAAAAAACTAAAAATAGAACTATATATGATCCAGCAATTCCACTTCTGGATATTTATCCAAAACAAACAAACAAACAAACAAACAAGCCCAAAAACACTAATTCAGAAAGATACATGCACGTCCCGTTCACTGCAACATTATTTACAGTAGCCAAGAGATGGAAATAACCCAAGTGTCCATTAATAATGAATGGATAAAGAAGATGTGGGGGATATATAGATGTATATAATAGAATATTAGCCATAAAAAAGGAAGAAATCTGGCCATTTGTGACAAAATGGATGCCTCTTGAGAACATCATGGTAAGTGAAGTAAGTCAGACACAGAAAGACAAATACTGGGATCCCTGGGGGGCGCAGCGGTTTGGCGCCTGCCTTTGGCCCAGGGCGCGATCCTGGAGACCCGGGATCGAGTCCCACATCGGGCTCCCGGTGCATGGAGCCTGCTTCTCCCTCTGCCTGTGTCTCTGCCTCTCTCTCTCTGTGACTATCATAAATAAATAAAAAAGAAAGACAAATACTGCACGATCTCCTTTTATATGTGGAATCTAAAACAACGACCCGAGCTCCTAGACAGGCAGCAGATGAGGCGGGCAATGGGTGAAAAGTGACAAAAGGTACAAACTTCCATCTATAAAATAAGTAAATCATGGGGATTTAAAGCACAGCACCCGACTGTAGTTAATAATAGGGTATTGCATATTTGAAAGTCGCTAAGAGGGAAGACCTCAAAAGTTCTCATCATAAGAAAATAGTCTTTTGTAATGCTGTATGGCGGCGGATGTTTAGACTTACTGTGGTGACCGTTTCACAATGTGTATACTTAGGGAATCGAGGTTGTCACTTTCCTCTCAAATATTTCAAGGAAAACTAAATGCAGTACATTACCCCCTGAACCTGCTAGTTTGGTTGCCTGGTCAGAAATCCAAGGGAGTTAGCTGGTGAAAGGCAGAGTTCAAGCGGGGGATCCCTGCCCTGGGCAGGGAAGGAAGGGGAGAAGTCCCTGCCTGCGCCCCAGCCAGGGAGGACAGCCTGTGCTGCAGCCTGTGGGCTCCTGCAGCTTTCTGCACCAGTCGGCCCAGGGCAGCAGGTGAAGGTCATCCCTGGCCAGAGAGCCCGAGGATCTTTCCTGGCTTAAATAATTTTTTCTTTTTGGGCTTCAAAACGAACAAAAGCAAACCCACAAAAACCCAGTTGAAGCTTAAGTGCATTCTGGCCAACGCTGTTGGCGCCCTGTGTACCGGGGGATTTGGGGGCGGCCACAGGGCCTTGGTGCGTCTAGGAGAGAAGCGCCCACTTCTCCGTCGGTCCTGCTCCGCTGATCTCGGGAATCCAGGGGCTGGCGTCGGGGAATCTGCTGGTGTCAAGGAATCAAGTCGGCTCGCAAGGGAGGTTTTGGGGTCCCAACCAAGGGCAGAGCAGGGGAACGCCGTGCGCTTCTGGGGGGGGGCGGGGAGGGTCGGGAGCAGAGGGCGGGGGGGCCGGGGGGGTGGGAGCGGAGGGCGGGGGGCCGGGGGGCGCGGGGTCAGCAGCCGTCAGGCCGGGAGCCCCGCTGTGTGCACCGGCTGCAAAGCCGTCTGGCATCCCCGGGGCGGCTGTCTGGGGAGCTGGCGTCCCCGCCGAATAAGGGCTTCGGGAAACGCGCTCCCCCGACCCCCCCTGCAGTCGCAGGCGCCGCGGCTCGGGCGCGGGGGGCCGGCGGGGCGCGAGCGCACTTACCCTGGGGGGGGCCCTGGGCGCCGGCGCGCAGCCACGGCTGCAGGACCAGGTGCAGCAGCAGGAGGGCGGCGCCGCGCGGGCCCGGCATGTCGGCGGCGGGCGGAGGGGGCGCGCTCGCAGCTGGCCGCGCGGCCGCCGCCCGGCCCTTTATGGCCCGGCCCGGGGGCGGGGAGGGCCGAGGCCGGGGGGCGGGGGGCGGGGGGAGGGCCGAGTGCCGGCGCCCCGACCGGGCGGTGCAGGCGGAGAAGGGGCGGCGGGAGGAGGACAGCGACCCGGTCCCGCCGGCGTCGGCACCCCCACCCCGCTCGCCCCGCTCGCCCCGCTCGCCCCCCCACCCCCCACCCCGCTCACCCCCCCACCCCCCCTCACCGCCCCAGAACGTTTCTTGCGGAGGCTCCCGAACCCCCGTCGCAGGCCCCCCGCCCAGGAGCCCTGAAGGCTCCCCAGGAACGCCTGCCCCCCAAAGCGGCCCCGGGGGTCCTCGGTTTCTGTCCTTTCTCCAAGCTTTTCTTGAATATTCCAAATGTTGAGTACTTTTCCCATCGACTTTTGAGACCTGAACAGCGAACGTTTGAAAACGTTGAGTTTTTAATGGAAATAAAACACATCCCGAGGAACCCATCGGCCCAGGACGGGGCTGCCTCGCGGCAAGGTCTCTGCCTTGGGCTTCCAGGCCTCGGCCAGCCCACCCCCACCCCCACCCCCACCCCCCACCTCCGTCCTCCTGGACGGGCTTCGGGACCGTTCAAAGGTCCGGAAGGAACCCAAGGAAGTTGTCTTTCTCCCAGGCGAAGCCCCCTGGAAATAAGGTGGTGTAACTAGAAGAAAAACTATCTCGGAGCAATGGCTAAACGTTTGCCTGTTGAAAAAACTTGAGAACTGGAGAAAGTGCCCCAAAGCATTTCTGTCCCTGTCTTCATGTCTCAAAGAATTGCGTTTCGAAATTTAATCTGCCACGAGCTGGAAGATTGACTCACCATCTTATTTTCGAACTGTGCTGGGATAACCCCTCACCAGTTATGATTGTGGCCGTAGCTGGTGACCTGGAGATTTGCCGGCTACCTTGAGGCCTCTCTTCTCTTTGAGGTCTACCTTAGCTCTAGGCTTCATTTGGTGTCCCCTCACACAGATGCCACTCTGTGGGATGGGTCATCATTGATCTGTATATGACAGTGTACTGTAGCAATGTGACTGTAAGCTAATGGGATGGCTGAGTAATCTTCAAATCAACTGTGTCCCCAACAGTGACCTGAGTTAGAGGGAGCTCCAGGTTTACAACTTCTGCTTTAAGCAGAAGAGCTTCGCTTACATATATCTTGTACGATGGACGTGAAGGTCAGCAGGACTAAATTCTAAGTTCTTTTAGAATAACTAAAGGTGGATATTATTTTTTACTCATCTTTGCTAGGTAACGCCAATTCCTAGAAAATTCCCAGCAAAATAGCTTGCACAGGTAACGTTTGGTTGAAACTGGATGACTGCTAAGTGTAGCAGATCAACAGTGTAGCGACTTTCCACTAGCCTAGCATACTTACAATCTCCTTTTGCTTCCAAAGAGTCTGGATTTTTATGAAACCATTCATTGGAGAATCTCGTCAGCTTTTTCTTTATGCCTTCAGAACCAAGAGGAAATTCGATTACAATAAAATCCATTACATTGGCTATGAAATCTACGATAACAGAGATGAAAATGTTAGTGTCTTTCCTGTGACACCTCATTAAAATATCTGTTGTTGCACTTATTAAAGTGAATTTTAATTTATTTTAATAATGCATTATTTGATTTTTCCCCAATGTCCGACTCTGACCTCCTTAGCACTATCTCTCATTTATTTTTGTAGACCCAAATCCTGGTGCCCAGCACATAGTAGTGAGTAGCGCGTTGAATTGTCTTTCCCTCTACCAGCAGCACTGTAGGATAAGAGGTCGTGATATGTTAGTGATCCATTAGTGCAGTAGGTTGCAAAAATTGTCCTAATGCTTCACTCTGCAGTCTACACATCTGTTGCTTTCCCACTATGATTCTAGGCTTGGCCATGTAACTTCCTTGCACAATAGAGTTTAGAAAAAAAATGCCACATTCAGAAGCTTAAGAAGTTTTGTGTGATTGGACTTGCTTACTCTTTCACTTCTGCCTTTGCCATGATAGCATGGCTGTGCTAGCTTGTTAGAGGATGAGCCACATGGAGCAGAGCTGGGTCACCACGGTCCTCCTGGGCATAGCCACCTAAGATCAGCCGGCAGTTGATTCAGACAGAGTGAGTGAGTTCAGGCAAGATCAGCAGAGCTGTCTAGCCAACTCCAGACATGGGAACATGGGAACAATAAAAGTTTATTTTGTATGTCATTACGATTTTAGGATTATTATGTAGTATTATTGTAGCAATAGATAACTGGTATACTAGGTGTCCTTCCACTTGTAACTATTTTGTACAGAGTATAACTTCATTTTTTCATGTTTGCTTACAGCTCTTGAGCTCTGGCATTCCCCTTCCCATTGGCCCTACATCTCAGCGAGCCGATAAGAAAGCCTGGGTGTTCCTTCCTTTGGTGCTGGCAGGAAGTTCCAACTGTGCAACCTCCACATCATACCCAGGAATCATCACCCTGGCGTCACACTCTAACCACCATGAAAACCCCCAAACGACCTCCTTTCCCTACTCTCTCAAGCCGTCTTCACATCAGCTTGGGAGCCCATCCTACTCTTGCCAGAAAGCCTCATTATGTGGGTGATAAACATTTTCAAACCCTTTTGTGCATGTGTGGCACTGTCATCACTCTTAACATCCAGATCACATTTTGTGTACGGGAATACCCTTCCTGCTCCTGCTCCTTCCATTCCTCAGAAGTGGGAGAAGTTACTCATATTATATACTGTTATTTGGCACAGCTAAGTAGCTTTACACATATTTGTTAATTGATATTTGAATAAGGTTATCATTAGTTATGTTAAGTTTTCCACTTGAATTCTTGAAGGGAGTGGAAATGGAAAATAATTATTAACATTTAAAGATGGCTTTAAGGGAATATGGTTTATAGTCTAATGTGTGATAACATTTATGCCACAGCACTGGAAAATGTAGACTTTGGGCTACTATGTAATTTAATGTGAATAGCAAAGGAAGGCACTTGATTAACTGACAGGAAAATAGCTTCTCTAGAAACTAGTTAGCACAAATAAGGGCCTGGTAAATTAAGGAGAGGGCTTTTGATTAGTGTGCAGTTAAAAGTAAAAAGTTTTTTTGGTGTTTTTTTTTTTTTTCCCAGAACTTAAAAGACAGCAATTTAGGCACTGAAGATTAGTGAAGCAAAACACAAATGTATAAAATCACTCATTTTCAATTTCACTAAGGGTCTAAGCAGACTATTTAAAAAAGCTTTCATTAAGCTTCTTTAACATACTTTACTAAATACTGCGTAAAAATTCCTTAGAAAAATGCAGTTGTGAGGACCTTTACTACAAATAACAATGTCTACCCAACTTGAAGTCCAGAGTTTTGACAACTAGCATCTCGTTTTTCTTTTTTAAGACTTATTTATTTATTTAAGAGAGAAAGTACACATGGGGGCTGAGGGAGAGAGTCTCAAGCAAACTCTGTGCTCAGCATGGAGCCTGACATGGCGCTAGATCTCATGACCCTAACATCATGACCTGAGCTAAAACCAAGAGTAGGATACTTAACCAATTGTGCCACCCAAGCACCCTGCAACTAGCATTTCTTAAAGTAACTTCTCTACTTCATTAAACAATACATTAATCCACCCAGATGGTAGTTCCTGCAATATCAGGTGATAACAATGATTACTGTGCCAGGACAATATCAAATTTATATCAGATGTCTAAATATATTTGCTAAGAAAACACAATACAAAGTGTAATAAAATAATATGATATAAAGCAAACTTGCAAAAAATGCTATAATTCTATTCATTTGGATGTAAGGATTTTAGGGTTGAGGATAATTTGCTTTGAATTGAAGTTTTTCTGTGGAAAAAAAGTTTTGTAAGCAGACAAATAGAATCACTTGGGTTCCTGGGTACATGTTTGACCTAACTAAGAGAATGAACATATCAAAGATCTTTGTTTACTATCAAGGGGAAAACTCATACTGCTAATTTAATGAGCCTTAAATGAGTTCATAAAGGAGTAGGGCTAGATATTTACAACTTTTCCAACTCCAAATTCTAAAATTATATGGGTGTTGCTGAGTGAGAAAAGTGTTGAGTTAGAATATTTGCCTATTGGGTACAGAATCTTAGAGTTTCTTCTCATTCATGTGATCAGGTAAGCAACAAATAATTACTCTGTATCCATTACTTAATTCACTCAAAAAATATTTACCGAGAGTCTCCTAGAATGTTCCCAGCACTGTGTTAGATGATAGGCATACAAAGTCAAATAAGATAGCTCTTATTCTCCAGCTCATTGTCTATTCAGAAAAGATATAAAAAATATGTTCAGGCTTATAATAGACATGTATCCTAAGAAATTAGGAAGTACTTAAGGGAAAATAACTTGTAGTTAGAATTTGAAAGGGCTTCCCAGAAGAGCTGGCTTTTCATTTGGGTCATAAAGGATAAGAAGGCATTTTCCATGTGACAGAAAGATTTTGGATTTTCCTCATGTTGCAGGATGCTGCTATAGCTCCAAATCTTATATGACATCATCCAAAGGTAGGTAGCAAGGAGATGAGGCTTCTGCTCTTGTCTCTCTCTCACACTTTGGCCGTCACTCTCTCTTTCTCTCTTTTTCTAGTGGAAAAAAACCTTTCTCAGGGGCACCCAAAGAGACTTCTCAGGTTTAATTGTCTCGGTGTGGCTCACAGACATACCCATGTCTTGTCTACCAGGAGGGGTGGGAAAGTGATGACTAGTGTTCAGCCTCTTTTGTGGGAGTAGAATGTACTAGGAAGGACAAGAAAGAGGATAATGGATAACTGGCCGTGTCAACGTGGTTAGCCACAGACTCTGTGTCTTCCATCTCATTAGTGCTCTCTCCAATGCTGGGTGCTTTCAAGGGGGTCTTTGGCAATTTCTCTTGTGAGGTTCATAGTACAAAATAGCAAATCAGAGTAGGAAGGAGGCTATGGGGAAAAATAACTGATGTAGGGAAAAGTAGAAGGGGAATAAAAGACAGAGTAACTTCTACTTTGACGAGTCTAATGGGAAGAATACTCTTAATATTTAAAAAGTTCTAGACCAGAATTGGCAAACTGGCCTACAGTGGCCCCTTGTCTCTTTTTGTAGACTCAGCAAGCTAAGAAGAGTTTTTATATTTTTAAAAGGATACGAAAAAACTGGAAGAGTATTATTCCTGACATGTGAAAATTAGGTACAATTTAAGCTATAAGTAAAGTTTTATTGGAACACAGCCATGTTCACTCATCTGCGTCTGCTTTTATTGCACAACTGCAAAGTTGAGCAGTTGCAACAGAATTCCTATGGAATGTAAAGGCCTCAAGTCTTTATTCCCTGACCCTCTACAGAAATGTTACCAAGCTCTGTTTCAGACCATAATTTTTCTGAAAATCCTGTCCAGTAAGTTAGGCTTAATTACTAAGCAGAGAGGAAAAAAGGGTAGGAAGGAAGAAGCAAATATTAGTGGACTCCTCTTGCTGATACTCCATTCCTTACTCTACTATCTTCTGCTCAAACCTAGGTTTTGAGGGGCATGGGCATGAGTTACATCTTGCTGTCTAGCACCACAAACTAATATTAAATCCACGGTTTCTCTCCTTCCTCTTTCGAGGTACAGTTTTTTCCCAGTGGTATTAAAATGGACCAGCTTTCTATCCGTTTCAGGAGATGAAGAGTTGGTCACTGACCTGAAAAATGTCTAATGAAAATGTGATTCCTTTTATGGGAAATGGGAACTGCAAACACATTTTAGCATTCTGTTGGAACAATGGCTTTCACTGGTATATAGCATGTGTTCCATCATACATGTCAGTTAAAAATGAAATTCTGACTTATGTAATTCTCAGAGATTTCCTTATGGGGTCTGGCGTGTTCCTTTCACAGACGTAATCTGAGTATAGATCTAATTGCTAGTGATGATTATTCTGGCTGCTGCATTTAAAAATTGAACAGCAGGAAAGGAAAATAGATCTGTCCAATTCAGTTGCGTAAAAGTTGTGCCCAAAAAACCAGAACTGAGCAAAAGCAGAAGAGGAACTAGGGAATAAGAAAAAGAGAAGGAGAGCAGGGGAAGGAGAGATGAGAAGGCAGCAAAGCATCCCTTAAGGACAAGCTTATTGTGTCCAGGGCTGTTAAATGCTGATTCTTTGTAAACTCCCTTCAGTGAGTCCCATGCCCCTTGTAATACCTTCCTCTTTCATCATCCCACATCCCTCCCTCTCCCACACCCCTGGCTTGAGAGCTCATTTCTGGTGCCCTCTGGGGGAACTAGGGTGTTCCATGGCAGCTCCCTGGAGTCCCCAGTGGAGGCAAAGCTTCATTCCGGTCCTCTGAGGACTATCATTCCTCTTGGTCACAGCAGCAATCTTTCAACACTCTTTGCATATCCCATAGTTAGCAGCTAAAACGAGGCCTGCAGGCTTGTCTTAGCACACTGTATCAGGGCTTTTCCTGTCATATTATGACTAATTTTTTTTCACCTTCATCTGTACAACACAGCTTACTTATACATAGTACATGCATACGTGTTCATGCATGCATATCTGTGTGTGTGTGTATATTCGTAAGCACATACATACACCTCATCTTTTTCTTTTTTCTGTGGCGGAGTCGTAGTACCCCACATCATAATAGTAATCAACTTTAAATATCTCATTAATATCTCATTCAGTAGCTCATATATTTCATCTCAATCTTCACAACAAGATGTGATGGATAGGATGATTATAATTCCTACTATACAGACTAGAAAATTAAAAGTCTGGGAGGTTGAACAACCTTCCCAAGGAAATGCCGGAGCTTGGACTCACACTCAGGTCTCTGATCCCAGGCCCAGCACCCCTTTGTTCTGCTGTGTTGCCTCGGGAGAGTGAAAATCTGATCAATGCATAAAACCTTGCTTCCCAGGCAGATGAAGTGAAGTGAAGCCATAAGAATGACTTTCTTATTGTTAATTTTATATGAAAATGATATGTGAGGGACATCTGGGTGGCTCAGTGGTTGAGTGTCTGCCTTTGGCTCAGGTCATGATCTGGGGCTCCTGGGATTGAGTCCTGCATCAGGCTTCCTTCAGGGAGCCTGCTTCTCCGTTTGCCTATGTCTCTGACACTCTGTGTCTCTCATGAAAAAATAAATAAAATCTTTTTTAAAAATGGTGTGAAACAAAAACTCAGTTTTCCAGTATTTACTTTTTATATATATATACCTTTTAAAGACCATTGCCAAAATGGCATGATCATTAACACAGTATATTACGACCTAGCCCTGACCTGTGAAGGAAATGCTATGACGAATCCGGGAAGTAGCATGGAGGAGCCACACCAGGCTCAGGCATTTATTAGGTGTCTGGCTTTGGGAATACCCTTAGGCTTTTATTGTGGGAGGGATGGTATCTCCATTTCTTCAGCAGGAAGTGCAAATGACACCAACCTTGTGAGTTGTAGAAAGGCAGCTCTAGGATGGTACCTGATATATTGTGGCTTTCAATTAGTAGTGGTTGTTTATTCCTAGGTTGGGGCTCTGACTCTGGAGACCTGAAGCTGACATCCCAGATGTATGAATTCAAAACAATTATGAGCAGATGGTGAAAACAAGCAGGGGTAGTGTCCTGGTTAGGACTGCAGGAGGCTCTGTGGCCATAACGCCTGGTTTTGTTCCTGACTCTGTTTCCATGTATCCTTGGGCAGTCATTAAATAGCTCTGTCTTGGAGACTGGAGTGTCACTCTAGGATAAAGATGCTCATGGTACCTGCTGTAAGGTGAATGGAGATGCTAGTAAAGTATTTAAGATCAATTTGACCTAATTGCCTATTGCCTAGGACACAGTTGTTGATCATTGTATTTTCTTTCTTTCTTTCTTTCTTCTGGGGAGGGAGGGGATGTGAGGCTGAGGGAGTGGGAGGGATTGCTTTATGGCTTTCTTCTCTTTAGTTAGTCGTTGGGTGGGTTCTGGTTTTGGTCGGCTTTCTTTCGTTCTTTTTGGGCTTTCGTTTATGGCTTACAATTACCTACCTCTCTCCTTCTACTCTCTCCTTCTCCTTCTCCTTCTCCTTCTCCTTCTTTCATGAGGTTCAGGTATTGTCATTTGTCATTGAGTTAGTTAATCTATTATTATCCAGAGCCTAAATGAAAGGAAATGGAGAAGCAGTATCTTGCCTTGACAATCTTTAAACAAGTAGAGCATATTCTTTTTTTTTTTTTTAAGATTTTATTTATTCATGAGAGACACACAGAGAGAGGCAGAGACACAGACAGAGGGAGAAGCAGGCTCCCCACAGGGAGCCCAATGCGAGACTCAATCCCCAGACCCCGGATCACGCCCTGAGCCAAAGGCAGATGCTCAACCACTGAGCCACCCAGTCGTCCCAAGTAGAGCATATTCTTGTAGGGAAAGGGTACCCACCCTCTTGTAAAAAGAAGAAAAGGACAGCAGGATTTAGAGGAAGTTTTAATTATCCTGACTACAAGCAAAAATTGATGCTTTTGACTGCTTTGGTAACCAAGGGCAAAAATTGAGCTTCAAAATCAAGGGAGGAGGTTTTACTACTATAGACAGAAGCAGAATAATCTCACTCCCGAGTAACTATGTGTGTACAGGGACACCTAGATATGTTGGCCAAGATACAGATCAGAAAAATAGAGTTTGAGTCTGGTTCAGGCCAAGGAAGGTCCTAGAGTGAAAATATCCTCCATCCACAACCCATAACTGACATTGGAGAACAATTATTCTACTGTAATCAGGGACTATGGAACATCATGGAAAATTATGATTCTGAAATTTGCTTGTTGCAGAATATATAATGATTCTTTTCTTTTTCCTTATTTTCTGTTCACCAATTGAGGCTGGTATTCACACAACTGAGGGAACTGATGATAGCCTACTCAGCTACTTGAGAGAAAGGCTCACCCTGGTTCTTAGCTGGAGGCTTGTGTTAAGGGAAGTGTGACATCCTAGGGAGTACCTTGATCCAGAGCGTCCCAAGTCCACTACAATAAGAAAGAAGATGTGAGAGATAGTGGCTTTAGTAGTCTGCTCCTCACAGAGCCAAATAAATCAAGCATAGAAAAAGGGATGTTTTGCTCTTTTCAACAGCGCTGTTTCTACTGTTGTTATGAAAGGTGTTTATGACTTACTGAGAAGGTGTTCTTTCATGATCTAGCCTCTCATATATATATATATATTTTGGACACAAAATGTAGAATTATGACTTTATAATAAATTTAATAAATGAGCTTCTTAACTTAGGGGAAAAGATTGACTTAATGGAGTAATTTTTTGTGTTGAGACAACTATATTTTCAATCGGATAGTTGAAAGGTAAATACACTGGATTTATGTATTAAGGCCAAGGGTTTATAATAATGATACGATAAGGAATGTTTTTTCAAAATGTGCCTGTGGCTTTAACCACTTTTTAAATCTCTGCAGGAATCGGAAGAAAAACAATACCTTTCATTTAAAATGTTGTTGCATGAAGACTTCTGTTTCTACTAGTATAATAGGGCAAGATGCCCTAAATGATTCTCCTAGTAAGAACAATTAAAATTTTGGGGTGGAAAATATTTTACAAATTAGATGAATTGCTGAGCTGTAAGAAAGCAAGAAATCCATAGAAGTCAAATATAGAGTGTGAATCCTGGGAGGTAGATGAGCAGGAAAATCAGCTTTTACCCTGAAATTATCTGATAAACCCTGGGATATTGAACTTTTGTTTTACCAGTTTCCTAGGTTGAAGGGGTTTTTTAAAAAGCCTAAGGCTCTTCTAAGGTGAAGAGTCTAATACAGGACCTCCTCTTCCATATAAGGCTGAGACCTCAAGGGTTACATACTCAGTGTAAGACAAGATTAGAAATAAACCTTCTGTTCAGAAGGGGGAGAATGAGGAGACTTGCCTGTCTTCATCTTGGCTCTCCTGGAGGGGAGAAAGTCTTCCTCCTGAAAATTTGTAGCTACAGCTATCCCTCATGTGGTTTATTTCTTTGTCTTTGCCTTTTCCCACAAAATTTAAAAGTTTAAATGTTTAAAAACCTACAAAAAAAGTCAAGAGAAAATAAAAATGAATAGTTTTCCTAGAATCACCAATTTCTCTACCTATACCTATACTTCTGTGTGTGTGTGTGTGTGTGTGTGTGTGTGTGTGTGTAAATAACCATCTGGGCTTTTTAAAAGATTTTATTTGTTCATGAGAGATAGAAAGAGAGAGAGAGAGAGGCAGAGACACAGGCAGAGGAAGAAGCAGGCTCCATGCAGGAAGCCCGACGTAGGACTCCTTCCCAGGACCCTGGGCTCACTCCCTGAGCCGGGAGGCAGATGCTCAACTGCTGAGCCACCCACGGGCTCATTTTTTTGTCCCTAGGGGATTTTTGTTTGAACCAGCTGAAATGAAGTTATAAGCACAGGACACAAACGCAGCACCCTTAAATACTTGAATAGGCATTCTTACTTCAGAACATATCTTACTTCAGAAAAGTAAGAATTCCAAAATATCATTTCATATATGTTCAATATTTTAATATTCTTGTCTCCCAAATATGTTTAATGACTTTAAAAAAGGAAAACAAGCTGATTAAAGTGCATTGTATTGGATTGTTCTGTTTCTTTAGTTTTTTTGTTGTTTTGTTTTTTAATTAAGAGTATCCTGCCCTTTCTTTTTGCCTATGTGACAATGACTTTTTTTTTTTTTTTTAAGAATTCAGGCCAGTAGTCATGTAAAATGTCCTATATTCTGGGTTTGATCAAATTTTTTCTCATGACTAGATTCAGGTGAAATATTTTCATCAAGAATGCTTCATAGCTGATGTTGCTCCTTGTTGTTCTGTAGTCTCAAATTCATGCTCAAATATGGTGTGAAAAACCCAAATAGAGAACTGATAGTGACTCCAGGCAACTAAAGTCACAGAAAATCCTCTCTGGGGGACAGGAACATTAGCCCAGTTCTCAAAAAATTCCTACAGATAATGTTCCAAAGAATATAGGCCCATAATGAAAAGAAAATTACAAAACACTCAAGGAAACAAGGGTCATAAGTGAGAACCAACAAAAATACAGAGAACAGAATTATATTTTCACAAACTTTCAAACTATACAGTTAGTACATTTAATATGCCTCAAGAAATAAAAGAGAAGCCTGAAAGCAAGAATAAGAAACACACAAACAAAAAGTATTAAATAAAAAACCAAGTGTATTTGAAATAGATCTTTTAGAAATGAAAAATAGAATTGAAATTAAAAATAATGTATAAATTAAATAACAGATTGGACAAAATTAAGAGATAATTAGTGAAGCAGATGATAAAGCTAAAGAAATTATACAGAAGGTAGCACAGAAAAGCAGGTTAAAAAGAATATGAGTAATTACAAGTAAAGGAGGATAGAATGAGGAAGTCCATGTCTTACTGAAGTTCTAGATGGAGACAGTAGAAAGAATGAAAAAGTGACAGTATTTAAAGAGATAGTGGCTGAGAGTTTTTCAGAATTGTTGAAAGACTGCAAACCACAGAATCCCTACAAATCCCAAACAAGATAAATAAGCAGAAAATCACTCCTAGACACATTGTAGCAAACGTTCAGAATACCAAGCTCAAAGAGAGGATCTTAAAGGCAGCCAAAGTCACCTCAAGTGAATAAAAATTAGAATTGTTTTGTTGTGGCATTGTTTTCAGTAGCATTGTGGAAGTTGGAACATAAGGAATTACCTTTAATGTTCTGAGAGAAGATAATTATCAATCCCAAACTCTACAATTAGTGAAAAGTTCTTTTAATAATGAGAGGAAAATAAAGACATTTTAAGACAAATCAAACTGAGTATAAATCCTCACAAAATCAAATTCTAAAGGATTTACTTCAGACTCAGAAAATGAACGCAAATTGAAAGTCTGGAATGCAACAAAAAATGGTGAGTAAAGCCATTCATAAATATAAATAAATTTAAACATTGGCTACATAAAATAACAACGTTTAATTTGTAGAATTACAAAGCAAGAAAAAACCCAAAGTACTATAAACTTATAGTAAGCTTATAAAGTTGGGAGGGAAAAAGAAAAAAAAAATAAAGTTGGGAGGGAAGAAATTTGATACAATCTTAAAATGTCCTTGTACTTCTCAGGAGCAGGTAAAAATATTGATTAAATTTAGATGTTATTAAAAATTAATATATTTATACTAACATTTGGAAGAATAGACAAAGGATGTATTGCTCCAGTAAAAGGAAGAAAATGAACAAGGAAAAAAAAAATCCCTCAAAATACACAGAATTCTTTTGGTTTGTAAGTTGCCAAACTATATTGTGGATGGCATCCGTATTACTAAGTTTTTCTTATATAAAGAGGTAATACATCCATGAAGGCAAGAGAAACAAAAGCAAAAATGAATTATTGGGACTTCATCAAGGTAAAAAGCTTCTGCACAGCAAAAGAAACAGTCAACAAAACTAAAAGACAACCTACAGAATGGGAGAAGATACTTGCAAATGACCTGTCAGATAAAGGGCTAGTATCCAAGATCTATAAAGAACTTATTAAACTCGGGGATCCCTGGGTGGCTCAGCAGTTCAGTGCCTGCCTTTGGCCCAGGGTGTGATCCTGGAGTCCTGGGATCGAGTCCCACGTCAGGGTCCCTGCATGGAGTCTGCTTCTCCCTCTGCCTGTGTCTCTGCCTCTTTCGCGCGCTCTCTCTCTCTCTCTCTCTCTCTATATATATATATATAATGAATAATGAATAAATAAATAAAATCTTAAAAAAAAAGAACTTATGAAACTCAACAGCAAAGAAACAAACAATCCAATCATGAAATGGGCAAAAGACATGAAGAGAAATCTCACAGAGGAAGACATAGACATGGCAAACAGGCACATGAGAAGATGCTCTGCATCACTTGCCATCAGGGAAATACAAATCCAAACCACAATGAGATCCCACCTCACACCAGTGAGAATGGGGAAAATTAACAAGACAACTCTTAGAGAGGATGTGGAGAAAGCGGAACCCTCTTGCACTGTTGGTGGGAATGTGAACTGGTGCAGCCACTCTGGAAAACTGTGTGGAGGTTCCTCAAAGACTTAAAAATAGACCTGCCCTATGACCCAGCAATTGCACTGCTGGGGATTTACCCCAAAGGTACAGATGCAGTGAAATGCGGGGACACCTGCACCCCGATGTTTCTAGCAGCAATGTCCACAATAGCCAAACTGTGGAAGGAGCCTCAGTGTCCATCGACAGAGGATGGATAGAGAAAATGTGGTTTATGTATACAGTGGAATATTCCTCAGCCTGAAACGACAAATACCCACCATTTGCTTCAATGTGGATGGACCTGGAGGGTATTATGCTGAGTGAAGTAAGTCAGTCAGAGAAGGACAAACATTATATGGTCTCATTCATTTGGAGAATATAAGAATTAGTGAAAGGGAATAAAGAGAAAGGAGAGAAAATCAGTGAAAATATCAGTGAGGGTGACAAAACATGAGAGACACCTAACTCTGGGAAATGAACAAAGGGTGGTGGAAGGGGAGGTGGGCGGGTGGGGTTGGGGTGACTGGGTGATGGGCACTGAGGGGGGCACTGGATGGGATGAGCACTGGGTATTATGCTATATGTTGGCAAATTGAACTCCAATAAAAAAAATAAAAAAAAAAGAGGCAATAAGAAATTTCTTTCAGCTTCAATGCCAAAAAAAAAAAAAAAAAAAAAGCTTTGTTTATTTTGGGAGGTTTACTTTAGGGGTAGTAGGTAATTTCATATCCATTATATTTTCATTTTTCCTTTTGCCGCCTGGAAGCCCAGCCCAAACACTGACCTCCACTTTAATAATCATGCAGGAACTACTATTATCCTATGTATCTTGTAACTCTTCCCTCTCACTTTATCTAACACTGATTTTGATTTTTTCTGATCCTAAGTTTCATCTTGTGTTCTTGTCATCTGTCTTACGTGCTTTGTGGAACAAAAATCAGGTAAGAATAGATATACAATTGAGTGAATCAATAAATAAAAATAAAATGATTAAAGCAAACAGAAGATTGAAATCTAGAAAGCAGCAACTATGTCGCCTGCTCCGTAGAGTTCTTTGTTATTGGGAGTGAGGTATGCGTTAATCTATCCTGTTTGAAACTGCTCATCTGGGCAGCCCCGGTGGCACAGCAGTTTAGCGCCGCCTGTAGCCCGGGGTGTGATCCTGGAGATCCGGGATCGAATCCCATGTTGGGCTCCCTGCATGGAGCCCGCTTCTCCCTCTGCCTCTTTATTTATTTATTTATTTATTTATTATTTATTTATTTATAATAAATAAATAAATAAATCTTAAAAAAAAAGAAAAAGAAACTGCTCATCTAAGGTTGGAATCACAAGTAGTTTGTCTAGGCTTGGGGTTTTTAGGAGCTGCTGGTGGTTGCAAAACACCAACAAGACAAAGTCTTATGAAAAAGAGAAATAAAAACTGATTACCTCACATTGCCAGTGAGACCAACTTTCAGAGCCAACCGTAATTCTAAATGTGATGATATATGTATATTCATTTCACTATTTTTAAAAAAGATTTTATTTATTTGTTTGAGGGAGAGAGCACAAGCAGTGGGAGCTACAGAGGGAGAGGGAGAAGCAGACTCCTCACTGATCAGGGAAGCCCGACACGGGGCTTGATCCCAAGACCCTGGCCAGGATCATGATCCGAGCTGAAGGCAGAGGCCCAACTCTCTGAGCCAAGCAGGTTCCATCATTTCACTGTTTATGAACATAGTTTTATCTCTCAAAGAGAAATTGTAACAGGGAAAGAACCTGCCCTCCCTTGATATAATGAAGTTATTGTGGCAGTTGAATTTGTTATAAGATTTCATCTCACTTGATTCAATTTATGCCAAAAATAACATCCTTTCTCGGAGTAATCCCACTCAAGAAAATCAGTAGAGACATTTAGAAGAACACAAAAAATAAAAATGAAATGAAATAAAACAAAATGACATTTTAAGACCATAGTGTAGGTGTTATATGGCAGGAGGGCAATAATGGGGTGACCCCAAGAATTAGGCTAGGAAAGGAAATAGCCTTTTGCCAGCTGAGCATGTGTAACGGGTAAACCTAGTGTGCAGCCATACCTTAGAGTGTGACCTCTCCTGATGAAAGATTTTAACACATTTAAGGAAAGACTGTGTCAGTCAGAAAGGGAATTAGTCAGACACTGAAGTTTGGAAATGGGTGGCACGGGGAAGAGTCAGTGAGGCAAAAGTTGGCAGTGGACATAGGAGTACCCTTCATGGAAGGGTTGTCCTGGCCCCAAAGGCAGCCTTCCTGGTCCAGGAAGCAGGCAGGCCACATGGTGGAAATGGATGCATCAGGTAATTGCAGACTGACCCCATTCAACAGCCGCTTTGCTGCTTGCCAGGCAACTTTCTGTTAAATTGGCTTCCTTGCAGTTTGCCAAAGAATGTACTTACCAGGCTGATGTGAATGTCAACCTCATAAAAGACACCTTGACTTTTAATGACAATCCTGGCAGTCTGTGCTTTAATCTCCAACCTCCCTCACACACTGACAAGAGAAGAGTTCCCCCCGTATGCCTAAGACTGACTCCCAGAGCCTGGGCTCTGGCACTTTCCCCTTGGGAGCCTGTCTTCCAGTCTTCCCTGTGACACTTGGCCTCCCCAGGGACCTTCTCCATGAACCTCCACCATCAGCCATCATTTTATTAATGATGAGGATGGTATTGTTCCAATGAAACACATGATTATCAGAGGCTCCTTATCAGAGGGAGGTATGTGCCAGAAGGCATAAGGATGAGCTCCAGAACATGAATTCCCCTCTCCTATTACATCTCATAGACCTACTTGTTGTCTACCTTCCAGCCCCCAGGTGAGGCCAGATTTAGCCCTTTAGAATGTGCCTTCCTATCTCCTCCAGAGACTCGTAGACCTCTATAGAAGTTCTCTTACTTGTGGCCAAGCATGCAAGCTCCAAGAGGACATCATTTGCCCTGGCTGCAAGGAAGCAGCCTAGATACCTGGATCATCTCAGGGAAATCCGTCTCTATTTAGCTTTTGCTGCCACCAACTTGGTTCTAAAGAAACTAAAACTTTCCCCATGCCTTAATTGAGTATTTGAACGTCCAAAAGAAAAAGTACGATAGGGTAACAACTTTTTCTTTGCTTCCTCTTTTCTCATTTAAACTTGGATAATGTTCTAAGGTTGAGTACTGAGTGCTAGTTATTTTAAAGGATGTACTATTTCCATGAAAAGATTCCTTACCGGAATGGTAACATTTCCAAATTCTTGAGAGTTTCACATTTCAACCGGAAAAGACAGTTTGAGAGACCCCGGCTTTATCTGAATCTGCTGGTGATGAAATAAAACCATTACAGAAAGGGTCTCAGTTATCAAGACTCCTTTCCCTCCTTTCTGTACATGGATACGCATGGAGGTTCAAAGAGGTGGGGTGCTCCTCCACAGGTCAGCGGCAGGCTAGGATGAAAACCTAGTGCCCTGGGCTCCCGGGGCAGCGCTCACTCCCCTTCCTCACTGAAATATGGTGCCTGAATGAAGCTCTTCATTTGACTCTTACAGGGATCCCAGATAATAGAAGCATGCGCCATACCTCCTTGCCTGTGTTCTTCACTACAGCTCACCTCAGAGTCTCTTTTCCACTTCCCTCCTACCCACATTTCTCTACCTTGGGCTATCCCTGCACATGTTCCTGAGTTAATACTAGCAGCTGCTCCCTGGTGTCAGCCATTTTCTTCCTCCCTCCCCACCCACCACTGGCCCATCCCACAGTCTTGGGGCCCAGCGCCACCTGGTCTCCACCAGCCTCATACTGTTGAGACTTCCAAGGGTCCTGCTGCATCCACAGAGCACCACTATGCTTCTTTCAGAGATACCACCATGTCTGCTAGGGACCATTGTCACGTCTGCTGGCCACTGCAATCATGTCTGCTGGAGATCATTGTAATGTCTGTTGGGAGCCATACTGATGCCTACTGGATACTGTCGTCACATCAGCCTAGGGAATACAGTCATGTCTGCCGGAAAAATCGGTCACATTTGCTGGGTATCACCTCTGATGCTTCAGATCCTGTGAGATTCCAAAGCCGTGCAGCACGTTGCAGGTAAGTTTGGGGGATTACCTCTCCCCTTGCCCCCGCTCCCCAGTCAGGTGGAATATATATATATATATATATGTGTGTGTGTCTCGTAGGAGTTTGTGGTGGTGCCAAAGACACGCTGCCTTGTACCTCAAAGCCTTAATGAGTTTTTAATGAAACAGCTCTTTTCATAATTTACTTATAATCCTACCTCCACGTGGAATTTGATGATGAATTGCTGGGAAGGTGGGCCAGGAAACAGAGCTAAGAGCAGGGCACATCAAACTGTATTCAGATTCACTCCTTTTGAGTGTTTTTTTTTTTTTTTAAACTGGGTCAAGTTGACTTTCTTCTTACTTTAAGGTAAATTTATGTCAAGGAATATTATTTATGGGATAGCTACTATTACAGCTGTCATTTTTGGGGTGCTCACTACATTCTAGGCCCTGTGCCAAGAGCTAATTTTACCCCACTTAATTCTTACAGGGGCCCTGTGAAGCAGATACTATCTTTACATCCTTATTTTGCAAACGAGGAAATGGAAGCTTAAACAGGATACATGACTTTTTCAAGGCCACATAGCAAATATGTGGCAAAAGTGAAGTTTAAACCCAGATCTGGGGCAGCCCGGTGGCTCAGCGGTTTAGCGCTACCTTCAGCCCAGGGCCTATCCTGGAGACCCCGGATCGAGCCCCACGTCAGGCTCACTGCATGGAGCCTGCTTCTCCCTCTGCCTGTGTCTCTGTCTCTGTCTGTCTGTCTGTCTCTCTCTCATGAATAAATAAATAAAATATTAAAAAAAATAAACCCAGATCTGCAGAATTCTAGAGACTGCTTTCTTAATCTTTATCCTATACAGCCTGGTACAAATACACGTAGAGCAAGCCATCACTACCTCCTACCACATGTACTTGGCTAAGGCTAAATCCCAGAGGTGGACATAGATGGGGCTCAAAGTTGTGCTCTTTATGGCAATTATCACTTTATTCTTAAACTATCGGTATGCAGAATCCTGGCAACACCCCTCTGGATTTAAGAAATGAAACATTTTTTTGGTGGGGGCGAGCAGAAACTTGGCTCATTTTGAGGATTGCCATAGACCTGCCTGCATGCAGCTAAGAAGTGCCCTGAATTCCAGCCCTGGGTGTGTGGGAGAGGATGAGGAGAGAGGAATACTTCCAGGAGTCATCAGCCATTTTGAAGTCAGACTTCGGGTCCCTCATACTCACTCTGTTTTGGTCTCCATAGTTGACTCCATGACTTTCCTGTTACTGCATACTGGCTCCTCCTTTGTCTTATTCCAACTGCACAAGGGGATCAGTCGGTTGTTTAGTCCCCTGCTATCTCATGCAGCTCTGTTACTGTGAGACTTTATTACTAGGCTTCTTTAGAGGTTGCTCATCTCCTTATGTGCAGCCTATGGTGGCAGCTTTAATTTTGGATTCCAATCCTTGTTCCAATTAGTCACAGTAACCGGTCTGGCTACTTTGTTCGGAAAGGGCAGAAGGGGCGGACACTTGAGCTTTTCGTAGTCTCCTTCTTTTCCACACCATTATTATGTTAAAAATCCAAGTACCCTAGCAGAAAGTGGTACATTTATATTAGTACTATCTGATTTGTGCCTGATTTGGATCATGACAATTGCTAGATTCTTTGTAGAATCAGCACCGTATTTCAGTGTACTTTATCCTCTACATTAAGTGAGGTGTGTAGCAGGTCTCAGAAAAGGATCTAATCCCATAGGTGGCTCTACGTAGAGCCCAAAGTAGGGGCCTTCATGAAAATACTGCTTTATTTGGTTCTCCCTGGGGCTTGGGGAAATAGACTGGACCTGTGCCTCCAGGAATCTCTTCCTGCAGAGCTCTGGGGAATCCATCTCTGGCTCATTCCAAAATCTAGCTAAGTTTGGTGTAGTCCTCACTATTTAAAGAACATCACTGGGTATAAGCAACCTCTGTTGTTCTTGCCCCATTTTTAGTTCTCTTTCTGCCTCTGTGCTTTGCAGGTAACTTCCTCCACGAAATAGTTTTTGATCTAAAATAGTCAATAAGCAGAACAAACTCAAGCAGTGATTTCCTTTCCTCTTGTGATTGTTCTCCAATATCCATTCTTCCATTCTTCCTTTTAGTCATAACTAGGCACATGGCCTCTTAGCTAAAGGCTATATTTCCCAGCCTCTTTTGTAATTCTGGTGGCCCTTCTAGATAAAAGCTGCAAGTAGAAGGGATTTGTGCAACTCCTAGATCACACTGTGTCCTGATGACTGCCCTGCCCTGCCATGGTTGTTGGCTGACAGGGCTCTTTAGGAATTGCCTCGACTTAAAAGAGCTATCTCTTCCAAGGTCATGTCCTCTGCCTAAAGCAGCTCACAGCTGATAACTGGTCAAGAATACAAAGGCTCAAGTTTCTATTCCACCTCTGAACAGCTGTCTCAGCTTCAGGACTCTCTAGAAGGTCAATTGAAACCTTGTTATGACTGTCCTGCAGCCTGATTTCTCTCTTGCTCAATTCTGCTTCCTTCCTCTCCTCCTACAGCTGTCCATCTCAGGAGTATTCCCTAACCAACCTCTTGCATGCTGATCTCCATCTCAGAATCTGTTTCCTAGGAAACCCACCTGCGACACATCTTTAAAAGAAAGCTTTTTACCTGACACTCTGCCCATCTTTCTATGGCTGAGAAGAAAGCATTCTCTTTCTACAGAGAGAGTGCTGGTGAGTGAGCTTTGGCCATGTGGGTGGGGAGAATGCCTTATAAGGTAGAGGAGCAACTAGATAAAGAATACCTGGTCACTGGATCACCTCACTGATCAAGATCCCCACGAATCTTGGGCCACTGAACACCTGTATGATTCTAATCCATTATGTGAGAGAATAATTAAATATGATCTTATTTGAGCCACTCTACTTTGGGATCTCTATGTTAGAGCAGTTTAGCCTATACCCTAGGAGTTGGAGAAAGTGTGATCAGCTCCAGTCCGATAATTTACGACCTTATAGACTGCAGGAAGGATTCAAGACTTCATCTGAAGGGCAATGGGTCTTTGCTGCACCTTCAGGCAATGTGTATATTGTTTATCTAAAGAAAGATCTGTAGACCAGAATTGAGGTGCTTCATACTTAGAGCAGAACTGCCTTGACCTAACTTTTTTAAAAAAAGAACATTATAGGGGGATATTTGTCCCCTAAATTTAGTTCGAATGACTCAATCAAAAGACACTTTTTGCACTATCCTCACAAAATATGAAACTGAAAATTTCAAATTAATAAAAGCAGAATAAGAAGCTCATGTATTCTCTTTGGAATTTTGTTTGAACCACTGTGCTCTTGAGTCTCTCTTCACTGGAAGTTGATTTGATTTTTCACTCCAATCTGGCAATCCTGTAGAACTTGAGTGGAAAATAGGATTATGCTGAAAATTCTTTGGAGGAAGGAATGATTAGTGAATCTCTATGTACACCAAAGAACAGTAATTAGAGCCACAAAAGCTTGAAAGGTTAATTCTTTCAAAAATTCTCTATAATATGTGTAACCACATTACTTTCTTGGCTTAGCCAGCAAACTAAATTCATATGTTTTCTTGGGGGAAAACAGAAGCAACAACACCATAGCAAAATTCCCTCTCAAAATGTTTTCTGAAGATCAAACAGTAAATAGATTTCCCCACTTTGGTTCTCAACACATCTCTTGGTAATTTGATTTTTTTGGACACACACATGATTATTCAGCTAGGTGGTCTAGGTTGGAATTTCAATTATTGCTATCCAAATACAACACTCCTTTTCCAGAAATCAGCAGACTCAGTACTAACTGTTCTTTCAGAGCCTGGATGAAGGCTACATTGGGAAACTGAGCCCTCTCAGAAGTCCTTTCTGCTGCCTTTTTCTCAAAGAGGAAACAAGCTTCTCTCACAGAGCCTCAGATTGCAAAAAAAAAATCCCACGTCTTACCAGCTCTTCAACTCCTCAACCACTTTCCATCAGTTCTCCATTAGTGTCTCTCCCCGGATGCTTTAGAATGAAAACTATAAAATATGGCTTTTCTTTTCTTTCTTCAAGACCAGGACAGGCTAGTTCTCTACTAAAAAATACATGCGCCATACTTACTCATAAATAAGCTTCTTCCCTCAAACAGTGGTCCTCTGCCAGAGACAATTTTGGGTCCCAGGGGACATTTAGCAATGTCTGGAAATATTTCTGGTTGTTACAGCTAGGGGATGTTATTGACACCCAGGGGATAGAGGGCACAGATGCTGCTAAACATCCTACAATGCCAGGACAGCCCCTACTACAAAGAATTACCCAGCCTCAAATGTCAGTAGCGCCAATGTTGAGAAACCCTGCCTTCAGGAAGATTTGAAATTGTATTTAATTATTTTCCAAATTAATTTGCCATTGTATCCTTTGGTTTTATGCAGGAGCAGTGTTTGGAAACGAAATTTGCCCCTCAGATTATGGTTTCCATATTTATCAAATAAAAATACAGGAAGCGGAGTTAAATTTAAGGTTTTTACTAATATAAACATTATTTGTTATTCACATGAAATTCAACTTTAACTGGGCGTCTAGTATTTTGCCTGGCAACCCTACCTTAGATGGAGACATTTGCCTTAGTTTTTCACTGGGAGAACACTTTTATGTCTTAACTTAAATCACTGATTTTAGTTAGAAGATGCTCACTGGTAAGAATTGTTTTTAACATAGTACATAAACAAGCTAATTATTGTTCACAAAGACTATATTACTCTGAACACAACTTGCATGTATCTTTAGTTTCTTCTCTGAAAATTATGCCAGTCTGATTTTTGTTGGCATATCTGTGATATGATAATCAATGCTTTAATGCTCTTAAACTCTGCTGCCACATGTACTCTGGACCTGGGTTCAGTTTGTAATGAGATCTTTCCTTAAATACACAAATCAGGGTCTTACATTTTCTTTTCTTGCAAGTGCATCTATGGCCTTCTTCACTCTCAAAATAAAGCTAAGTAGCTATGAATTGAGAATATGAATAATTGATACTGTCAATCTCGGACAAAACTCAACATACCATCCACATCACCAGAAGAAAAATGACAGTAAGACCCAAAACATAATATTTGTCTTCCATAAAATATGTGAATATGTGATATGTGTATGGGCCCAGGGCTGGTATCAGAAGATCTGCATGCTGGATGAAGTTCTGCTATTGCCTTACTCTGAGCCTCTCATCAATTCTTGGGTTTCAATTTGATTCACAGACAAGTTGGGCCCCTGAAACAAATGGACCCCAAGAGCTGTGTCAATTGACAGGATTCTAGTCTCGAGATAGAATCTGACTGAGGATCAGAATCTGGGTAACAGGTGTGTCCTACAGATAGGGCACACATAACAGACAGAGGAGGGATGCCTGCTTCGGGGTGGGGGTGGGGAAGCTGACTTTGAACACTAGCCATCTGGCTTCATGGTACAAACTAATTTCAGGAGGCACAGGATGCCCCTGCACTCAGCTCTGGTTTTGCTGACTCAGAGCAGCATGAATGCTGATCTTTCAATGTCCACAAAGCTACTATTGGGCATGGTTGGGACAAGTAAGAACTGACAGTAAATACCAGAAAGTTAGAAAAAGTTACTAGCATTAAATTAATTTAGTCCTTTTTAACCATGTCACTTTATATGCCTGGTAAATTCATTAAGAAAGGAATAAGCTTAATTACTCCCTGCTAGTAGCCAATCACACATCCAGATCAAGTCTGGATCTGTGTATGTTTATGGGCTATGAAATTATGAAAGAGGATGAACACCTCCTGTTGTTCACTGGGCATCACCCACTCACCCTCCTATCTGATCCTTCCAGGATTTTGATGTCTTGGGCCACATATTCAGGAATAGAAGCAGCACAGAAGAAAGAATTTTTGCCTCTTTTATTTATTTATGCACCCCAAGCACCCTGAAGAGTGCCCAGCACATAGCTGGTACCCACTAAATATTTGCTGAATGAATGATTGGCATGCCTCTTTTATTCTTAGGCAGCTCTTGTGACAATAGTGAGACTCCTTCCTTGGCCATTCCCACTTCAGACATTTGCCAGCAGATCCAGTGAGGGGAGCAGTGTCCAATCTGACCACGAGTGGACACAGAGAATCTGAGGAACAGGTCTCATTCCAAAAAGAATTGGAACAGAGGGAACCGACCAACTTGTGGAAGTGAAACCTCTTGATATTCTATAGCTATGAGAAAAAAGTTTCCCCAATTCCTTTTCTGAAACCATCACTTTTCAGGAAAACCAAAATGTATACATAACCCTTTACTTCAAGAACAATGCTACAAACAAAACATATACTTGTGCACAGTGTTCCAGGTCATAAACATCTCTACCATGCACTAGCCCTCTGGAGTCTTACAACGCTCCACCGGCCAGGTAGAGGAGCCATCAGTGCCTCCTCTACACAAATCAGAACCCTAGAACGCAGAGAAGTAAAGTGAACTGCTCAGGCCGACATGTGGCCAGCTCCAACTCGCTAGAATTCACAGCTAGTGTTCATCCGTCTAGGCCAGGTTCTTTCTTTCCTTCTTTTTTTTTTTTTTTTTTTTTTTAAGATTTTACCTGTTTATTCATCAGAGACACACAGAGAGGTGGAGACACAGGCAGAGGGAGAAGCAGGCTCCCTGCAGGACTCAATCCTGGGACTCAGGATCATGCCCTGAGCCGAAGGCAGATGCTCCACCACTAAGCCACCCCGGCGTCCCAAGGCTCTTTCTATATAAAGTTTAAGGTATTTAGTGGTTTAAAAGTACATTAAAATATATTGTGAATGACTTAATTTAACCACAAAATTGTCATGTCTGGTAATTACATTTTAAAGGATAGTTAATTCAGATAACTGCAAATTCACTAATTAAATTAACCTCTAATGTTACTTATTTTTATTACACATGGAATTATATAAGCTGCTAAACTTTGAGAAATCCATAATCCATGATTTTTGCCAATAGTGGGAAAGCTAGAGAATATTACAGTAAAAGTGAAGACATTTATAGTACTTTCTGGATTTTCTAAAATAAATGTACACAAAAGGACCTAAGGAAATGAACAAGGAAAACCGGGATCCTGGGTGGCTCAGTGGTTTAGCACCTGCCTTCGGCTCAGGGCCTGATCCTGGAGACCCGGGATCAGGTCCCATGTCAGGCTCCCTGCATGGAGCCTGCTTCTCCCTCTGCCTGTGTCTCTGCCTCTCTCTCTCTCTCTCTCTCTCTCTCTCTATCTGTGTGTGTGTTTCTCATGAATAAATAAATAAAATCTTCAACAACAACAACAACAAAAATAAGGAAAACCTACCTTACTCCAAAATATATCAAGTGCAACTTACCGAGATGAACTTTGTCTGATTACTGTCATTTCTGTCCTCTAATCATTATTCTAATTTTAAATTGGTTTTTATTTTTTCACTTATCACAGTTGCAAAATGCTAAGAGCTGAAGCTTTGCTTGTGTGGGCAAACGCTTCTCTAAACTTTCATCTATTTGTTTATATCTAGATTTTTCTCAATTTCTAAATCAAATCTACAGGCTACAGAGAAGGGAAGACTCTCATAGATGAGAAGGAAGAAGGGTCCAACCCAATGTCCTGCAAAGATCTAGCCTGCATGATGCACCTGGCAGGATCTCAGATCTGCACCTGGAGAGGGAACACCAAGAGAGTTTCCATTACCAACATTTGAAAGCACCTGCCCAGAAGGCAGAGTCCTGACTCAGGCCAGTCCAGTGCAGTGCTGATCCCATTTACTGAACAAACAATATCATTTACATCTTAGTTATGGCTTTAAAATGGATCATCTAATAAAACCTTTCCATATTCTCCATTTGGGGAAAAAAATAAAACCTTACGGCAACCCTAAATGACCCTTCAGAAAACCTGGATTCCACTTTTAGCTGAGCCACTGTGGCTAGTGTTCCTGGTGAAAGCTCCCTGCCATATGTCAAAAATCAGGGAGCTGAACTGGAAGATTTTCAAAGTCCTTCTAGCTAAAAAATTTAGTCCTCTTTATCTTCACCTATCTACAAGGGTGTCCCCTACTTCCTATTACACATTGCCCTGTGCTCAGCTGCACTTTTAACAATTAAGGGAATAGACTTATAGAGAAATGTTTAAAACCCACAATAGATGAAGAGCTTCTCCAGAATCTCCCCTGAATCTGTTTCTGATGATAAATACCAGATGCTACAGTGGAAGATTAACTATGCAGACAACTTGCACGTAAATTACACAGCAAAGGCAAGAAAAGGGTCTGGAGGGATATGGGATTTCATTTTGAACTTGGCTGAGGCATCTGTATCTGTCCCCAAAGGGGAGTAGTTAAAGTGGCTTTAGGTTCATTTACACACGTGTTCATTGTTTTTTCTTTCCTTCTCGAAGGAGCTACATCTGCTGTCCTTTCCTTTTCTTTTTCCCCCCTTTCTTTTTCATTTCTCTTTTTGCCTTTGGAAGAACTGCTTTTGTGCCTTGGTTGTAGAAATCAGGATGCCATGGGCAGGCACTGGAGCTCCTGTGGTGAGAATTGGCCAAGAGACTTATTCCCTGAGGGCAGTAGTCAATAAGGCAAACCACCAGCAAACAGCATGGAGGCGAAGAGCTCTTGTAGGTTCAAAACCATCCCTTCAAGTCTCTCTTTTTTTTTTTTTTTAAATTTTTATTTATTTATGATAGTCACACAGAGAGAGAGAGGCAGAGACACAGGCAGAGGGAGAAGCAGGCTCCATGCACCGGGAGCCTGACGTGGGATTCGATCCTGGGTCTTCAGGATCGTGCCCTGGGCCAAAGGCAGGCGCCAAACCGCTGCGCCACCCAGGGATCCCTCTTTTTTTTTTTTTTATCTTTCCCTTACTTCTTCTCTTTGTCTCCTCCTCTGCCCCTCTGATCCCTTTCTTGCTCCCTCTCTCCTTTCCCTAAATATTGCCTGAAGCTCTAATCCACTTTTTAAATGTATATAAAATGCTCAGGCACAGACAGAGATATAAAGAATAATACAACAAACATTTGGTCCCACTGCTCAGCTAAGTTGATTATTGCTAATTACTGAAGCCCCTTCCATATCCCTCTCCTGGTAATATCCACCTTGGGTTCTCTATCCCAGGAGTTAAACCCAGTGCTTAACGTGCATTCGTATGGAAGTTTAAAACACAAACATTCTTATTCTTACTGAAAAAAATTACATTCTTTGTTCTTATAATAAAAATTGAGACATTTAATAAAAAATTTTAAAGAGGAAAATGAAATAAACTGTTTGACATGAACTTTCATTGCACTAAATAGTCCCTCCACCCACCCCCTGTGGTAGGGGTATGTACTGGTTCAGCTTTCCAGCACCATCAATGCAATTTTGTTCAGGAGTCTTTCTAAATCTATAAAATCTTAATGTTCTTTCATGCAGTTCTTGAGCTTTCTTTTCTCTCCTGGAGTTTCCTCGACCGTCTGATGTTTTTCTCTCCTGTCTCGTTACAGGACTCACCCGAATGACATTTATTGCTTGGACAATTTATTCTTGAATATAAAATGTGCTCTCTGCTCTGCACCGAGCGATTATAGTTGACTTTCTCTGCACCCTCTCTATTTAAGTGACTTGGCAAAAAAGGATAAAGACCATTCATATTAGGACAGAACATGAGGTCATCTAGAAGTGTTCTCAGCCCTCCTGAGGCAGTACTACTGCTAAATACGACAGAGGGCATGGTTCTTGGGGCTCTGTTCCTCTTTGGGAAATGCTAATGGTTTAGGGGCAACAGGGTCATCCTTAGCAACGGGTTTCCCCTGACCTCCACCGAGGGGATGTCAGTCTGCTATGGCAGGATTGGGAAAGAACTCTGCTCCCACCAGGCCCAGCAGATGTACCTTGGTAGAAATGCCCTTGATGTGAAGGTCTGGTCTCAGAACCATACTATGTCAGGTAGCTACTGAAGCCAGTGGCTGGATGCTCAAAAAGTAGAGTGCCTGCTTTGGAGTACCCACCAGTACCCACCATTACTTACTGATGTAAGCCCAGTATCAAATGTTGGTCAGTTTGCTATTTTAATATTAATGACAGTTAACAAAACCAAACAGAGTGCATGGTATGGTATAAAATAGCAGAGTGTAAGATGTCTAATTAATAGACTCAAAGTTCATAGAATATATATTTTTAAAGATTTTATTTATATGAAAGAGAGCGTGAGCAGGGGTGGGGTGGGGGTAGGCAGAGGGAGAAGCAGACTCCTTGCTCAGCAGAGAGCCCAACGTCAGGCTTGATCCTAGGACCCTGGGATTATGACCTGAGCCAAAGGCAGACACTTAACCATCTGAGCCACCCAGGTGCCCCCCAAAATATTGAAAGTAGGATTATTATTTTTTTTTAAATCTTTATTTATTTATGATAGTCACACAGAGAGAGAGAGAGAGAGAGACAGAGACATAGGCAGAAGGAGAAGCAGGCTCCATGCACCGGGAGCCCGATGTGGGATTCGATCCCGGGTCTCCAGGATCGCGCCCTGGGCCAAAGGCAGGCGCCAAACCGCTGCGCCACCCAGGGATCCCTGAAAGTAGGATTATAACATGCACTTTTCAAATAATGTTATTCAAGTATTTCCCAAATTAATGTTATTTTTTCCTACTTATAATTTATTTTTATCTTTGGTAAACAGTTAACTTTAAGAATGTCTGTGGAGGGGATCCCTGGGTGGCTCAGTGGTTGAGTGCCTGCCTTCTGCCTGGGGCGTGATCCTGGAGACCTGGGATCAAGTCCCACATTGGGCTCCCTGCATGGAGCCTGCTTCTCCCTCTGCCTGTGTCTCTCCCTCTCTCTCTCTGTATCTCTCATGAATAAATAAATAAAATATTTAAAAAAAGAATGTCTGTGGAGTAAATATGTAATATGTAAATAGGTAATAGTGTAAAAAACACAGGCCTTGGAGACAGACGGAACTGAGTAAAAGTACTCATCTAATCACTTTTCAGGACAAGGTATTTAACCCTTGGTGCTTCCAAGTCCAAATTCCTTAGTGTGGCTACATAGGCTTCTGACTATATCTGTAGTCTTTTTTCTCATCATTATTCCACTGCTCAATTTACCCTTCCTGAAAAGTTGAGTTATACATAAGTCTCAGGCCTCAACATAGTATTTCCTTATTCTTTCCCTATTCTTATTTTATTTTATTTTTAAGATTTTAATCCCAGCATAGATAGCATACAGCATTGTATTCATTTCAGATGTACAAGATAGTGATTCAACAATTCCTTATATAACTCAGAGCTCATCATGATAAGTGTACTCCTCATCCCCTTCACCTCTTTCATCCATCCCCTCTTACCTCCTCTCTGGTAACCCTCTGTTTATTCTCTATAGTTAAGAGTCAGTTTAGGGGGTTGTTTCTTTCTTTTTTTTCTTTCTTTCTTTGTCTTGTTTCTTAAATTCTACAAATGAATGAGATCATACGGTATTTGTCTTTCTCTGACTTATTTCCCTTAGCTTTATACTCTCTAGCTCCGAACATGTTGTTGCAATTTGCAAGACTTCATTCTTTTTTATGGCTGAGTAATATTCTATTGTAATTTTGTGTGTGTGTGTGTGTGTGTGTATATATATATATATATATATATATATATATATATATATACAGTTTGCATTCCTACCAACGGTGCTTGAGGGTTCCTATTTCTCCACATCCTTTCCAACATTTACTTCTTGTGTTTTTGATTTTAGCCATTCTGACAGGTGTGAAGTGATATCTCATTGTAGTTTTGATTTGCATTTTCCTGATGTTGAGGGATGTTAAGCAACTTTTCATGTGTCTGTTTGCCATGTCTCTGTCTTCTTTGGAAAAATGTCTGTTCATGTCTTCTGTCTACTTTTAACTGAATTATTTGTTTTTTAGATGTTGAGTTGTATAAGTTCTTTATATTTTTGATACTAACTCTTTATCAGATATTTTATTTGTAAATATCTTCTCTCATTCAGTAGGTTCTGGTCCATGTCTTTACTGGAGCTGTTATCTCTCCTGGGAACTCCTTCCTGGCCAGCTGCCTCCAATGGGTGCTTGCCTGACACTGCTTCATCTGCAAGACCTCTGCAGATGGGTGAATTATCCTTTCCCTATAGTCTCATAAATATCCTGAATTTATGAATTTGTGCTCCCAAAAGCACAAACTGCACAGAATGTATGTCATATGCTTACCTTCTCTGATGTAAGCCATTCAGTAGTAAAAATGACATCTTATTTATCTTGGTATTACCTGTGCCAGCATTTAGTAGACTCTAAATGTTTGCTGGATTGAAAGGGATATAACTATAAAATGAGTATAATACTATGCCTAAAGTTATTGTGAGGAGAAATTCAAGAATGCTAATGCTAATTCTGTTACCCAACTTTCTCTTCAGGTATTTCTAAGATACAGAAACAAATACATAGCAATTGCAAGGAAAATATGTATTGACGGGCACCTCTAAGATGTTGTTTTTGTTCTCATAACATTTTCCATGAAAAAATATGTTCAACAGAATTGCAACTATATTTGCCAATTTGAAAACACCATTTGGTTTATGAAATCCAAATAGAGGGAAGATACTTATGGATCAGATAAACAGTCAACTGGTTTCTTTTAATTTTTGTAAACTGTTGGCCATATCTGCAAGTACAAATTATTTTAAAGTTGAATGTATTTAAAATACACTATTTTAAAAACAAGTCCATATACATAATGAATACATCTACATGTAAAAAGATCAGAGAGAAGAGAATTTTTTTCTTCAAAGTGGAGACCCTCTGAGAATATTTTCTTTGCCTGAGGAAGCTTCTACCACAATTCCTGCCTTGTAACCCTTCTTCCACCCACCACTGCACACACATACATTTCTTGGAAGCACTACCCTGGATATTCATACTGAGTCACTGTTCCACACTGGAAATATGCCCAAGAGAATCCTCTCTAGACTTGCCTTGCTCACCTTCCTCTAACCTGTTAGTCTTCAGTATTTAGTTAGTTTTGCACGAGAGTTCAAAGTCAATTATTTACTCCAAAAAAGAAGGGGAAAGACACATAAACCACATTTATTCACATAACAGTCTTGCTCCCTCATTCTTATGATGGAATCAGAGGGGCAGAATGGAAGGCTGTGATGGCATTAATAGAAGGCATGAAGTACTGGGAAGCTGGCAGTAGGATATGCCTTGTAGAGACTGAGGCCAACAAAAGGAAAAGAGTTCCAGAAGTGGAGAGAAGATGCAGTGGAAAGATAGAAAGTCAGAAGAAACCACTACAAGAAGAGCTGGACATGGGAGCACCTGGGTGGTGCAGTTGGTTAAGCATCTGGCTCTTGGTTTCTGCTCAGGTCGTGATTTCAGGGTTGTGAGATTGAGACCTGTCCTGAGTTCCAAACCGGCCTCCACACTCAGTGTGAAGCCTGCTTAGGACTCTCTCTCTCTCTTCCACTACCTCCTTCCAAAATAAATAAATAAATCTTAAAAAAAAAAAAAAGCAAAGAAGGGGTGGACATTGTGATGAGATGCAATGAATGAGTTTGAGACACTGGAAACTGAAGAAGAAATTTCTGCTCTTTCAAAGGTTGCTTCTTTTAATAGTTGAACATGTTTTGTGTCCCCTTTTGGGGAACTCCATCAACTCTGAGTATCTATGATGTGCTTCTTGGCTGTGGGAGATGTAAGACTTAGCCCCTGGATTTGAGGTAGAAGACCAGTTCAACTTCATGTCTGGGCAACCATATGGTGTGAGTAGATACAATAATACAAAGTTAAAAAGAATTCACAATTATTTACATTAGGACATTTTGTCAAGTAGTCAACATATATTCCGTTCTTCCGTATACTTACTCAATATTACCTTTTAGTTTGGTTGTAATGTTGTTGCCTCAGCCCCCTGATGAATACGGGGAACAAAAATTTCAAGAGCTGTGGACAATACACACATGTAAAATTGTCCTGTGACACCATTTCAAATTCATTGTACTCTGTCCTTTCCTCTTCCTAATTCACTTCCATTACTCAGAATACACAGTAATTCCTTCTAGCCTGCAAATATAACATTTAAAACATTGATGTAAGTAATAGTTATTTCAAGAGGAGACTCCATGAAGTAGGGCATCAGACCAGGTATGTATCATTTTATACAACTGATAGTGTTTATAGATAGAATTTATATACATGGGCTATTTTTAAATGCTAGTGGGTTTGCTGTTTAAAACAACTTATGTCTAAAGAAAAGAATCCTTCAAATGAACCCCTGCTTATCCAGATGGCACCATTTTACAAGGTAGATTTATTTGTCCTTCACTGTGAAGGGTAGCCTATTAATCTGGAAAAGTTAATGCAGCTCCCTAAAGACTTCACAACATCATGAATGACTTAAGTTCTGGAAGTAACTAAGATTATTTTATGCATCATTTTAAGACACTCATGAAGATGGTACTTTATAACTTTTAATTACTACTATAAAAAATGATGCATGTGAATTTAATGTTTGTTTTTTTTACACCTAGTAAATTGGGCTAATTCAATGGAGGAAACAAAAAGGAGTTCATATGCATATAAAAATTATATATATGGTTATATGTAATATAATTACAGGAAATATGTAATTATATTAAATGTAATTTTATTATTATAACAGTTATATTGAATATAATTATATGTAACAATATAATGTATGTATACTTATATGTGCATATATAAATTTATATACATATACAAATTTATATTTCCTCCATTGGATCGACTATGTGCAATTTTATACGTTGCTTTTTTTTAAAAAAAATAGCTCTAAAAATATATCTTTAGCCAAAATAGAGGCTGCTGGATTATTTGTATGTCATATAGAAGTTCCAATGATTACCAAAGTTGACTCAATCCCAGTTGTATAGGGGAGTTCATCCGGTGCTGAGATTGTGTCCTGCAAGGCTCCTTGTCCATCCTTATTCATCATTATTGATCATGGAGAGCCATGTGGTCAGCTGAACATAGCTCAACACCACTTCTGGGAAAACATTTAAAAGGCATCACCCTGCTGATGAAAAGATGTCCTAAATATAAAGGTCCATGAAGGCAGATGGTCCACAGTTTTAGCTGCCATTTGGTTGAGGGTTCTGGATATTTTTTGTTCTAATTTTTTGCATCACACACCATTACATCATAAATCCTTAAAATAACTTTTTATTTTCAGGTAAGTAAAGACTCATACAAAGTTGTGAAACAAATGTACAGGGAGCCTCTGTATACTCTTTACACTATTTTCCCTAAAGCTAACATCTTGCTTAACTACAATACAATATAAAACCCAGGAAATTAACATTGGTACAATCCATGAAGCCTTTCAGATTTCACTAGTTTTATATGCACTCATTTGCACGTACCTGTTTGTATATAGTTCTATGTAATTTTATCACATGCAGATTTGAGGAACCACCACCACAATCAAAATACAAAGTCATTTCATCACTACAAGGCACTTGAGCTCTTTGTGGCCACACCCACCCCATCACCTTCAACCCTAACCTCTGGTAACCACTAATCTGTTTTTCATCTCTTGTTATTTCAAGAATATTATAGAAATAGGATCATACACTATTTGGCCTTTTGAAATTTTTTTTTCCACTCAGCATAATTGCCTCTAGATTCACCCAAGTTATGTATATCAATAGTTCATTTCTTTTTGTTGTGGAGTAAGGATGAGCCAGTTTGTTTACCTATTGAAGGATATTTGTTTTTTTTCTAATTTTTGGCAATCATGAGTAAAGCTGCTATGAACGTTTGTGCAGTTTTTTTTGCCTTAACATTTCTTAGAATTCTACTTAGGTTTATTTAGTGTTTTTGAGTATATCTCTTTGTATACTTTTCTTAGTAGTTGCTCTAGGTATTACAATATGCATATAATATCACAGTCTACTGGTATATGATGCTTTATCACTTTGAGTGAAGTATAAAAGTCTTATTTCCTTTTCGGACTCTTTACTATCTTCACTTTTAAAATGGAATTTTCCTGTTTGATTGCTATGTTGGATGACAGTACTACTATTGTTTCATTTAATTCTTCTTCATACAAAATAGATATCGGGTTCACTATGCTGGAAGAACAAAATGAATCCTTTTTAATATATACCACTGCCTGATACCCTCGATACCAAATGAATAAATTAAGCTGGACTCAATTTAAACTTCCGGGCAACAAAGACCATTGGAGGAAGCCACACAACTGTACTAACTTATTTAAACTTAAAGATGGGTAAGCCCCACTGCAGAAGCTATTGGTTCCATCTTTTTTCAATTTGTAGGATCCTCTTCTTCTTTTCTGTTATCCTTAGGACCAAACTTTAAGTGGTACCAGAACCCAGGTCTCCACATAGGACTTCAAGCAGAAGCAATTGGTAAAATTTAAACTGATCCTGTTATGCTCTCTGGCTAACTTCATTTTAATTAAAAAAAAAAAAAAGTTGAACATTTAAAGAATAATTGAAAGGACACCTAATATTAGCCTGTCTATGGCTCTCACTTGATTTGTCTCCTTCACACTAATTTATTTATTTTTCCTTCATACTAATTTAAATATGACCTTTGCAACTGTCAGCAATGCTTCCATTTTTTTAAAGTTTGTTTGTTTATTTATTTATTTATTTATTTATTTATGAGAGACAGAGTGTGTGTACCCACAAGTGGGGGAGGGGGACAGGGAAGGATGGATAGAGGGGGAGGGCGAGAAGAGGGAAAGAATCCCAAGCAAACTCTGAGCTGAGTACAGAGGCTGATGCTGGGCTCTATCTCAAGACCCTGAGATCATGATCTGAGCCAAAACCAAGAGTTGGTCACTTAACCGACTGAGCCATCCAAGTGCCCCTCCATTCATTTATTATTAACTTCTCAGTACATCCTCTAAATTTTTCTCTTTCTTTTTGAAGCCCCAATCTCTCTCTCAGACTATTTGTTTTCTAATGTACAGAGAAATTTGAAGGTAACTGGTTTAGGCTAACTCAGTGTCCCATGCTCTCCTTGAATCTTCCTTTGGTGTCAGAGAGAAAGCCTCTCTCATTTTCAATGCCAGCTCCACTGCTCATGCTCCTGATTGCAGCCTTTCAACTCCTTAGGATAATTCTGAGAACCCTAGGAATAGGATACTAGACATTTTTCTCTCTGACATCTTCAGACTTTTGCTCAGTAGTGGCCAGTTTTGTCTTCATATGTATGTAGATTCACTTTGTCATCTCCTTCAAAACATTGATCTTAAGTTTTCTGCTCCTGTTCCATTCCTTTCCTTCCTTTATCTGCCATATGCCTGAGGATCTTATAATTGTCCCTTTTTCCAAATACCACGTCCTTCAGCAATGTCTTGCAATTTGATTTCTCACATGCTCAGTACAAGGGTGCCAGGTGATTTTCTTCTAATAATATTCACCAGCATCTCCTCACTTCATTTTCCACAACATTTTGCTTCACTTAATACAACTGATGGGTTCATAAAACCCTTCCTCCTATGGTGGCCACGCACCTTCCATCCATGACTATGTGCATCCGTTAATAATCGTATTCAGACTTTTACTCTTCTTTTTTACTTTCTCAAAACTGTATATCTCCATGCCATCCAATATCACCAATTCTGATTCCCAAGTGAGTCAATCAACACTCTACCTGATAAGTTTCCAGCTTATTATCAAATTCATCATCCATTTATTTAAGATTCTTTGCCATAGTCATTCTCATCTCTATGACTTGACTAATGTAGCATAACCCATGTGGAATCCCTTCCCTGTGCCAATCTAAATCCAATGCAACCATCCTTCCTGCAAAGTCAGCTAAAGTCCCACCTCTTCCATTAGGCCTTTGCCAAGCAGTGCAATACACTAAAGTCCTTGGTCTAAAACCACATTAGGCTTGTGGTCTACTTGACAAAATTGTATTCCTAATTACTTCTCATTACCTCAAGTATGTAGGCCTTGTCAACTATCCCTCTGAAATCATGAACAATGAACATTGTGAACATACGTTTTCATTCTCTGATAGCCTAGCAATGTGTGCTGGGCATACAGAAGTTGCTTAAGGAACTTATTTAATAGCCTGATACTAAAAAAAAAATATTATTGAAACAGGTAATGATAGTGCTATCATGGCATTGATAACTTCACTTTGAGTAAAACTAGGATTTTTACTTATTTATTTTCAATTTTTAAAATTTGACACAGAGAGAGCTAGAGAGAGAGAGCACAAGCAAGGAGTGGCAGAGAGAAGGAGAAGCAAGCTTTCTGCTGGGCAGGGAACCCAATGCAGGGCTCAATCCTGGGACCCTAGGATCATGACCTGAGCTGAAGGCAGACATTTAACCAGCTGAGCCACCCAGGCACCCCAAAACTAGGATTTTTAATGGACTGCTTAGAAGGCTACCAGCAGTATGACATAGTGGTTAAGAGTATGAGCCCAGATGGCCTAGGTTTGAATCCTGCTTTTACCATCTACTGGCTAGGTGAGCTTGGGAAGGTTAATTAACATCTTTGTACCTTAATTTCTCTCTCTGAAAACAGTTGAACATAACAGTACGTACCTAATGGAGCATTATGAAGATAAAATGAATTTTGTCAGATACATAAAATAATTTCTGGCATGTAGAAATTGCTCCATGAATGTTAACTATTATTAAATGCTTATTATATGACATAGCATAACAGTACCTCAGAGGTAAAAGAACTCTCTCTTCATAAGTGAATGAGTTGAGGAATAAATGTAAAATGGTTACCTCATGGTCTTATGGTTAATTAGAGGCAAAATCAGAAACTAACTCTTCTGATTTCTGTAGAGTATTTGCTTTTCCTCTGAAAGGATTTTACATCTGAATGTAGAACTAAATTACTGAAGTTTAGAGTTGAAAGGGACCTTCAAGCATCTTTAATTCAACTTTCTCACAAATAATCATACTAAGTGATCACTAAGGCTTTTATCTTTGTTGACAGCACCATTTCACAGATTCTTAATCATCCAGACAAAAAGATCCTACTAGAACTTGCACCATGGCTTTCAAGTTAGGAAATACATGAGGGATAGAAATTGATGCCAAAATCAGGCCCCCTGACTTCACATGACTGTCACTAGATGAGGCCATTTTTAGTGTCCATCTTTTGAAAAATAATATTTCTTTTTCAGGGAAAACATTGTCTGGAATACTCATTAAAAAGCTGTGATTCAAGTCATCCCACACATGTGTGAATGTTTTGCAGATAATATGCTTCCTGGTAGGAATCTGAAATTATGATTTTGATGAACTCTGAACAACACACTTTAGCAGCCAGAAAAAGGCACAGGGGCCAACTACCCATACCAGGCATAATTCCTGAAGGTTTCAACTTTCTGTGTGGTTCTCTGGAACAACATTCAGCCTGGTTGTGCAATCAGCAGCACTGGGGTTTTAAAATTCAATCTAGCAAATACAGACTCTCGGGAGGAATTGCAAAAATAAAAGATTGGTATTAAATAGACACAAATAAACCTGTGTGTAAGGATTCTCATCAGATGCAATGGCATGCTATTTTCTGTCTCAATTCAGAAGTGTTAAGAGGAGAGATTTAATTTCTCTTTAATGCAAATGAAATTGTTATATGTAACAGCAGCAATAAGGGAGAAGGCTGAACTAACTACATTATGTGTCCACAAAAAATGTTCATCCGTTACCCACCCCTCCCCACCCTGCAAATAAGACTCAGGTAATCCATATTCTCTGTGTATGATTATTTTAAATATTTTATTTATTTGCATATGCACGAGAGAGCACGTGGGGAGGGGGAGGGAGAAGGACAAGCAGACTCTGCACTGAGTGCAGAGCCCAATGTGGGGCTCTCGATATGGGACTTGATCTCATGACCCTGAGATCATGACATGAGCCAAAACCAAGAGTTAGATGCTTTACTGACTGAGCCACACATGTGTCCCAAGCTGTATATGATTATTTTAAATGCCTGATTGCAGGTATACAGACTCCGAGCTTTATGGCTTAGGATTTTAACCCTCAAAACAGGGAGGTCTGATTTTTTTTACCTGAAAGTTGAATTACCTTCTTTACATTGAAGACTGAACAGAGAGCTTCCACTGCTCCTGGACAGGATGCATCATTCCTGGTTTGTGGTTCCATAATATTTTATTTGCACCTCTAACTTTATTCAGGATAATCTGATTTCTAAACTCCGGAGCATAGAGTTCATGTCTTACTTATCTCTGTCCTCTCAGAGCCTTACAGTGTTTTGGATACAGTAGCTGCTCAATGAAGGTCTTAACATTTGGTTTCAATGGCACATATATTAATTTCCCATTTATAAAGTATTATTAACACATTCCTACCATTGATATACTTTATCCTTCCCATTTCTGAGAACTCTTGCCTTTGAAACATGAAAAAAAAAAAAGACTTTAGCGTATCGATGCTATAATTTACCTAGGGAGTGCCTTGCAAGTATTTGTTGAATTGTAATTTTATGAAAATTTGCAGAGGAGGTTTCTTTCGAGTTTACTGTTGTTTAAGGGGTCCAACTACCCCATTAAAGGAAAGGAAAGAACTCAGAGAAATGACTGGGAGGCTGTCCCAGAAAGACTGCTGCACCTTGTAGAGGACGGACCCAGCACCCAAGTCCTAGTTCCAGCCTCCTGTAAGCACAATGGGATCGTGGCATTCTGAAGGCCTGTTTTTCCTCCTCGACAGTTTCTCTGAGAAACTGTCAGTGTGATGTTCAAAAAAAACCCATTTGGTTCTTGCCCACAGATTCAGCTCGGCTATATGATCTGCAGAACCCAGCAGAAAATGAAATGGTGGCTCAGCCTTGAGCATCTGCCTTTGGCTCAGATGGTGATCCCGGGGTCCTGGGATCAAGTTTCACATCAGGTTCCCCTGCAGGGAGCCTGCTTCTCCCTCGGCCTGTGTCTCTGCCTCTCTCTGTGTGTCTCATGAATAAATAAAATTTAGAAAGAAAGAAAATGAAAATGGAAGGCCCCTTGTTTGAAAGTTAAGAATTTCGAGACAGTGGCCCCAGAACATCCAGGCAATTCTGGGTCCTTGTAAGACAACTCATCTCTCCCTTTGTCATGATTTTTTTTTTAATTTTTATTTATTTATGATAGTCACAGAGAGAGAGAGAGAGAGAGAGAGAGAGAGAGGCAGAGACACAGGCAGAGGGAGAAGCAGGCTCCATGCACCGGGAGCCCGATGTGGGATTCGCCCTGGGCCAAAGGCAGGCGCCAAACCGCTGCGCCACCCAGGGATCCCCTTTGTCATGATTTTAAACACGACGATCTGGGGTATTCTGCAAACGGGTTTTGCAAATTTGCAAACGGGATTTTGCAAATCAGGCCCCAGGCAGTGATGCTCGGAGGCTCTGGGGCACGTCGGGCATCCACTAAAACACGTGAGGACTGCCCGGCGGGTCCAGCTCAAGGGCGGGGGCTCGTAAGCACGGGTCCCAGCCGGTCCCAAGCGGGGCCCTAACCTCGGCCCCTCCACTGCGCAAAGGTGCTCGCCCCGCCCTCGCCCCGCCCCGTGGTTCAACGTGCCGGAAATTGAACCGCTAAGTGCTTCCGGTGGTGCAAAGGTCGGCCCCGGCAAGATGGCGGCCCCCTTGGAGCTCAGTTGCTGGGGAGGTGGCTGGGGGCTCCCATCGGTGCACAGCGAGTCCCTGGTGGTGATGGTGAGGCCTCCCGGCGGGCCAGGGCGCAGGAAAGAGGGGCGGGGCCCGAGGCGCGAGGCCGGCCGGGCGGCGGTCCCCTGCGGCGCTGCAGGGCCGAGCCCGGCCGGGGCACCTCTCGCCGCGCTCTGCGGGCTCCTTCCCGTGGAGCCCCAGCCTGGCCTGTGAGCCCGCCGACGCCCGGCGGGAGAGCCCGAGCTTCCCCGCTTGGCCCCGAGTCTCCTCGGCCATGCACAGCTCTCGGGGCGGTGCGCGCGCGCTCTGCACCCCCAGACCTTTGGGGGGCCAGGTGCCCGAAGGCTGCGTGGCGGGCGCGCGTCCTCGGCAGGACCTGTGGAGGGACCCAGCCCGCGGGTCCGGCCTCTCGGCCGTGGGGCCGCCGGGCTGTAAAATAAAGCTGCTCTGCACGTTGGCACCGCGCGCTCAGTCTAAATGTTCTATTGCAAACTTTGTTTCAGGCTTACGCCAAATTTTCTGGCGCACCCTTGAAAGTCAGTGTCGTAGATAACACCTGGAGAGGTTCGAGAGGTACAGTGTGAACGTTTCATACACCTTGGGCTCTGTTAAATGACCCCCGCCCCCGCCCTTGGAGCCAGGAGGCACGTGGCCGTGCAGTGCAGTACCTTGGGCTTTTCATTTCTTCTTACCACGGCCCTGGCTGTGTGTTGCTTATGGTTTGCCCATTCGGGGTAATACTTTACAGGCCCGATCAATGGGAATTATGAGAAATGCCAGTGTTCTCCAGAGCTGCTCTGTGAAATTGCAAAAAAAACTAGGATGAGCTTGCTCATTCTTCCCCCCTCCAAGTGTGCAACTGATACAGTTTTCTAGGGGATCAGAATCTCTTCGGAGGAAATAGAAACATTTCCTTGTATGTAAACTTCTTGATTTATAGGGGATGTACCAATTTTGACGACTGAAGACAACATTGTTTCTCAGCCTGCAAAAATATTAAACTTTTTAAGGAAACAGGTGGGTGGTTCCTTTTTAACATGTTCCTTGCATGTTACTTTAAAAAAAAAAATTCTAAAGTTTGGGGTTTTTTTTTTCTTTAATTCTTTTTTTTTACCAACTCAGTAGATAATTGGAGATACCTCGGGTTTCATATAAAAATAGACTTGAGAATTATTGCTCTGAATCATGAGTTATATTATGATTTGAAAGTCCTATAATGAGGTATACTCAATTTATATTTTCATGTACTTTTTTGGATTTTATTGAAATCGAGACATGCAGATTCAATGAAGCCATCTTCACTATTCACTCATTGATGTGATTGTCAATTTACTCACAAAGCTGCTGTGCACCTTCTGCTACATATGCCATCTGAGTTCCACCAACTAGCAGCTATTTTATTTTTAAAGAACTCTCAAAGGGAGAGTTGCAATCAGATATTTCATTAAGTAATGTATTTAAGTTGCATGAGCATGTAAAGATTTGTATGATGTATCCATAATATTTAAACATGTAAAGACTTTTATAAATACCAAAGTTATGGGTTTTGTTAATACTTTCTTAAAAAAATAAATCCTATGTCAGCAAATTTTAGAATTTTTCTAAATTGGAAGGTTTTTTTTTTCTTTCTTTTTCCATGGGAAGAAATGCAAACAACTAGAACTTCTTGCTTATTGTTAAAAATAATAGCTTGTGTTTATTAATTTTGTACTTTATGCCATGCAATAAACTAAACTAGGTCATAATCACTGAATTATAGCAGTTAACCAAAGCGTAATACTTACTGACCTTTGTGTGTGAAGTTGTGCTAAGAACTGTATTTGCATTAAGCAGCATTTGTCACTGAGTTTGTATTTATTGTTCTGCCTTTTAATGTCATTTTTCCGTTTTTGAGGAAGAATAAGAATCTTGTTTTTTGGTTTTATATTTTTTAATAGAAATATAATGCTGATTATGAACTCTCAGCAAAGCAGGGGGCAGATACACTGGCTTACATTGCTCTCCTCGAAGAGAAGCTTCTTCCTGCAGTGGTGAGTATTGGTATTGTAGTGACCTACTAAAAATACACCTAGTTCTATTTAGAAGCAACGTAATGAAAAAGGTTCAAGAGCGGAAATTGCATTTATGTATTAACCTTGATTCGTTTATGTTACTGTGAAACTGGATTCTATTAGTCATTCAACTAAGACATGAAACAATGAATGCATTTTGGAAATAAAAATTATTTGTGGAAGATGGAGTTGTTTGTTCCCGTGTATAACTATCATTCATTCATTCAGCAAGTAATTATTGAGTGCATATGTGCCAGGCCTTGTATGGGTGCCTGGGATATAGCAATCAACAAATCCATGTGTTTAAAATCTTGTTTTGTTCTTGAGTCATTCTAATTGGGAAGGTTGTATGAAGCCACTTTAGAAAAAACTTTCACACTGGATGACTTCTTGAAATAAAAGAACATGCTTATAGTGGTGGTGGGTTTGTTTCTTGGTTTGTAGTTGTTTTGTTTGCTTTGCAGCTTCACACATTCTGGGTTGAGAGTGACAATTACTTTACTGTGACAAAGCCATGGTTTGCTTCACGAATTCCTTTTCCCTTGAGTTTGATCCTGCCTGGAAGGATGTCTAAGGGAGCACTGAATAGAATTATCCTGACCAGAGGAGAGCCTCCCCTCTACCACCTCCGAGAAGTGGAAGCTCAGGTATGGTTGGGATTACTTTCAAAGCAAGGGGCCTCCGGAGGAGGGACAAGAGAGACAACAGAGATGAACATACCTAGATGCCTGCCTAACAGGAGTTCTAGAGTATCCTTCCTACTTTTGAGTTGTCATTTCATCCTTATTAGATATACAGAGATGCCAAGGAGTGCCTAAATCTTCTATCAAACAGATTGGGAACATCTCAGTTTTTCTTTGGAGATTCGTGAGTGCATGCCCTTAAAAACCATTTTGATGTTTTGTATGCATATAATCCATGAGCAGTTATTTAAAGTAAGTCCTCTTGCCCCCCACCCCCCTTTATGAGTTTTTTACTTAAAAGATTTAATAGATTACTATAGTAAACTTTTTCTGTGCATGCTAATCAGGTAGTGACTCAATATGCTACATATGTGAATTTAAAATATCTTAAGGCTATTCCCACCCTGTTTCCTACCTCTGTGCAACAATTGTGAGTAAAAATGAATCTTTAATTTATAACGTTTCTTCAAATAAAAGAAATGGTTAGGGTATCTTAAAAACTAATCAATAAAGCCCTCATTACATCATTTTCATAAGCTAAAACATGTAGTAAATCTTTTAAAAGGCTGTATTATATAGTCCAGAATTGCCAAATGTATGAGAAAAAATATTTTTAAGTTAATATTTTCTTTGTGTTTTAAGAAAATCCTTAATTTATTTTTAGGCCATCTACCTTGGATGCCTATGTGTTTGGTTTCCTTGCACCTCTTTATAAAGTACGCTTTCCTAAAGTTCAGTTACAAGAACATTTGAAACAGCTGTCCAACCTGTGCCGTTTTTGTGACGACATCCTAAACAGTTATTTTAGGCTTAGTGTTGGAGGTAAGGTGGCTTCTCTTCAGCTAATCTGTGTTTGCATAGAATATCTGCATATTCTCCTCAGGATGTATAAGCATAATTCATGACTTATTGAAGAAGCTTGTATATTGTCTTTAAATGTTGAATTATAGCACTTGAAAAAGTTGCGTTTTTCCATTTTATTCCCGTGTGTTAGTTCCATGTTAAACAGAGAAATAGATACTTACCTTTTGTCTGTTCTTCAAGCTTTTATACATTTCTTGCCTCTTGTTCTTTAAATTTTGCCCCTTTGAAGTGGATCATTTTCTTCTAAAGTTAACCACAGGTATTTATTGAGTACCTGTTGAAAGGTAGCATTTATCCTAATGCAAATGGGCAGTTATTTTAAATGTTGCTTCTAGCATTTTCCTGTGTGAACAGAAATCAGCAGCAGACTGATTTGGGTGAGGTACACTCTCACGATTCCACTACTTGAAAACTGATTGCATCAGACTGGAGGTATTGTAAATAGAGGGTACCTGTCACTTAGGATGTGATTCCTTGGGAGTGTGGGGCCTTGTGCTTAAGTGATTGGGATACAAAATTTGTATTGGGAGAATTGGCAGAAATTGTCCTTTTAAGAAAAACAGTCACAAGGATAACTGGCTTAGGGACAGTTTATTTTTCATTGTGGGTGATGTGTTTTATACAGAGGTAGGGGTTAGCAATTTGAGAGTCATGAAACGAACTTCCAACCTTGTTACTCTGGAGTAGTGATTAGCAAACATAGCTAGAGGACAAATATGGACTCCTGGGTCCTATGCCAGATTTACTGAAATAGAATCTCATAGGGACAGAGCCCAGGAATCTGTATTTTTTGAGTCCCTCCAAATACTGTGGGTGCCTGGTTGATAGTTGTTTGGGAGTCGCTGCCTTAGAAAGCTATCCCAATCAGTTATGACTAAAGGCCTATTTGGTATGGGTGGGGAAAAGATACAACTCAGATTCGAGAAGGAAATGAGAACTGCTGTGCTCTTTTACTAATTACTTTGGCTAGCTGCATAACACTTGGCTTCTACTTCTACTGAATAGACAAATTTAATCCTTTTGTTTAGGGTTTGGTTTTGGAGCATTACTATCCCTCTTAACTTTGCCTTTGAACCCAGAATGGTTTTTCTCTTTGCCTAATTTTATTTGTTTTTGGAGGGCGGCCTACTTGGGAGGGTTCTTTCAGTCTGAATAGCTTTAAAGACTTTCAAAATTTTCTGTCTCTCTGATTTCTGTCCTGGCTTCTTAGGCATCTCTCCTGCTGGACAAGAAATGGTAGACGCAAATCTGCAGAAACTCACACAACTTGTAAATAAGGAATCCAACTTGATTGAAAAGGTCAAGTTTATTTCAATCATTTTTTTCTAGTAGTTTAGTATTTTCCTTTCTAAAATTAATATCATAACTTTAACTTTACCCTCTTAGTTTTTTTTTTACCCTCTTAGTTTAAGAGTTTATTTTTTCATAAATCTGCTCAAATATACATTTACTGCAGTTGTACATAGTATAGTGTTTTGAAGCCAGTAGTGGCCTGATTACTTTCTCTTTTTTAAAAGATTTTATTTATTAATTTTGAGAGAGAGAGAGAGAAGCAGTGGGAAGGGCAGAGGGAGAGGGAGAAGCAGACTCCCCGCTGATCAGGGAGCCTGATGCGTGGCTCCATATAGGGACTCCGGGATCATGACCCGAGCCAAAAGCAGATGCTTAACCAACTGAGGCACCCAGGCTGGGATCAGGCAAGGCCTGATTGCTTTGATAATGGTATTGGGTTTACTTTTACCACATAATTAGTATTTTTCAAATTAAGAGACCCAGGAGCCTGGCCTAAAAAAAAAAAACAAAAAAACACTCTTTGCTTTTCTGTTTCTGTCTCTCTGTCTCTGAAGGTTAATGTTTCTTGAGATCGTAAGCACCTGTGCTTGTCCTTTCTTTCTTTTTTTTTTTTTTTGTCCTTTCTTATTAATGGCACTTGTAATGTCTTTTTCTTTCTTCTACGTAAACTTTTATTTTTTTCCTCCTTTCGTTCCTTCTCTAAATGTTGCCTACAGTTTTTCATCATTGTGGATATTTTGCCACTTTAGGGTTGTTCATTTGGTAAGAGAGAGAGATACTGAAGAAGTGGGTAGGGGAGACGGCCAGTAATGGAAATTTCAAAAGTGAGTCTAATTGGAAAAATACAAGAGAGTTACACATTTTCCCCCCAAGTGTCTGATAAACTTGTTTTTTTTTTTCTTATACCAGTGAATGATACTTCATTTTTTCACTAACCAATGAGTCAAAGTGGCCTAATAACACTAGCTCGCAGTTTCTGAGGTCTGAGTAACCAGCAGTGTGTTGTATGAGCTTTATGATTTGTCTCGTTGAATCCTCACAGCAGGTCTACATACTGCAGCTACTCTATCAGCCCTATTTTACAGATGAGGATACTAAAGCTTCGAGAGTAGTGTATGTCACCTCCCCAAGGTCATTCAGCTGGCTAGCAGCAGAGAGGGAATTTGAACCCTGGAAATTGGATTCCAGCGTGGGCTTTGCAGTTAGCTGCAAATGAATGAAATACATGAGATTCTGTATCCAGTACTAGTAGCACTACTAGCCAGGAAACCTCTGCCACTCTCTGGAATGGCCATTCTCTTTCTTGTTATAGTATTTCATGTGTTGTTAGAACGTGAGAAGTGAGTACGGCTGAGCATAAAACTGTAAAAGACCAGTACTAAAGTTGATGTGGGCTGGCTGAGCACCAAGTGTGTCTTTTTAGCCCAACTTAGTCAGTCCCACGAGAGGAAATATATTGTGTTTTTTTGTTTTTGGTTTTGTTTTTTAGATTTTATTTATTCATCACACACACACACACACACACACACACACACAGAGAGAGAGAGAGAGAGAGAGGCAGAGACACAGACAGAGGGAGCAGAAGGCTCCATGCAGGGAGCCCGAAGTGGGGACTCGATCCCGGGTCTCCAGGATCACGCCCTGGGCCGAAGGCGGGTGCTAAACCTCTGAGCCACCTAGGGATCCCCTATATTGAGTATTAAATGTGTGTAGTAGAAGATAATACATATTGTGTTAGACACCTAACTGCTAGATGAAGGCCATGCAATAGAATTTTCATTTTCTACATGTGGCAAATTCATGACAGACATGTAAAGGGAGCCAGGAAATACCTACTGGTGCAGAAAGGGAACCTAAGAGGCCCTGTCACCACTTTGTACACTTCATTCTCATATCATCATCAACATATGAAAGTTTCCTAACTCTGTCAGGTACTCCTTCTCACCCCTGTTTCATATCTGCTCTTCAGTATGGTTCAGTGTTAGCTATAAGACGTTAGAGCAACAAGTCCTATTGGCTACTATAGTTAACCATTTGGACAAAAGATCTAGAGCTTAAAAAAGGAGTAATGTTGGAGGAACTTAGTTCTTGCAAGAAAAAAACATGACAACACTATTCAAGTAGTTCACTGGGAATACCTTTTTCCATTGGAAAATTAAGTTAATTTTTTATTCCCTTTGCTTTCCTATAAGTTCCATGTACCTCTGCTGAGACACTTCTTCTGTGCTTTATAAGAGCATCTGGAGAAGATACGGGAGAGTTTTGCTCTGCACATGCTCATAACACTAGAAAAGCCTGCTTATCAAGTGGGTAATCAGATGCTGTCTGCTGTCAGGTTTGGGATCCTTGGTGGAAGCTGCTTTCCAGTCTTCTGAAGTTGAGCTGATAATGAGCTCAACACTAGGCCTTGAACTTTCACTCTATTTTGGGGCCCCTGCTTAAAGGTAGCTTTCTAAGGTCTGACTCAGTTCTAAATAATCCCACTCCTAGTGTTTCCAGGGATGCTGATGTCCTGCTAAGGGCAAGTCTGAAACTCTTGGACATTTTCTCAATATGCTCCATAGTACTTTGTTTCTCTAGAGCAGACTTAGAACTGATGCGGTTGTTGTAGTATCTCTGGATTGGGTCTAAACAATTTATCCTTCAGTGTATCTCTTCTCCTGGCTTCCCATGGTCTAAATACTTGCAACCTGAAAGAGCTGGGTTTTTTGAGGGGAGTACAGGTCTTTTTCACTGAGACACTGAGGTATAGTTGAAAAAACAATAGTATTGGAATAAGACGACTTGGGCTCTAATTTCAATTCATGATACTAGCTTTGCAACCTAATGCAAATTTCTTAACCTTTCTGAGCTTCGTTTTGCTAATATGTAAAATAGGGAATGATATCTTCCATTTTTTTCTTCACAGTTGTGTTGGGAAGATCAAGGGAGATATTAGATATGAACATAATTTGTAAACTGGGAAGCTCAGTGTGTCAGAAGTATTGCTTTTTCACTTATTATTGGAAGACCTCTTAAGTTATGACATGGTTGGGTTCAATAGAATATTCATTTTATGGAGTTGTTATAATTTATGATGGCATCAAAGGTGAGCAGTATTGCTTTTATACATATACTGAGTTAGCTGGTATTTGAGGTACCACATCTTGAGTTCCTGAGAGATTGTAAGGAAAAGGTTCTCAAGCAGTCCTGGAACCCTATGGTTCTGTACTCTTCTAGGCTATAGTTTGGATGGGGAGACCACAGTCCACATAAGTGGTGCCACAGCCATCAGTCAGATTACCTTTTGTACTTTCCACAGATGGATGACAATCTTCGCCAAAGCCCTCAGCTTCCTCCTCGGAAACTGCCGACACTTAAATTGACTCCAGCAGAAGAAGAAAGTAATTCCTTACAACGACTATCACCGTGACAGTCATCATGCTTTGTGTCCAAAGTCCTATGATTGTTGCTGTAATGTCTTACACTACATGTGTGAGAGCAAAAAGAAAATACCACTAGTAGGTATACGGAAGGCTCTAAAAAGAAACTTTCTATGACATCTAGTTTCTCTTAATTAGGAAGCTTGTATTTTAGCTTGGCAATGCACTTTAGATAACATCAAAGTGAATACTAAATGAACTTGGGGAAAAAAGAAAACACACTGTACTGTACATTTAAAAAAAACAAAAACCCTGCCTTAATCTTGGCAGATTTTTGCCTTTAGTTCACGCTGCTGACCAAAAGCTACAATTCTGTTCTGAATGTGCACTCCTATTTATTCCAATTAATTTATTTAGTTTTCATAGAACAGTTTGAATGTCTAATATGTGGCTGTTTGAGGCTTTTTTCTTCTGTTTAGAAATTTGATGCCTATTTTAGACGTTAGGAAAAATGTAATATTCTCATATTCTATTTACTTCAGTAGAAAAGCCTGTATTTAAAAAGCAATGGGGAATGTGCTTTTTAATTATGCTCTCGGAAGTGTAATCTTTTGGGTGATTAGTACCATGTATATATATATGTATGGTACTATCCTATGGTGTGTGTGTGTATATATATATCTGAGAGAGATATATATATTTCAAAGGTGGTCACATATAATATTCATCTGACTATATGCACTTCTGTGTAACATTTGTATTTGCACATGTGTTCGTTATAAGGTTAGCAGGGACTCTTTAGTTTATTGGACCAATGGCAGCTTTAGACCTATATATTTATAGTCCATTTTTAACTCTAGTCCTCTCTTTCTTGGATTAATTTCAGGAGAATTGAGTGTGTTGGTCATCATTATTACGCCAGGCTGTGAAGTCTTACTGAAGTTTGCCCAGTTGTCAGTCACTTCTTGGTTAGATAATGGAATTACCTACTGTGTGCTTGGTCTGAGTTCACCATGCTTGGACCAGTGTTCAGACCAGGGTTCTTTCCTGAGGAGCCTGTCATGTAGTCAGAAGCTTTTATGGCAACTTATCTTTTTCCATATAGTTTAACTACAGTTGAAGGATCTAATGGAATACTCAGAAATAGCAGTAGTTTTTAAAGAATATTTTCTCTCTATTCGTTGCTGAACTGTTAAAGGATTTGCTATGCAGGTGATTTTGCTTATAACAGAATTTCACTTATTTTAGTGGCTGGGGTGCTTCTGTTGTCCTGAAACCACTTCTGGGGTTTTTTAAATATAGAATCATGTTTTTGATTAGTGTCTCAAAAGATTACTATGGTGCTCAGCAAATCTTACCACGTCGTGCAGAAACCCCCATGTTAAGAAAACAGCTTTGTAGTCAAGAGACTCACCTAATTTGAGCTAAGTGGAGCTCAGCTGTGTTTGACCTAAATCCTCCCAATTTGTTCTGTATTTAGGTAGCTGTGTATACAGGAGTCTTTAAGTCATTGTAAATATTTCTTCTTGAAAGTCTTTATTAAATGAGAAACAAGGTAGTCTTCAAAATCTTGTTCATCTGTTTGGATGCATTTAGGGAAAGTAGCTAATGAGTTTCACATTACTTCTGCAACAGGTTTGTATGTTTTGTATTAATTTTCTACTAGATTCCAGCAATCCAAAATCCCTGTGAATATTCCATATTGAAAATCATGACCATAGGACTTTATCGTTCTCTAGATTGATACATATTGGAGAAGGGTGGTTAACACATTAATCAGGCATCTGTTTATGCTTTAGTTAGGGTTGGTCATTTTCAATTATGATTTATAGTAAGCCTTCCAGGAAGCACTTGAAGTGGCTTAAAATTGTCACAGTCATAAAACAGGACAATTAAAATTAGTTTGGGAAAAATTAAAAATAGGGAGAAAGAACTATACCAACCCTAACAGATTCTAAAATCAAACAGTAAGTTTAACTCCCAAGTTTCTCCATGGACACAAATACTGGCTCATGTAAAGTTTTCTGTCAATGAAACTACTAATATCCATGCTAAGAAAAATGTGTTTAAAGTTCTATAAGAATGTGAAGATTGTGTTCTTATGACACAGCATTCAGCCAATAAGCATACTGTAATGTTTCACGTGTTGAAAGTTTAATCAAAAGATAGCATTTTAGAATAACAAGTATTTGTCATTTTTTAGTAGAAAAGACAACTGTAACTATGATTTATTTTCTTTTGGTCATTCCTGCTTCGAATTGCCTCTAGCCTTTTTGGGATAAGCCAACGAGATACCAGGAAGCTATAACTGAGCATAAACCACTCCAGGGATCAGCCATACATATAGGTAGTATAGGAAGCTTTTAGAAAGGAACAACTTTCCAGATTGGGCAGAGAGCTTGTGATCAGTCTATGAGGATATGCTTTGGATAAGTGTGAGTTTGCTGAGATAAATGGTCCACAGTGTTAAACAAAAATACTGGGAGCAACTTTCTTTAGGATGTGATGGTTGAATATGACCAAAGGGACTATATTTGTGTTTATATTTGTTGGTAGTATAGGATTAGAAAATCAGTCAGATAATTCCCATAAGGTAAAGATCCTCCATCAACAGACTACCATCACTTATCCATAAGGCTGGCCTCTTTTTTTTAAACACTGAAGACACTAAAGAGCACTGAGGATAGTCATCCCTTCACAGTATTTTTTTTTCCCCCTGCAAAGGTCAGCACTGAGATTTTCAACTTAGGTATGTTTGTATTATTTGGGGGGGGAGGGCACTAGAGAATTCAAGATTTTTATAATCCAAAGCATCTGGATTCCCATTTGTAATTCCTATTCATTTAACATTGCTAGATATATTAACATGAAGGAATAAGGAAGCTTATTTCAATCACAGCTAAGGTACAACTTTCAGAAGTCTACAAAAATGGAAAAAAACTAGACATCAAAAGAGACAGAAATTGGTAACAGTGATAGAATCTCAGAAAAGCAATTTTTTAAGGTGCTTTCATGTGATAAAAGTGATATTTGAAGTCAGCGGTATGTTTTCGTGGGGCCTCTTCCAAGAATATACATTCACCAGACCTATTAGATTTTTTGAGTTTTCTATAAACTATCAAAAATGTTAACCCTTTAAAATCAAATCATAAATACTTAAAGACAAGAAGCTGAGGGATGGATACATAGTCTGTGTACTATTTTTGCAACTTCTTGTGAGTCTATAATTATTTCAAAATAAAACGGTTTTAAACTGTATGTTTAATAATGCAAACATAGTAATTAGTATTCAGTTCCAGACAAAAACATAATATAAATTAAATATAATTTATTTCCCTCTTAAGTTTAAAGAAAGAAACACCTCAGGTTTGTAACGAATGATTATCTAAAGATCTGTGTTGCCTTATCAGAAAAAAAACAACAACCTAAAACCTTTTCTGGTAAAATATTGTATGATTTTGTATTTGTAATAGAATCTTCTTCCTATGGTACCTGGGTTTACTTTTTAGGATAAAATATGTTGAAAAAAATTCTTCTGTGTCTTCATGTGGTGGTAGTTCTTCACTTCACTGTGCTCTAATTACACAATGTGACGAGATGTACACTAGGATTATGTGTTAAAGAAGAAAGTGCAGCATGTGTATGTTTTTTGTTCTAAGCTCATAGGGATTTAGTAATTGACTTTGTCTTGGTTTGGTTATTTATATAATTGAAATCCTGAGCAGAGCCACTAAGTATAATTTGGGTTATTTTTTTTAAGATTTTTTTTTTTAAGATTTTATTTATTCATAGAGACAGAGAAGGAGGGGCAGAGACACAGGCAGAGGGAGAAGCAGGCTCCATATAGGAAGCCCCATGTGGGACTCCATCCTGGGTCTCCAGGATCACACCCTAGGCTGCAGGCGGCGCTAAACCGCTGTGCCACCGGGGCTGCCCTGTAAGTTTGGTTATGGTCTTTTGTATATGTTGTTGGCATTAAGAATTATCTCTTGCCTTTCTTTCTGTTCAGCTTTGTGGAATTTACATTTGCTTTTCAATGTTTTTGTAGTTTTTAAATAGATTATTAAGAAATTTTTGTTAATTACATGAACTAAAGGTTTATAATCCTGTTACCCTCAAAGGTTTAACAGAAGTGTCATTAGATCTTCAGAATGCACATTTTCACAGAGAGTAAAGATGAGGTTTTGGGCTTTTTTAAGGGCTTGCAAAATATTTTAGCCCCTGTTGGGATGTAGTTAGTGTTTGCTAGGAAGAGCCCAAAATCCTGTTGGGAGGTTATATTGGCTAGGAGCCCAGGTTACCAGCCCTCAAGTTAAAACCACTGTGATTGAGGTGGAGAGGTATTCTCAGAATCAAAAAGCATACAGAAATTATTTGTTCCAGATGAGAGGCCAGTGGTTACTGATGAGAGTTAACATTCTTGAATAACGATATAAGGAAGAGTAACTTCGAGCTGGACATTTGTAGAGAGGGGAGTGTTGTGATAGAAGCATATTCTAGCAAAACAAAGTAGATTCCTTAAAAAAAATTACAGGAGAACAAGTCTTTTTGTATCCTGATTATTATTAATTTGAAATTATACTGTCAGATTTTTTTTAAAACCATCTTTTAGTTCCTTGGAGAAGAAGGTGTGTTTTGGCAGCTTATATTTTTATGTGAATAGAGGGTTCTGTGGCCAAATAAGCTTGGGGAATGCTTGGTTAGACAACGTTAAGTTACTCTAGGCTTTTCTGAACCTTTGTGTGGTTTCAGTCTCTGAGAAGGGACTGTATTGTATACACTATTTCCCTGATTTATTGTATATGTTTTTTTTGTTTTGTTTTTGTTGTATTTTTTGTTTATTTTGTTTTTTTAAAGTAGGTATCTTCTGGGATTTGTATTCTGAGACATATACTTAGGGAAATGCTGCCGTGGAATGTTTTTGCTTGTTTGTGCTAATTGCAAAGGTTTCCTGTTGTTAGGTGCCCCTCTAATGAGTGGTGCTAAAAAATGAGAAGACAGGTTAGGGTTCCCTTGGACTGTGCAGTTGAGAGAGAGGTGGCTGTGGGTTAAAACAAATTGGTTATTTAGGCCCCTGTGAGGCCCCTGGCCAGGCAGTCCCATTTCCCTAGAATCCCAGTTGGCTTGGAACAGCTCTACAGGAATATGACCTGGTGGCTCCAGAGAACTAAGCAGTCCTTAGGCATCTACGAGGCAGAGGGAACCAACTTGGAATTCTAGAATAATTTTCCAAATCATTTTTGGCTGTGCTTTAAAAGTGCCAAAAAGGTGATGAAATCAATAGCATTAGAGTCACATACAAGCTGCTTATTTTATACATATATAAATATACATACATATTTGTGTATATATACACAGTGCTGTAGAAAGTTTACAGTTGCTTTAGTGACAAAGCAAAAGAAATTTAATATTTTCAAGTTCTATTCTAGTACTGAAGACATGTTCTAAACAAGGATTTTATGTTCGTGTGTACATTTTCTAGGATGAGGGTGTACAGTTTTCACTAAATTCTAGTGGTTACTATATCCTAGAAAATTTAAACATCACTAGCCCTCCAAATTTCAGAGGATTAAGTATATTTGATTTCATTTCAAAGTATAAAACCGGATCACTATTCAGGCATAAGGGTGCTCTTTGTTTCTTCTCTACATTGTGTACGGTTGTGTATTTGGAACTTTGCACTTTGGATATATATTTGATAGAAAGCTTGCCTTTGGTTTTTGAGTTGTATAATATTTAGCCATAAGAAAAGCAGTTGGATCTTTATTCTGATTCTTTAGTTTTCCTTGTGCAAATTCAGAGAAATGCCTTTTAATCATTTACTCTATGTATCCCAGATTCTTGGAAATCAAGAAAAATGACTAGAGTTTGCATCAGTCCTCGGCAAGTCATGCACCACAGAGACAGTTGTGCTGGTCACTTGTTCTTTGGGCTGTTGGCTACTTCTCTTGCAATCCTGTGTGTGTTTCTTGGAGAAGGAAGGCTATACCCAGGCTTTTATGTTAAATGCATAAAGATGAGCTTTATTCCTCTTCTGACTCGATGTTTTATTTTGTATAATAAGAAATAACATGTTTCCATTTTTCTATTCATCTTGAAATGGAAATTTGAGGTGTTTGTAATGTAACTGTAGCTTTCTAGAAGATTGACAGAAAAGAAGATTCAAAAATCTATGTGTACACGTATTGGTTTTGTTCTACCAAACCTATCTTTGGTAAATATTTTAAATATCTGTACCAGTGTACAAATACTATAGTTTTATTGTAAAGTAAACATCTTTAAGCCATGTTGGTCGTAATTTAAATATTCTAATCATGCCTAGTGTGAATATATTTTACTCAGAGACTATATATAAATACCCAGAAGTGATAATGATGATCAATGTTGTAAAGAATTTATTCTGATAAGTGAGAAACTGGATATAATATCAAAATAGCTATTTTCACAATAAAATCTCAAATTGCCTGAATGTTTATTAATTTCTAATTTGATGTTATTTATTCCTTGAGATAAATATTTTCATTGGGAAGAATTTTTGAGCGGTGAAAATGGTTCTTCAGTGCTGGGCCTGAACTCAATAGGAGGCTGTTCTTTATAAAATGTTTATTCTTTCTATGATGTGTTAAGATCACCTGTGCTCTTTTTACCGCATGCTGAGGCAGGTTAGAGGCCTGCTCCCTCAGCCTCTGGTATGCCAGTGACTCAGACAGCTCACACAGTGTTTCAGGGCTACAGTTAACTCATCATCCCTTTGGCCCAATAAGTTTCTTTTAAATTTTCCCTCTTGCCCACCTAGACAGTCCAGTGATGTTCCATTTAACATTGAATGGAAGACACACACTGAAAAATGCAGTTTTAGTGAGGGGCTGGGATGTGTTTGAGGGGGAAGATATTAATGTTTTTTTTGCTGCTCCCCCCCTTTTAAAAATGGGGTAGGATATATGGGCATAGAGAATCCTTTTAGAACTTTAGTCAAGTAAGGACAGCTTCCTTGAGGGAGTAAGTGTCTTTGTTAGTAGAATCAATTTTTTTTTTAACTGAGTCTAACTTACATCTAGTAAAATGCATTGATCTTCCACATAGAGCTATCAGGTATGTGTTTCTCTCACATGACAAGCTGGCCACATCACTGTTGATACTTCTATCCCCAAAGAACACACATCTTAACTGCATATGAACTTTAGGTTCTAGGTGAAAGGTTCCTGGGTAGATTGTGGTGGTTAGTAACAATCACCTGCTTTCTGTAAGAGAGCAGGAAAGAAGAGTCGCTACTGTGGACTAATGGAATTCTTCTGAGGAAAGACAACTATTTGGAGTTATAAAGCTGAGAATCACACAGCAAAGAACTCCAGAAATTTTGCTTCCTAATTGCTCAGCTCAGAGGTTTGACTTTGGTCTGGGGTGGTTTCAGGTGCTCAAAAACTCCTGGATGACCATTCAGGCATGATGCTCTTCAGTGGATGATAGGCTATGACATAAACCCTGCTCTCTTTTTCCTTTGCCACGAATAGCAGCTACTGGTAGGAATCGTTTATGTTTTGCCATATTGGGATCATGTCCTAAGTGAATCTCCACGGGAGAAACACTGAGATAAAGGGGAACCAGGAAGATCACTGAGTGTGGCAAAATATGATTGAGATGAGCATATATGCCAACAAGAAGGAAAGTGCTGCGGAGGAATAGGAGGATTTGTCTTAAAGCAAAAGCAAATTGTAATTAAGTTCCTAGGTGTAGAGCAGGGAAAAATTAGTCCCTTCTTGGTCCAACAAGAGCTTTGGGAGAAAGAATGAGAAACCAGGCTTCATTTCTCCAGGTACATTAGTCAGCCTCCTGGAATGCATGAGACATCTGTGATGAAGACATGGAGACAGCTGCGCATCATCAAAGACATTTCTAATTTCAAACGCAGCCAACTTGAGCCTCCAAAAGTTGTATTTTTCCAAGTGAGACAGAGGCTATTCTATTTATCTTATTTTTTGAGTAAGCAAGTGAAAACAGTAGGAAGAATTTAACATTTATAAATACAATGAAGGATGGGTTCCTCAGATCCTACTTTGGGAAGGGTGGTTCTTTTAAGAATTCACGTTTTGAAAAAAATGAAATCTTTTGGTATAGAAGCAAGTATGGCATTGTCTAAAAATCACAATTAAGACCAGATTTATGTTAAATGCACGATGCTAACTGACTTATCTGAAGACCCTCTGTTCCCATTATGTGGCCCAGTTTTCTCCAGGAGAAAACTTTTCATTTAGTGACCATGATTGTACAGTGTTTGTATTCCCTGTAACAGCCAATTCACAGGGTGACTACTGCTGAAACAGGTCAATAGGTTTAGTCAATAGGTTTAGAAAAAGGTGTGAAGGGATATAGTAGATGTAGAAATTAGGAGGGAAAAGAACCCAAGAGAAAGGGACTCTACATATGATATCCCAGGGGCTCTGGGGATGAAGCTGAATGGAATGTAGGAAGACAATGGATGTTAGCTTTAGAAAGCCCAGCTTACAAATTCGAACTCCAATAAAAAAATTAAAAATAAATAAATAAAACAAAACAAAAGCCCAGCTTAACACAGTACACCACTTGGTGATGTTGAGCAAGTTTTTCGATTCTGAGTCTGCACTGCAATGCAGGGGAATAACTGGATCTGAGTCTATGTATGAACAGTTTTATGTGTTTGATTTTTTCAAAAACTATTGAAATTTAAAGCTACCCAAAAAAGCCCCCACCTCTTAGGAATAGCCTCTGTTAACATATTGATATCTGTTTTTCCAGTCTTTTGTTTTCTATACACACATATATACAATCCTGAATATCTTGGAATCCCATAGTATGGACTATTCTGTAATATGCTTTCTCATTTAATATTCAGGAAATCTTGTATATTACATATTCCACATGATTTTTAAAGGCTATGTGCAATTTCATTGTATGGATGTAGCACTGTTTGTCTCATTCCATAGCAATGGACATTAAGGTAAATTCCTCTTTGGTAGTCCTTGTTATATATTATCAAATTGTTTCTCAGGAAGACTGCAAGCTTCATCTATGCAGCCCTGTGTAGGGGAGCCTGCATTACTGCATGATTCTCTCAGCTTTCACCACGTGAGAGGTAAAAAAAAAAAATAGCCTGTTTATTTACTTAGTATGTATTCCTTTGTAACTAGTAAGGTTGAGCATTTCCCCATGTGTCCATAGTCCATTTGTACTTCTCCTGGAAGTAGTCTATTCATCCTCTGCATAAAAGGCAAATTATTTAACTTCTCAGAAGCCCTGTTTTCTTAGCTGTAAGATGGGGTTTCCATGTGGTCTAAATGGGATAACACGTTGCACATCCAGAATATGGCAGTTGCTCAACAGTATTATTTCCTTTCATGTTCTTTCCTGGATTAAGAGCTCCTGGAGGATGGAGACTCTTTTCTTTATTGTATCTTAGCACAGTGCTTGGAGCATAGAAGGAGCTCAGAAAGTTTTTGAGGAAGGAAGAATAGAATTTGAAAACATTTTGAGTATATCAGGAAAAGGAGTGAGAGAAGTTGAAGCCAAGATCCAGTGAATCAGCAGTGAGAAAACTGGTGGGTTCCTCAGAAGCTTACTATTAAAATGGAAGAATTTAAATTTTATTCTTAAATCTCTACTAAGAATCAATTCCTTGTAGACTGACATGGCTAAAGGACACTAAATACCTATATCCGAGGCCATAAGTAGCCTTGAAAAGTTGACTGATTTTTTTTTTTCTTGTAAGCAAAAAGAGATTTTAAGTAGGCTAGGAAAGATGACTAAAGGAATTAATAATTTTATATACAGTGAATAGTGAATTTTAAAAAGGATTAATCCTAATTTTCACATACTAGATTCTCCTAGACTAGGAGTAAATGCAGTAATAATGTAATCATATTTTAGACTGGTTATAAGTAAAAGTAACTCAGAGTGGTGGTGCCTCAAATGGAAGGAAGAGATTGGTGTTAGGTCCTGTTTTATTCAACATGTCCTGTGACTGGGGGGAGAAGGAGTCAGTGGTTTGCTAATGAGATTTGCAGATGGCTTTAAATTGAGAGGTATTGTAAACAGCAGGAATGACAGAGAAATGATACAAAAGGAGCTGGAAAGGTTAGGAACATAGACAGGAAATCAAATGATTCAGGCTGTAGTAATGCAAGCCAATCTGACATGTGGGGCCAAATAAGAGGAAATACAGATACGCTGTGAGAGAGACAAACATGGAAAATAGTCATCTCAAAGGAGGTTGGGAGGTGGTACTGGAGGAGAACAAGAGAGGTAGGCAGCAGGAACCAATGGCTATTGAATGCCTATTATGTGCCCTAAACTATGATTTGGTATTTTCTGTGTTGACTCCTTCCTTACACCCACCCACCTTCCCTCCCTTCCTATTCTGTTACCCCATGCTCAGATACTCGGTGTGCATCACCGTAAGTGTACTCTTCATCCCCTTTATCTGTGTCACCCATCCCCCACCCACCACCCCTCTGGCAATCACCCGCTGTTCTCTGAATTTATGAGTCTGTTTTTTGGTTTGTCTCTCTTTTTCTTTGTTTATTCATTTGTTTTGTTTCCTAAATTCCACATGAGTGAAATCACATGGTATTTGTCTTTCTCTGTCTGACTTAGTTCACTTAGCATTATACCCTCTAGGTCTATCCATGTTGCAAAAGGCAAGATCTCATTTTTTTTCAATGGCTGAGTAATATTTTGTATATATATATATATATATATATATATATATATATTCTTTATTCATTTTTGGAATGGGCACTTGGGTTGTTTCCATAATTTGACTATTGTAAATACTGCTGCAATAAACATAGGGGAGCATGTATCTTCAAATTAGTGCCTTTGTTTCTTTTTTTTTTTTTTTTTTTTTTTATTTTATTTATTTATAATAGTCACACACAGAGAGAGAGAGAGAGAGAGGCAGAGAAACAGGCAGAGGGAGAAGCAGGCTCCATGCACCGGGAGCCCGACGTGGGATTCGATCCCGGTTCTCCAGGATCGTGCCCTGGGCCAAAGGCAGGCGCTAAACCGCTGCGCCACCACCCAGGGTTCCCAGTGCCTTTGTTTCCTTTGGAAATGCTAATTGGTATAGCCACTAGCATTTCTCAAAAAATTATGGAAAAAAATATGGAAGTTCCTCAAAAAATTTTAAAAAATAGAATTACCATGTGATCCAGTAATTCCACTACTGGGTACCCCAAGAAAATGAAAACATGAATGTGTTGATTTCTTTTTGACCAAGATTAAGCAATTCAGTGCTTGCCTGAGAAAAAGAGTTTTTGAGGATTAATTATGCACAAAAGCTCAGTACTTAAACAAAAACTCAGCCTAATTGGTTGATCCCAATGATTGTTAGTGTTACCAGTATTGGAGAGCACTGTGGAAGTGGCCTGGAATCTCCAAAAAAGCTTTGGTAGGAAAGGTCAGTATCGAGATTCCTACCCCAGGCATTTCTTATTCAGTGGGTATTTCTGAGAATTCTTGGCAGTTTTCTCCAGGCTATCCTAGTTGCCAGCAGCATGATGGAGGTACCACAAAACCTTTGGTGAGTTAGCACAGGAGTCTAGCTTGGGCAAAAATAAGATGTGTGTCTCACAGTGGCTACCCCATGAGGTAGTCTGTTCCTATCGGCCATGCCCCTCTGCATCTCTCTCCCAGTACTCTATTAACATATAGCTCTCAGCTCAGCCCTTTGCTTGGATCTCCTGTTATTCCTTATCCTTCTCTCTTTTTGTAAAAATCTAGGAACTATTTATATTTCTTCTAGGTGTCAATAAACCAAAACAGATTTATTGGTGGTATTGGCTTAATTTAGGAATCTCCCCCCACCCTTTTTTTTTTTTTAATGGAGCTGCTACTTCTCATTTTTTCAGTTACAAGGACTTGAGGAATTGGGTCACAGTGAGGATCCCATGGAGATGAGGAGAAAGAACCAAAATATTCCAGGGAAGACAAACCTTAATAAACCTTCAATGTATTCATCTACATCCTGAGGACAAGACCGGAACACAGCGCAAAGTATATGTTGAAGGTGTGAGCTGGAAAGGAAAGATGTCCAGGACATATTCATTTTTTTAGTCAACAAGTATTTACTGAGTGCCTCCTTTGTTCCAGACACTCTTCTTGGTACTGATGATATACCAGTGAATGCAACACTGCCCTTGTGTTACCTACATTCTAGCAGAGGAGACAATTAACAAGGAGCTCAATGAATAAGCAGATTGCATAATATAATAGAGAGTGACACGTGCTATGGAAAATGAAAAAAAGTAAAGCAAGAAAAAGAGGCTAGGAGTGTTGGGCTTGGGGGCACATGATGGTATTAAATATGTCAGGGTAGGCTTCATTGTGAAGATGACATCTGAATAAAGACTTGAAAGAAGTGTTGGGTTCGCCTTCCAGATATCTGACAGAAAGCATTTTAGATGTAAGGTACAGGTAGAGCAACAGTCCTAAGGTAGGGCTTATCTAGCGTGTCTGAGAAACAGCAAAGAGGCCAGGGTCTCTGGAGCAGAGTAAACAACGGGAAAATAAAAAGAGCTGAGGTCAGGGAACTATGGGGTGGGAGCAGACCATGTAAGAGCTTGTAGGCATTTGCAAGCTTTTGGCTTTTACTCTGAGCCATTTCAAGATTTTGAGTAAAGAAGTGATGTCACTGATTATTTTTCAAAAGGATTATTTGAGCTATGGTCCTGAGGATGGACAAGTGTGTAAGCCGGAAGACAAGTTGGGAGTATGTTATAGTAACCTAGCCAAGAGGTTGTAGTGGCTCAGACGGATTAGGATGGTAACAATGGAAATAGTAAGAAGAGATTGGAGTCTGGATTTAATCTGTGGGTCCTACCAACAAAGTTCCTTGGCTGATTAGACGTGGGTTGTAAGAGGAAGAGAGAAGTCAAGGGCAACTTTAAGATATTTGGCATGAACGCTGGATGGATTGAGTTGCCATCAACTGAGTGGGGAAGGCTATGAGTAGAACAGCTTTTGAGGGGAGTTTAGGAGTTCTGTTTTTGATATGTCGAGTTTGTGATGTCTATTAAACACCCAATGGAGACTTTGAGTAAGCACAAGTCTAGGAGTTCAGAAGCTACAAATTGAAGCATCATAAAGACGATAGAGATGTTATTTAAAACCTTATAACTGAATGAAATCATCATAGGTTTAAGTTAGAGAAAAGGACTAAGAACAGAACCCAGGAACATTCTGAACACTATGAGATCATGGAGAGAAACAGCAAGGAAGCAACAAGAAGAAAATCCAAAGAATGTGGCATCCTTGAAGCCAAATGAAAAATGTGTGTGTGTAAAGGAAGAGGGAGTCATTGCAGTGAATATGGCTGATGGGTCATAGAAAATGGGGACTGAGAAGACCTGACCATTGAATTTAGCAAAATGGGGGCATGGGTGATCTTGAGCAGTTTGGGTGAAGTGGTGAATGGGAGTAGGATCAAGAGAGACTAGGAGGAAAGGTACTGGGAAGAGTGAGAAGAAGCAAATGATGAATAGGATCATTGTAAAAAGTGTGACAAGGCTGGGAAAGATCTCTAGAGGTAAAAACGCTTTCCCCTGGGTCCGTGCATTCCATCAAGGAGGCAGCCACCTATTTATTTATGTATATTTATGTATAGCTGCAAATCAAGTCAGCATGTAGCCGGCAGTGTTGAGCTAGGTCATTAAGAAATCTTCCCCATTAACAGAGATCCAAATGGGGTTTACAGAGTTTGTCAAAGGACTTGTGATTACAAAAATATTGCTATTTGAAACATGGGCTCTTTCTCACAATGATGAGTTACATTATTTTCTTTTGTAAATAAAGTCTAGCGTCTTAATACATAAAGTATTAGTTAAGCCAGATAATATGGATAACCAAGTCAGTCACTGGAGTATTTTCTTTGGAGGCTTTCAGCTTCTGTGGTTTAGGTAATAGAATTTGTTTCTTCTACCTAGGCCTGGAGCCCAGAGAACTGAGCCCAATGAAGTAAATCTGCATCTTTATTTTCCATGTGAGCTACTTAATGACTGTGTGTATTCATCAGGGGACAGGAGGAAAATATAGTCGAAAATTAAGGGTTATTGCTATAGAAAGCACCGAGAATGCTTTGTGAAGTATAAGTACATATTAGGAAAAATGTAATGTTTTAAAGGCACAGATGTGTTTGAAAACATCCCAGAAGCCTGGGTGTCATTTTCTCTCTTGCCTGCTCTTGGTAGCCAAGCACCTACTCCTCTCTATTCCTCCCTGTGATCATCACTCCAGTCTGAGTGGTTCTGCCCCCCATGGCCGTCTCTGTTCTGGGTCACTGCTGCAGATACACCATGAGTCTCTGGGCTTCTGGGTTTGCTCCCTACCAAACTATTCTCCATATTGTTCAAGAGTGATCTTTCTAAAATGCAAAATAATCACACATCATTTTTGCCTAACACCTTTTATTGGCTCCTCGTCATTATCCCGCCTAAGCTTCTTAACTTCTAAGACATTGAATCATCTGGTTCAAGTTCAGCTGTGCCCCGCTCTCTGTCCTCACCACTGAAGATCCAGCAACCAAAACCAGAGAAATCTTCCAAATTTATCCCATCCCCATACTTTCTTTTCAGTCTTTGGATGAGAAAGCTCCAATGAGGAATAGAAGAAGGCACAAAATCAATTGAACAAGACTAAGCAGAGAATTAGATCTTCAGGCTCCATTAAAATAGAAATGGAAGGGAAGTCCTTTGTTTCAGTATTCATTACATTCAGATTACACTAGATGTTTCTATTTCCGCTAGTCTAAAGCGCATGTGTAACAGCACTGAACATAAATCATTTATTGGTTTCTTTTCTACTCGGCTTTGAGAACTCTTGTGGCTCAGTCCTTGGCCCTGTTTTTACACTTTACTCACTTACTTTACACACCCACTTTACACACTTTTCCTTGTTTGTCTTTTCCATTCCCCAGTCTATAAATACCGCCTATATTTTGAAGTTTCACAGATTGATATCTCTGGTCCAGGACTTTCTTCTGAGATCAGATTTCTTTCTTCTTCTTCTTCTCTTTTTTTTTTTTTAAGATTTATTTATTTATGATAGACATGGGGGGGTGGGGTGCAGGGCAGGGACACAGGAGGAGGGAGAAGCAGGCTCCATGCTGGGAGCCCGACGTGGGACTTGATCCCGGGACTCCAGGATCGCGCCCTGGGCCAAAGATAGGTACTAAACCGCTGAGCCACCCAGGGATCCCCTAAGATCAGATTTCTATCCAACAGATGCCCAAAGGGTCTGCACCAATCTCAAGATTTTATCTAAAGCTGAACTCTGATCTTCACCCTGCCAAGATCTCTTCCTCTGCTAGTTTTCCCTAACTCATTGTCACCTAAATTACTCCACCACTGAGGTCAGAGACCTGGAAATTTACCTCTTTTTTGTTAGTAAGAAAACCTACTAATATGCCAGACATTGTCTGGAATGTTTATATATAGTAACCTGTTTAATCCTTTTAACAAAACTGTCAGGTAGCTAGTGTTCTTGTCATCCACTTTATAGACAAGGAAACCAAGGCACAGAAAGGTGAAGTAATCTGCCCAAGGTTACACGGTGGTGTAATGGTGGAATCGGGATTTAAACTCAGACGATCTGCCTTCACAGTCCATGTGCTTAACCTCTGCACCAACTGTTATACTTGGCGCCTCCCTCTGATTCACCCCTACACCCAGTTTATCAGAAGTACAATAAGTTTCACCTCCAAAAATATCCTGAATCCATCTACTTCTTTCCGTGACAGGTGCCTCCACCCTAGACTTTGGCAGAGACTGTCATAATAATTCCTTGGAGATCTCCAATTCTACTCCCTCCCTCTGCCTCACTTGGCCACCCTGTCATTCTTCCCCATGAAGCCAGGTCTTAAATTACATGTTGTTTTTTTCTGAGAAGCCTTCCTTGACCTCCATACTAGAATCACATCCCACCAATAATTCTTTCTCAAATCACCCTTTTCTATTATAGTACATTTCACAATTGATAATTATACATTTGTGTCTATATTTTTTTTAAAAAGTAAGCACTGTGAAAATAAGCACTTATTTTTCACCGTCTACCTGGTACCAACACAGAGCTTAGCCCTCAGTAGGCGGTTAGTAATATTTGTGAACGGGTGGATAAGTGAGTGACTGGCTAATATTGAATAAGAAGTGATTATATTATTCTTATTTTATGTGTTATAATGAAAGTACAGTTTTACTTCTTTATAATGGGCTAGTGGGAGGAGGCCTTATGAATTAGTGAAGAATGATTTTTAAAATAAAATGTACTTTTATTGTTTCAATGAAGGACACTGTATCATTCTAGTAAGCATGCTATCCATTCCCTTTACTCCTACACTCCTTTCAAAGAGATTCCATCCCTACCCTCATACCCTTTACTCAGCTCATTGGACCAGGGGTAAAAACTAGCCCAAGCTACCCCCCTGTTCAGAATTTAGAATCAGGAAACTGAGAAACAGAGCTTTAAGGCAGGACTACATTCATTCATTCTTGAAATATTTATTGAGTGTCTGGAATGAACTGATCCTTGGGGATATAATGAACAAGACACATCTCTCCCTGAAAGCATTGATAGTTCATTGGAAAAAACTGATGAGTAAACCTGCCACCATAATTTAGCATGTTAAGTGCTGTGACATGGAAATTACCAGAGAATACACAGCAGCACATAGGAGAGGTACCTTATGCACTCTTGGCAAGGTAGAGAACGCTTCTTAGCAGAAATGATGTCTTGGCCAAAGGAGAGTTTAACAGATGGAGGAGAGTATAGGGATGAGGGGAAAGAATATTTTAAGCACAGGGAACAGAAAATGCAAACGTAGTACATTTCATCTTTGTGAATGGGGAGGGGAGATTATGCTGAGAGGTGAATGAATGTGGTCTCCACCATGAAAGCCCTTGTCAGCCTATAGAGTTGGGTTAAAGGATTTTAACCGAGGGATGACATGTTCAAATTTGTACTTTAGAAAGGTCCCAGTGGCCTCAGTAGGGAGAATATACTGGAAGCAGAAGTCCCAGTTAATAGATTGTTCTAGAATCGATTTTTAGAATGGATTGCCGACATCAGGGATAAGTTGGCAACTGTGGGAAGAAACAGAGTGGATGTTGAAGGTGATATTTAGGATTGTGATGGGTGAGGGAGAGAAGAATGAAGGGTGTGTGTGGGTTTAAGGTATAGGCTAGCATTAGATTTGTGAGGTCATTTGCTGAGACAGGAGGCCCATGAGGGAGCTCAAGGAAGAAGTCAGGGCTGAAGACACACATATGAGCATTACCTCCCTAGAATTAAGAAACATTTTGGGGATTATTACCCACTCAGTTTATGGAGAGTGAGAAAAAAGAGGTCCATGGGTAGAATCCTAAGTAACTCCACCATTTAAATAGATGGGTGAGGAAGAGCCAACAGAAAGGATTTAAGAAGATGTGTCCTGACAGCTGGTTGGAAATCCAAGGAAGGATGATGTCCGGGACACCAGTGGACGAGACCTTTTTCAGAAGGGTCTAATGATTGTCAGTGCTCTAAAAAAGAGACCCAAACAAGGAGAACTTCAGAAAAATTCATTGCTTGGGATATTCAAGATACCGCGAAAATGTCTCTTAATTGTAAACATTATTCTTAATTATCTTATTTGTTGTATTCATCTGTCCTTACGAATGCGGAAGTAAGCTTCCTTGTCATCTCCTAGCCTAAAACCTTAGAAATGCTCTAAGAGTGGAGTCTGGATTCATGAGGGTTTTCTGAATTTGGTTTTCAAATGCTATTACACATCAGCTCGTGAAGTGCACTTGAATGTCAGAGTTGAGAATGTGGAAAAAAGGAGACATAAGGAAAATTTATTTTAAAAATGTTTTTCAACTTTAAGAAAAGCATCTAACAACTCACTAAGTTTAGCATTTCATGTGTGTTTATGACCTGTCAAAAACTGCCAGAAATTTACTTGTGAGCAAGAAGAAAAAGATGTTGCCTGTTTGTCATCTCTCAGAGCATTCAACTTCTGAAGGCCACTTTGCAACCAAAAAAGAACTTTCCTTCATCAGTGGATGTATGTTGAAGAAGAGAAACATTAGTAATAGGATCCGGGCCATGTAATGTTCATTAAACAATTAGATGCTGGTGCCAGCGGGTAATCGCTTTTTTCCATTTTATTTTCAACAGCTTGAGTGTTCCTAAGAGACTTGCATGGGGCTAGATCTGGTATTTTAATCAGAATTTTAGTGTATTTTCAGTATTGGTAACATCTCCCTCCCTCCTACTTTTACTAAGCAATACACTCTCCAGAGTCTGATTTGTGCTCCTTCTTCTGAATGTTTAGTCAATTTAATATACGCACTGGACATATTCGGGGGGGAAAAATGCTAGGCTCCTCAGTAGAGTCATTTTAAAGATTAGGTGTTGTTTAAAAACAAAGGCATACCATTCGTCACAATTACGAGGCAGGAAATATAGTACTCTGCTCTGTAGAATTAGAACTTTTCTTGAAGGACTCTTGTTATTCGACCTTGCAAGCACCCAGCTTCTCTGCAGATGATTTTGTGACATCCCTCAGAAGTTCCAGGTCCTGGAAAAACTCAGCACAGTTTACTGAATGCTTTCCATTTAAAACTGTTTCACGGCATGATTATGGGAATGGAAAAGAAAGCACCGTATGAAGTCAGTTGTGGTCGAGGCTACCAGTTCTGGGGGGCAGGACAGAAGGTCTGAGTCTCGTCAGATGCCCCTGCCAGAGCACCAGCCCAGCCTTCTCCCACCTGGGGGACCACAAAGGGGCAGCGATGGGCGACGTGGCATGGGTCCCAGGCTGCCAGCTCAAGGTTTAGGAATAACTGCCTTCTCTTTGTGTAATAAGTTATTTTCCAATGCCAGGGTCTCATTTCTCCTGCTAACAGAAAACATGACAAAGAACACACAGCCCAGGCCTTCCCGGGATGCCCTCCCTATGGCTGCATATGCCAGTGTTTCTGGAGCTTATGCAGGGCCAAGGCCTCTGCAGTGGGACCCACCTGGTCCTCCCTCCCTGTCTACACAGGAGGTCCTGGACAGCCTCGCCCTGGCCTGGCCTGGCCCGCATGGCCCCTTCAGGCCCAAGCCCTCTCCCTCCCCACCGCCCCACCCCCACTCCCAAGCATTGCTGCCAGGGCACCTCTGTACCACGCTGACGTCACTCCAGAGAACGCAGGGCTTGCAAATCCTCTCACCTCCACGTTCACCTTCTAGCTGAACAGAATATCTTCCCGGTTTGGAAAAAATCACTTCTTTCCTCCCCAGTTTCTCCAGGACAATCTGTTTCTCTCTGTCTTTCTGTCTCTGCCTCTCTCTCTCTAATTGAATCCTGATCTGCTAAGGGCTTAGGCTTTGGTTTCCAAACCCTGGATGCCAAGTCTTTGCCTTGTGCTCAGTCGCAGTGAGGCAGGAGCACAGAGTCAGCTATTATCTGCTTGAATGCAGATAAGAAAGAAGGGACAGGGGGGAAATGAATAAAAATCCTAATAGATAGAGAGCTCAAAATCTTATCCAGCCTGAACACACACCTCTCCTGACTTGCTCTCCTGAGATTTGCACCCCCAGTGTTTGTTAGGAAATACTCCCTCACTCCCTCCAGCCACATTTACTGATTTTCGGGTACCTACAAGCCTATGTCTTCACCTACAGACATGCATACGAGGTACAGGGCAGGACCAGGGCCCTGGGAGAGAAACTGTCCTTTAACTGAGGAAGGAGCCCTGACCCACTCAGCTGAGCACAACACCCATAGGTGAACCATTCTGATGCAGCCAGGGTTCTTACAGGCCCTGGATGGGACGACCGTATGGAGAAACAGAACTGTAACCCCAGCGTGGGCCCAGGGGAGGCTGCTAGTGGCCTGCCTCTTCCCACCCCTTCCATAAACATGCAAAATGAAGTGCGCAAAAGAGCGGGACACAGAAGGTAGAGTCTTTCCCGCTCTGCTAGAGAGAGGCCCCAGGATCACGGAGACACAGGGCCCCAGAACCACCTGAGGAAGGTGGGTAGATGGCCCAAAGTCTTCAGAGGTCACGGAAGCTTTGGCAGGTCATAGGAAATTATGGTCTGCATCACATGGCTGATTAAGAGGCCAGCAGGGAGGAATGAGACAGGAGCAAGCAGCGGCTGGGTTCTGTGGGCTGTAGCCTCCTGCGTGCCCCTTGTGTATTCCCAGTGACAAGAGCAAAGGCTTTGTCATTATGCAGGCAGGAACGGGCTGGGGAGGTGGCTGCTGTTTTAGCAGAGTTAAGGACAAGCTGTTAAAGAACCTTAACCAGGATCTGTAAGCTAGAAGGAACCCAGGCAGTTACAGATACCCACACTCAGGCCTCTGGGTCACCATTTTAATGCACGCGCCACCGTAGAAGGCAAACCTTCCTCCTAAGTGGACCTGGGTTTAAATTCCAGGTTATGTCTTAGCTATCACGTTCTTTGCAAACTACGTCTCTTTCCTCTCATCTGTAACTGGACATTACAGTTTTTGAAAGTACCTGGCATATCACTTGCCATGCAACAAGGAGCAAATCAATGGGAGTTGCTGTTTGATTACTAGCACTATTATCACCCAATCCCTTCGTTTCACTAGTGAAAAACCAGGGCTGAAACCTAGAAGGTTCTCGACTCTCTTTGAGTTTTTGCATGTCCGAGCCTGCAGTGGGCCGGTGAAGAGAAGAGAGAACATGATCAAATGTCCAATGGGGGAATTCTGTGAGAGCCTGGACATGTGGTCACTCTTTGTTCACTCATCAAAGCCATACACTTGGGTTGTCATAACTTCTCTGGAGGTATTGGGACTGAGTCAGCAAAAAATGATGCTATTTGCTGAACCCAAGCCGTGAACAGCTGTGCTGGGTTAGAAATAGCTTTTCAAACAATGACTTTCTTTGCCAAGTCAAAGGCACAGCTCGCAGTGGGCTTGGAACCACAGAAACATCTAAGAGAAAAGCTGTCTTTTTCAGGGGGGCACTGAGCAATCTTTTACCTTCAAAATAGGGAAATGACCAAGGTCTAGAGCACATTCTTTGGCCTGTTTTGGAACAAAGACACAAAGAAAGATTCAAGGGAAAGAGGAGTCTCGGCAACGTATTAAGATGAAGCAGGTTCATCAAATCAAAATCCCAGCAGGAACTGTCAGTTATAGAACTTCAAAACTTCTGGCTCCCATATCCTCGGTTGCCTGTTGTCAAGAGCACTTGTGGACATAATAGCCAAGTCTATGTCCCCAAAACCCAGGCCAATGAAAGAAAGCAATGCATTCGGTGGAAAAGTCATAAAAATAAAGACATCCTAATAAAGCGGTTGGACTATTCTCACAGTATTCTGACCAGAGAAAGGAGCTATGGAAAGATTCTTTCACCATCTATGATCCACTTGCCATAAAAGCATAAATCATAGGATGTTGGCAATGGAAGGACCGCAAAGGTACGCAGCACAGTCCCTCAGCCTTGCCCAAAGGCTTCAAGCTGACGTGAGACATCTTCAGTACTAGGACCCAGGCTTTTGCTCCCAGCTGGAGTCCTTTCCACCATCCCGGCAGATGTCCCAGAGGTGCCAACAGCACGCATTTCCAGAAAGCACTCTAAGCACATTAATCCAGAGGTGCCATCTAAGTACCAATCAGGACTAGCATCTGAGGACCAGGGATAAAAATAGCACTGCATGTTGAATCCGAAAGGACCAGGAGACCAACAAAAATAGAGGCTGCCTCCAGCTTTGATCAGACGTGCTTCAAGTTCACTTCCAAGTCCTTAGTTTGGAAACCATATATGCTTCCAGGTAGAAAAAATAGAACAACTGGTTAAATTCCCAGGTCCATCTAGACAAGCTTATGTAATACACAACTTTACCTGAAGTCCTGGACAATTCCTGATATTCCAACTGTTACGAGACACCATTTATAAGTCTGTTTCATTCATAGAAAAAAAAATTCCAGACTCCAGCTCAGGAGGCAGCAACACACCTTCCTCTTCTTCTCATGGTAGTGGTTTCCTTTCGGGTTGCCTGGGACCCCAGGTCTTGGGGTCGGGGGAAGAGGCAGGAACTCTCCCCCAAACTCTAGGAAGTTGCTAACTGCTGGCTTTCACACCTGGCCCTTGGAAGGTGCTGGTCATTGGCAAAGGTCTCACTGGTTTAAGGTGAAATACAGCAAGTAGACCCAGTACAGAAAGTCTCCAATGAAGCAAAGTATATTCAATTTAAAGAAGCACTCTTTACTCTTGAGATGACTTTTCTGGCCTTTTGGTGCTAAATTGTCTTTTTGGAAATGACTGTAGTCCATGGTACATGTTTTCTTAATCTTTTTTGAAAAAGTAACATACTGGCAGTCTTATGTTGTCAGTCCCCAGAACTGCATTCTTTGGTTTTGGGAACTCCAATTCTGAGAGCCCCTGCTCAACACCTCCCCATTTCTCTGGTGAGTAGGGAAGGTTTTTTGCTATAGTGTTCATTCTTCAAGGCTTCACAGGGGATGAATCAAAGGTGAAATATAAGACCAAGTGGGGACTGCGGGCCCCTAGTTTTTTTTTTTTTTTTTTCACCATTGGTGCCTAGGAGCCTGTGGCTCACTTATGAATTAAATATTACAAAGGAGTATTTACTTAATGGTTTATAAGAAAAATTCTGGGTGAGCCAAGGGTACCTCAAATTGTATTAATTAGCACTAATTAGAAATGCATGATATTCCAGGTAGAGACTAATCATTCAGTTTGAAGCTACTGCCTCATGAGGTGTGGGGTGGAGGGAGCTGGAAGGGGAGGTGACTAAGCAAACCAAACACAATTCCAGAATTCCAGAGGAACATTTGATCTACCTAGGAATACGATCTTTCAAATGATATTAAAATATTAATTTTCATTAAAAACACAAATATTTTGGAGATAGATTTGGCTAGACCTTGTTTGGCATTCTGTTGTTTGTGTTATTCTGTTCTTGAAAGCAAAACAAGACAAAAACCAAAACCATATTCATATCCTGTCGGTTACCAGCTCCTTCCTGTGCTCTTAGAAATCTCTCTCAAACGGTCTTCTATTCCTCGTCTCCCATGGATGCTGCCTTAGGCAGGCCCTCACTGCCTCCTGCCTGAAGCATGGTTTTCAGGCTTTAAAAAAAATCAGAAAAATATCTTCAAGCAAAATCTATATGGAAATCCCATTTATAAACAAAGCAGAGCAGAAGTAGGGGTAGGGGCTGAATCCCTGCTACCTCACCCTGGGCCTCCATCATTCATTCATTCAATGCTCTTTGAAAACCACTGGCTTACTGTGTCAACGTAATTTCTTGACTGGGCCTCCTGGTTCCAGTCACCTGTCTCCACCATCTACTGTCCATCCTGGAAGCAGAACTAATTTTCTAAGACTCAGATCTGATCTTCTCACTGCGCTCTTCAGAAATTTTCAGTTGTCTCCTCATTGTCTGCTGATTGACATTCAACCTCCTTAGGCCCTTCAAAGTTGGCTTCACCATACTTTTCCCTCCTTCTCTTCTGTGTGCTGCGATCCATCTCCTGTGTCATTCCCCAACACACTGTGGACATTCATGCCCACTTGTCTTTGATGGTGCTGCTCTGTCTGCTTGGACCTCCCTACTCCATCCTTCTTGCTCTGATGTCTTACTGTTTTTTATGGGAATATCACCTCCTCGGTTCAGCCTGCCCTAATTACCACAGCCCTCTTCCCTCAAAATCTGTATTGATAGTTAGATGCCACGTGTCTGGCTACCCAGCTGTTGCTCAAAGGCAAGCATCTTATCTTTATTTATGTTGATATCTGCAGTATCACTGTTGCCAAGGTGCAGCTGATTAGAAATAGCAAATTGGTTTTATTCCACAGGCCAATTCCTATTGATTGGTGATGATTTCCTGGAATGCAATTTTGAGAAAGATACTGCTTCATCTACAGGCTGTGGCAAAGTACTTAGTTGACTAGCAATGTCTGCCATGGGCTAGGGTGCAGGGTGTCAAGGCATGCTTGCTATATGCCTGGCCCCTCGGCAGTAAGTGCACAGTCAATGTTTGCTGGTAAATAGATGCATTAAAAGATTTCTTTAGGATCATGACATTTAGGCTTTTTTAATAGTTCAAAGTTTCCCTTTAGTCCACTAAGCTTTTTTTAAAAAAGATTTATGTATTTTATTTTAGAAAGAGAGAGTGGTGGGGGGGAGCAGAGGAGAGGGAGAAGGGGAGAGAGAATTCTAAGCAGACAGGCCTCTGAGGGTGGAGCCCAGCACAGGGCTCAATCCCAGGACCCTGAGATCGTGACCTGAGCCACAACCAAGAGTCAAACGCTCTTTGGCCACCCAGGCGCCCCAGGGAGCTTTTGCTGTCTCATTCCCTTGAGTGAGGAGGGCCTTCAGCCTTGAACTCAAGCTGATGTTCTGGTCTAGCTGGGTCCGGCTTTCGCACGGAGCCCTGCGTGGTGTCATTTCACCTGAGGCGGTTTGCGGGAAGGGCCTCTGCTGTTGGCCCCAGGGCGGGTTGGAGAGCCTTGGAGGATGAGGGGAGGGAGGGGATGGGAAGGTGGTGGGGTGCTCGACCCCACGACCCCGCGGCGTCTGCAGCTGCTGAGCTTTCGCGGAGACCAAGGCTCGAGCCAGGAGCTGGAGGAGCGGCCTTTACTAGGGGCCCGGCAGGACGCGGGGGCCAGTGCGGGGGCTCCAGGCAGGACGCGGGGGCCAGTGCAGGGGCCAGTGCAGGGGCCGGCGGGACGCGGGGGGCAGATTCGGAGAAGGGGCCGCCCTCGGTGCTGGGCAAGCCCAGGCGGACGCATCCGGGCCCCGGGGCATCCGCCGCAGGTCCCGCGGGGGCACTTGCCCTGGGGTTGCCGGCGGGGTCTAAGAGCGTGGGTCCCCCGGGTGCCGTCGTGGCACGAGGTGGGTCCCGGGGTGGGCCCGGCGGGGCGGCGAGCGTGGGTCCCGGGTTGCGGCGGGCGCGAGCGTGGGGTCCCCGGGGTGCCGGCGTGGCGCGAGCGTGGGTCCCGGGTGCCGCGCGGGCGCGAGCGTGGGTCCCGGGGTCCGGCTGGGCTCGAGCGGGGTCCCTTTTTGGCGTGGGCGCGCGTGGGTCCCGGGGTGCCGGGCTTTTCCTCTTCTTGTCCCGGGGTTCCGGGCGCGAGCGTGGGGTCCCGGGGTGCCGGCGGGGCGCGAGCGTGGGTCCCGGTTGTGCCGGCCGGGCGCGAGCGTGGGTCCCGGGGTGCCGGCTGGCGCGAGCGTGGGGTCCCGGGGTGCCGGCGGGGCGCGAGCGTGGGGTCCCCGGGTGCCCGGCTGGGGGCGAGCGTGGGGTCCCCGGGGTGCCGGCGGGGGGGGCGCGAGCGTGGGGTCCCCGGGGTGCCGGCGGGGCGCGAGCGTGGGTCCCGGGGTGCCGGCGGGGGCGCGAGCGTGGGGTCCCGGGGGTGCCGGCCGGGCGCGAGCGTGGGTCCCGGGGTTGCCGGCGGGGCGCGAGCGTGGGGTCCCGGGGTGCCGGCGGGCGCGAGCGTGGTCCCGGGGTGCCGGCTGGGCGCGAGCGTGGGGTCCCCGGGGTGCCGGCGGGGCGCGAGCGTGGGGTCCCCGGGGTGCCGGCGGGGCGCGAGCGTGGGGTCCCCGGGGGTGCCGGCGGGGCGCGAGCGTGGGTCCCGGGGTGCCGGCGGGGCGCGAGCGGTGGGGTCCCGGGGTGCCGGCCGGGCGCGAGCGTGGGGTCCCTGGGGTGCCGGCGGGGCGCGAGCGTGGGGTCCCCGGGTGCCGGCGGGGCGCGAGCGTGGTGTCCCCGGGGTGCCGGCGGGGCGCGAGCGTGGGGCCCCGGGGTGCCGGCGGGGCGCGAGCGTGGGGTCCCGGGGTGCCGGCGGGGCGCGAGCGTGGGGTCCCGGGGTGCCGGCGGGGCGCGAGTGTGGGGGCCGGTCCGGGGGGGTGGGGGCGCCGGCGGCCCGGGGGAGGGGAGCAGCGGGCCCCCCGGAGCAATGCCGGCGCCAGTCGTGGGGCGCCGCGGGGAGCAGGGCAGGGTGGGCGGGAGCCGGTGCCTTGGAGCCCCGTACCCCTACACTCTGAGGGGGTCGGAGGCACACCACGGGTCACAGAGGCTTCCAGAAGCCGTTTCCGGGGATCCAGCTCTGGGTTTCAGGGCTGAAATCCCCCGTGGCTGTCCCCGCCTCAGACCTGCGCCGCGGGCCGCGGACCATCCCTGCGCTCGGGACATTCCCGCGGGGCCGCCCGAGCCCCGCCAGCCCCCGCCGCAGCCTCGGCGCCTGGGCTTTGCAGGCCCGTTGCTCCCCACGTGGTTTGCAGGGGGGAGGTGGTGCGGACGAGAGGACGGTTCTTCGTGGGAGACGCCGGGAGCGGGATATGCTGTGGGGATCCCTGGGGACAGAGGGGCGGCCCGCGTCCCTATCTAGGCACCTGTGTCGCCTGTGGCCACGGCACCTGCCACATCAGCCAAGAGCCGTCTGACATAAGGAAGGTTCACGGCATCCTGATGGGTTAGAGCAGCGCTACCGTCGCTTCACCTGTGAGATGGGCCTGTGTCTCACAGCCCTGTTCCCTGGGATCCCTCCCTGACTTTAGGGCCATCATATTAGGGTCCCCGCAGCCGTGCTGGGCCGGGGGTGGGGGGCGGAGAACAGTTTCCTCCATTAATGTGTCAGGGGCAGGAATTCTGCTCCTCACAGGTCTGCTCCTTAAACCTTGATCTTGAACCATCTGTTCCCAGGGTTTTCCCACCTTGCAAAGGAATCCAGGGAACATGGAGAGTTTTGCACACTCTGCACCTATTAGTCTCCCTGCTGATCACACTTCAGGGCGCTGGGACGTTTTTCTAATGGCAAACTCCCGTTAAGCTTGAGTCGCTTAAATTGTATGGTATCAGCAATGTTCAGGGGAAACATTACAGCTGACCAAGCAGAAAGGCCTCTGGAAACCTCTTCGCCTCTGCTGTTATCCCATTGTCCAATTCTCGTTTCACAAAGAAAAGAATTTACCCTTTAGGAAGGATGCTCTGGAAATTTCCTCTCTCTCATCAGTGATTTCGCCAGATGCAGTTCTTGCCTCCCCCCCACTTGCTGGGCAGCAGGAGGTACATATTTTACATGCATCTGAGGTTGCCAAGGAGGGTCCTGGATACCGTGACTCCATGTAAAGGACAGGGCCTACCCCTCATTCCGGTGGGCGGGGAGGGGGGAGCTGTCTTAGGATGCTCTCATCACTGGCTTCATTTGCAGGCGGCAGCAGGCCACCTCCTGCTGTCCTAGAAGTGCCTGAAGGCTTTCTGGGGCTGTGTCAGGGATAGAATTTGATCACAAACTTTCTGGTGACTTGAGATGGAGCTGTTTGTGTATCTGTTGGCCATTTGCACATTATTTTCTGTATATTGCCTATTCAGACCTTGCCTATCTTTCTACTGCTTGTGTCTGTCAGAGAGTGTCTTTGGAACAAGGGGCAGAGAGCTACAGCCTACTGGCTGGCTGCCTAATTTTGTAAATAATGTTTAATTGGAACATGCACATTAGCTTATGGGTGAATGTCTGGCTGCTTTCTATGCCACGAGGGCAGGGTTAAGCACGCAATAAAGGATGAATTGTCTAAAATATTTACTAGCTGGCCTTTTACATAGAAAGTTTATAGATGCCTGACTCAGTAGTTGAACTCCATCTAGCAACAAGACAATACAAATTGTAACAAGGAGATAGCACTTCATACTCCCATCCGACTGTCCTCATAAAGTACAAAGTGAGAAAAAAAAAACACACATAGAAACAAAGACACACATATAAGTACGTTCACTGCAGCAATGTTTGTCAAAATTTTAAATTTGGGTACTTTTTCACAAGGAAAAAGAAGATACACATTTTGCCAAATGCATACTTTTTTGAGATTTAATATGGTTATAAACCTCCAAAACCTAAGGCTGAGCAAAAAAGAAAGGCAATTTGCAGAATGATACAAATAAAATAGCACATTATTTCTATAGTATTTGAAAATATGTAAACTTAATCTCCAATTGTGGATGAAAGATAAGGAACTAGACCAATTTCCAAAGGCTCATGGGGGCTGGCGGGTGGAAAGCGAGGCTGGGATGACCCCCATGGTGGTTTACTCTCAAGGTTGTGTGAAGGTGAGAGGGGAGCCCTCTCCACAGCCCTGAGAGTGAGGAAACCTCTGGATACTCTGCCTTTCATACCCTTTTAATCTGGGGGTCAGCATATCATCATATGGAGATTTCTTGCTCCCGCCCCCACCCTCCCCTTACAGATGCCCACATTATATTTATCTGCTGACGCATCAGGTCTCTTCAAGGTTCCAGTCCAATGATCTGACCACGTACAGGATAAATGCATGTAAAGCACATAAATACCAACTTCAGGAAGGTGGTCATGTTTGGTAGGGGTGGGGGGAGACAGAAGAGAAGGGTGTCCAGAAGACATCCTATGCTAACTAAACTTACTGTGGTCATCATTTCACAACACACGCAAGCCAAACCAGCATGCTGTACACCTTCAAACTAGGCAGTGATGTATGCCAATTGTTTCTCAATAAAACTGGGGGGGGAGGTAGAAGACATCCTAGGACATGTAATGTCTGTAATGTCTTTCTTTCTGGCATAGAAAACAAGTGTGACAAAATGTTATCATTCGATTCAGCTGGGAGAGGGCAATGTGTAAATCCATAGGGTGGAAGGAAGTTGGGGGATAGAGGAGAACCAGAGCTTCTTGGTAGAAAATGAGAAAAATCTATTTTGAGGCAGAAGAGGCTGGTCAGAACTGGCATCCAATCAAGGCTGATATGCCTCCAGTTCTATATTCAGTGAATATTTTTTGAATGAACAAATCCAACACACTCTTATTGAGCAGTATGTGCTAGGCGCTGGGGTGAGATACTTAGTTCCTGCCTTGGAGGCACTTAGAATCCAGGGAGCGAGTTGATGCTGATGACTGATGTTCCTGTGAAGAAGACTGGGACCTGCACAACATACACAGTAGCAAATTGCTGCAGGGAGCCGTAGGGGAGAGACACCTGTCTGGGGAGAAGAGGATGGGGGCAGGGAGTTCTTTAAGCAAGAAGTGTGAACATTAAGGAATTTCTAAAGGACCAGTTGAGGGGAGGCTGAGAAGCACAGCTCAGGGAAGAGTGAGTGAGTGAGTGAGTATCTGGCCTCATCAAGTGGAAACTCATGTCAGATATAAGGGGTTGGGGAGGCTCTGGCTGCTATTCTAACCTTTCTGTACTTCCATAGGTGTGGGAAACTACTAACGGTTGGTAAGGGCAGTGTAACCTGATATATCCTTACAGTTATCTCCCAAAATGGATAGAGGGGGACAGGGAGGCCTGGTAGAAGGCTGTTGACACGTGTCCAGGTGAGAAACGACATGAGCATGACTCAGAGAGTGGCTTTGGGGTCAGAGAGGCAGGGACAAGTGAGGATCCTGTAGAGGTGAGGGGGAAAGGATGTCACAATCACCCTGAAAGTTTCACTTCCCGAGGTACCAGCCATCATGGCAGCCGGACTCCCACAAGAGCATACTCCTGGACACAGGTTGAGGCCCAAGAGTTGGTCCTATGCCTCTGGGTATCGGGATAGCATTTTCCTCTGCACTGTAACCTTCTCATTGCCCCCAGACTCTGGTGTAGAGCTATTTTCTTAGTAGATACTCAGCCACTCAGGCCCAAAGAACAAAAAGAAGACAATGGATTATATCAGAGACACTAAAGATTCTTCTTGGCTTTTAGCACCTGAGGTGCAGAGAAGATAAATTTCCAGAGCTGTGGGGCCAGCATCACCCAGTAACAGAGGGGCAGAGCTCCTGTGTCCCGCATGCTGCCTAAGTTCCCAAAGACACACAGTCAGCCTGTGGAGTCCGGAGAGCCCAGAGAGGAACCAAGGGGACCTGAGCTCTCTGTCTAGCTCTGTTCCCTTCTGCTGTGGGACTTCAGGTAAGATTTGCTCTGGTCCTCGCTTTCTTCATGAAATAAAGGGGTGGAATCACATAAATCCTTTGTTAAGATGCTTTGGTTGCAAACAACAAAAACGGACTTTAGCAAACAAAAGAAAAGAAAGAGAAGAAAGAAGAGAAAAGGAAGGAAGGGAAAGAAAGAAAAGAAAAAAGAGAGGGATCCCTGGGTGGCGCAGCGGTTTAGCGCCTGCCTTTGGCCCAGGGCGCGATCCTGGAGACCTGGGATCGAATCCCACGTCGGGCTCCCTGCATGGGGCCTGCTTCTCCCTCTGCCTGTGTCTCTGCCTCTCTCTCTCTCTCTCTCTCTTTCTGTGTGACTATCATAAATAAATAAAAAATTAAAAAAAAAAAAAGAAAAAAGAGAGAAAGAAAGAGAAAGAAAGAAAGAAAGAAAAGAAAGAAAAGAAAAGAAAAAAGAAAAGAAAAGAAAAGAAAAGAAAAGAAAAGATATTATGGGGATATCTAATAGCTTATAGAGTTGAAGGAAAACTAGAGACTCAGGTTTGAAAAGTGAGAGGAACCAGGACAGCTCTGGGGGCTAACTCAGTGGCCTTGTCAGGCAGAGGTGGTGGGGAGCATCTCCCCCATCCTTATTTCACTTGTCAATATTCACAGTATAAGTGGTTTCACTGAGTTCACTGCCCACCCCTAGGGGAAGGCAGAGGAGGGCATACTGACATTTTTTCCACACCACACACTGTGGGAGAAACATAGTTTCATAAAGAAAATTGATTCTTACCAAGAAGGTAAGAAGGATGCCAACTGGCCAGAAGTGACTTTCAAGTTTAGTATTTCCAAGGAGATGCAAAATTCAATAACCTATAGCATGCAGTGCGGCATGGCTCATGAATAGAACCTCAGCAACAAGGGGCCATAGACCTTTCCCCTCTCCAATGAGGTAGAGGGGTGGTGAATGGTGAGGGTGGGTAGGAGTGTGGAGAGGGGCTACAAGAGGAATGGCCATAGTGTGGGAGGCTCTAGGGGCCTTCTCTGCCTCTCCCGAAGGCACCTTTCTTTAATCAAGGCCATAGCCTCCCTGGCAGCACTGTGAAATTGCTTGCTGGATCCCTCTTCTTCTGAGATCTGAGGATTAGAGGTAATTCCAAAAAGTTTCCAGGAAGTCCATGCATCTGACAGCCTAAACTAGGGCTTTATGGGGGAAAGGGGGCCAAGGAGCTAATGTTTTCAGAGGACTCTGGTAGAGATTCCCCCAGAAAAGAATTTCAAAATCTGGAAAAAAGTATTTAAAAAAATAATGAAAATTGGAGCCTATGACACATCAAGAAATGGAAGCTGAGTTCTTGTGAGGACAACCATGGAATCAGGAACTATTCATTGTGAAAAGGAAGAGCCTTTGTAAAAGGTTTCCAAAGGAGCTCCAAGTCCAGGACTGAAATGCAGGTTGTGGTGCCAGGCGCAGCTGGGGACATGGAGAGGGTCATTTTAATCACCACAGGTCACTCGATCCAGGGCTACTGCTCCAAGGCTATGAGGCAGGGCAATACCATAACCTGAGTCCCATCCAACTCTGTTTCTGAGGGGGTTCTGAAGGATGTAGACAGTCCAGGGCTACTCAAAACTAAAAGCAGACTCAAGCAAAGGCATGAATTGGGAAATATGGGAGAAGAGGCATCTAGGAGGTGGTGACCAAGGTAGCTAGGAAGGAGGGCGGGCAGGATGGGACTGAGGCGTTTTAGTGCATCTAAAACGTTGACCACCCCTACTCAGCAGGAGCAACAGGGGGAGCTGCCATGTGAGGTTAGCATGGGGAAAAGTTCTTTTCACCAGGCAAGAGGGAGATCTTCTCTACTGTCAACTGATAATCCTTACCCATCCCTTTATCTGACTTGGTCTATAGGCACTTTAATTTGACCTACCACCCAGGGATGGCCCTAGGATGAAGAGAAAGCGTACAACAGGAGGGGCTTGAAACCTGATCCAGAGGAGGGAAGTGGAAGGAAGCCAGAGGTTAGGTTAATGTTGTGGAACGGCGAATACACCCTGGATGTGTAATAGCTTGGCGGGCCGAGAGCAGGAGCCCCATACTGCCAGTGGTACTCCTAGGTTAACCCTACCAAGGATGTTGATGTGAAAGCATGTTACAAAGTGGCAGGCTCACTATAAGCCTCTCTTCTTTCTTTTTTTCTACTGGTATTTAGTTATAATTTACTTGAGTCATTCCCCCCGTATTAGTGTCTGGGCCACTAGATTAATAAGGTCCTTGAGGCCAAGGACGGTGTCTCCTTCATTTTGGCATCCTAGAATTGGCACGGTCCTTCATGTATCATCAGACCTCAGTTGTCATGGTTGTGTTTAATGGAAAGCAGTATAGACGTGGGGGCTACTTCCAGAAGACATTGTGTTGTCCACCTGTGCTGACTGAGATCTAAGAAAGCCACAATAACCACTGAGGTCAACTATCAGCAATTCCTTACCCGATCCCCCGAGACACAGGTCATCAGAAATGTGGCTGTGTCTGAACACACTGGCTGGTTTCCATGACCATCCGGTGGCTGTCTATCCTCCTGCAGAGGGAGGAGAGCCACTCGGCCCAACCACAGGCTAAACAGGCAATTCCAGTGTCGGCCTCAGTTCTGCCGCAATAATTGCCCATCCTCCCATCCGCAATAATTGCCCATCCTCCCATCCTCCTTCGATGCTAACAAACACATTTATCTCTTGATGACAAGCATCTGGCAAAAATAAAAAATAAAATAAAAATAAAAAGGCTTAGGAGTTATCAATGGGAATAAAGAAAAGCACCTTCCCATCCAAGTGTTTCAAATTCACTTGCCCTTGTTCTGTTGGCCAAGGACCTTGGAGAGAACTTTGTGAATAAAGCTGGAGGTCCAGGCTGGGCTCTTGTCCCGGTTAGTGATGCTGCCAGGAGACTCTTCAGGTGCCCTTTTGCTGATTGGAAATACAAACTTTAACAGGTCTTACCAAAGACCTCTTCTGTTATCTTGGTTTGATAAGGATAAGGCACCAGAAGGAAACTGAATAAGTGCTCCCTCTCCAGGATGAGATGGCAGGTGGAGAGGGACCCCATCGTGCCATAAGTGCAAAATTGTGTTTCTCTAAAGCCCGTATGACTCAGAGCATGAGTTTGGGATGGATTTGTGGTTATCAGGATACAGATATCTGTGTGGAAACCTCCAGCTAGTCATTTGAACTGTGTCTTTAAACATGTCTCAATACTATTTTGAGCTCTCACATCTGAAGATAAAGCCATTTATGTTTTCAGCATGAATTCATTGAGCCTTGGAATACCAATGGGGTCATCAACACAGCCAGACATCTTGTCATGGCTCAGCTACCTACCAGATGAGGGACTACATTTATTTTTACCTTTGCCTCTATTTGGATTTCCTACCACTTACTTCTCTTGTTTCCAAAGGCTTTCAAAATGTTCCTAGAAAAGAGATAAAAAGGTTTAAAAAAAAGAGATAAACTTTCTTTTAGCATCAGTGTTCTAGCAGGATCTAGATAGACACTGTTAATATCTAACAATAGATATTTTGGGGTATGGCCATGTGCAGGGATACTTAACAGTGGTTATAGATACTAGATCTATATATACTAGTGTAAGCAAGGTTAATTAAAAAGAAAAACCACTCAAAAGAACATGTATTGTAGGAGTCCATTTTGTAGGAAAAAGCAACCCCCCTGAGTTAGTGTGTGTGTGTGGCATATACACATGCACGAGCAAATATGAATAAAAACTACCTCTGAGGATAAATACCAAACTGTAGCAATGTTGTTATTGGGATTTTCAGGGTGGAGAGAGGAGTGGATCATGGGGGATATTTTACTTCTTGTTGGATACATTTCTGTTTTATCTGGATTTTTAATAATAAGAATGTGCTTTTCCATAATGAGGAAAAATAAAGATTATTTAAAAATATTTTCTGCCGCTTTGGACTGTCACTATTTTTGGCACTCCCTAGGATCCAGAAATAGTAACTCACTCCTTGGCATACTCCTGCCTCATCTCGGACCTGTCTATTCTTGTACTTTCCATAGTTTCAAAGGATAGGAGTAAAAGAACTTATTATGAGACGTTAAATTAATATTATGTCATGTTTTTTTAGCCCATGAAGAGGTTTTTTGTTGTTGTTTGTTTTTTTAAGGAGCACACGGAAATAGGCAATTTTCACGACTTCATGTTACAGATAGGGCTGCAGGCCGCCCGAGGCTTATCCTTGGCCACGTGGGATCTCGGTCCTGCTAACAGTGCCCCAGCCTTCTGGGAAGCTCACTGGGGCCACAGCAGCGTAGTTTGCCCCATGCTCCTGCCTTCTGGAGCAGGAGTGATCGCCCAGCCCAGGCTAAGCCAACCAGGTGTCATTGCCCAGGAAACTGAATTTGGGACTGATAGTCACAGGCCACCCGTGGCTGGACATACAATGTGTAAACCCAGGAGCCGTGAGGCAGCCACCTCCTGCCTGCCTCCTGGGCACGAGCTGGTGAAGCAGGCCCGGAAAGAGGCAGGGAGGAAGAGCAAAGAGTGAACCTGTTCTTTCTTGTCAGCTTCTGATGAGTTTCCTTCCCGAGGCTCAGCTGCTGTCCCATCTTGGATCCCATGAGACACCCTGTACTTAATCTTGCTTGAGCTTGGCTTCACCTACTTGAAATCAGGGAGTTCCTAGACCCTGAGCCAGGAAGCGTCGGAACCAGAGATCAAACTCGAATCCCCCATTGCCTGGAGAGTCACTCACTCTCCATTCGGCCTTGTCCCCTCTGTGTTGTTCCCTCCACCACTGGAGTGACACGTCCATTTACAAACGCTGTCACCAAGCCTCAAGGCACTCAGCTTCTCCTGAGGGTGGCTTGGAAGCACAAGAGGACTGCATTGCTACGTTGGCACAGCTGCGTAATGCTCTGACCACAGATGTGCCGCTTGAATTGGATTAATCTGTCTGTAAACCTGTGTCTTCACAGGTTTTGGAGTGGGAAGCACACCTTCATTCGTACAAACAGCAACACTAGGCTGCATCACCTCTCTATATCCGGAGGGATTCCCGAGAGGTACCGTTGCTATTTATTAATAATTATCCACAAACACGCCCATCACCTTATGCAAGGTTCATGGGTCCGCCTGTTGAGGAACACAGTGTGTGGGAATGAAAGAAAGAAAAATGATGTTGTTTTGTTTTTAAGGTTTATTTATTTGAGAGAGAGAGAGTGAGGATGAGAGGGAGGGGTAGAGGGAGAGAGATTGCACTGAGCATGTGCCCGACATGGGCTCCACTTGGGGTTGATCTCATGACCCTCAGATCACGACCTGGGCTGAAGCCAAGAGGCAGAGGCTTAACCAACTGTGCCACCCAGGCACCCGAAGAAAAGTGGTGTTTTGAAGACATATCCACCATCCCTTCTCTCTTTTCTCCAACTTCAGATTCGCTATAAATAGAAACAGACAACTGTAGGGCGGTAGACTCACTGCTTTCAGAGTCCCAATTTGCCCCCTGTCCTGTATCCACACCCTTTGGTAGGTGACTTTGCAGCTCCCCTCCCTCAGATTCCAGGCCAGGTTATGTGGCTTGCATTAGCTAATGGAATGATGATAAATGTGAGGTCAGATGATAAATGTTCAAGTGTTTGTGCCTTTCCACTTACCCCTTGCTCCTCTGCAATTGCTATGAAAACATGCCAAAACTAGCCTAGGGTGACGTAGGGGCAGTGGAGCTGAGTGACCCCAGTCAAAGCCATCCTAGATCAGCCAACAGCCAGCTGAGCCCCAGACAAGTGAGTAAGCTCAGCCGAGACCAGAACTGCTCATCTCAGGGCAGTCTAGAGCAGCGACCTGCAGACTCTGAGCTAAATCAATACTTACTGTTGTGTGCGCACTTGCGCACTGAGCTTTCATGATTGGTTGTTAGGCAGCATTACTGAGGCAAGAGATAACAGATTCCTATGACAGAAGCTGTATCTGCAAAGGCCAGTGTGGTAATCATCTGGTTGACCTGTACAACACTAGGTAAAAAAGCAAGTCCCTGATACACCTCATACCCTTATTCACCATCATTGCTCAAGAAAGGGAAATTGGCTGAGTCTTCACTATTCTCTGGTGTCATGTGCAGCAGGAATGGTCATCTGTGGCTTTGTGGCTGAGGGCTGTCCATTTCCCTAGAGCTCAGCTACCCTTTGCATAAACCCCCATTGTGAAGAATGCCAAATGGCTGCCCTCCTCCGAAACAAAGGCAGAGATTTCATAGCCTTCTGATGAGCGAGTTTACAATTGTGCACTGAACACTGAATATACATTTTAGGTCAGTAAAGGGCTCTCTTGAGGCATGATCATTAAGAGAGTCCTTCTTGTTCAGCTTCTGGGTGGTCACTGGTCACTCATTCACTGGACCAACAGTGACCCTGTGGAGGGCCAATCCCGCCAGGCCTGGCTCTGTGCAGAGTGCACAATGTAGCTTCCTCAGGGTGGGGGGGGGGGCAGCTCTCTATGGAGAGCAAGGAGGAGGTGGGGACAACAGGGGAGGGGGCTGGAAGAGCAGCTCTCCCAATATGCATCCTCTGCCAGGTCCCCAGGGTTAGGGATTTCTAACCTAGACTAGACATTGTGTCAGTCCTCAAGAGAGAGACCTGGGGGGTGGACATTTCCCATGCCCAGAAGGGATCTCCTTGACTTTTTTAATACTGTCTCTAGCTTGGAAGGAGACCCTGACAGAGTTGGAGAGGACCCCAAAGAAGAGGTTCACATGGAGCTGGCAAAGAGAGTAAGGGGCACTAGACAAGATCCCATACCCACTGAGTCTTGGCTTTGAACTCAATGGGCTGAGTTCAAAGGCAGTGGGAGGCATGCCCTCCAAGCAAGCTGAGAGGGCATCTGGGTGCTCGCACCCATGGCAGGGTGCAACGCTGGGCTTGGAGCTCAGGGCCAGCGGTTTCTCAGAATTGTAGTTTCCCAAATTGGTAAAGCCTTTAAAAAGAAGTAGGAGAGTAGGAGGCCTACATAGGCTGGTCAACTTTTCGGTTTGCCAAATGACAGATTAACCAAAACTAAACACAAAAGCCCTAGCATCTTCTTGACATACCTTTCTCATACTAGGACTTTTTGACTGCAGATGAGTGATAAAGGCATAATCTCAGTATAATGAATAGTCTTTCCCCAAAAATGAGTTCGTAATCTTATAGCATCACATATATATGATTATAATTATATATATGTATATAATTATCCTTGTTTTTCTCATATCACTTCAGACTTGTGAAAACTTGATCACGAATGAGTCACTACTCCCGCCTTCCCTCTTTCCTAGGTGCCTCCCCCTGTAGGACTGGTGTTGAAAGGTCTATGACTTCATGAGCTCCCGGCAAGTCAGAAGACAGAGCACCCCCACCCCAAGGGAAGTCTGAAACCTCCCTAGAGTGGTGGGTGTGGTGGTGAGGGGTGTGGGCAAGAGGGAAGAGCTGTCAACTCCGCTCTCTGTGATGAAAAACCAGGGTGGTTTGAAAGGCACCCCATCCCAGGCACTTGCCTGAAACAGTCTGGAACAGCCCACGCGTTCCTCTTTCTCTCCCACCTACTCCCCAGTTTCCTCTTATCCATCCCTCCTTTCTTCCTGCTCCTACCAGCACAATGATTCACGGAGCAGCACTTACACGAAATACGTTAAGTCATTAAAAAATTCTCCACCATCTTGGTCCTGGCTTTTAAAATTCAGATATTAGAGAATGTATAACCTGTTTGGAGACAAGGATAAGCCCAAATTCTTTTCTGTGGTTGTAAAGCCCGCAGCTTCTATTCATCATCTTGATGCGTCTGTTGTGTCAATGGAGTGTAGCCCTAATCCCGGAATGCTTACTGCATACACAAAATAACTTGCTATCTGAAGGGATTACCTCAACCCTCAGCTCTGTTCTTATTAGCAGATGGGGGAAGCTGAAAATGCTAATGACGAGATAATTGGGATAGATTGGGACTCTCTGAGGTATTTGTAGGTGTTGAAACGTTCTTTAAATGGAAGGAACCCACTAAATAACATCTCTCCCCAGTTTCTGAGCTCCTGTGGATCAAGCTGAGGAAAGTTGTTGGAAGGTTGAATGGGTAAGTCTCTGGCTGTGGTGGCTACAGGAGGCAATGGAGAGCACCTGGGCCTGGTAGCCAGGCCATGGCTTGGAGTCCAGTGCAGATCAGGAGAAGGCCTCCCACTTGAGCAGCTCTGAGGGCTTGATTAAACACAACTCCCGGTTGAAATCAGAGTTGGAAAGCATCTCGTTTCTTTCTCTCTCTCCCCTCCAACCACCTCCTCCCCTTTTTAGGTCAGAATTAACATCAAAGTTTCACTTTGTTTAAAAGTGGAAATAGTTCAAGCCTTAAATGCGAGCAACCTTGAATTAAGAGACGGTAATTGGCGGTCTTCCCACTCCCACTCAAACCTAGTTTGTCTTATTTTAAAACCTTAATTCGCTTCTTTGGAGACCAGGAGGCATGCAATGCAGTGACTTGGTGCTGTTCCTTGTCTATCCCAAGGTGCCCCGTTAGAGGCAGATGACTGCAGGCTCGCTCAGAGCCCGGAGTGGGAGAGACAGAGGAGCCACCAGTGGGGCCGCTGATGGTTGGAGGGGGGCACAGTGCAGATGAGGGGCTGTTTGAGGTGACATTTGGGTTAGGGGCTTGGCAACAGTTCGTAGAAAATGCCAAACATTTCTGGAAATGGAACAGGACAGAAAAAATTATATTTACCAGAACTCTTTCCGGGAAGAGAATCGGAAGGAATCACTTCATGAGCTGCTTAAGGATAAGTGTGGGAGACTATGGGGCCTGTTCAAGTAAGTCGTGCAGGGCTTCTGTTTACCTGAGCAGAGCATGCAAGTTGGGGCCGGAGCTGAATTGCTTAGACCAATAGCGAAGAGGCAGGCTGCTGCTACCAGGAAGCTTCTGTATTAACCCTTCTGCCACATAAAGCTGCTAACTAACAAACTAACTAACTAACTAAATAAATAAATAAATAAATAAATAAATAAATAAATAAATAAAGCTCCTAACTCTGCCTCTTCTCTAAATAGCTGTTGAGTATACCTTTCACCGGTTAGAGGCGATTTCACACTGCTTGGGACACCACAAGCCTAGGTGGCTGGCCTAGGCTCTGGGTTGTGGGGTGACAGCAGAGCCTGCTGAATCCCTGGAATGGCTGCTAATCCATGGCAGGATCTGTGGGGAAGGGATTTGACTGCATCCGGTCAAGATGAGCCACAGAAGATGCTGTTCCAGGGGACAGACTAGTAGAATCAAAGTCACATGCCAGTGGCCAGGCCACGTGGGCATGAAAACTGCCCTCTTTCTATATTCCAAGCTCTTTAACCTGTGAACGGGCACTCCAGCAGCTTCTCTAAGGTTGTGCTGTTTGCGTTTGCTCACACAGACTGTGATTGTATTAGTTATTAGTCAGGGTTCTCCAGAGAAATAGGACCAACAGCAGATTAGAGATATAGATGAGATTTATCAGAGGAATTGGCTCATGCAATTATGGAGTCGGAGAAGCCCCATAATCTGCCATCTTTTCACTGGAGAACCAGGAAAGCTATAGGTATAATTCAGTCTGAGTCCAGAGGCCTGAGAATCAGGGGCACCAGTGTCCAAGGGCAGGAGAAGAAGGATGCCTCAGCTCCAGCAGAGAGAGCAACTTTGCCCTTACCTGCTTGTTGTTCTAGTAAGGGCCTCAGTGGGTTGGATGATGCTTGCTCGCCCTGGTGCAGGTTACCTTCCTTACTCTGTCTACTGATTTAAATGCTATTCTTCTCCAGAAACACCCTTACAGATGCACCAGCTGTCTGGGCCTCCCTTCTCCCAAACTGCCACATAAAATTAACCATCACCATGATGACATTGAGCTGGAAACTCTGTTATTCCTCCAATGTGCTGGTCTGGATTCTCAGGGGTCGCTGCCAGGTAAGGGGAGTCCACATCCCATGAAGCGCTTTCCACAGACCATGAGACCTAAGGAGTAAGGGCTGTGACCCAGTCTGCTTGTTCAGCACAAACTCTGCGCGCCAGGGCCTGGCCAGGCACTAGGAAGGCAACGGTGGAGAGGACAGACTTGGTCACTGACCGAATTCACTGCTGGGCGACAAGGCAGACAGACTTCAGGACGATAGAGCCCGGTAGGCATGGCGGGACGGGGGAGAGAACACTGGGCCTACAGTCAGGGCCCCACCCCCCTCTCCTTCACCCTCACCAGGGATCAGGGGCAGGGTTTCAGAACCTTTTCAACAATTTGATAGAATAAATAGTCAAAGGACTTCATTTGTATTTACAAGTGGTTGCTATGGAGGGTGTGGCCCGGCTCCATTGGCAGGAACACGTGGTGGGGAGTGGAGAGGGAAAGTTTTTGGAGAAAGAGGAGAGGGCCAGAGTGGCGGGTCTTAAGTGCCTGGCCAGAAGAGCTAGTCTTTAACCTGCACAGGAACCGTTGCCGGCCAACCGTTGAGGGCAAAAAAGCTGTGTCCATTCTGTATCCCTTTTTACCCAGCCTGACATGGACAAGGCTGTCCATCGTCCTCCGACACCCACTCTCTCCCACTCTGCAGGTGTCAGACGCCTGTGGAGACGACCTCTCCTGGCCTCCGTGACAGCTGCGTGTGGCTGTGTGACTAAGCCCCGGCTGCCTGTAAGATAAAATGGCATGTCTCACTTCCAGAGCACATCCTGAAGGGGAAGCTCTCCTTCCTCTCTGTGGCCAGCACACACGGCGGACTCCGTCCATTTGCTTTCTGTGCCCCCCAAGGACAGTAGAGCACCAAGGAAAGGGGAACCTGGGTCCCTGAGCGGCCCGAGGGGCAGTTACCCACCAGGCCTCGCCCACCGCCTGCTGCAGCCAGGTACGTGGGAGAGAAAGGAATCTCTGTCATACTTAGGTCCTGACAGTACCACAGTGTTTTGGGGGCTGTGACAGCAGGTTACTTGGTACCCGCGCTGTTACACGAGGGCCCAGCATGGTTGTCCAAAAGTCCTAGCACGTTATTTTTTGGAAATTCATAAATGGCTGCAGAAATAACCCAAGATCAAGCAGATGGAAGCAGCAAAGGCTGTTTTCCCCGAGCTTGCTAGGCCGGGGAGTGAGCCACTGTCCCTCGCATTTTGGCCGAGGCCCAAGGGCAGGCGGAGGGGTGGGAACGTGTCAGCGTTTTAAGGCGATCCCACTGGCTCGGAAAAGTGCGAGGGGAGAGGAGGTTCCCATGTGCTGGCGGCTAGAGCCTGCAGGGGAGGCGCACGCCAGGACCAGGAGCTCTGTGACCCCGGCTGACCCGGGACAGGAGTGCTGTGGCTCCCGCAGCCAGAGGGCCTCAGGGCTTGGGCGACACCGACACTTGCTTGAAAATACCTGCTGGGTGGGCTCACTGCTCTCCCAGCCCCCCCCGCCCCCCCCACCCCAGACCCCAGAAGCCCAGTGAGCCTCGGAGCACGCTTTGTGGATTAGACCGGCTGGTGGTCACAGAAGAAATGTGCTTTTCTTAGCCCAAAGCCCGGCTCGAGCAGGCCGGGCCTCCCGAGGAGGCCTGTGATTGCCTGCAGATGTCTGAACGGCGCCCAGCTGGCAGGCCCGCGCTCGCCTTCAGACCTGGTTTCCATTCCTGTGGGTGTGGGACGAGGGGACCCTTCTCCGGGATTCGTGGGCCGCGGGCCGAGAGTTCAGTGTGAGCGGCTTGCCCGACTGGGGAACACCTCTCCTCCTGTCACCGGCTGCAGACATTCGGGCTCCTGCGCCTCGGCGTCCGAGGAACACGGAGGGTCGGTCGCTGCCGGAGACAGGCGCTGGTTTATGCTTTGTTCCCTCTGCGGTTACCCAGCCCCAGCACGGTGGGCCTCTTCTTCCCCAGGTTCCCTTGGGGGACCCCAAGAGTTTCAGACAATCCCAGCAGAGTCTGGGCAAGGACTGCTGCTGGCTGTCCCCAGGTAGGCTCTTGGGGTTTCCAAAAGGGAACTGCACAATTCCTCAAGGGAACTCGGGTCTCCTAAAACCCTGCTCACCTCCCTTGGTCTCCCTCATTCCTGTAACCATCCACTCAGTGGGTCAAGTTCCAGGCCTCAGAGCCACCCTTGGTTCTTCCCTTTCCCTCACCTGCACATCATTCAGTCCTACCATGGCTCTCTTCAAAGTCTATTGGGAAGACATTTGCTTTTCTCCATCTCCACAGTCACCATGTCTTACGACGACCCCTACCGGCCCCTCCTACCCACACACTTGCTCTCCTGTAATCCATTCGTTCCACCGGTGCCAAGAACGATTCTCTCCAAGTGTGTACTGTTCTGCGACAAACATCTAAGGTTCTGCTTGGACTGCCCTGTGCCCCCTGATTCAGCCTCTGCACCCTCCCCACTGGTTCTCTCTCCTCCCTCAACATAGCCACTTCTTCCCCCCTTTCAGTATCTTTCTTGGCCTTAAATATTCCTGCCTTTCTCACACCTAGCTTCTACTTATTTTTTTCCAGGTCATCTTAAATCTCCTCTTCTCAGAAAAGTCTCCAGTCATTCCATCTAACCAAGGCCCCACTGCCCTTCTCTCTCTCCCTTTATTTACTCACAGCTGACATTATGGTTGTTTCTTGTCCATTGCCTATCTCCCTGCTTGACTAGAAGATCTTGTCTGATACTCTGCCTCTAGTGCCTGGCATGGATTGGTGTTCTCTAAATGTTGACTGGATGGATGGATGGATGGATGGATGCATGGACTGGTAGATGGATGGTCTTTGGGGGCTTCATAAAGGTCACCTGGGTCTAAATCCCAGAGCTCAGCCAAACTGAGCCTTGCCTTAGTCTGTAAACTCAGGCACATGTCAATTCAATTCAGTTCAATTCAACTCAATAAATATTTATGAAATGCCTACAGTGTGTTAGTCCCTGGAGACATGAACAAGACAGACATAGAACTTACGGGGAAGAGGGATAGGAAAAAATTAAATATGCCATTGTAATATAGAACAGTGCAATCTATAATTATAGGAGAAGTGGAGGCTGCTGTCAGAGCACATAAAGGAAGCATCTGAACGTAGTCTGGGGAGTTCAGGGAAAGGACGGACAGGCCGCCTGAGTGCTGTGATGCTACCTTTTCTAGTCTTGAGTGTTTGCGAAGGTGGAATCGTGCAAATCTGATTCTGATGGGACTTACACTTTGAGTGCCTACTATTCACCAAGCGTCACTCTAGGCACCTTAATGTCTCTTCTCCCTACTATAGTCTTGCCACATAGGTATAATTATTGCCATGTTACAAATGTGGAAACTGTAAAAGCAAGCACTATGCCCACAGTTGCTGTTTTAGGACAGATTCCCTGGGAAACTGAGCAAGAGATTTGCACATAGGGCATGAAACACTACTTGAAAGGGCATGAAGACAACGGGGTTAGGCAGAGGGAGCAGAGCAGCAGAGCAGGTGCAACAATGACCTTGACTGACCCCACCAGCACTCCCCCCAGAGTTCTTTTCAATTGAGATAAGGGGTTGGGCTTTTAACCTCTAAACTGGCCAGTCACCCGCCCCAGGTTTAACCTTGGGTGGAGTAGCCTCCTCCATCTAATGGTGATGCCGGGTGGGGCGGGGTGGGTGGGTTGGCGTGCATGGAGATAAGCTGTTAACTGCCAGCAGCTGTGGGAATCAGTGCCTTTGTCCGACCCTGGAGCTCCTGCAGCCACCTAGCTCCTCCACAGTAGCTTGTACTTTATTTATTTTTTTAAAGATTTATTTACTTATCTATTTGAGAGAGAGCATACGTGAGCAGGGGGAGAGGCAGAGCAAGACAATCTCAAGCAGACTCCCTACTAAGCACAAAGTCTGGCACAGGGTTCCACCTCAGGACCCTGAGATCTTGACCAGAGCCGAAATTGAGACTCGGACACTCGACTGACTGAGGCACCCAGGGGCCCCAAGCTTGCACTTTTAATGTCAGTGTGTCCCAGGGCTCAGTCCCAGAATGTCTTCTCTTTCCTGTCTACCATCACTCTTTGGTGATATCACTGATTCCCACAATTTTAAATACCACTTCTATGATCCCAAACTTATATCCTTAGTTGAGGTCTGTCTCATGTGCTTCAGACTCCTCTGCCACTGTTTATTCATCATCTTCACCCGACATTTCCAAAGTGAACTCCTGATTCTGCCCCTTGCTGAAATCAGCTCCTCCCACACCCTCCCCATCTCAGTTAATGGTGCCTCCACTCTTCCAGTTGCTCAAAAACCTTGACTCACTTTTGACTATTTTTTTTTCGCGGAGACTTCATTCAATCCATCAGGAAAGCCTTCAAAATATACCCCCAGCTCCTCCCCACTTCGCCAGGTAAGTGCTCACAATGGCCTCATCACCCCTGATGCCTCAGCAACTTATTTCCTCTGCTCCCATCCTACCCCATTCCCTCCAGACAGGCTGGCCTCCCTGCTGTTCCTCAAATATTCCAGGCATGCTCTGACCTCAGGGCCTCCCCATGGGACCCCACTCCCTGCACACCTTTACAGCCCTCTCCTTCACCCCCTTCAAGTCTTTGCTCAGATGTCCCTGCTCAGCGGAGCTTCCCTAAACACACTAGATTGCACTCCCCTCCCCCATCTTACTTAACCTTCTCCTCAGCACCCGTCACCTTCTACATACTGTGTCACTTAATTATTTATTGCCAGTCTCCCCCCCCCCCCCACCCCGATCCCACTGCAATGTAGACTCTTCAAAAGCAAGGACTTTTCTGTTTTGTTCACCATTGTCTCCTTAGGGCCTAGAATAGTGCCTGCCACAGAGTAGGCACTCAGAACGTGTTTGTTGGCTGAAAAATGCAGCACTGGAGAGGGCATTCAGAAGCGGCTCTATCTTGTTCCAAAAGCGGCTCTATCTTGTTCCAAAAGCATGTTCTTGCTGCCACACCACACTGCACCTTTCTTGCATAATCCAACTCATTTAAGACAGAAGTAATGCCATGGGGAGACCAAAAGCAAAGCTCGGCCCTGCACAAGGTCACACAGAGTAGTCAGCCAGGGTCTGTATGTCAGAAGTAGTTGCAGCCAGTGTTTGGTGACTGGGCCAAATTTCTCAGGATGCTTTGGAGGCAAAAATCTGGCCACCTCGTGATAGGGAAATGACAGTGTCAGGGTTTCTGGAGCCCCTCTCTGGGGGAGGCAGGTGAGAAAGTCTGACTTGCTTGGTGATTTACAGGCTTTCTGTGATTGTTTAGTTCACTGCTGAGGTGGAGAAACCAGGGCTGCCCAGTTGTCAGCGATCTTCACACCTTCTCCTACAATAGGCTTAGGCCTGCTTGTCTGCTCAGGCTTTGACCAACTTATCAATTGATGTATTGATACATTTAGATGCTATTTAGAATTTGGTGGTTCGTTTTTTTTTTTTTGTTTTTTTTGTTTTTTAAGATTTTATTTATTTATTCGTGAGAGACACAGAAAGAGAGAGAGAAGGAAAGACACAGGCAGAGGGAAAAGCAGGCTCCATGGAGGGAGCCCAATGTGGGACTCAATACTGGGTCTCCAGGATCATGTCATGGGCCAAAGGCAGACGCTCAACTGCTGAGCCACTCAGGGATCCCTAGAATTTGTCGTTAAAGGAAATCTGGGGACAAAAAAATTGGCCACATTTAATTTAGTGAGAACAACATTTAAGTGGGTCCTTCTCCATTTTTAAAGGGTATTTTAAGAGCCAGAGCCAGCACAGGGCAGGGGAAGAACCTGTAGTTTTGGAATTAGAAATCTGAGGCCAGGAGTACCTGGCTGGCTCAGTCAGTAGAACATGTGTCTATTTGTCTCAGGGTCCTGAGCTCAAGCCCTACGTTGGGCATGGAACCTATGGGAAAAAAAAAAAATCTGAAGCCCAGTGAGTGTTGAGTAAGTAGTTACATGGCCTTGAGCAAATTCTCATTCTGTCTAAATTTCATTTCCCACTACAAAATGAGAAGTACTAATTAGCTCTGGTAAGCTGGTATGCTTTGGGTTGAATTCAGTCTATTCATGGTTTGTTTTGGACCTCAGTAGTTTTTATTTATTTTATTTTCTAGGTTTTGGACCTCAATGGTTGTTTATCTTTTTGATTTAAATTCAATTTGCCAACATATATTATAAAACCCAGGGTTCATCCCATCACGTGGCCCTCAGTAGTCTTTAAAATGGAATCTGAATACATCTAGATGGAGCTTGAGGTCTTCCTTTTACTCCAGCCTGCATCCCCTGCTGGTGGCTTATACCTGGCCAGAGTCAAGTATCTATGTGAACTTCCTGGCCTTGAAGGCAGCAGAGTTCCCCTTCTAGTGACAAAAATCGAATGATTCTAAGTAGAATTCTTCTTGTAAATAAAGGTACCCAAAGGGCGATGGTGGAAGAGGGGATCAATGGCTTTTGAATTTGAGAATGAAAAAACCGGGTTTATATGATCTGTATGATCCATATAAACTCATTCTGCTATACTTTAAGCGATATTAATTTTATTGTGTTCAGTCCTTAAAAAATCAGACATGACTCTTACAGGGTCTCTGAACTTAATACTTTCCTGTGATACAGAGGAGATCCAGGGAACTTCCTGCAATAAGGACCTGAGCTGATGTAGATAGGACCCCTCCCATAACACGTTCAAGTGCCATTTCCTTCTAGGGTGCCAGAAATAGGAAAAAAAAAAAAACAAAACAAAACAGTGCCATGCACATGGGCTAATGTGGAGGCAGCCCAAGGGAGTTTTGGACACAGACATAGATTGAGATGTAGGACACAAGGCTGGGGGTCTGTGCAAGGAAGGGTGCTAGATGGAACCTTCTGTTCCATCTTAAAGGACCTCAAAGAGGAGCCCTTCTGTTTAAAAGCTTAAGGTAATGCAAGGAGAAATAGAAGCCATTAAAAAAAAAAGAACAGTATGTTTGAAACAGGCATGTTTGAAAAAGAACAGAGCTTTGCTTGCCTTAAACAACCTCCTCTACTACACGAATACTCACACTTCCCTGAGCCAGTACAAGAAGAGTCTATTTTTATAGCCAATAGAGCACATTTTGATCATTCCAATCTTGAGATTTCAGGTCTCCACATTTATTGACCACCTACTTCGTGGTACGCACTAATAGTCCCTGTCCTCCGGCTCTTGCAAGACCACCTGGCCTTGGGAAGTAACGTGGCCAGGCTGGCCCCTCCGTGTAGTCCCTAATACTAGCCAGATGCCCAAAATGGTGCAACCGGGACTGGGCCATGAGGATCTCCCTCATTGTGACAAAGACGGACAACCCTTTCCACTTCCAGCCTAGCATGCCTGTGGCAAAGTTCATATGGAAACATTATTGTCTTATTTAGTGGAAGAATTTTTTTTAAAAGAGATTCTCTTTTTGTTTTTAAAGATTTTATATATTTATTCATGAGAGACAGAGAGAAAGAGAGGCAGAGACACAGGCAGAGGGAGAAGCAGGCTCCATGCAGGGAGCCCGACACGCAACTCCAACCTAGGACCCTGAGATCACGACCTGAGTCAAAGGCAGACGCTCAACCACGGAGCCACCCAGGTGCCCTTTTAAAGAGATTTGTAGTATCAAAAACTACTTTACTGGTGCCAGAAGAAGGGATTTTGGGAAGGCATTCTTAGCGTAATGGTTCTCAATGAATTTAAATTAAATTGTAACTCAGTGTTTGCGCTACCCTATCTCTGCTGTGTTATACCAAGATATTCTGACATTTGGGGTAAGAAGAGGTTTGGCAGGAACCAAGGTATTTATGATGGGAAAAACAGAACATTTTCTGTTCATGAAGGATAACATGTTCTGTTCATGTGACTTCATCACATATTCTCCAAATCAGATTTTCTGACATGTGCCCTTTAACTGGATTCTAGTTCTTTTTTAAACCACAGCAAGGTTAAGGATGAGGGTGGATATACCTTTTCGTTCTAAGCAAAGATGATGGTCCCCTTGGAATTGACAACCTTTGTGCTTCAAACACGTATAAGACTATTGTCCCTCACAAGAATAGCACGTTTAATAATATGATCTTGGAAGTTCATCTCTCCAAGGGTTTCTGCTTTTTGAGTGGAGACCTGATATTCCCGGCACCCCCCTGGATTCCTCTGTTCTCCTGGAGAAAAGTAAGGGGAATAGGGTGGTTCCTACAGCCAGGAAAGTTCAGAATCTTCTGGGAAAGCATTGCACAGGTATCCAGGAATCCAGAATAAAGCTGTTTTATTCATTTTATCTGCCTGTGTCACCACTGCCAACTGTCCCAGTCTACAGGATCTGTATGGGGAGGTTAGGGGCCTGGAAGGCATGGGTCAGAGGGTCGAAGTTCGTCCCTTTGGCTGGCCCCGGTTTTCTTTTTCAGGGAACAGAGTGATCTTAACCTTGAGAACCACTCATGATCACTTTGATTTTTTGATGTGTACAAGTTACACATATTATTATGTATGAGTTCCTCAAGTTGATGTTATTTTTCTGACCCAGTTAAGACAACTGGACTTCACATCACTCACTCTTAGCATTTAACACGTGGAAAACACATCATCACTATCTTTTACGAAGCAAATGAGCTTCATTCCCCAACCTCCATTCCCCAACCCAGGACTCTGCCCCCACTTTGTTCTCTCAGTTTCAACTTTGTCCTGTCACTGTTTGGAATAGTAGTTAGGCTTGGGGAAATGCATTCCTCTCTCCAACTCACAAAGCATTAAAATAGAAGTTTCCTTTGCTCTTTGGGCCATTCTCAAAGGGAAACTTTTTAAATAGTCCTTCTACAGAAGTCACCAAAAAAATAGAAAACAGGAAATTAAATGAATTACCAAGAAAGTCTGCATATGATTCTAATTTTGTGCTTCCAATTAATGAAGATAATATACCCTGAATATAACAACACTATAAAACAATGAAGTAACAGCCATGGGTCACATTTCTGCCTGTAATTTAGTATCAGGATTTATATTGTAAACATTCTTTTTTTCTCTCAACACTTGATGTAAAAGTGACACTTTTTTTCCTCATAAAGTAACTAGAAATTTGTATTTTGTTTCTTTCACTGGAATGAGCTTTTGAAAACTTCCTTGTAACTTTGTTGAATAGATTATAAGCGTCTTCGATTTTCAGAATAAAATGTGCAAAGTACCAAAAACAAACAGAAATCCATTTTGACCAAATCATATTTATTCAAATGCTGCTGTTTGATCCAAACACACTGTGCTTTTCAAAGCTACAGGTGCACGCGCGCGCACACACACACACAAATACCCACATGCTAATAACGAAATCCCCAAATCCCACACAGATCTCAACTGCAAGGTTTTTGATTTGTGGTAAAAGAAAGTCCTCCCCCCCCCCATAAAATAAGCAATGATTCAAACCAGTATCTCAGGGAAAGGTAGTTCATCAGTTCTGAGACTTCTGTTCCCAAGTGCAATGCAGGGGCTGCGGAGGACACTTCAGTCTCCACCATGGGATTAGGGCCCTTTAGACACTGGCATTTCTGTCCATATTAGGAATCCTTCCTTCAACTGTGGAGGCCCACAACAGTCTTTCCCATGCCTTTTCAAGCAGGCCCACTTATTACTTCCTGTTTATAGGCTGAGAGAGGCCCAGCACTAGCCTGGAGTCAGCAGACACGCACCTGCCTCCTGGTCATCGGCTGTGCGTGAACACCGAGCTAGGGGTGCACAGACAGCTAGGTTTGCTATTACTTAAGACACACACTAGGGAGGCTCCCTGAATGCACTGTTTTCCATTCCAAAAGTTCACCCTGTAAGGAGTCAAATCAGTGTTGCCCTAGTATGGCCAGCCGGAATTAAACATAACCGGCTTCATTAACGAGTTTCTAAAAGAGAAGCTAACTTGATTTTGCCAAGTATAGTCACTAGATCCTTGACTACAACTGTTTGTGGGAGTCTGCTCAGTGTAGATTTTTTTCCAATAAGGAGATGTTCTTTGAACTCAGGACTTAACACCAAAAATATTGAGACTGAGTTGGCCTACTGATCGAAAGAAGAAATGTTCAGAGTTTTTCTAAACCATTAAAATAGCTCATGTGGTGGAATGCTATATAGTAAGGAAGAATCATATTTTAGAAGAGTTATTTGTTGACCTATAAAGATGTTTATGCTATATTATTGAATATAATATACAACAGAAGTACGGAATGATGCACTGTATAAAAAGTAAATTACTTACATTCCATAGCTCTTCTTAGCACCTTCCAGTTTCTAAGCTATCTGGCTCCCCTGACTCTTCTCTCTTCCAGCCTGGGGAACTTTCATTTAATCTGGGGAGGAAAGTCAGGAAACGCAACCTATTATTACTGAGCATTAGTTTTCCAGATATTTCATTTATGGTGTTAAAGAACAATTCTCAAACTGTTAAAAAAAAAAACACATCAAAAACAAAAAACTATAGTTCCCATAGAGCGCAAGTTCATGCCAAAATTTTGTTAAGTCACTAACAAAGGGACTAGCAGCAAGACAAAAGCTGGTGTGAAGAAAATTTGAGAAACGGAGGTTACATAGTAAGAAAGGAACTCTGAAATAGGATTATTAAATAGATATTTAAAAAGCTAGTGCTCTACAGGAAGTGTTGTGTTTATCCTCTATCTTCCAGCCCTCCCCGCATCCACCTTAAATATATCATCACACCTTATCATTTTTCTACAAGTTAATCTTTAGCTTACCAGAGTTGTACAATGTCTGGGCCACAACCAAAGGGACATTCCCTGAGTGAGTCAGATAGCCCTTCACAGACTTTTTAGAAAGGTCACACAGTCATCATTTTTGTCTTATTTCCAAGTTTGAGTTTTTCCTGCATGATGACATCAGCTAGGTCCCTTGGGGTTTAGACTTTAGAAATGTCAAAACTAAGATTTGATTCTTGTTCTCAGCTTTTCTGCCGTAATAACCCTTCCTTCCTAGACCTAGGAAAGAATAATCTTAAACTAGTGCTGAAGAGAGCTAAGAACCAAACCTAATGTCTCAGGAACAAGCAGTACTAGCTTCTTCTGGAACTGGGGCTATTAATGGGTTGACAGGCACAGTGAATACCTAAAACAGAGGGATTAAGTGTCTGTTATTTGCTGAATACTGAATGTAGACACGTCCAGCTCTTCCCTCCCTCTGTCCCATAGTATGACACTCAGTCCTTTGACTCTTGGAAGAAAATAGGAAGAAAACTCTGCTTTATCTGCTGGTCCAAAGTGGGGGTCTTTCCCAACAAATGGTCTACTCACACCACCCTACAGTAGAGCTTAGAACTGTCAAGCCCAACCTACACATTCAGAGCATTCAAACAGCCTTATAGCCCCCAAATCTGAATCATGAACATTCCAAGAATACCAGACATCTAAGGCAAGTCTCTACTTTGGAAGAGAGAGATGCAAACAAAGAGAAAGCAACTCGGGGGAAAGAGGAAGAATATATATATATATATATATATATATATATATATATATATATATATTTAAAGAAACCCATCACAAGTGCTTTATCAGACAGCTAAGATACTGTGTCCATGAAAAAAGAATGGAGCGTCATGTGCTCTTTCCTCTCATCCACAATTCTGTTCAGTGAACAAAAGGCCTCCTGGAATTAAGATTGTGATGTTTGCCATCATGTGAAGAAGAGACGGAAGATGTAGTTGAACTCTGGCCTTAGACAGTAAAGCAAGAATACAAAGGAAATAGAAAATTAAGAGGATTTGTCTAAGAGATAAATAAAAAAAATTCAAAAAACAGGCCCAAATGCCAAATAACAGAAATTCCAGAAAGAGAAAACAGAGAAAATGGAAGGAGGAAATTGCTCATGAAATAATTCAAGAAAACCTCCCAGACCAAAGCACAAGATTTTCCAGATTGGAAGGGCCTGCCATGTGCCAGCACTAGAAGCCAGAAGGTAATAAGCAACACCTTTAAAACTCTGAACCTGGAATTTTCAATCTATCCACACTATCATCAAATGTGGGCAAAGACTAATGGCATTTTTAAACTGTCAAGGTCTCAAAAAATTTACCTTCCATGCATCTTTTTTTCCAGAATTTACTGCAGAACAGGCTATACTGAAAAGAAGAGATTCAAATCAGAAAGGGGAAGACTAAAGAAAGATCAGAGAGACAAAAGAAATCGGAGATCCAACACGGAGAGAAACAGCAGATCTCCAGGATGACTGGGAAGCAAGATCCCCTGGGGACATCTCTGTGTCACAGGCCAAGTACCACCAGCCCAGAGTGCAGCAGTGTGGCTCAGCGGCCATCCCGTCACATCCTCTGAGCAAGGGACTACCACAGGCAAGAAGATAAGACACTGGGGAAGCGGGAAACAGGATCACAAGAGCAGCAAAAGGAATTCCCAGGATGGTAACAGAGCAAAAGTTCAGGATGACAGCTAGTCAGGGGCCTCAAGAGAACTGGTTGACATTTAATATGGTTTTATTTTCATAAAAACAAACTTTTAAAAATTGGAAGGTTGTAAAATATTTTTATTTTACAATTTTATTTTTAATAAAAATTTAAAATATATTTATTTTCAAATAAAAACATTAACAGTGCCTATCTCTCAGTGGCAAGATAACTAACTTCTTTGCTTTTTTATTTTTTCTGGATTTTGGGGTAGAGGGAGGAAATATAAGGTATTTATGTAATAAAAAAGACATAAAAAGTATTTTCTTAGTAAAACTTAAAAAAAAATTTTAAGTGTTAAATCCAGCAAGTTTTAGTACATTTACAGGGTTGGACAACTATCATCACTGTCTAATTCCAGGACATTTATATCTCTCCAGAAAGAAACCCTTATCCCTTGGTAGTCACTCCTGACTCCTCCCTCCAACTACCAATCCTCTTTTTATCCCTTTAGATTTTGCTATTCTGGATAGTTCCTATCAATGAAATGATACAATGTATGGATTTTTGTATCTGGTTTCTTTCACTTAGCCTAATATTTTCAGGATTTCATCCACTTTCATCCATCCAGCAAGCACTGGCACTTTCCTTTATTAATGAAAATATCCCATTGTATGGATAGATCTTATTTTATCGAATCATCAGTTGATGGATATTTGGGTTTATATGTTTGGCTATGATGAATAATGCTGTTATCAACATTTGTGTCAAAGTTTTTATATGGGCAAACGTATTTCAATTCTCTAAGGTAAATACCTAGGAAATTTGCTAGACCATATGGATCTCTATGTTGCACTTTTTAAAATATTTTATTTATTTATTTGAAAGAGAGAGTGAGAAAGGGAGCATGAGCAGGGGGAAAGGGCAGAGGGAGAAGGAGAAGCAGGCTCCCCACTGGGCAGGGAACCCAGTTCGGAACTCGATTCCAGGACCCTGGGATCATGACCTGAGCCAAAAGCAGATGCTTAGCTGACTGAGCCACCCACATGCACCACCATGTTTCACTTTTAAAGGAACTGCCAAACTGTTTTCCAAAGTAGGTGCCGTATTTCTCGTTCCTACCAGCAATGTTTGAGGGTTCCGTTTTCTTCACATTCTTCTTTACATTTGTTATTATTATTGCCCGTCTTTTTAATTATAGCCATACTAGTGGATGAGAAGTAGTATCCACTGAACAGCAATTTACTAAATTGGCTTCTGAACAGCAATTTACTAAAAACTAATGATGTTGAGCATCTTCTCATGTGTTTCCTGGCCATACGTAAATATTCTTGGACAAGTGTCTATTCAAATTACATTCCATTTTTAAATCGGGTTATTTGGTTTTAACAGGACAGTGTGATTTTGAGGTTAAATAAAACTCTTAGCTATGTGTTTAAGGAAATAGGAACTATTCTCATTTAGGCTTTTGCTATTCTGCATCATTCACTGATGCTTTTGGCTGTCTTTCTGTTTTTGGTTTTTGTGTGTGTGTGCCATATTAAATGGGATTGAAATGACAGTTTTTAAAATATCAATCTTTAAGAATAATTATGGAGAACTGTCTCTTATCCGTCTGAAATCTCTAAAAGTTTTCACTTTAAAAAAATTCCAAAATGAAATTAGCTATTGTTTCTGATTATGAACCAAGTCTGTTTCATAGTTAAAAAAAATTCAAGAACTTCTGATTTCCATATCTGCATGCAAGAAGCATGGAAGTCACCACTCTGTCCTAACAACAAACTGAAAAATCAGTAGCTCCTCTTGGATCTGTAAGGGAAGAGAAGACACATGGCACACTGCTGCTCCTAAGATCGGAGAGATGGGAAAACAGAGAGATGGGAAAACAGCAGAATCTCATAAATAGAAACCACTGAGGAAATTGGTGCCAGGATAGGAAAACTTGAACAATTATTGACAAGTTGCTGGAAGCTCAGTTTGAACAACTCTGAGAATTAAAAACTCCAGGGGTATCCAGTCATGGGGGGGGGCCTCCAAAACTTTGTGAGATTTACCTCTGGGTGTTTGACCAGATTCTCACAGTAAATATTGGAGAAAAATCTCCTTGTGCTTCTAGCAAGAGGAGGAGAAAAGAACTATTTGGAAATACACAAAGTTCTTTTCATAAGATCTGCCCTCGGGAGAAACTAACCAATGCCTAAACTGCTGGGATATAATCAGAGGCTAACTGACCTGGGGGAAGGGAAATACCTAACTCCAGCCCACGCTAGCCATCCCGTCCCACATAAGGAGAAAGAACCCTAAGAAACACATATAAAGTTCCCAGTCCAGAGGCAAAGACTCACTAAAAGTCCAGGACCTAATGCTAGGACTACTCAATGCTTCCCCTACCCATACTTCACCCCATTACAAAAGCCTATTTGGAGCACTTCCACCTAGTACATCATACCCAGTTATCAAGAAACAATTACAAGGCATATTAAAAAGCAAAAAGTACAATTTGAAGTGACAAAACAACTCTCAGAACCAGACATGGCAGAGAAGTTGGAATTATGAGATCAGGAATTTAAAATGACTACAATTTAATATGCTATAAGGTCTTCAACGATTAGAGAACATAAAAGAACAGACATGCAATGTAAACAGAGAGAGAAATCCTAAGAAAGAACCAAAAGGAATGTTAGAGGTAAAACAAACAAACAAACAAACACTAACAGAAATGAAGAATGCTTCTGGCAGGCTTATTAGAATAGTAAATGGACAAGCCTGAAGAAAGAATTTTTGAGCTTGGGGATATCTCCATAGTTTTGGAAAACTCCAAAACTAGAAAGTGAAGGGAACCCAAACTGCACAAAATAGAACAGGATATCCAAGAACAACTAGAAAAAAAGTATAACATATGCAAAATGGGAATACCAGAGGAAGAAGAAAGAGAGAAAAGAATAGAAAAAAAAAATCTGAAATAATAATTGAGAATTTCCTCAAATTAATGTTAGATACCAAGTCACAGATTGTGGAAGCTCAGAAAACACCAAGCAGCATTAATACAATAAACCAAAATCAGAGAAAAACAAAGCAAAACAAAACTATACTTAAGCATGTCATTTTCAAACTGCAGAAAATCAAAGATAAAGAAAAAAATCATCAAAGAAGCTAGAGGGGAAAATCGACATCTTATAGAGGATTTCATGCAAATAAGAAGAAAGTGGAGCAAAGTATTTAAAATATTGAGAGAGGGGTACCTGGGTGGCTCAGTTGGTAAAGTGTCCAACTCTTGATTTCAGCTCAGGTCATTCTCAGGGTCATGAGATCAAGCCCTGCATCAGGCTCCAAGCTCAGCATGGAGTCCACTTGATATTCTCTCCCTCTGCCTCCCACTTGAGCTCATTCTCTCTTTCTCTAAAAGTAAATAAATAAAATAAAATAAAATATTGAGAGAAAATCCCCCCACCAACCTAGAATTTTGTATCTTGCAAAATTATCCTTCAAAAATGAAGGAGAAATAAAAACTTTTTCAGACAAAAATTGACAGAATCATTTGCCAGTAAACCTGCCTTGCAGGAAATGTTTTTCAGAGAAAAGAAACGAGGTAAGTCAAAACTGAGATCTACATAAAGAAAGGAAGAGCACTTAAGAAGGAATAAGTGAAGGTAAACTTTTACTTTCTTATTCTTAAATGATCTAATAGATAACAGTTTATTCAAAGTAAGAGCAACATATTCAATTATGTATGCTTATGTAGATGTCTTAGGTACATACATATAAAGGTGAAATGAATGATGCCAATAATATAAGGGATGGAAGGGAGAAACTAGGATTATTTCGTCACTCTAAGGTGTTTATACTGCCCACAAAGCAGTGAAGTGTTATTTACAAGTGAACTTGGGTTAGTTGTAAATGTAAATTGCAAACTCTAGAACAGCCACTTAAAAAGTAAGAAAAAAAAGTTTGTAACTGATATGCTAAGAAAGGAAAGAACGTGGAATCATATAACATGCTCAGTTAAAACCACAAAAGGGAGAAAAGGAGTGGAAGACAAAAATACTAACAGAGAACATGGAAAACAGTACTGCATATGGTAGATGCCAATCCAACTATAACAGTATCACTTTGAATGTCGGTGGTCTAAAGGCACCAATGAAAAGACAGAGACTGTCAGAGTGTATCAAAGAACAAGACCCAATTATATCTTGTGTACAAGAAACCCCCTTTAAATATAACAACACGTATAAATAAAAACCAAATGGATGGAGGAAAATATACCATACTAACACTTCAAAATTTTAGAAGGTAGGAGCTAGCTGTATCAGTTTCAGAAAAAGATGACTTCAAAGCAAGCAAAATTCTTGGGGATAAAGAAGGGTATTACATAATTATACAGGAGTAAATTCTTTAAGAACACTTAATAATCTTTAACATGTATGCATCTAATAAGAAAGCAAGAGGCAAAACCCGATAGAACTGCAAAGAGAAACAGATGAATCCACTATCATAACTGAAGACTTCAACACTCCTGTCACAGAAAGAGGTGAAGCAGGCAGAGAATTGGTAAGAACGTATTGAAATCAGTGACACCACCAATCAACTGGCTATAACTGACGTAGACTACTTCATCCAACAACAGCAGAAAACACACTCTTCTCAGGCTCACATGGAACATCTACCAAAAAAGATTACATTATGGGGCCATCAAACATACTTTAACAAATTTGAAAAAAGGGAAATGATACAACGTCTGCTTTCAGACCACCATGGAATGAAATTAGAAATCAATGACAGAAAAAAAGAAAGAAAGAAAGAAAGAAAGAAAGAAAGAAAGAAAGAAAGAAAGAAAGAAAGAAAGAAAGAAGAAAGAAGAAAGAAAGAAAGAAAGAAAGAAAGAAAGAAAGAAAGAAAGAAAGAAAGAAAGAAAGAAAGAAAGAAAAGAAATCAATGACAGAAAGATAACTGGAAAATCTCCTGAGTAGACAGTAAGCAACACACTTGTTTATGGGCGAGAAGAAATTTCAAGAGAAATTTTAAAATATTTTGAACTAAATGAAAATGAAAAGAACTTACCAAATTTTGTAGGATGCAACAAATGCAGTGCTTAAAGAGAAATGTATAGCACTGACTGTATCTATTTTAAAAAGGAGGGGCAGCCCCGGTGGCGCAGCGGTTTAGCGCCTGCCTTTCGCCCAGGGTGTGATCCTGGAGACCCCAGATCGAGTCCCACGTCGGGTTCCCTGCATGGAGCCTGCTTCTCCCTCTGCCTGTGCCTGTGCCTCTCTCTCTCTAATAAATAATACATAAATATTTAATATTTAATATAATAAAAACTAATAAATAACATATTTTTAAAAAGAAAAATGTAAATCAATAATCAAACTTTACACTTTCGGACATTAAAAAGGAGGAGAAAATTATATCCAAAGTAAGTTGAAGAAAAAAAAAATAAAAATTAGAGCAGAAACCAGTAAACTCAAAAATAGGAAATCAATGGAGAATCAACAAAACCCAAAATAGTTCTTGGGGGAAAAAAATCACTAAAATTGGTAAGCTCTAGCCAGACTAAGAAAAAAAGAGAGAGGACATTGGGCAGCCTGGGTGACTGCGGTTTAGCGCCACCTTCAGCCCTGGGCATGATCCTGGAGACCCCAGATCAGTCCCATATTGGGCTCCCTGCATGGAGCCTGCTTCTCCCTCTGCCTGTGCTCTGCCTCTCTCTTGTATGTATGTATGTGTCTTTCATGAATAAATAAATAAAATCTTAAAAAGAGAGAGAGAGGACACAAACTACGAATATCAGAAATGAAAGAGGGGAGATTTCTACAAATCCTGCAGATGTTTAAAAGACAATAAAGTAGTACCTGAACAACTCTATGCCTTCAAATTTGAAGCCTAGATCAAATGGACTAATTCCTTGAGAGACACAATCTTCTAAAACTCACACACACAAAAAGAGACAATCTAAACAGGCTGGTATCTATTAGGTCTTGCCATTTGCAACAACATAGATATATCTAGAGGATCTAATGCTAAGTGAAATAAGTCAGAAAAAGACATATACCATATCATTGGGCTCATTTGTGGAATTTGCAGAACAAAACAAATGAGCAAAGAAAAAAGAGGCAAACAAAAAACCAAACTCTTAACTATAAAGAACAAACTGACAGTCTCCAGAGGAGAGGTGGGTGGGCTGACAGGTGAAATTGGTGAAGGGGATCAAGGCTACACTTCTTATAATAAGCACTGAGTAATATATAGAATTGTTGAATCACTGTATTTTATACCTGAAACTAAAATAACATTGTATGTTAGTTATACTGGAATTAAAATAAAAAATAATAATAAGCTTTCACTGAAAGACATATCTCTTCTTTGCCTAAAATACTGGCAAAAACTAAAAAGATTGACAATGTCTAGTGTTGGGAAAGTGAACGAATACTCTTATTAATGGTGTTAGATGTATAAATTGGTATAACCTTTCTAGTGGGAAATTTGTCACTATGCATCAAAATGGTGCATGAACATTGCCTTTCACCCATTAATCTCATTTCTAGAAATTTATAATGTAATTAGACAAGTACACATATGCATACACATCCACACATACACATACATGGATGCGGTGTATCTATTTGTAGATGATGAAAACAGATTATGGTACATTCCCCACATTTGGAGTAATATACGACAGTTTAAAATGAAGACATAGATCCATATTTGTGGCTACAATGCTTTTTGAATAAAAAAGCAAGTATTGAAAAAGCATGCATAGCATATTCCCGTTTTGATTGTGTGTGTGTGTGTGTGTGTGTGTGTGTGTGTGTGTTTATATGTGTACACATATATACACAGAAAAGCAGGTCTGGGTAGTTGTCTGGCAAATGTTAGCAATTGTTCTCCTCGTGAGGTGGAATTACAGGTGATTTTCATTTATATGTTGTTTGAATTTTTAAAGACTATTTTTTTTTTTACTGTAGTTATAAGTTCATAGCAGAAGGAAAAGGAAAGTGTAGAGATTTCCCATATATCCCCGGCCTCCACACTGCCTCACCTTTCTATTATCACCATCCCACACAAAACTAGAACATCTGTTACAACTAATAAACCTACAGTGACACACTGTAATTTTGGATTGTCAAATGCTTTTTATGCACCTATTGATAGGATCACATTATTTTTCTCCTTTAGCCTATTGACATGCAGGAGTATTTGATTTTTGACTATGGAACCAGTCTTACATACCTGGGATGAAGCCCACTTGGTTATGAGGTATAATTCTTTTTATACATTGTTGAATTTGATTTGCTAATATTTTGCTGAGGGCTTTTGTGTCTATGTTCATGAGAGATACTGGTCTGTAGTTCTCTTTTATTATAATGTGTTTGTCTGGTTTTGATATTAGGGCAGTGCTGACTTTGCTGACTGAGTGAGGAAATATTCCCTTTGCTTCTATCCTCTAAATGAGGTTGTAGAGAATGAGTATATTTTCTTCCTTAACTGTTTAGTTGAATTCTCTAGTGAACCTTCTGGTCTGGTACTTTCTGGTTCAGTAGGTGATTAATTATTATTCAACATCCTTAATCTCAATAGTTAAGAGTCTCTTATGGTTTGTTTTCCTCTCGCTCTTTTTTCCCTTCCTTTATGTTCATCTGTTTTGTCTCTTAAATTCCACTTATGAGTGAAATCATATGGTATTTCTTTCTCTGGCAGATTTATTTCACATAGCGTAATACACTCTAGCTCCATCCATGTCGTTATAAATGTCAAGATTTCATTCTTTTTGATGGCTGAGTAATGTTCCATAGTATGTATGTATGTATGTATGTATGTATATGTGTATATGTATGTATGTGTGATATACATCTTTATCCATTCACCTATTGATGGATATCTCAGCTCTTTCCATAATTTGGCTATTGTGGACATTGCTGCTATAAACATTGGGGGTGTAGGTGCCCCTCTGAATCACTATGTTTGTAACCTTTGGATAAATACCTAGTATTTATCCAATTACTCATTGCTGGGTCATTGGGTGGCTCTATTTTTAACTTTTTGAGGAACCTCCACACTGTTTTCCAGGGTGGCTGCACCAGTTTGCATTCCCATCAACAGTGTAAGAGAGGATTCCCCTCTCTCCACATTCTCCCCAACATTTGTTGTTTCTTGTGCTGTGAATTTTAACCATTCTGACAGGTGTGAGGTGGTATCTCACTGTGGTTTTGATTTCTATTTCCGTAATGATAAGTGATGTTTAGCAACTTTTCATGTGCCTATTAGCCATCTGGCTGTCTTCTTTGGAAAAATATCTGTTCATGTCTTCTTCCCATTTATTAACTGGATTATTTGTTTTTTGGGTGTTCAGTTTGAGAAGTTCTTCTTTATAGATTTTGGATACTAAACCTTTATCAGATACGCCCTCGCAAATATCTTCACCCATTCCGTAGGCTGCTTTCAGCTTTGTTGATTATTTCCTTTGCTGTACAGAAGTTTTTATCTTGATGTAGTCCCAATAGTTCACTTTTGCTTTTGTTTCCCTTACCTCTGGCAACGTGTCTAGTAAGAAGTTGCTTGACTAAGGTCAAAGAGGTTTCTGCCTGTGTTCTCTAGGATTTCGATGGTTTCCTGCTTCACATTTAGGTATTTCACCTGTTATGAATTTATTTTTGTGTACAGTGTGAGAAAGTGGTCCACTTTCATTCTTTTGCTTCTTGTGGTCCAGTTCCCCAACACCATTTGTTGAAGAGACATTCTTTTCCCCCTTGGATATTCTTTCCCGCTTTGTTGAAGATTAATTGACCATGTCGTTGTGGGATTATTACTGGATTTTCTATTCTGTGCTAGTGACCTGTATGTCTATCTTTGTGCCCATAACATACTACTTTGATTACTACAGCTCTGTAATATAACTTGAAGTTTGGAATTGTGATGCCTCCAGGTTTTTCTATTTCTAGGTTGTTTTGGCTATTCTATTTTGATTCCATACAAATTTTAGAATTGTTTGTTCTAGCTCTGTGAAAAATGCTGGTGTTATTTTGGTAAAGATTACATTAAATGTGTAGATTTTTTTTCTGGGTAGTATGGACTTTTTAACAATGTTGGTCTTTCCAAACCATGAGCATGGAATGTGTTTACATTTCTTTGTGTCACCTTCAATTTTTCCCATCAGTATAGGTCTTTCACATCTTTGGTTAGCTTTATTCCTAAGTATCTTATTATTATCGGCACAATTGAAAACGGGATTCTTAATTTCTCTTTCTGCTGCTTCATTATTGGTGTATAGAAATGCAACAGGTTTCTGTACATTATTTTGTATGCTGTGGATTTATGAATTCACTTATCAGTTCTAATAGTTTCTCAGTGGAGCCCTTAGGGCTTCTGTATATAGTATCATGTCATCTGCAAATAGGGAATGTTTGCTTATTTTTTTGCCAATTTGGATGCCTTTTCTTTCTTTTTGTTGTCTTATGGCTGTGGGCTAGGACTTCCAGTACCATGTGGAATAAAAGGGGTGAGAGCGGATGTTCCTATCTTTTTCCTGACCATAAAAGAAAAGCTTTGTTTATTCCCATTGCAGATGATATTGATTTGGGGGGGGTGTCTTTTTTTAATTTAAATTCAATTAGCCAATATACAGTACATACTTAGTTTCAGATGTAGAGCTCAGTAATTCATTAGTTACATGTAACACCCAGTACTCATCACAGTACATGCCCTCCTCAATGCCCATCACCCAGTTACCCCATCCTCCCACTCAACTGTGGGTTTTCCTATAGACGGCCTTTATTATGGTGAAGTTTGTTCCCTCTAACCCTACATTGTTGAGTGTTTTTATCGTGAATGGATATTGTGCTTTGTCAAATGCTTTTCCTGCATTTATTGAAAGAATATGGTTCTTATTCTTTCTTATATTAATGTGACATATTGATTGATTTGTGAATACTGAACCACCCTTGTAACCCAGGAATAAATCCCACTTGATTGTGGTGAATGATTCTTTTATTGTACTGTTGGATTCAGCTTGCTAGTATTTTGAGAAATTTGCATCTATGTTTATCAGGGATTCTGACCAGTAGTTCTCTCTTTCAGTAATGTTTTTAATCTGGTTTTGGTATCAGTGTAATACTGGCCTCATTAACTTGGAAGCTTTTCTTCCTTTTCTATTTTTTGGAATAGTTTGAGAAGAATGGGCATTAACTCTTCTTTAAATGTTTGGTAGAATTTGCCAAACTTTGGTTTGTTGGAATTTTCTTGATTACTGATTCAATTTCATTGCTGGTTATTGGTCTGTTCAAGTTTTCTATTTCTTCCTGTTTCTATTTTGGTTAATTTATATATTTCTAGGAATTTATCCATTTCTTTTAGGTTGTCCAATTTGCTGGCATATAATTTTTCATAATATTCCCTTATAGTTGTTTGTATTTCTGTGGTATTGGTTGTTATTTCTTCTCTCTCGTTTGTCATTTTATTAATTTAGGCCCATTCTTTTTGGTAAGTCTGCCTATAGGTTTATCAATTTTATTAATTTTTTTCAAAGAACCAGCTTCTTCTGGTTTCATTTATCTATTCTATTGTTTTTTAAGTTTCTGTGCCATTTATTCCTGCTCTTATCCTTAGTATTTCCTTCCTTCTGCTGGCTTTGGGCTTTGTTTGTTCTTTTTTTAGTTCCTTTAGGGGTAAGTTAGGTTGTTTTGTGAGATGCTTCTTGCTTCTTGTAGTAGGCCTGTATTGGTATATATTTCCCTCTTAGGATCACTTTTGCTGCATCCCAAATGTTTTGACTGTTGTGTTTAAACACACATTTTTATTTGTTTCCATGCATTTTTTAAAATGTAGGCTCCATACCCTGCATGGAGCCCAACATGGAGCTCAAGTTTATGACCCTGAGATCAAGACCTAAGCTGAGATCAAGAGTCAGATGCTTAATCAACTGAGCCACGCAGGTACCCCTCTGTGTATTTTTAAAATTCCTTCTTTGATTTCCTGGTTGGCCCATTTGTTGTTTAGTAGCATGTTGTTTAACCTCTATGTATTTGTGTCTTTCCAGATTTTTTCTTGGGTTGACTTCTAGTTCATTATATTGTGGTCACTAAATTGCATGGTATGACTTCAATCACTTTGTATTTGTTGAGGTCTGTTTTGTGGCCTAATATGTGATCTATTCCAGAGAATGTTCCATGTGCACTTGAAAGAATGTGTATTCTGCTGTTTTTGAATGGAATGTTCTGAATATATCTGTTAAGTCCATCTGGTGCAGTGTGTCATTCAAAGCCATTGTTTCCTTTTTTATTTTCTGTTTAGATGATCTGTCCATTGATGTAAGTGGGGGGGGGGGGTTAAAGTCACCTACTAATATCATATTATCAGTTAGTTCCTTTATGTTACTATTTTATATATTTTGGGTCATATTTACAATTGTTATATCTTCTTGTTGGATTGTCCATTTTATTATCATATAGGGCCGTCTTTGTCTCCTGTTACAGTCTTTGTTTTAAAGTCTAGTTTGTCTGGGTGCCTGGGTGGCTCAGTCAGTTGGGAGGGTGATCTTGATTTCAGCTCAGGTCATGATCTCATGAGGCCCTGTGTTGGGCTCCATGCTCAGTGGGGAGTCTGCTCAAGGATTCTTTCCTTCCTCTCTATGGCCCCCCATCAAATAAATAAATCTTAAAAAAATAAAGTCTAGTTTGTCTAAGTATTGCTACTCTGGCTTTCTTTTGCCATCCATTTGAATGACCAATGTTTCTCCAACCCCTCACTTTCAATCTGCAGGTGTCTTTAGGCCTAAAATGAGTCTCTTGTAGGCAGCATATAGAGGAGTCTTTTTCTTTTTTTATCTACCCTGTTATCCTATGTATTTTGATTGGAGCACTGAGCCCATTTACATTCAAAGTAATTATTGATAAATATATATTTATTGATATTTTATTACTCATTTTGTGGCTGTTTCTGGACATTTTCTCTTATGCTTTCTTGTCTATCTTTTTAAAAAGATTTTATTTATTTATTCATGAGAGACACACAGAGAGAGGCAGAGACACAGGCAGAGGGAGCAACAGGCTTCCCACAGGGAGCCCAATGTGGCACTCGATCCCAGGACCCCAGGATCACACCCTGAGCCGAAGACAGACGCTCAATAGCTGAGCCATCAGGTGTCCCGTGTCTTTCTCTTTCATGTTTTGCTGATTTTCTTTAATTCATATTTGGATTTCTCTGTATTCTTTGCATGTTTATTAGTGAGTTTTGATATATTAGATTTGTATATAGTCTCTTCTGCAAATAACAGTCTATATTAAGTTGATGGTCATTCAAGTTTGAACTCATTCTTTTCTCCTCTCCTCCCCATGTTTTAGGTAGTTACTATATTTTTATATACTTTTTATGTGTGAATTCCTTTACTGATTTTTACAGGAATATTCATTTTTACTGCCTTTGTGTTTTTTGCCTTTATACTCCTTTCCACACAAAGAGTGCCCTTTAATATTTCTTGCAGGGCTGGTTTAGTGATCATGAACTCCTTTAGTTTTTCTTTGTCTGGGAAACTCTACCTCTCCTTCTATTCTGAATGTCAGCTTTACTGGATAGAATATTCTTGCCTGCAGATTTTTCCCATTCAGCACTTTGAATATATCATGCCACTCCCTTCTGGCTTACCAAGATTTTGTTGAAAAATCTCCAGCTAGCCTCATGGGTTTTCTCTTGTAAGTTAATGACTTCTTTTGTCTTGCTGCTTTTAAGACTTTTTTTTTAATCAGTATATTTTGCAAATTTAATTACAATATGTCTTGGTGTGGCTTGCTTTTATTGATTTTTATGGGAGTTCTCTGTGCCTCCTGGATCTGGATGTCTGTTTCCTTTCCCATATTAGGGAAGTTTTCAGCTACTATTTCTTCAAGTAAATTTTCTTCCCTTTTTTCTCTGGGTCTCCTATGATATGGATGATATTATGTTTGATGGAGTCACAGAGTTCCCTGAGTCTATCTTCCTGTTGCATAATTCTTCTTTCTGTCTTTTGTTCAGCTTCATTGCTTTCCATTACTTTGTCTTCTAAGTCATTAATTCATTCCTCTGCTTCTAGCTTGCTGTTCATTGCATCCGGTATGTCTCTAATCTCATTTATTGCACTCTATCTCTGATTCTTTTTCAATTCTTATCTCTGTGGTAAGGGTTTCACTATGTCTTCTATTATTTTCTCAAGCACAGTGAGTATCCTTACAATTGTTTATTTAAATTCTCCATCAGACATATTACTTATATCTGTTTTGCTGAGATCTGTGGCTGTGGCCTTACCTTATTCTTTCATTTGGGATAAATTCCAATACCTTTGTATTTTGTCTAAGTCTCTGCTTTCTTTTCTGTGTTAGAAAAGCCAGTTATGTTTCTTGGTCCTGAAAGAAATGGCCTTCTGAAGAAAAGGTCATAGAAGAGGTCATATAGTGTCCAGGGCCTGGTACTTCAGTTGAGTGTCTCCAGTATGTGCTGTGTGTGCTCTGCTGTTGTGTTCTGGATGTTCCATCCTTAGGGCCAGTTATCTGCAGAGGCTCTCTTTGCCTGCTGTGGGAAGTGCTTGTTCCCTGGTATGAATGTAGCAAATTTTAGCTAGGTGTGCTTCTGTCTGCTTGCAAAATGACACCTATCACTACCTCCACCAACTGAGGCCCTGTAAGACTCTCTGGTCAGGAGATGTGGTATGGGCAGGGGTCTACTGCACTGGGACTGAAGTAAGCATGATTAAGAAGGGAAGTTCCACTGGGGCAGAGAGGCTTCGAGTAAGCAAGTTAGGAAGCCAATGTCAGTCACTTCCATGCTGCTTCCTGCAGGTGGCTTTGTGTTTATGCTGAGGGATGGGAGAGGGAAACAATGCAGGCCAGCTTCTTTGTTCCTGAAGAGGTGTCTCCATGAGTGCTGCTTTCAGGGACATGTCCAAGAAGAGGGAATATCTCCCCACTGTGTGCCCCAAGCACTATTCAGATTACTGTTGTCAGGCTGTCTTCCCCCAGGTTGTTTGCCAGGCTTCTTTTCAGGAGCAAGGCAGTAGACTCAGAGGTCTATCCCAGCCAAGCCTGCTGACCTTTACAACTCCATGCTTTAAGCCCCACTGGTTACAAGAACTCACAAAATTTAGTGCCTCTCTTTTCCCAAGCCAATGGCTTTGGAGAAACACTCTCCTTTCTGTGTTCCCATGTGCTCCCCTCCTCTCTCTCTCTCTCTCTCTCCTCTCTTTCTCTCTCTTCACAACCATGGTTCCCTCTGCAGCAGCCATGATCTGTTTCTCTCCTAAACTATGTCTCTGGACTTTATACCTTCTTCCATGTAGCCTCTTTTCTCCCTTTAGTTGTAAAATTTGTTCTGTCAGTCTTCAAGTAGATTTCTAGTATTTAGGATGATTTTATAGTTATCTAGTGTTTGTGGGACAAAGTGAGCTTAGGGTACTCCTACTCTCCTGCCATTTTCCTGCTTTCTCTATGTTACCAATTTTTAAATTTGTCTATATTCCCCGCTTTGCCATTTTTTTCTAAGGAATCTTAACCTTTTCTTTTTGATTAGAATTTTTTGTATATTAGGAATATTGATTCTTTGTCTTACATAATGGAAAATGATCTCATTTAAATATAGTTTTCATCAAGTTGGCCTATAACTTTAATTTTTCTCTTCCTAGATTTGTGCATTCTGGCACATTCAATGCAAGCCTGTAAAATGCCTGTTGCTTTTCACCCTATACATATTTTCTTTAGGTGTATAGTGTTGTGTTCTACATCCATAAGTTTGTTTACATCCTGAGGTGCTCCTCAATGATAAGAAGGAATTTATGGATTTTGACTTTTTGGTGAAAAGAGAACAACTTCCATTTTTTTGAACCAGCTTGAAAAAATTTTCTATTCCCCACCTGCGCTCAAAGCCCTTATCTCTAATCAAATGATTAGACTTTGTGACATAGCCAGCCTCCACCCTGAGTCCTCTTGTTAGTGCAAATTCAGTTATGGTCTGAGGGGTCCACCATGAATAATAAAGACACTTCTATCCTTGGAGAAATTCCAAGGATTTAGAGGTTACCTCTCACTAACTAGGGAGGTAACCTTTAAATATATATGTATATATTTGTATATACATATATACATACATATACATGTACATGTATATACATATATTTGTATATATACATATATATTTAAAGGTATATATTTATATATAATTAGGTATAGGTATAATAGGTATAGGTATAATTATATACCTATAATATATATTATATATATATATACCTTTAAATATATATGTATATACATACACACACACACACACACACAACAATGGTGATGATGATGATGACAGTAACATAGTTTTTAGTGTACTCTTCTCCCACTTTAAAACCAAACTGCCTTAACTCAGTCAAACACTTATCTTTTAATAGAATGCTTAAGAAGTAAATCTCATGGGGAAATCTGAGTGAGGGTCTGTACTTTAAATTGAGTTTTGGTATAGATTCCTGGTTTCAGCTTCATGTATGAAACTTCCTGCTGGTTGATCCTCCCCAGCACACACTCTGAAATCTCATCAACCCATTAATTTCCTTCCTGTGAACCCCTCTCTCGTTAACCAGCCCTTGGGCATTTTCCAATGGAAAATGGAGTTGTTGGCTTTCCTGGCTCTTGTTTATAGTCCAGTGAATTGGAAGATGAATCAAGTAATTACCATATTCCATACTGATAGAACACAGGTGGAGGACTAAAAGCAGGAGAATGTCAAGTAGTCCATTCCGGTCCACTGAGACCAGTGGAGGGAAAGAAACCTGCAAAGGAGAAGGTTGCAGAGACCAAAACAACAGAAGACATAACATTAAATAGAAGCTGTCTTAATGAGAATGTGTCACCTCAGAGCCAACAAGATGTCAGCAGATGGGATGCACCTGTCCCTAGAGAGGCTCACAAAGCAAAATCAAGCACCGGGGCCCAAAATGAAAACAGAAAAACCAAATCAGACTTCTTAGCTATTCTTCAGCAAATAAAGTCTTGGCTCCTCAAACAATGGGTGTTGCTCAGATGGGGGTGTACCTAACATTCCCTCACACCTCTACATTCTGAGGGAAGAGCCTCAGAAGAATTTAGAGCCTCAGAGAATTTGAGAGTCTGGCCATTCTTGAAGTGATCAACTTTCACCATCAACCCTCACTCAATTGTTTAAATTAAGTCAGATAACTTTGGCCATAAAGAACAGCTGGAGGGGCAGTCCAGGTGGCTCAGTGGTTTAGCGTCGCCTTCAGCCCAGGTTGTGATCCTGGAGACCCAGGATCCAGTCCAGTCGGGCTCCCTGCATGGAGCCTGCTTCTCCCTCTGCCTGTGTCTCTGCCTCTCTCTCTCTCTCTGTCTCTCTCTCTCTCTCTCTCTCTGTGTGTGTCTCATGAATAAATAAATAAATAAATAAAATTAAAAAAATAAAAGAACAGCTGGAGTTAGGATGGCCCAAGTATCTGGGGTCCACTTTGCAAGAGGATAATTTGAACTCAGGAGATGAATTCACTAGGATTTTGGAGGATGAGGAGAGGAAACATGGAAGAGTCTTTTTCCTAGGTGTTCTTAAAGTCAGAGCTCTTACTAGAGCCCTTAGAACAAACCAGTTATGAGATGGATTGGCTGATTTTTCATGTTAGCCATGTTAATCCAACTGAACCCTCAGTACATTGTGCAAATGTTTAGCGAGCTTTTGCTATCTGGGGAAGGAAGCTAGAGGAAAGAAGCTGGTGAAGAGGTTTCAACTTGAGCCTATTACACTGACCATTCAGAACTCCCCCTACCTACCAAATATGTTTGTATTAATAATCTACTTGCACCAAGGAAGAATGTTTTGGAGGATTTCATGATATGGGTAGTGGCCTCACTCTCAATTCCCCTCTTGTAGACCTGCTGCTCCCGGGACTGTACAAGACACATGGGGAAAAGTTATACTAGAAATATTCCATTTCTGCTTCTAAAGAAAGACATTCCAGGCGCAGGTTTATGCTCTCTGAGCTGCTGCTCCTCAAGACAAAAGCCAACAATGACTTAAGGAGAGAAGCAGTTGAAGTATAATAAATAAGCAATGGCCAAAATCAGAGCAGAAGGTGGGGCAGTCTTCCCACCCTGGTTTTTAATTCCTTTCACTCCAACTGGGCTGAGAGGCTTTGGTAATATCTCTTAGCGGCAACAAAAGCTTTTCTTTCACTACCATTCCCCCATGTCCACACTCCCCACCCTGCAAATATGTGGCATCTCTTATAACCTCTGGGATCTTGATAGTCCCCTGAGAGGTTTCAGAATACTATTGGAACGGGCATGCTGTTCCTTGGCTTTTCAAGTTGCTAAGTTATGAAGATCAATGCTGTGAAGAAATGAAAAAAAAAATACGTGGAGGTGGTAGGCTGGACTTTAGACTATGTTGGTATTCCCAGGGGTTCCCAGAAGTACATTTGAAAGCAAGTAATGGAAAGGCTGAGAGGGACTTTTGGTATACTTATGAGCACCCTCGGTGGAGGGATTCAGGCTTCTAAGCCAAATCAACCCCAGGAAAAGATGAGAAGGAAGCAGCCTGACCTTTGTGGCTCCCACTTTCCTCCATACTTGTTCCTCCTTTTCCCCAAATATTATTCCATCGGGGAATTGTGTGACTGATGGTGGTTGCTATACTACCTCTCCAGCAGAACTTGGAGGCTTGGAGGCAATCCTTTAATTTAAAAAAAAAAGGTACTTTAGCCTTTGCATTTTCAGTTTTATTAGGTGTTGGGAATATATTTGAAACAGGTTATGGGGAACAGGGATAGTCATACATTTGTTCATTCAACAAATACTTACTGAGTACCTGTTATACTCTGGACTTTGATGGGGACAGGATGAAGGGTCCTTCATGCCATTTTGATCTTTTAACATCAATGCTATGGCTGATTTCCTCCTAGATAACTTAAAGGCAATATTTACTGCTCCAAATGTAACTTTCTAGATCTCTTTCCTGAGTTCCATACACATTCTTCCGCTTGCTTGTTAATCAGTTCTATTCAGATGTTCTACAAGCATCTCAAATATTCAGAGTCAAACTCACTGTCTTCCTTGAAAACTTGCTCCTCCTCCTGTGTCCCATGCTGCACCGAACAGCTTTTCCACCTACTTATGCAAGCCAGCAGCCTGAGCATCATTCCAGAAGATTCTTCCTTGCTTAATCTTTCAAATTAAACACCAAGTCCTGACTATTTTACCACCTACAGAAAAACAAGCTTTGTCATGTATGTGTGTGGGTCAAAATTGGCAAGGTATGTTTTGATTGCAAGCACTCTGCAGGGAGAAAACTAGACTAAGCAATGAGGTACCTTCCATCTAATATAGTACATCAAATGGTGGATTAATTAATATAATTACTGAGTTCACTTACAACTTAAGCAGGTAAATTCACTTCCATAACAAACACATTTATGACTTAAGTAAACCATCTTTTAAAAGAATGTCTTTTCTATCCTGAGATTATCAAAAGCCTTTGAATGTCATATTTCTGAAAGAATAAAAGCTTTACAAAAAATTTTATTATCTTTTTAAAAAGACTTATTTGATAGAGATACAGTGTGCACTCTCATGCAAGTGGCGGGGGGTGGGGGAGGAGTAGAGGGAGAGAGAATCTCAAGCATACTCCTTGCTGAGCATGGAGTCTGAAGTGGGGCCTCATCTCATGACCCTGAGATCAGGGACCTGAGCTGAAATCAAGAGTCCGATGCTTAACTGACTGAGCCACCCAGGCACCCCAATAATTGTATTATCTTCATAAAATCTTTTCCTTTTCACTGAAAATCTCAACCATGGAGAGGAAATGGCATCATGAGTCAAGATGCAGAGTATGTATACTTGAATCTTATTTGAGACCTTTATCCTACCTGGATTACTTTTTTATCCTTACTCCTGTTGTTGTTAGACTATAATTATGGAATATTCAATAAGCTTTTCTTTCTTATTTTGATGAGGGCAATAAATAGCACCACACTGAATTTCTTAAAGTACTTATTAGTATGAATTTTTCTTGTCTTAGTCCATTTTGGGTGCCATAACAAACTACCATAGAGTTGGTGGCTCAAACAACAACCATTTCTTTCTCATGGTTTTGGGAAATCCAATATCAAGACACTGGCAGATCCAGTGTCTGGTGAGCCCCCACTCCCTGGTTCATAGACAGTCATATTTTTGTTGTGTTCTCACATGGTGAAAGGGATAAGGGAGTTCTCTAGGGTCTCTTTTGTAAAGGTACTAATCCCATTAATGAGGGCTCCACCCTCATGACATAATCACTTCCCAAAGTCACCATTTCCAAATGCATCTCCTTGGAGATCAGGTTTCAACACGTGAATTTTGGGGATACACAAATGTTCAGTCTATAGCACTTCTCTTTATAGGACTTCTCATAAAATACCATTGATGACCTCAATTCTTTAATTTTAACTGAAGTCAATCAGTTAAATTTTTTCTTAAAATTCTCTTGTATCTATCCTTTCCTTTCATCTCTACTGTCACCGCCCAAGTTTAGATCTCCTCATAATTTGCCCAGAGGACTGACCAACAAACTGTAATGGGTAAACCCTGTCCAGCCTGCTATATTCCCAACCATTCCCTGGATTGAATGATGTTTTTCAGATGTGCAAGTATGCTTTTGTAATTCTTTTTTTTAAATTTATTTATTTATGATAGACAGAGAGAGAGAGAGAGAGAGAGGGGGCAGAAACACAGGAGGAGGGAGAAGCAGGCTCCATGCTGGGAGCCTGACACGGGACTCGATCCCAGGACTCCAGGATCACGCCCTGGGCCAAAGGCAGGCGCCAAACCGCTGAGCCACCCAGGGATCCCCATGTAATTCTTCTTTTTAAAACTAGTTATTGGTTTCCTTTTGCTCACAGATGAAACAAACTCTAGAGTGGCACAAGAAGCCTGTAAAGAAATGAAGTGCAGTGAAGACCTGTGATATTGTGACTTATAATAAGAAATACATATTTGCTTTGCCCCCATTTCTGGCACAAAGCTACTAAAACTCTTGGAATTTTGTAAGTGATAAAAGAGTTGTCTTTTTTTTTTTTTTAAGATTTTCTGTATATATTTGAGAGAAAGTGAGAGAGAGCACAAGCAGGATGAAGGGCAGAGGAAAAGGGAGAAGCAGACTCCCCACTGAGCAGGGAGCCTGATGCTAGATTCGATCCCAAGACCCCAAGATCATTACCCAAGCTGAAGGCAGACACTCAATGGACTGAGCTACCCAGGCGCCCCCCAAAGAGTTGTTTTGATACCAGAAAGAAAACCTTTCAATCATCCCTGAGTTTATGTTAATGAAGTGACTTTTGGAAAGCATAGAGGATGTGGGTTTGCTACCATAAGAACTAATCAAGTGACTGGATGGTCGGAACTTTGAGAGGCCCCCCAACCTCCCAGGAAGGGAGAGAGGCTAAAGGTTAAATCAATCACCAATTGCCAGTGATCTAACCAATTGTGCCTTTGTAATAAAGACTCTATAAAAACCCAAAAGGATGAAATTGGGAGAGCCTCCAGGTTCACAAACATGTGAAAGTGTTAAGTCCAATGGATGGTGCACCTGGAGAAGGTATGGAAACTCCTGCTATTTTCCCATACCTTGCCCTATGCATCTCTTCCATTTGGCAATTCCTAAATATCCACCCCACACTCTTTTTTTTTTTTTTCTTGAGAGAGGGAGAGAGAGATAGAGACAGAGAGGGGCAGAGGGGAAGGGAGAAAGAGAATCTGAAGCAGGCTCCAAGCCCAGCATTGAGCCAACACGGGGCTCAATCTCACAACACTGAAATCATAATGTGAGCCAAAGTCAAGGGTTGGACACAACTGACTGAACCACCCAGGTGCCCCCCAATATCTTTTTATAATAAATGGGTAAACTTAAGTAAATATTTCTCAGAGTTCAGTGAGCTACCCTAATGAGTTACTCAAACCTGAGGAGGGAGTTGTAGAAGTCTCCAACCTATAGCTTATCAGTCAGAGGCCCAGGTGGCAACCTGGATTTGCCATTGCCATCCAAAGTTGGGGGACAGTCTTATAGGACTGAGCCCCTTACCTATAGAATTTAACACTATGTCTGGTCAGATAGTGTCAGAATTGAGTTATTTGCTTGATGGTGTGGGAAAAGACACACATGCTGGATCCTTCTGCGAAGTATTTTTTTCATATCAGTCAGAATTCAAAAAGAAATTGTAGATATTTTAAGCAGAAGGGGATTTAATATAGAAATCAGGTGTTTATTAAAGTTGGAAGGGCTGGAGATGTAGCTATATCTCTAAGAATGACATCACAACTGGCCTGCCAGGAAAGATTGTGCCTTTGGCAAAGTTAGGAAGTTGGGGAATTAGAACACACTATTATGGCTACAAATTAAGTGTTAGGAAGCTGCTACTACCACCATAACAACTGAAGAGGCATGAAGCTAGCACCTAGATGAGGAATGTTATTGCAAAAAGGCTCCACAACTTCGATGGGAATTAGCCAAAAGTATCAGCCTTTGCCTCAGTTTCACCTTCTAAATCTTGAGTGATATATGTAATTGGTAGCCTAATTTGTGTCCAGACCAGCTGAAGACTACTTTTCTAGGATGCAAGTGAATCTCAGAAAAGTAGTCTTCAGCCCTATAGGAAGATAAATAGAACAGAAGGGAGGAATGGATGCTAACTGCTCATCTACTATACTCAACACATCTTTCTCTTGCCTTCTATTATTGTACAATATTTTGCTTTTCTCTCTAACCTTGTGGTACCTCACTCTCTACCTGTTCCTTACATTTTTTTTGTTTCATTTTGTTTTTTTACTCAAGATTCACACCTATCTTTTTCTCACTCATTATTCTCTTTCAGGGCAATTTCATGCACTCAATGTATAAAAATTCCCAAATCATCATCTCCCGCCAGGCTTCTTTCACACCCAATACCCACATATCCAATTGCCTACTGGATCTCTGTGTAAATGTGTAACAGGCACCTCAAGCTTAACATATCCCAAACCAAACTGGTCACATCCTCTCCTCAAAGCTGCTCTGTCTTCTGATTTCCCTGTCTTAGTAAATGGTGATATAATCTCTTATTTTCCAAGCAAGGAAACTAGAAGTCATTCTGGAAACCTCCTTCTTCTTATCTCCCATGTCTAGTTTATCACCAAGTCTTGAGAACTGTACATATTAAATATCTCTCATATCCATCCATTCCTACTCTTATCTTGAACCTGAACCCTTGCAAGAGCATCTCAACTGGTTTCTGTGTCTCCTATCTTTTTCCTTCAATATGTGCTAACTGTACTCAGCAAGCTTTGGTCAAAAACATACATCAGATCTCTTAAAACTTTTGTAGCTCTCCATATCCTTAGGATGGATTCCAGAGCCATTAATATGGTTTCCAAGGTCCCAAGGTCAATATTCAACTTATGTTTACCTATACACCTAGTTATATTGGTTGTTTAAATATTGAAATTCTCCCATAGTTTGGAAATATCTTCCCTACCTCTATGAACTAAAGAGTTAATGCTGAATCTGGTCTTACCAGTTGATGCTTATGCCAGTCTTCTCAAAAGTGTGTACTAGTGGACACTGCCATTGGCTTCTACTATGGTTGGCTCAGGCTTGTATATTGGTGCTCCCTTACCCCCAAGCCCAGGTGGGTGTTGCTTGGAAGTCATTCTGGTATTCTTTAGCACCCCAGCCTAGTATGCTTCCCAAGTTCCAGTCCTTGTGCTGGTCAAGTCCCCTAACCAGAGCATTCTCCAACTCTGTGGTAGGGGGTGATATTGGCCCTGGTACACATTTTGGGACTGTGGGGTCCTCTTAGGCTGTGGCCAACTATCACCACCCAGTGCTTTCTTGGGGTCCCCCATCACCTAGCCACATGTAGAACTCCAATTTCCACTGGACTTGGGTTCCCAGATAATGGGGTGAAAAGTAGGAGAGCAAATGGGTGGATGGTAAAAGGTGCACAGGTTGTGGCCAGGTTCCAGGTAGTATTTCCCCAGGAATGCTGGTCACTTCAAAGATAGATGGGCCCCCATAAGAATGGTTTGTGTGAAATTCATCCCTGTTGAATTGCTCCTTCATTTATTGAAGGCCTTGGTTAAAATCCACCTGATGCCCACCTGTCTTGAGCATTTTTTTTAAAGATTTTATTTATTTATTCATGAGATACACAGAGAGAGAGAGAGAGAGAGAGAAAGAGAGGCAGAGACATAGGCAGAGGGAGAAGCAGGCTCCATGCAGGGAGCCCGATGCGGGACTCGATCCCGGATCTCCAGGATCACACCCTGGGCTGAAGGCGGCGCTAAACCACTGAGCCACCCGAGCTGCCCTGTCTTGAGCATTTTTGAGCTCAAGACTTGAACAGTATCAATTTTATTACTAAAAGTGAGTGCTAATACTAAATGTATGTTAGCTCAGTTGAGGACTATAGATATCATAATTTCCATTTTATGAACAAGAAAATGTAAGTTAGGAGAGGTTATCTAACACCCAAGTGGCTGAGCCAGGATTCTAAATTCATTGCTCAGCATGTAACTGCCAATTAGGGCCTCTCATCTAGCCTAGAGGATTAGGTTAGATTGAAGTATGTTATTCCAGTATACAATTTTCATTAGTTAGTCAATACAGGAATATTGAATAGATAAAATTCTAAGACAGTATTATACAGGCTAAGAAATTTTGTTAACCTAATTGCTGTGCAGCAAATGCTGAGACAAAATTCAGCATCTTGAAAAATGTCATTGAAGTGAATTAATCCTCTTACGGAGTCTCCATGTTACTTAATGTCCTACAATTTAATGGGCCAAACCTTTGGAAAAGTTTTATCCTGACTCTGGTGCATCATTTATCCAGTGGTAGGTACGGCAAACAAACAAACAAACAAAAAATCACACACACACAAAAAATTCGTACTATTATTTAAATCTCTTAGCAAGCATAAGGTTGAATAATATCTACAATTGAGCCTATTGAGAGAATGAAATGAAATGAAATGAAATGCTCCTTTGGATGTGATTACTAACTTGCATTCCCATCTTGTTAAATATGTTCAAGTCACTCCTGCACAAGCCTGCACAGCCCTGCCCCCCACCCCCTTCTCTCAGGCTTCCAGCAATCCCAGAAACTTCAGCTCCTCAGAGTTCTCTGTTCTTGAAACATTCTTCTTACAGCCCCAATTCTGAACAACAGCTTAAGAATCACTTCCTCTGGGAGATCTTCCCAGCCCTCAGGGATAGAGCAAATCCTCTAATTAATTACACATTAACAGAACTCCCTCAACTTCCCCCCAGGAAACCTCAGCAGCCATTACTGCTATTACTTATCCTGGCCTGTCCTTGCCAGGCGATAAGCCCAAAGAGGTCGAACAACCTCAGCCCTGCTTGCTGCTACATCTCTAGAGTCCAGCAAACAGCCCTGAACTTAATAGTTGCTCAGCAGCTATCTGTTGAGTGCACGTCTGTATGTGGTCCCTCAAAGCACTCTGCATTTACCTTTATGTTAGACTGTGTAGATGTTTATTTTGAAATTGACTACTGAAATTTTGGAGAAGTTAAATTCAAATGGGTTTTGGAAGGGGTCAAAATTGGGATTGGAACCCCAGGTTCTTGCTAGGAGTCTTGCCAAGAGCCTTTCTCTAGGCCCGACTGTTAAATTGACAGAGGAGGACCCCTCATTATTCTTAGATTTTCTTTCATTGTCCAAGGCTGCTGCTCTCTTCCCTCTGTCTGCAACTCACCATTTTCAGAGTCTCCATCTTTGAGGCTGGCCAGGTCCTCTTGTGTTGCTTTGACCTTGGCAGCATTTTGATCACCAGACCTTTGGCTTACTGTTTTGTCTTTTTTAAACATCCCAGAGTTGTATCTGGTTGATCTTTGGCTAAACACTTCTTGAGAGTTAAAGACCTCAACTTCTTAGTGATCTCATAAAGTTTCCACAGACTGTGTGTCATTCACAACCTAAGGATATGGAAGGAAACCCAACTTTAAAATGCAGTTCCCAGTGATTTCAGCCTGAAAGGTGATATGTCTGTTTTTCTAACATCTCAAAGTCACTGGAATGTGCATTGGCAATATTTCTAGACCAGATTTCTGGGGAACTGGCTCACTTGTCTAAGAGACACAGTTAGGGTAAAGACACTAAAATCTCAACAAGCCTCTTGGCTACTCCACTGCAGTTACACAGATGGCTTCTTTGGGGACTAGCATATACATTAGCTGAGATAAACAGGCATATGTCCTGGGAGAAGAGTATTGTCCAACCAATATTAGAAGCAAAACTTCTAAGAATGTCATTAAGAATATCACAAATGCTGTTAAGTGCTCAAACCATTGGTTTAAATAACTCAACATTCAGTCATTCATTCATTCAACACATTTCCTGCCTAGGGCCTGTGAGCCAGGTTCTGTGCTAAGCCCACAAGAATCAGACACAATCTCTGACCAGTTGGGCTGACAAACCATTACAGTGCTTTGGGGGAAGGGTTCCACTAGGGAAAGGAGTGATTAGCCTTTTGCCCTGGAGGAATCGGAGAGGGTGTATATCCTAGAAGAGGCTCCATTTAAACTGGGTCCTGAAGAATCCATGGTAGTTTACCAGCCTTAGGCAAAGGCATAGCTTTGAGAAAGAGCACTCCTCATTCCATCAGAACCTAAGTGCCTCCAGAGGGGACCTTTCTGTGGGCACATGACTTGGTTGTCACAGGTTGACCTTGACAACCATTACATTTAATATCCATGGATGTATCTGGCCTTTTCTTGGACTCATTCTTTTTTTTTTTTTTTTTTTTCATCTTGAACACCTTAGGGGGTAATGAGTTCCACTTACATGCTACAGGCTGTGTAAAGATGTACTTCCTTTTATTTGTCCTAAAATACTTCCTTAAATGATCACCAGCAGGGTCATTTTTTCCTCTTGATAATTATAGCATTTTGGTACTCCTACCTAATCCCCAGGCATCACACAGATAAAGAATTAATTTGAAAGGCACCATTGAAATCCTGGCTGGGATAACTATGCCCACCTAAAAGCCAAAATCCACCCTCCCTTACCTCCACCTTACACCCACAGGCTGCATGTTGCTTTTTTGTAACTCTTTCCCTCTCTCATGACCTCCCTTGATGTTAATGTTATTCTTTTGTTTTAAAAATAAAATCAGAAAATCAATTTATTAATATTCAAGGAGAACTAGATCTGCTAAGTGACTCATGGTAGCCAGAACAAGACATTCTCCCCCAGGTAGCCAAGAAGCATCTGAGCCTGAGCTGCTGGTTAGAAGGATCTAGATGTTGAATGGTCCCAGGTGCTGAGACCCTGGAGTGTCCATCTCCATAATAACGACACACCTGGCACCTGAACTAGACTGGCCATGTCCGAGGCCTACCTGGGACTCCCCCCAATAAGGCCTGGGATGGACCTTACCAAGGTGAGACTCTGGTGAGTCACCTGCTTCTGATTCCATAAAGATAAAGATGTTACAGGAAGAGAAAGTCCTTACAGGTGGAATAAAAGATGGCTTTCAGAACAATTCCAATCCTGCCCCAGAACCCTTCGGGACTCTGTTCTGAAACAGGGTGCTTTTAGCCAGAGCCATTCTGGAATTTTCAAAGGAAGGGACAGAAATCTAATCTTGAACATGCCTGGAGTAAATGGTCAGCACCTCATGTTTGACTTTTCCTCCTCCTGCTGAGAGAACAAAACCTGTGTGGTCTGCCCTGGGCCCTTTCCTGTTTCTCCTTTCTTCTTGGCTCACCTCAGCCTCAGCCAGCCTACCCTCCCTGGGCAATGTCACCCACTCCGCCTGGCAGGCTGCAGAATTGGGAGGCTAGACAGTGATCAGAGAGGCAAGACCGACCCCAAGTGAAGGAGAGAGAGAGACGGAAGGTGGGTGGACACAACTAAGATCACCCACCAATCTAAGGTACTTGATAGGCTGTAGGGCTATTCTTGAGCCAAGCTGTCATCAGAGGAGTCCTGGCCTCCAATGAACAGGCTGCTATACTCAGTCGCTGGCTGGGAGTGCCTATGGGAAGCATGGCCTCAACACCTGGGGATGGATTTCAGAGAGCAAAAACTGGGCCTGGGGCAATTAAATTCCCTGAACTTAGAGGCCTCTAAGGCCCATGCTTGTGGCTGCCACACCTGGAGTCCTCCTCACCTCATCCCTACCTGGCCATCTTCTACTCATTCTTCAAGTTTGAAGGTCACATCCTCAAAGTAGCTGTCCCAAACCTTGGGATTGACCCAGCTTCCCCGTTGTCATAACACAAGTTCTAGATCATCATCTGACTCCCTGAATGTACTCTGAACTCCAGGAGGGCTACGACTGTGCCTATATTATCACCCACCAAATTCATACTACTTGGCAGTCCTAGTGCCTAGAAGACACTCAGTAAGCATTAGCTGAGTGAATTGAAGACTAGTCATAGGTGCAGGTGAGACAGCTCAAAGTGTGTGACAGTCTTGGTTTCAGAAAGTATGCTTCTTCTGAGATGGATTGTTCTAGATATAGGCTTTATCTTTATGAGGTATTTTTAATTTTCAGGCTGAGTTTTCAGAACAACTGAAGAAATGCTTTGAGGGAAACATTTTGAGTCAGAGCAGTGTTCCTGAGTCAAAGCGGCCATCTCCCTGACTGCGCCTTGGAATATAGTCTGGAGCGAGAGAGATGGAGACAAAAGGATCCAGTGGAAATGTAGGCCCGGGTTTTGCTTTGATCACTCATGGTCTTACACTTCTTCCCTGAAAACCTGTATTTGTACTACTTTTCCTTGTTGGGTTGAAAAGAGCCCTAATACATAATAGAAAAGCACGTGATGTGATGAGCACTGGATGTTATACACAAGCCATAAACCATTGAATACTACATCGGAAACTCAGTATGTACTTTATGTTAGCTAATTGAATTTAAAAAAAAAAAGGAAAAAGAAACCTAAAATATGTAATAGACATGGGAATGTGTTGGCTAGTTCTAGGACAGCCCCAAACCTGGACTGCACTGTGTTGCTATTGTTTGTGGACTACATGTTTCAGGGCTAGGAGCATATGGGAACAAGTGAAGGGAAGAGGTTCACTGGGACATTAAGACACCCCAAGACGTTTTGAGGGGAGGTTGTGCCTTAGAAAATAGCACAGGAGTTCCTAAAAGGAGACTAGAACTGTCCGACTAGTAAGGAGGGGTGTATAAGCCATAGAGGCGCACTCACATGATTCTGCATGAGGTGTAAAAAAGGACCCCAAGGTTGCCAGACTCTAAAATGATCACTTATTTCCAACTAATACTCTTCACTGGGAAAAATGGGGGCAGTTCTTTGGTCTGAAGCAGCACTTCCTGACACAAGTCTGTCTATCCATTTAAGATGCTCAGAACTGTGTCCCTCAAGACATCTACAATGGCTCAGCCAAGTTGGCCACGGTCCCAGGAAACATTGCATGCTGCTGAGAGCCATGTGTGTTGGCGGCAGCTGCCCCCCTGCTCTGTGCACAGACCCATTCAACCTCCGCCCACCGGGGCTGACCCTCTGGGACCCTTCTCTGCTTCTAGAGCACACCCTGGGAGCCCCTCGGGATGCGAGCACCTTCCTGGGTCCTTGAAGTTGCATGGCGTGCTAGGAATGAACTGGAGAACACAGACAGAGCTGGCCTCGAGCCTTGACTTCCCAAGTCAGCCCTGTGACCTCGGGCTATTTCCTTAATGACCCCTTGTTCATCTGCAAGGGGAGCTGCAGCCTCCTCACAGGTCTGCTATGAGGATTCCAGATCATGTGTGTCATGTCTCTGGCGCACAGCAAAGGTCTAATGGATGAGAACCATTATTATTATTTACCTCCGTGGGGAGAGGAAAGCAGACCTGGAATGGGACCCTAGTGCCGCCACTCACTAGCTGTCTGAGGCTCATTTTCCTTCTTTGTAAGCTGGGGGAAATCCTACTCAACCTTCAGTGGTGTTGTAAGAATTACTTCAGGAAAGGTGCCTCCTCGGGCTCCTGGCACACAGTGGCATGCAATAAAAGCTATGTTTGCTATAAAAGCTATCTGTTAGGATTCATTGTTGATCAAAAACAGAATGAAAATTCTTGATGTTGGTTTGTACAGATCAAGTGTGTGTAAGCACAACAAGCCAACTTGAATTGTTCTGTGAGAAATAAGTCGTCTTCTAAAACAGGTGGCCTTACTTCCCCAGGTTAGGCCAGCTGGGGCCCTGCTCGGGCCCTGGAAGGGTCGGCCCCTCCCCCGCACTCTTCCCCTCTACGGGGTCCTCCTCATCTGTCCATTAGCCAGGAGACATTTGCTCCTCCAGCCTCAGGTCCCCTGAGGAGAGCTGGAGCAATAGGTCACCATTATTTTAACTGCCACAGAATTTTCAGACCATGAGACTCCCGTCTCTCTCCAGTCTGGGCTGGCCCATCCCCAAGAGGGAAGGAAGCCAGGAGGTGGAGGAGGTTATAAAACTGTTTTATATCCATCCTGTTTTTAATTGATTTCCCAGCAGGGGAAGAAAACTCGGAATCCTTTCTACATAACCTTTCAGTGTGGGAGTTCTCCTGCGGTCAGGACCCCGTGCGGACAGAGGTGCAGTAGGGCTGCATGTCCTGTTTTCTTCCCCAGTCTTAGAGGCCTGGCAGGACGTGCCCTCAGGGCTGCTTCTGTGTACCCCAATTGCATGTTCACTCAAAAGAGGGGTAGCCCCGTCTCTGCCCTGCTCCTCAATTGGGACCGATTCATCCCCGTCAGGTGTAAGCCTGTATGTCAGTGAGGGCCTCTAGTCCTTCAGACTGGGCCCATACCCTGTGGGAGCCAAGTCCTCCTGGGAGGTTTGTGGATTCCTGGGTGCGGTTAGGGGTGGCTAACGTTATATGGTTATATTTGGTCTCTCCAGTTTTCTGCATCTTGTTTCAAAAGCATGGCCCCCAAGATGGTGTGTGAAGTACTCTTTGTCAGGATTTGGTGGTTGTGAAGAGTGGCCACATAACACTACGGAGGAAAGCAAGTCAACGTGCATGTTTGAGACTTCCATTCTTAGAAGATGGTTCCACCATCCAGCCATGGGTGTGTGTGTGTGTGTGTGCGGGGGCAGGGGGTGTCCTCTGTGTTTATTAAATATTTTAAAATCTAAGCTCTGCCTCTAGAACTAAGAGGCAGAAAGACTTTGTGTAGGTTTTTATCCTTTTGAATTTTATACCATTTACACGTATAACATATGTGCCCATCAGGCACCCATGGACATACACACATACCGTACTCCACATACGTGTGTGTGTGTGTGTGTGTGTGTGTGTCTCCATATCCTACCCCTCGTGCAATCTCTCTACTCCATTGTCCATTTGACAATCCCTCAAAGGCTGATTTCAACAAGTCTTCTTTTCCCAAAGAATCAAGCCCTCGGCAGGCCCGTCCACCTGCACTAACACCCACAGGATTTCACGTCAGTCTTAACTACGGTTGGGACCTGCTCACAGACCACCAACGTGTAAACTCCTGGCATAACTGCCCGTCTCCCGAGAGTAGGCCTTGTCTCTCACCAGGTCCTTAAGGGTAGAGATTGGCAATCAATTTGTTTCTTTGGATGGCTCCCAGCACCTACCTGAATGAGAGAGCCAGAGACAAAGGCACAGCTAGGCCAGACTGAAGAACAAAGGCATGGCTAAGACAAAATGCTCTCTGGAACCTCGGGCAAGTACCCGGTTCAAGTTCTTGCCGATCCCAGAACCCGGGGTAGCAGCGAGAAGCTGCTTGTCGATGGACCATTACTTGCCTCTCTTCTGTTGAAACATCAGTTGGGTCTTTCCAGGGGATGCATTTTAGACAAACATCCTGATATAGGCACACATAACCCTATGGACAATGTGGACTAGGTGTCTGAGGGTAAAACTTTGACAACTTTTTTTTCCCCTTAAATTTAAAAATGACTAAACAGAAAATATCTTGCGAAGTAAGTGGTTTTAACCAAACCTTTCTTCTAAATAAGGACAAAGACAGCAAGTAAGAGGAGATGACCAAGGCGGTGAGGAGGCAGGTGAGAAGAGCCCAAGTGCAAAAGCCCTTCATTAAAAAGGCGTCTTTCCTGACCTCGTACAGGGAAACTACTCTTCTCTGTTGAAGATGGAACCAAACTGGGAAAAACCCTCCACCTATGGCTAACCTTTCCAGCAGGCACTAGGAGAGGTGGGGAGGCCCCACCCCCCAAAGACCCAGAGGCTCCCAGGATGCTCCCTCCGCTCACCCGTTTGGCTCCCTCAGCTTGTAATGCTGCCACAGGGAACTCCAGCCCCAAGCCTAGGCCTGTGGGCCCTGCCCTAGTTCCAGGCCCACAAGGCCAATAAATGGCTGCAACCTCTTTGCCTCAGGCCTCCTCAAAATGCATCTTCCAGGGACAGAGATTCCACTTGGCTCCACAACTAAACATGTGAGAATCAGTGGGACCCCTGCTCCTCCATCAGCTCCTCCAGTCCTTCCATCTCTGAATCCCGAAACCCAGAGGTCTGCTTCAGGAACCCCAAATCAAACCTCGGCCTCTTTTCACATTCCAACCCACATCTGCCTGGGATTAGCGGAACAGCTGGTCTGACCCTCCGGGGTCTCCCTCCTCCACTCCTGGGAACCCCCGAAGATGCAGTCAGGGTGAGTACGTGTCACTGCTGCAGTCTGAGCTCCTGCTTCACTTCGTGCCCGTCCCATGCCTCGGCTAAGCAGGGGTGCTGTTCTCAGGGACTCGCTGCAAGTGGGAACGTGGCACCTCCTCCACCCACAGCCATCACTAACTCCTCACAAATTAACTCCCAGTCCAGGATGGATGGCAGTGCTTCCTCAGTGTTTGGGGGATAAGAGACTGTGTTCCTTGGGCCCACAGGCTCTCAAACCCCAGCCTCAAGGCCATGGCTAGCTCTCCCATTTCAACAAGATTGTTTGGAATAAATCAGGCCAACACTGGGTGGAGGCCCTCCCTCAACCCCCCTACCCAGAGAACAGGGAGCACTGTCCCCTTCCTTCCCCTGCTCTGAGGCCATCTCATGTTGCCCCAGCACAGCGGCCCTGGGAAACTCCATTTCCTTCCAGAGAAGCCCCCTCTCAGGTTCCCCGGGACTCAGATAAGGCAAATGTACTACTCAGCTTCGTACCTCCTGCACGGTACTAATTTTATCATTGTGCGGGTGCGGTAGGCGGAATAACGCAACCCCCACCTCCACCCCAACAAGAGACACGCATCTCAATCTCAGAACCTGTGAATGCATTAGGTTCCATGGCAAAGAAGAATTCAGGTTTCAGATGGAATGGAGTTTGCTCATCAGCTGACCTTGAGACAGGGAGATTACCTGGATTATCCACAGGGCTGGCTTTGAAGATGAGGGAAGGGGCCCTGCGCCAAGGAATGCAGGGTGCCTCTGGTAGAATAAAGAGCCTTACAGCCTCGAGGAAGGAATGCAGCCCTGCCAACTCCCTGATTTCAGCCCTGTGAGAACCATGTCAGACTCCAGACCTACCGATGGGATACTAAATTTGTGCTGTTTTAAGCCACTAAGTGGTGACTTGTAATAGCAGCAAATGGGAAACCAATACATGGGGGATACAAATAACTTAGTCTAAGCCCTTACTTCAGGAAAGTTTTTCTCTGATTTCTTACCACTTAGTATCTCACTCTACAACTGCCACACTCAGATTTATGATGCCTTTATCATTTGTTCCAAGAACAACCTGCTTTGCTTTGGTGTGAATAAAGATTGCATCCTGGTGGTTTCCTGGAAAACAAGAGAATCTGTTCCAAAATTAATTAAAGTGCCCATCTCCAGAAACCCTGACTACAATAACACACACTTTAAGTCCCTCTTCTCCTGGCACCTGGATACAGAAATCACAGGCCACTCTCTAGCCATCTTCCTGCTATCCCACTGCCACTAGTAGGGTTCAGGCCAGCTCTGTCTCCTGCCCAGGAAACTGAGACAGCCTTGCTCGGCCTCCACTCCTCTTCCCAACATTACAGCTGCGAGAGCCTTTCTAGAGTTTGATCATCCTTCTATTGATAAGCATCCAGGGGCCCCCAGGCTCACAGGATAAAACACTGGGCTCTCCATGGTCTCTCAGGGCTCTGCATGTCCAGCCCTGCCCCCGTGTCTGGCCTCATTTCCAGCACACACAGACCTAGCGCCAGAGTAGTTCTAGCAGATGTGAGGTTGCGAAGCTGTGCAAAGCGGGGCCCTCCACTTCTGTGGAATCAAGTCTGTAGGATACAGCTGTGGCTATGACAAGTTGAGTTCTGTCCCCCAAAGTCGTATGTGGAAACAGTCGCCTCTGGTACCCCAGAATGCGACTTTCTGGAAATAGGGTTGTCGCAGATGTAATTAGCTAAGATGAGGCCATTTGAAGGAGGGTGGACCTCTAGTCCAACGTGACTGGTATTCTTATAACAAGGGGAAATTTGGACATTGATACGCACACAGGGAGCACACTGCACGAAGACTGGTCCTGCTGCCACAAACCAGGGAACCCCAGAAGCTAGGGGAGAGGCCTGGGACGCATCCTTCCCCAGTGCCTTCAGAGGAAGTGTCCCCCTGCTGACACCTCGCTTGTGGTTTTCTAACCTCTAGAACTCTGAGGTGATACACCTCTATTGTTCTAGCCCCCCCATCCCCACCCTTAGTGGCATTTTACCATGGCAGCCCTGGGAAACTCCTCAAGGGCCCTCCCAGTTATCAGGCCCTCGCCCCTGGAACGCATGGCTCCACACGTGGCAAGGTGTACCCTGAGGAGGGACAGGTGAGTGGAGAGAAGCTTGCATTTTCCGAGGCCCACAAAATTTGTTGAAAGCGAAAATGCCCTTTACGCTCCCTCATGCTGTTTCTCCACTGCATGGAAACCAGTTGCTAAGAAGAATTCATTAAAGGAGACGGATTAGTCGGTTTGCCCTCAGAGAGTTGGTTTTGTCCCCCCCTCCTTAGAGATAATGAGGAAGGCTCAGTAACAGCTCCATCTTCTCAAACCATCACATGTCCCAGGGAGAACAAAGCACGGCTTTCATCTCTTCCTTTGCTCGGGTGGCTTGCTTCTGCATGGTTTGCCCCAATCCTTGTGTTCTCTTAATTAAAACCAAAATTGACTTGACTCTTCAGCCCCAGTTAATAAGAGGTGAAGCCAGCTTGGCATGTCTGTGTTCTGAAAACTGCCCTGAGCAAAAAAGTGTGTGCGAGGGAAGACTCTGTGCGGGAGGAATGGTAAACATGAGCCGCCCTCCCCAGGCTGGGTGGCTCTCCCGCGGGGCCCTCCGGACCACTGGGAGGGCTCACCCCAGGCCATTGCCACCCTCCCCTAGGAGGCAAAGAGGAGCTGGGCCCAGACCCTGTTGCTCTGGGGGGTGAGGCTGGGGTCCAGAAGTGGGCCAGGGACCCATCAGACTTGACCTGGGGCCGCACCCTGGGGATGGTCTAGGTGGAGAAACACCATGTGGTGAGGCTGATGAAGTGGAGGCCCTGCTTGCTGTGGAGGAGGAGAAAGGGCTAAATAAATGGAGGGAGGGAGAGGCTGATGGGAAGCAGAGTTAGGGCTGATAGAGGGAAAGAGCCCTCCGCTGCCTGGCCCAGTGTCCCGTGGGCTGGCCTCGGACACCATGGTGGGACCCTCAGTCTAGCCCTTGTCCATTTGCCCAGCCAGAGACAGGCTTGCGCTCCAGACAAGGCTGGAGGACCAGGCAAAACCGTGCAAGGGCTTTGGTAGAGGCCGACTTGTCCCCCAGACGTCTTCCCCACAAGCCTGATGTGTGACTCAACTTTGCCATCTTTCCCTAGAGATTCCATCTTTGTCTTGGAGAAAATAATGAAAGCTAAGATTTCTTGAACGTTTACATATTCCAGGTGCAGTTCTAAATGTTGTTCATGGGTTGATTTAATCTGTACAATGGCTTTGTGAGGAAGGTGCCATTATCATCGTCATCCTCTCCATAGTCCCAATGAGGAAACTGAGGCATAGTGATGAAGGAACCCATCCGGTGCCATCAGAGTCTGCACCCAGCCTGGCAGGCTCCAGAGTCCACATTTTTCCTTTTGAGCGATCCTAATTCCCAAAATGAAAACCAGTACATCAGGAAATTTACCACCATGGCTTCCAAAGCCATGTGTTACTCCCTAATTGGGGCTTTTTTTAGGATGAGAGGTTGTTTTGAAGATAATTAATGAGAAACATTTGGAACCTTGGCCTCTGAGCACCTCCTTGGAGTCCTCCAATTGGGTTCACTAACAGCGCTCGCACTCTCATGCCTGCCCACACACCCCGCCCTGAGATGTGGCTGAAGGGCAAGAAGGCAGATTCCCAAATCCTGAGACTCAGTCTTGTTCCTTTGTAACACAGTATGTAAAGGCAGGTCCTATGACTGGCAAAGCTGTTACAGCAAGCACCAGCACTTAATTTTTTGGAAAGCAAATTAAAACACAGGCTGATAGAAAAACTAGTCTGCTCGTCATTTGAGGTTATTGGCACTTTTCTCAGGAAAAATACTATCTAAGCTACTAAAATCAGTGAGATTACATAATAGTATCATTACCAAAAACAAGGATGACCATCACAGTCTTCTTGGGCAACTATTATGTGTTAACTGGAAATTACTTGCTTCATTTCGTAGTTGGGGACACAGAGAAAACAAGGGTTAAAATGACTCACCCGAGGTTACATAATTAGGCCAATGCTCAGTCTTAATCATACATTAAATCACATAAGCTTCTAAATAAGCAGATATTTCAGACCCATTCCACCCTGCCGGTGAGGACCTCAGGTGGGTGGCTTCTGAAGGGCAGCTGGGCTTGAGATCCCCTGGCTGGTTCGTTAATGACAAGTACCCGTAGCTAAGTGTCCCGATCCTTACGAGTACCCCCCTTCTCTCCTCCACCTCCTATTGCCTACTTTCCCACTGTTATATCTTTCCCAGATGGAAAAGAAAAAACCAGATAAATGAGCCATCTCTGTTTTTAACTCATCCATAAAACCTTTAAGCAACATTTCCTGGCCAATGCACTGTCCTTACCTCTATTTTAGTACTTACCATAGTGCATTAAAAGTACCCCCGACCCGTGCCATTGAGTGATGCCTTATAAGGAGGTGACCTCACTTTATTAAGTTTTACATGCCAGATAACCAGCTCAGTTCCTGGCACAAAATAGATGTTCAACAAATGTTTGTATATAAAATAGAGGGTGTGGGAGTAATTGCTGACTGCACAAATGAATAGGAACAATTGGAATCTTTTACTTCCAGGGGCCCAAGATATTCTGAGGATAAGTATTCCTCTCTGTAGCAGAAAGGGACATGTGTCAGGATTACTTAAAGGACCATGAGGAAATCCTGGTCAACAGCACAGATCTAACTAATGTAGGAAGTTTCTCATTATGCTCCAAGCCCATATAAATTCTAGATACAATATAATGACAACACCAGCAACAACATTTGTTGTTGTTACTGTCATCACTATCATCATCATCATCATCCTTTCATAGCCAAAATCAAAACTAAGCAAAGAAAATTCCCAGGTCCCAGAAAAGAAGTAGGAATTCAAACCCAAAAAGTTGAGCAGGTGCTAAGAGCAAATGGTCTACAGGGATACCAGAAATAGGTGTTGGCATAGAAGATGAGTTTTAAGACCCAAAGAAGAGACAATTAGGCCTCAGGCTGGTTGGTGGTTAGAAGCAGAAACTGACCTCTTTGAATAAAGCTAAAAGCCAGATAAGGCTGTTTAATGTTCCATGAAATAAGGACTAGAAAGCTCAGCCCACTGGTCTAAGGATGCAGCAGGAAGCTGACCATCTGCCTAACGTTGTGGGTGGTAAAAAAGTAGACCTCTAGAAATCAAACTTCCAAAATTGTACCATGTGCGGGTGTTAGTCAAAATTTCTCCAAATCATAACTAAAGGAAGTTACAGTCAAAAAATAAAGATAAAAAGTATCCAAGAATGAACCCTGCAAAGGGACAATGAACCAAGTAACACAGATGCCTCTATAATATGGGTTCATCAGGCTCTACAGGAAATGCTCCTTACTGAAGATGAGCTCATGGTAGACATGTCTAATTACAAGAAGAAAGGAACTATCTTGAAATACAGTCAACAGATGAATAGGGAAAAATTTATATCCCATAAACTACAGAAAACAGAACAATATGAAAAGGGGTTTAAATCAATATATTCAAAATATTCAAAAAGTGAGGAAAGCTAAAAGACACAAAGCACTATAAGAACATTATAAAAAAGGAATATACAAATGCAACAAAGCAGCACGTTCTGATACTAAATACACCTGGAAAATGTAGGCATATGAGTAGAATGCAATAACGGAACACGTAAGGTGGCTGGGACAGGATTAATATACGGAAATCAGTGGTCTTCCTATATAAAAGCAATAACCACCTAGAACCTATAATAACAGAGACCTCATTTGTAATAGACACTACAACAAAAAGATGAATGCCTAGAAAAAATATAATAAGAAATATTTAAGATCTCTATGAAGACAACCCTAACACACTACTTAGAGATACCAAAGAAGACCTGAAAAAATGCAAAGACAAACCCTACTCATGCACAGGAAGATGTGACATCAAAAAAAGGGGGGGGGGAGTTAATTATCTCTAAGCTAACCTATTCTTGCTTATTTTTCAGAAATAGAATTTGTAAAAATGGCCAAAATTTTTCCAAACTTGATGAAAACTACATACCCACAGATCCAAGAAGTTCATCAAAACCTGAGCAACATAAAGACAAACCTCACAAAAATACATCAGAATAAAATTGCTGGAAATGAGTAACAAAGATAAAAAATCTTAAAGGCAGCCAGAACAAAACAAACACATTACACATAGAACAAAGATAAAAAAATTCTACTGACCTCTCAATAGTAGTAACAGAAGACAAAAGAAAGTAAAATAACATTTTCAAAGTGCTGAAAGGGGAAAAAAAAGCTATTAATCTAGAATCTATGTCCAGTAAAAATATTCTTCAAAAGTAAAGACAAAAATAAAAAACATGTTTTATTTCCGGGACACAAAAACTAGTTGAATTCATTGCCAGCAGACCCACACTAAAAGAAATGAAAGAAGTTATTTTTCAATCTGAAATAAATAACACCAGATAGAAATCTAGATCTATACAAAAAAAGAAAACTAAAGGTGATAAATATTTAATTTATGGCTAAATCAATTACATGACTAAGTGGCTAAATGTAATATAGTTATTTCTCATTTTTAAACTTTCTTTAATAACACATTTGATTATTTTTTAATATTTATTTATTTATTTATTCATGAGAGACACGGAGAGAGAGAGGCAGAGACACAGGCAGAGGGAGAAGCAGGCTCCATGCAGGGAGCCCGACGTGGGACTCGATTCCTGGTCTCCAGGATCACACCCCAGGCTGAAGGCGGCGCTAAACCGCTGGACCACCGGGGCTGCCCCATTTGATTGTTTAAAGCAAAATTAATAGCAGTGTATTGTGAGATTTATAGCAGATACAGAGGTAAAGTGTAGGACAAGGATAATACAGAGGCTAGAAGGGAGAAGTAGAAATCTACAGGTGCAAAGTTGTATAACGTTTGAAGATAGGTTGTGCTGAGTTTAAGATGGATAGTGTTAACTTTTGAACAGGAAGTCAGTAAAAGAGCTATAGTCGATAAGCCAATAGAAGAGATACAATGGAATATAAAAAATCTTCAATAAAGGGCAGTCCCAGTGGCTCAGTGGTTTAGCACAGCCTTCAGCCCAGGGCATGATCCTGGAGACCCGGGATTGAGTCCCACGTTGGGCTCCCTGCATGGAGCCTGCTTCTCCCTCTGCCTCTCTCTGTGTGTGTCTCTCATGAATAAATAAATAAAATCTTTAAAAAAATCTTCAATAAGTCCAAAAGAGAGTAAGAAAAGAGAAGAATGTTCATTCTTCCCAGAGATCAGTTGGGACAAATAGAAAACAAAGAGTAAAATAGTATATTTAAACCCAACTACATCAACAATTACATTAAATAAACTTGTCAAATACTCAAAATCAAAGATTGTCAACTAGACAAACCCAACAAGTGTTATCTACAAGAAAACCCACTTTAAAAACAAAAACTCAGAAGTTAAAGGCGGAGATGGGAAAAGATGTACTAGGAAGATAATCATGAGAACTGGAATGGCTATATTTACAGCAGAGGAAATGGATTTCAAGGCAATGATTATCGTCAAAGACAAGAGACGTTTTGCAATAAAGTGGTCAATTCATCAAGAAGACATAATCCTACGTGTACCTACATCCAGAAACACAGCTTCAAAAATGTTTAAAGCAAAAACGAGCAAAACTGAAAGAATTACAAAATTTCAACATTTTGTCAGTAATTGATAGAACAGAAAATCAGGAGAGAGATAAGAGAGCTAAACCACACTTGACCTAACATTTAGAAATCATCACACCCCAAAATAGAATAGTGCCTTTAAAAAAATATATTTTATTTATTTATTCATGAAATAAATGAGAAAGAGGCAGAGACACAGGCAGAGGGAGAAGCAGGTTCCCTGCGAGGAGCCCGATGCAGGACTTGATCCCAAGACCTGGGGATCATGACCTGAGCCAAAGGCAGATGGTCAACCACTGAGCCACCCAGGTGCCCAGTCTTCTTTCCAAATACACATAAATATTCAATTTATGGACAATGACACGAGGTCACAAGACAAATCTCAATGCATTTAATTGAAATTATACTTACTATGTTCTGTGACCACATCAGAATTAAATTAGAAATAACAAAAAAAGATACATGGAGAGCCTCTAAATATTTAGAAATTATACAGTGCACTTCTATTTAGCCAAGGGGCAAAGAAGAAATCACAATGAAAAAGAGAAAATATTTTGAACTAACAGACCATCAAGATCAAACATACTAAAATTTGTGGGATACAGCCAATGCAATGTTTAGAGGGAAACTTATATCTTTAAATACCTTTTTTACATTAGAAAAAAAGTCTCCATGATCTAAGCTTTCATCTTAAGAAGGTAGAAAAAGGTAAGAATGCAACTAAACACAGGAGAACACAGACTTGAGCCAAGACAGATTAAGCCCCTCCAAATGATTATGTGGATTATAACTAAAATACCGGACAGATTTAAAAGCAGCTACCTGGGGACTTTGAAAAAGAAAGAAAAACTGGCAGATTGAGAAGGGATGTCCAAATTTGAAGAAGCAACATTCATGGGTTTGAGTTTCCAGGATTTGCCCCCCTCTTTTTTCTCTAGTGCTTTCTACCAAGGGTAGGCACTAGTCATGGCCCATGGGGTCTGGAGTCTTGAAGGAAAACCTCAAGTCCATTGCCAGCAGACCCGCTCTGAAACAAATGCCAGAGGAAGTTCTTCACGCTGAAGGGAGATGATATCAGAATAGAACCTGAAACTCAGGGAATGAAGAAGAGCAGCAGGAGAGGATAAATATCTGGGTTAACAAAAACTATTTTTCTCGGGCACCTGGGTGGCTCAGTCTGTTAAGCAGCTGACTCCTGATTTCGGCTCAGGTTATGATCTCAGGGTCCTGGGATGGAGCCCAGAGTCGGGCTCCTGCTCACTGAGGGAGTCTGCTCGAGGATTCTCTTTCTCTTCCTCTCCCCACCCCCCACGGGCTCTTTCTTTCGCTCAAATAAATCTTAAACAACTATTTCTCTCTCCTTCAGTTACTTATAGGTCTGAGAATTGAAAGCAAAGATCCTAAGAACGTATGGCTCACATTTCTATTACGTAGATGTACTGCATTTGGCAACTAGGACATGAAGATGGGAAAGTGAAACCGACATGGCTGTAAGGGTTCTACGTTTTTCTTCAAGTGGTAAAATATTAACGTTGAGTAGACTGTGAAAGTTCAGGTATGTATTTCAAGCATTAGAGATGCTAAAAGTGTGTGTATGTATGTGTTTGTGTGGCCAAAAAGCCAGTAGATAAAATGAAGTGGAACACAAACAATTCAAATATAAATTAGTCAAATACACACTACAGTGGCTATATTTTCGGCAAAGTGGATTTTGAGTAAAGAATATTTCAGAAATAAAGAGGGACACTTCATAACAACAAAGGGCTCAGTTCACCAAGAAGATAGCCGAATCTTAAATGTGTGTGCACCTACAAGCAGAAGTTCAAACTACATGAAGCAAGGAGAATTAGACAAATCCACAATTACAGTTGGAGATTTCCACGTTCTTCTCTCACAGATCAATAGAACACTCGGAAAGCAAATCGGCCAGGATGCAGAAGATGTGAACGACACTACCAATAAACTTGACCTGAACAGTGTTTATACAGAACAGAATACGTATTCTTTTTGTGTGCACAACAAACATTCACAAGACAGACCACATTCTGTGCCACAAACAAGGCTTAGCGAATGTAAAATAGCTGAAAGCAAACTCTAGTCTCCAAACAGAATGGAATTAATCTAGAAGTCACTAAAGAAAGATATTTGAAACATGCTAAGATTTTTAATTCAGTTGTTGAGACTTTATGTTTATATAATATTTTTCAATTGTGTATATTAAAATAATTTCATGATAAAAATTAAAAGCTTTAACTAGCACAGAATGAAAGCTTGGTGAGAATTCACATAGTGATAGCCCCTCCTTATTACCAGGTTGTTATTGGGGACTCTGATAAAACCCCATAAAATGGTGTGGGGTAGATGGGGGGATGTGAAGAATCCTCATAAACTCTCAGAAGGGAAATCTGTAACAATTAAGAACATGATAGAATCGCCAAAGGTAAATAGAATCTGCAAAATAAATTGGTCAATTGTGCAATGTGCCCAAGGTTGACATGTTCTCCAGCATTTGGTAAAGACAGAAGACAAGGACAAATTTTGAGAACCTTGCTGTCTCTCCACCAGCCTCCCTGCCACTCCTCCCTTTGTTGCCTGCCTTCTGTTTCACTGGCCCTCCTTCTCCAATTCTAGAATTCCTGGCAGAGATTGGACAGAGTCACCAGGCCATGGGTAGCGTCACCTGCTTCTGCTCTGGCGACCCCTCTCCCCTCACCAGAAAATATCTTGGTCAAGCTCCACCTACGCTGAGCAGCTGCCACTATTTCAAGGATCTGGCAATGAGAATACACTGAGCCCCAGCTTTGAAAATTTGGGCAAACCACCTGACAGCTTAGCCTTGGTGCTCTTATCTGGGAAATGAAGTTAGCCCACCTCGCAGGAGCTGGGAGGATTAAATGAGAAAACAAGTGTAAAAATGCTTTGTTGGTGCCTCTCAAACGACTTCCTGCTAAAGACTCCAGTATCAGGTCTCTCTGGTATTCACTGGGGTCCTGGTCACTCTCCTCCACCCTCCTCGAAAAGGTGCAGGTGACCTGAGCCAGTGAGCCATGCCATCGTCCTTGCAGGAGGTCCAGGTGGCCAGCTGACCATGCAAATCCCTGCTCCCCTCCCCACTGGGGTAGTGCTGGTGCTGTCAAGTGGCCGATTAACCAGAGACCCCATTTCTTGGCCCCCTTGGCATCTGATGGCCAACAGCCTAGCTCTTGCCATCAGAATGTGAGCCACAGCTCTCAAGAAACGATGCTTTCTCTGCTCTTTTCTCGTGCCTGCCTAGCCGCGTATGAAAATGAGCAGACCCAGTTCATGGGCAGCTGACTCCCTGATCAGGGCCTGGGGAAAGGATGCCCCCACTCACAGCAAACCCCTGAATGTGACCAGCGCATGAGCACAAGACTAATATTGCTGATGTTCGAGCAAACTGTACATCTAAAAATATAAATGTGATGAAGCGGTTGACCGCATAATGGTTCAACGTGTAATTCCTAGCTCAGTCCGGGTTTTGCGACCTTGGCTAGGGTACCTATGGTCTATACCCCGGTTACCTCACCAGTAGAGTGTCCACGATAGCAGTTCCTGCCTCACTGGGCTCTTGTGAAAGCTAATTGCTGTAATGCGCACAAGCTGCCAATGACGCTCAATGAATGTTGGCCATTATTATTAACAGCACCGAATGACCAAACCTTTTTCAACGTTCATCAATTCAGCCCTGGAAAAATTTCTACCTGGGTAGCTTATTTCTAGGCGACTGTGGCCATTAAGTGCCCAACAAAATATTTTCCAAAGAAATTTTTTCAGGCCCACGGTAGTTTTTCCTGGACAGTTTGTGTGGTTTGGGTTTTCTTTTTTATAGCTCAAGCTAACTGGAAGGTTTCCAAGTCTCAAGTGCCAGGCCCAGCTTTTACCTGAGAGTCATACGTGTGGACTGAGTGATGTTCTTTTTAAATTTTTTTTGTATATATTTTTGTATTGGAGTTCGATTTGCCAACACATAGCATAACACCCAGTGCTCATCTCGTCCAGTGGCCCCCTCAGTGCCCTCACCCAGTCACCCCAACCCCCCTCCCACCTCCCCTTGTTCCTTTCCCAGAGTGAGGTGTCTCTCATGTGCTGTCTCCCTCTCTGATATTTCCCACTCATTTTCTCTCCTTTCCCCTTTATTCCCTTCCACTATTTCTTATACCCCCCCCCCCCATGAATGAGACCATACAATGTGTGTCCCTCTCCGACTGACTCGCTTCACTCAGGGTAACACCCTCCAGGTCCCTCCACGTGGAGGCAGATGGTGGGTGCTCGTCCTTTCTGAGGGCTGAGGCACGTCCGCCTGTGTACGGAGGCCACAGCTTCCCGACCCCCTCACGGGTGATGTTCTTGACTGGACTGGGCTGCTCACCTGAGCCCCCCGAGGGGAGCCCCCCTCCCGTCCCCACCCTCTCCGGTCACTTGACACCCAGCCGGGTTTGGCCCCCCATCCCATGCCATCCTCTCCCGCATCACAGCAAATTCCAGGGCTCGGGCCTCCGTATCCCCGGGGTTCCCAGCCGTGGGGGGGGGGTGCATTTCGGGGTGTCCCGCACGAGGTGTCCAGAAGCAGCTCGGAGAGGCCCCGGCGGAACGGGGCCTGGGGGGCACCCGCACCCCGGGGTGGAGGGAGGTCCAGGGGAGCCACGCGCGCCGGGACAGGTGGCCTCGCTCTCTCTGGAGCGCGCAAGGTTAGAGCCCTGCAGCTGCTCCCCCGCCCCTCGGGGACGCCAAGGCTTCGGACCCACGTGCTCCTGTGGAGCCCGCCTGCCCCGGCCTCTGCACCCCCCACCCCCGCGCCCTCCATCCCTGCCGCCCCCTGGCCTCTCCCTCTGCAGGGCCCATCCTCCTCCCCCCCCCGCTCCCTCACCATCACAGTCTTCAAAGCTTGCGCTTTCTCCTCCGCACCCAAGAAGCACCCAGTTTTAGGAGCTCTCCCGGCCCTGGGTGATCCTTTCACCCCGTCCCCTCTTCTGCGCCCCCTGTCTTTGTACTGGACTTTGCCCCTCCTTCCTCCCACTGCCACCAGCCCCTCCTCCGAGCAGGCCGGCTGCATGCGGCCCCCTCTCCAGAGGGAGATTCCGAAGGGATTCCTGTAGCGAGTTGACCCGGCTGGGCGGCCCAGCACCCCCGGGGAAGCCTGCACCCCTCCACACCCACACCGGCTCTCCTCCTGCCCTGCTCTGTACCTCTCACTCCCACATTATGCAGCCCCTTGAGCCTCTTGGGGCACACTTGCCTTTGTCCAGCACCCCTTTCCCCATTTTGCTTCTTTTTTATTTTTAATTTATTTATTCATGATAGAGAGAGAGAGAGAGAGAGGCAGAGACACAGGCAGAGGGAGAAGCAGGCTCCCTGCAGGGAGCCCGACGTGGGACTTGAACCCGGGTCTCCAGGATCAAGCCCTGAGCTGAAGGCGGTGCTCAACTGCTGAGCCACCCAGGGATCCCCCCCATTTTGTTTCTTATTTATTTATTTATTTATTTATTTATTTATTTATTTATTTATTTATTTATGATAGTCACATAGAGAGAGAGAGAGGCAGAGACATAGGCAGAGGGAGAAGCAGGCTCCATGCACCGGGAGCCCGACGTGGGATTCGATCCCGGGTCTCCAGGATCGCGCCCTGGGCCAAAGGCAGGCGCCAAATCGCTGCGCCACCCAGGGATCCCGGTGTTTTCATTCTTATGCCCTCAATTACCATCACATATGCTGACAAGTCCCAAATATTGATCTCTGGCTCACATTTTTATTTTATTTTATTTATTTATGACAGATACAGAGAGAGAGAGAGAGAGGCAGAGACACAGGCAGAGGGAGAAGCAGGCTCCATGCACCGGGAGCCCGACGTGGGATTCGATCCCAGGTCTCCAGGATCGCGCCCTGGGCCAAAGGCAGGCGCCAAACCGCTGCGCCACCCAGGGATCCCCATTTTGTTTCTTAAAGCAAACTCCCATTCATCCCACAAAACCCGGTTCGGGCACCACCTCCCGGAGAGCCCCCCCCTCCAGTCTTGGCTAGGCTCCGTCCTCCTCCCCATGGGGTAGCTCCCAGGTACCTTCAGCTCCCCCCCTCCCCCGGGCTGCCTGCCACTCTGCAGCCCTGGGGACGTTGCATCTTCCTTCCGGCACCTTGACCGGCCTTCTCTCTTGCTTTCCAAGCGCTGAGCACCTTGAGGACATAGGCGAGGAGCTACTCATCTCAGCCCTCCCAGCGCCCCGCACAGGGCCTCACCCCGCGATCGTGGGAATTGGGTTAGAGCTAGTGCCTCTGCTGCCTTCGGAGCCTTCTTTAAAATATCAAATCCCTGCCTTTACAGTGTTTCCACTCCCACTCCCTCCCTCACCCACGGAAGTCTGTTTTCCTCCCATGCTTCTGATCTTTCAAAGAAATGAAATGACTCAGCCACATGGCCGCAGTGCACTGGGGCCTCACTGCCCGCGTGCTCCCGCCTCTGGGTCATCTGACACCGCTGGCGCTCACCCTCCTTGACTTTCTTCTCTTGGTTTCTGTAGTGGACAGTCGAGCTTCGTGGTATCCATTCCGCCTTCTTCTGGGAGCAGCTGCTCACTTGTCCTCTTCCCTAGAGGAAGGGAAGCTTCCCTTCCTTATTCTCAGCCCTTGTGCTTTGGATGCCTCCATCACGTCTCCAGAGATGGGGGTTGATTTAATTCTAAACATCAGAGCATAAGAAGCCTTTGGCCCCACATATGAGCTTAGCAATGGGCACAGAGTGGCAGCGATGCCAACCAATCAGTGAGATGATTTTGAAACCTTTATTGGGACTGTCTGGGGGAGAACTGCTCTGGAAACGATAGAACTCCTGGCTTTTTTTTTTTTTTTTTCTTTGTCACCATAAGACAAAGGTTCCTGAGCCAACATAAGGAAGCAGAATAAGGTGAAAGGATTAAGAGTAAGTCCTAAAGTCTTAGAGCCCTTGAATGCATTTTAGTCTAGACTACCTTGCACTTACCTGTTATGTGAGCCAAAATTCTCCTTTTTGTATTAAGCCAATTTGAGTCGAGTTTCTTATGACTTGCAAAAAATAATAATAATAAAGAATCCTGATTAATTATGGTTATTATGATCCACAGCATCTCAGGCCCCCTTCTAGAATCTCTTTCTTTTTCTCTGGCTTCTTGTTTTCCTCCTTTTTCATATATGTAATACTGATGCTACTATTAAAAATTTCCACTTGAAGAATGCTTTATGGCTCACAAGCCACCTGTCCAGAGCCTCCACCCACTCGCTTTTAAACGCTTTTCCGTGTTGAATACAACCAGTTTTGTAGCTCTAATTCTCATTTCTATAGAATAACCCGAATTTTCTCCCCTAATTTAAACTTCTCCAGAAACTCCCACCCTAACTTTTCTTTCTTCAGTTTTTTTTTTTTTAAGATTTTATTTATTCATGAGAGACACACAGAGAGAGAGAGGCAGAGACACAGGCAGAGGGAGAAGCAGGCTCCATGCTGGGAGCCCGACGTGGGACTCGATCCCTGGTCTCCAGGATCACGCCCTGGGCTGGACACGGCGCTAAACCGCTGAGCCACCTGGGCTGCCCTCAATTTTTATTTTTTGATTCAAGTATAATCAACATACTGTTATATTAGTTTCAAGTATACGATATAATGACTCAACAATTCTGTACATTACTCAGGGCTCATCACGATAAATGCACTCTTAATCCCCATCACCTATTTCACCCATTCTCCCACGTACCTCCCCTCTGAAATCACCAGTTGGTTCTATGTATTTAAGAGTCTGGTGTTTTGTCTCTTCTTTTCTTTGTTTTGTTTCTTAAGTTCCACATAGGAGTGAAATCATATGGTATTTGTCTTTCTCTGTCTGGCTTAGTTCACTTAGTATAATGCCCTCTAGCTCCATCCATGGTGTTGCAAATGGCAAGATTTCATTCTTTGTTATGGCTGAGTAATATTATACACATATATATATGTATATAAATGTTCCATGACTGGATCTCATGGTAATTCTATTTTCAACTTTTTGAGGAACCTCCACACTGTTTTCCAGAGTGGCTGCACCAAGTTTGCATTCCCACCAACAGTGCAAGAGGGTTCCTTTTTTCCTCCACATCCTCACCAACACCTATTGTTTCTTGCATTTTTTATTTTAGCCATTCTGACAGGTGTGAGGTGACACCTCATTGTGGTTTTGATTTGCATCTCCCTGATGGTGAGTGATGTTGAGCATCTTTTCATGTGTCTGTTGGCCATCTAGGTGTTTTCTTTGGAAAAATGTCTCTTTGGGTCTTCTGCCCATTTTAATTATATTATATTATTATAATAATATAATTATATTATTTGTGGATTTTTTGGTATTGAGTTGCATAAGTTCTTTAGATCTTTTGGATATTAACCCCTTATTGGATATGTCATTTGCAAACGTCTTCTCCCACTCAGCCCCACTGCCGCTTTTCTGACCACTTGCCATTCTTCATTAGAATCCCACCAATACTTTTGGTTTATCCAAAACCAAATTCTTCCTTTCCAATTTCTCTCCAAATTCACTGCTCTTTTTAACTGCCTTAATTTTGGCCAAGGGGGATCCCTGGGTGGCGCAGCGGTTTGGCGCCTGCCTTTGGCCCAGGGCGCAATCCTGGAGACCCGGGATCGAATCCCACATCAGGCTCCCAGTGCATGGAGCCTGCTTCTCCCTCTGCCTGTGTCTCTGCGCCTCTCTCTCTCTCTCTGTGTGACTATCATAAATAAATAAAAAATTAAAAAAAAAAATTTTGGCCAAGGTATTAACATTCCAGTTTTCCCTAGCTGGAAACCCTGGAGTTTTCCTTAATTATTCCTTCTCAGTTCAGGGATTGGCCCTTACTCAACCTGGGCCATCAAGAGTTTCCCAAGACTGGTAGTAAAGAGATGCTTTCTTCTTCCGGGGTTGCTAAGCTGATAGGAGCTTTGAGGTGCTGGTAACCATCTTGCCTGCTTGACAATGAAGCCAAGTCAGACAGAAGCAGAGCTGAGGAGAGAGCAGAAGACACCCCATGGAGCCCTACATCCAGCCTTGCCTGAAGTCAGACCTCTACCCTGAATATTAGTTACATGACTTACTAACTTTCCTTTTTTGCTGCCACCAGGTTGTCAATTTTCTATTATAATCAAGGGAGTTGTGATTGATAATGGCTGACTTGTTACTTGTCTTAAGGATGCCAGAGGTGTCTGCCAATGGAAGACCTCAAATATTTAAGGCCCTACGACCACTGATTGGTTAGGAATCCCATGAGGGACCCTGGATGGGATGGCCTTAGCTGTTCTTTCAGACTCTGAGAACAAGAGTTCATCTGGGGGTTCGTTACTGAATGGGAACAGTTTTGTGGGGAACACGGACCCTCCTTTCCCAAACTCCTTCCTTTGGACATGTCTTCCATTCCACTCTTCATCAGAGCTGTTGTTGCATTCCCTATCTTCCCTATTAAATCCTGATCTCTTTGAGTGAATGTGAAGATTGTGAGCTTTTATTCTTAGCTCAATTAGTATTTATGGGAAAGAAAGAAGGGAGAGAGAAAGAAACAAATGGAAGAGAAAGGAAGGCAAGAAATCTACTCTTCATGGTATATAAACCATTTAATTGTGAAGCTCCATCTAGTCTCTTAATCAATCCAAAATCCCTTCTTGTTGTGTTTGCTACTCTTGAAAATCCAAAATGGTCTTCTATGTTTCTAGATTGATTTTTAAAATAGAACCTGTAGACAGTAGTGTTATGTAGCAAAGGTGGCTGGTGTGGGGATGCCCATTCTAAAGTCCAGTCCCGCCCTCTCTTGACTTGTCTTCTTGTTTACCTCTCTGTTTTCTCATTTTCTCAGTTTCCTTCTTTATCAGAATGAAGTGCTCAGGTGTACAGGACTTGAATCACAATAGTATATCAGGGGATGACTGCAGAGGCTCCTTCCAATATATTTAGACAAGGGACACTACTGTCTTGTCTAACTTTTCTAAGGATAACTTGATAATGAAATAACTGTTTCCAGCAAGTTACAGAAACAATCTGGTTAAGATAAGGGAAACAGAGACAACTTACAAGATACTTGACCCCCAGACACCAGAGGAAAAAAAAAGAGAGAGAGAGAGAGAACACTCTAAACACCTTTTACTTTTCATCGTCTGGGAGGTTTTTCTGTCTAGACATTTCCGAAGCAGTTGTAATGGTGCTGAGTGTAATTGTGGCAGGTCCCGCTGGGCCAGACTTCCCTAAAAGGGCTTCTACGTTAGACCAGGTTTAAAATAGTAGCCACTGCCTCAAGAGGATGAGCTTTCTCAGAGGAATGATGTTCGTCCATGTATCTAAGAATTCCTGTTTGAATACCTATTGAGAACCCAGTACGTACCACACGCTATTAAACTGTGAGGGAGAAGATGCCAAAACAGTGGTGTCTTCACTCTCCAGAGGCTTATAATCTAATCAGAGAGACAGGATACAGACACCCACCTACAAATTTCCTTTCAGCTGACAACCTGAAATTGGTTTCTCAATGCTGGCCACACATTAATATCACCTGAGGACCTTTAGGAACACTATCGATGCCTGAGTCTCATCTCACACAACTGAGTGAGAAATAGCTGGGCTGAGCCTAGGCATTAATGATTTCTAACCTTGCCATCCCTCTCGTCCCCTCCCATGCAGGTCTAAGGTGCAATCAGACTCCAGAAACTCTGGCCTAAATGTTACCTCTTCCTGAACACAGAGATCGGTGTGCCCTCCCTGATTCCCCCAACCAGAAGCAATGTATATTGATTAATTCTCAAAGGTTCCAAGTGTTTCCATCAAAGAAACACCCAGGAAACCTCAGATAATGTCTTGTTTTCCAGAAGACACAAGGACGAGGAGACGATGGCAGGAGAGTCAACACACTGCAGCCCTGGCCCTCACCTGGAAGGTTTCTTTACTCCGGTTCTACAAAAGGCAAGGTCCAATCAGCCGGGCCTAGGGGTTGATTGAGAAGTTAGAGGCCACGGTTAATGCAAATGCAGTCCAAGTCTTGGACTGAACATATATATTTCTTGGCAGCCACTTAACTGGCCTGAAAGTGCCTACCTTCATAAACTTGGGGTCCAGTAGTTATCTGGACCAACGGGAAGTACATTTCAAGTCACAAAACTAGGAATCTTTGGGAAGCAACAGAAGTTGACCTAGATTTTTTCCTCCTAGGCTTCCATCTTTTGACTGTATTCCCGACTGGTGCAGGTGCAGAGTCCCATCTAGCAGACGCCAGCCAGGCCTTAGTGTCCCAGAACATTCTTAGGCACTGACGATGGCTGACTGGCTGGGAGATTCGGGTTAGTCTTGATTACAGTAGTCTTTTATTTCCCTTTGTCCAAGGAAGCCCATTCAGCCAACCCTAATCCATTTGTCCAACGGGCTCCAACCTAATCACCAGGACTCACGGCCCTGACCTATCTCTGTAATTTCCCTGACCAATATATCTGCATCTTCTCACTGAAAGTTCAGGCCGGGCTGGGCTCCAGGCTCTACCTCAAAATGTGATTAATCCACATCAGAGCACGGGAGATGCACACTGGAAACTTTTTATATGCTGCAGGCAAAACAGGGAGACTGACCATAAACTTCCACGTAGTTATTTCCTAAGACTATATACAAGATGCTTTTGTTCAGAAGGTGGCAAGTTTTCCAAGACTTCAGAGGAGTTCCAAGACCTTACTCAGGACCTACTGATTTGGAGGAAACAGGAGCTTTTTCACCAATAGAAAAATCTAGCTCTCAAGCCCACTTGGACATCCAGTTTCAGAGTGACTCTGGCCTTCCAGAAAGGACCACAGCATCATAAACACTCACTTGATCACAAGCTGTGTTTTCTGGGAAGCACTGACACCTGGTGCTGTGGTCCCTCAACTGCTCGAGGCTCTGCCCTGAGGGGTGAGAACAGACCATTTCACTACCTCCTGCCCTCGACATTCCTGCTTCCTGGCAGTCTCAAGTGTCACAATCCAAAATGTCACTTCCAGGACATCTCTAATCCATTCTCCTCTTCCCTGCCCGCATTCTGAATGAAGTTGGAAGTCCCTTGGACCTGTGTCCCCCAGGGAGCACCCCCATTGCCTCTTAGCACCAGGACAGGGCACCTGCATTTCTGGGGGATGCATTTCCGTTAGGCCATGGTGTTTCTCCTCCAACACTAGCCATATTCTGGTTGGTTTCTCCATCAACATTCGCTCCGTTTCTATTACAGGCTGGGCGCTGTACGCTTCCAAGGCTGCAGAGTCACATAAGAAGTAGCTCCTCGGGGAGTTTCTACTCCAACCAAGAGTGGGGAGGGTAATGACGCTAAGGGCTGCTGGGATGGGGTCGCCAGAGCAGTCTCTTCACTCCATTCAGACCATTTACAGAAGAAGAAAGTCCTCATCTGACTCCATCTCAGAAGGACTTTGAAAGCTGACTTTTGTTTTCTTTCTCCTTCTCATCACGTGTTCGCAGAGCCCCTCGCCAACACACCACTGCCAACTTCCTGCTGCCTTCCCCTGCCACCCCCTCCACCCCCTCCACCGGTGAGGTGAGGTGGCTCTTCTTGTATGGCTGCTCTGTCCACGCCCGAACGTCCGCCTCTTTGGAGGAGGGCAGCCTTGGGAGTTGAACAGAGGAGCGAGTGTTCCCTCCGGTGAGAATTCCTCCCACACTGCTGCTGTGCGAGGCCCAGAACCAAACGAACCGGAGGATTTAGCACCCTTCTCCCAGCCCTCAAAGTGTTGCATTGGAATAAAGGTTAATTAAGGCAAAAGGAGAAAGATGTTCTTACACTAAACTTTCCAGCGAAGTCCCTGGGTGTCTCCCCTTGGGGGTTCAATCAGAGAGTGCCTCTTCAGCTGCCACCGCCACGGCCACCACCCTGCGTACTGACCTCCTGAGTCACCTCTATCTTTCTTCTCCCTCTCTCTTCCAGGAGAAGGTTTTGCGAGGCCCTCTCCCAATCTCATTTCAGTTATTCTGATATATTTTCCTCTGCTAAGTCAGCCTCTTGGGGGCAGATCCCTTGAACCAGGGTCCTCAACCGTGGCCACACCTACCTGCCACCCAGGACCCAGACCCAGCGATCGGGATTGGTTTGGGCCAGGGGCCGGGCAGCACAGGGTTACAGCTTTCCAAGTGGTTCTAAAGTGCTATATGTTGGCAAATTGAACTCCAATAAAAAATAAATTAATTAAAAAAAAAAAAAGCCACCACTCAGGTTCTCCCCTGCCTTGCTCTCTTGTCCTTTGTGCTCGTGGGTCATCATTGCTCATTATCATGAAGAAGGAGCCAAAGCAGGGCAATACCTTGGTTCTGGAAGGTAAACACTACCCCACGGAAGGAAATTGTCTCCCTCATTCTCAGCCACAGCTAAGAGCACTCTCATTCCTGGCCCAGATTTTATCCTCAACGTCACCAGTTCCCAGGAGAAGTATTGCCCATGTTTCTGCTTATCATTGTGAAAACATAACCACCCTTTTGTGTTCTAAAAAGTGACACTATGGAGCTGTTACTCCGTGTGAGTTGTGGGCATGTGTAGCACTCTGAGTGTGCCTTTTTCTATTTCGTTTGGTCTCTACTTCCCTCTGCCCATCAGTTTTTCTACCTTAAGAAAATCTTTGAATATGTTATAAGCTATAACTCAAATATATTTTTCATGTTCATTTGAGACTATTTTTGGTCCTCATTCTTATTTTTTTAAAGATACATTTTTGTCCAAAAGAAAACAGATTGGTACTTAGGTGGCCTACGTCCAGTTCATAAACGCAGAGTGACACAGAAGAACACTGTCTAGGAGCAAGCAGAGAACTTGTATCCTACAGCAATCAATTGCTACTCATGCGCCCTGAGATGCAAACCACTGACATTTTCTCTCTCCTCTCCTAACTGCAAAATGGAGAATAATGTTTTCATGGCCCGTATCCACAGCCCACGTTCATGGTTATAATGAGAATCAAATAAGCCAGTATTTGTGAACATATTTTGATTTAAAAAAAAAGAAAAGAAAAAAACTCCTTTTCATGGGCATACAGTGAGTTTGAATCTTTCTGTAAAGAAATTTTCCATGCTCATTCTCTAAACTCTCCTTTCAATTTCTTTGGAAACCTTGCTTGCATTTGTGTGATCAGAGCTCTTCTGGTCTAGAGGAGGCTTTTCTTTTTCTGGGAAGGCTGTTCTGCAGTCTGTCTGCCGCTCTCTGGAAGTTCCATTTCAGAAGGCAGCCCTGGGTAAGTTCCATCCCGACATCTGCAAATCACATCCACGGGGAAAATGTGACTCACTCAAGTTACTGTGTTAACTTTTCATGGATATTGTTCAGGGAGTAGGTGTTGTCTTTGGGCCAAATCACTTGAAATCATCATGACATCAGGCCTGTCACTGAAAAACTTACTCTGCCCCCACAGGAAGCAAGAAGGGTGGGTGCTGGGACACAGGGTTACTACGAGAAAGGCCACTTTAGTAGCCCTCCTGAAATATTAGAGATAAGGCGGTCAAAGGACAGAGGAGAGTGCCTGGGACATAGTGGGAGGACAGTAAAGGGTGACCAACAAATTATGGCATGCTCGTAAATAACCCAGTACAAAATAAAACACGTAAGGTGTCTCAACTCCTGTGGAATGAGTAGAGATGCAAATAAACCATAGGTAACGCTGCATGGATGGTGAGTATATGAAATTCTTGCTCCCCATTCCCTCTTTCAGTTATATCTGACATCACTAATTGGTCATCACGTTATCTGCTGATGATCCTGAATATAAACCCCAAATCCGATCCCACTCAGTTAAACCAGTGGCTATTGATTGGTAAATCAATCTAAGGTGCCAGTTGCTACGAAACTATTAGACATTCCCAGTATGAAGGTTTCAGTAACCAATTCATTCATGGCACTCGACCCATTACCCAGATCGCATCATTACATTAGCATCTTCCTCCTCCTCCTCATCTTCATAATTAATGTCATCATTGTACTTGTCATCATAACGCTGCTTTGAGCTATTTTCATTGAAAGGCACTCTAGTCTTGATGTGGCACCTTACCAGGATTGGGGGGGGGGTGCTTTCTTTCTATCCTTTTATACTTTAGTCATGATGGCCATACTCTCCTCCTTCCTGTCCACCACTTCCAGTCATAGCTGAATATATTTCAAAAAGAGAAAGAAGCTATGTGCACTGTCCCTTTGGGCATAGGGTTTTCTCTCCCTTATAGTAGTAAGATGATACCATGAATCTAGATCTGAATATTAATGACTTGTTGAATCCGTGAGAACAGACTATTGACATTGAAGTAGACTCTAGGAGAAACATGTGGTAGGAAGAAGTTCTACAGTAAATTGCAGAGGAATTCAGCCAAAGAGCAGAGAAAAATTGAAGGGAGGCTCCTGTAGGGAAAGCAACATCCTCTACCAAAAGAGGAACATATTCGATGTAGGAGTTCATTATCTCTTGATTTCTCTTTGGCCATTTGCACAGTTGCTTAGAAAGAAGCACTTACCAAGGTTTGAAGCCTGCCCCCCTCCCACCCCCACCCACCCCCAGTTTAGTGGCTTCAGTCCTGGGAAGCTGGGCTGCTCCAGAAGTCATCATCTAGGTGTATAGAGGAGAAGAGGAGGCTCCTAAGTGGCTTTCAGGATTTCTGGGCCTACAAAAACAGTGGACATAGTTCCCACCTTCTCTAGTGCAGGCTCTCCTAAGGCAGCTTAGAAGGTCCTAGATAACACAGCTGTCGAAGTTGGTGGGACCAAGACATGGCCACTTGCCCTCCTGAAGAAGATTCTTGGGAATCTATTTACCTCCATGGCAGCCAGATGAGGACTTCCTACCCAAGGTTCATAGCAAAGCTTCTCCAGTACATAAGTCAGAAGAGAATATGTTGTTAAGGTGCAAGTGGGGAGTAGATGTAGGACAAGGTGAAATTTTTTTAAATTACTTTGTAAGTGAATGGAATAAGATCCTAAATCGATTCCAATTATCCCCTGAACTCAGTGCTAGAGAGAAATAACGGACCCAGTTAAATTAGAGAAGTCCAAGAGGCCTTGATCCATTAGTAGATACAGAATCCTATATGAAAATGAGTAAAATCACTACTGAGCACTCCAGCCACTCGACTGGACAGTGAAGTGAACATGGGCTGAACTACCAGGAATGTAGGATGTGCCATCGGTGTGTGTCCCACGGTGAGCAGCCCAGGGCAACGCAAACCTGGAGAAACAGTACAAGGCTCCGGTTCAGAGGCATCTGTCATCTCCTGGTCTCAGCCATCACTGTGGCCAGCAGAGAGTCCCAGGGCATGAGAAGACCAACCCAAAGCAGGCTGTGAGTAGCCTCCCATCAAATACCTAAAGTCCTTTCCCCTTTCCCCAGTTTTGGAAAGATAGATGGTAAGGAGGCATTGGAAACCCTAAGCTTGCTCAAGAGCTGTCCAAAAGGAGTGTGGAAATGCAGTCTCTGAAATCCTAGGCCAAAAGGCACTATGACCTCCAACTCCAGCTTCATCAGGCTCCGTGTTCCAGATGTAGCAGAAATTAAAGCTTGGGGTTCCAAAGAAAGGAATGGAAACAATCACCTGTCTTGCAACTGGGACAAGATCCTCACTTATATTTATGTTTTGGGTAAGGAGGAGAGGAAGGTCAGCTACAGAAGGGAGGGAGGAAGCTGATGGTAAGGGGGTGGGGATGCGATAACAGTCTCACTCGGGAGCAAAGGGAATTTGGCTCTATAATTAGCTCTACTGCCTTGAGTAAAACCAGTCGACACATTCCGACACAGCGTGGGCCTGTGCTTCCCCAGCGTAATGGTGCTGCACCACGTCTGACACTGCCACCCTCTGTTCATCTCCTCCAATTCTGCAGGAACACTGTCGCACCAGGGTGGCTGGACACTCCCAACTTGTAAGGACACTCAGTCTCCCTGACCAGGACTAGGTGCCTCTAAGCAATCATATTTTCTGATGCTTTTTGATGTCACATCCTGAAGGAAGCTTTCCCTAAGTTCACCTTACTCTTCCTCTCACCCTCCAGCCACACTGCCTCTGCTTAGTACTTTATAACTTCTTGCCCATGTGTCTCCATCCCATTAGACGCTGAGATTGCTGAGGGCAGAAGCTTTGTCTTGTTCTTGAAGTCCACGGGGTCTAGTTCAGGGCCATGCCCAAACTATGATTCATCGTATGTTTCTGGAAGGGAAAAGGAGAATGGAATGACCACCTGCCCAGATTTGCTGGGACTTGCCTGGTGTTAGCTTGAGAGAGGCCTCAGACTTGGGCAAGCTGAGATAGTTGGTCACCCTGCCAGAAAGGAAAGAGGAAGATAAGGAGAAAGAAAGGCAAGAAAGAGACGGAGTCCTGTGTGCTCTACTTGTCTGCCTAAGGGGCGGCCTGCCTTGCTGCTGAGGTAGTGGCAGCTGAGTAACAGGTTAGCTACTAGGGACTGTGGGGACATTCAGTGAACTCATCCCAATACAGAAGCAAAGAGATGAGGGGTCAGACTTGATCCGGTCATAACTGAATCCTGAAAATAGAATTATTATATTCACTCAGGGAGCATCTGTTGAGCACCTACACTTTGTAAGATTCTGTGCCAAATACTGAGAGTACAGAAGTGAAAATAGGCCCTACCTACCAGGAGTCCAGGGAAAGCAGGGGATAAACTGAGGAAACGTCCCTCAGTCTTCCTGTTTCTCACGCAGGTACAGCTCTGAACACACAGTTGATGCACATAAACAGAAGGAGCAGTTTGTCTGCCAGGTTGGTCTACACGCTGTTGGGTACCTCGGGGATCCTAGAGGACACAACCTCTATCATAGGACGTCACCACATCCTCTTTTGCCTGTAAAACCGATAGTGCAGGAGGGCTGTTGGTTGGTTGGTTTGTAAGCAACATGCGGGCCTTCTCAGAGGCGTGCTGAAGGGAGCACCAGGCCCACGGCTTAAATTAGACTTGAATCATGACCAGGCAGGCATGAGGCTGGCAGGGCTTGCTGGGGGCTAGGCACGCACCGAGGGGATGTCCTGGGCAGACGGGGGGCCGGGTTTCCGCTGAGCTCAGGGCAGGCTTGAGCTCTCCCCCAGCTACCAGCCCCGCCGGCTCCTTCCGTGGCCCTCCAGTGCCAGCAGCCCAGGGACCAGGGGCCGGGCTGCTGCTTCCTAGGCCAGAGCGGTGGCACGTCCAGAGCTGTGCAACTGGATGCCAGGACGGTGCCCTGCCTTTTTTTTGCCTTACTCCCTATTTTCCATTCCCAACAACTGGTTGTGGCCCAACAAATACTGTTTTGGTGAGTTTTATCATGGCCCACAGAAGAGAGACACAACAAATGTTGAGTGGCGTTGACTGTCTAGTCTTGGTTGGTCTCCAACCTGCCCTCAGATTCAGCTTCCATGGATCTGCCACTGTGTTTATTTGGCTCTTGCTAACTGCTGACTGATTCTCTTCCCTAAACTCCTACCCCACTCCTACCCCCTATGGCACATTTAGAGAATGGTTTCGTTAATAGAAAGAGAACTATCATTCTCCTGAGTTGTTTCAGAACTCAGAAACCTTATAGGAGGCACTCTGTTTTACAGATCAGAGGGAAACAGACAAGGAATAGGCCTCAGAATTAAGATTAAGTCACCACGACTGTCAATGGTTTCTCTCGCCCCTCTCTTATCTGTTTATAGAATTTCTTCTCCCTTTTTCACCTCTCTTTCCCTCCCTTGTTTCTGGCCATGAGCTGGGGGGTATAACAGGGAACAAGCAGGACTTGTTTTTGCTTTTGTTTTACCTTCTGAGACTGCACAGGTAGTTGGAGTTTATTACTATCATAAGGCAAAGATTGAGAGTTCAGCTCCTTTACAAGCAAGGTCATAGATGAAGGCCTCCCCTCATCACCTGCCCACTGGGTCCTCTGTTTACAAAGTACTTAGACACGGTATGCTTAGCAAAGAGGGAAATGATGGGGGGGGGGGCAGACAGGAAAGCAGGAATGATCAGAAAGGCTTCACAGAGGAGGTGATACTCAAGTTGAGATTTGAAGAATAAATAGAAGTGTCCTATGTAGTTTTTTTTCAATTCATTTAATTTCAACAATCTGTCAAAAAATGCTAATAAACAAATATTGAATTACATTTTGTTGGGTTTTTCAAACCCTCCAACTGCAGACTATAAAAACATCTTGTGCGTCTCTCACTCTGACCACCCTGTTACTTTTCCATATATCACAGGCCACGCATAGATACAAAGCCAGGGGCCAAAGCCGGTCTGGTCTACTTGGAGCCAGTAGACAGGAGGGCGATGAGGCCTTATGAAGCACTTATGGACAAAATATAGTTCACTGTTGGGTTGAAGTTCTTCAATATAAAGAAGGAGGCAACAATGACCAAGACCAGGAATAGGGTGTTGTTCTAGAAGATGGAAAATGTTGCAGCGTCATAATCAGCAACTTCATTCTTCTTCCACAAAATTCTTTCATCTTTTTCCTTTCGAGACATCTTTCTGTTATCAGCTTCAGAGAGTTTTTGAGTCACTTCTTTGGAAACAGCATCCTCCCTCTTCTGTGCTACTTTGGGGCAAGATCCTATGTAGTTAAGATTTTAGAAAAATTCTCAAGAATTCATGATTAAGATAAACTAAAAACATGAAAAAGCAAGTTTATACCAGAGATTTAGTGTTCAGGTTAAGCAGAGGGGTTCTGCATACATTCTGTCCAGGATGGGACCCTTCCCTCCACAGATGCTCCCCCTCGCATGGGGTATGCCCATCGTGACTGCTGCCCTGGAGCTGCCCTAAGATCCCAGGGGCCCCATTAGTGGCCTTAAGGAAGCGAACTAACATCATGTAAAAAGATTTTCTGGGGATCCGTGGGTGGTTCAGTGGTTTGGCGCCACCTTCGGTCCAGGGCGTGATCCTGGAGTCCGGAGATCGAGTCCCACGTCGGGCTCCCTGCATAGAGCCTGCTTCTCCCTCTGCCTGTGTCTCTGTCTCTCTCTCTCTCTCTCATGAAAAAATAAATAAAAATAAAAATAAATTTTCTGAGCTAAAGGTTAAGACAAAGGATTTGAGGTCCATTCACAGTTAACTAGAAACTTCCACTAACTGAGATGCCCATTCCCCAAGCCGGCTGGCTCATTGGGGTTTTGCTGCATCTGGCTCTTTGTTTTGCTCTTTTCCTTCTGTTTGCTGAGCCCCTTCCTTTTACTCCGGATTCTGCGATCCTGTCTCTGCAGCTGCATTTTCTTCTCGTGCTCCCCTCTCTCCGCCCTCTCAGTTGTCAGTGCTTGACTCAGCCCGAGCTGTGTGGGAACGGGTGGGGAATGAATCCGTGAGGCCCGGCTCTGAAGGACTCGTGTCTAGCTCCTCTTCCCTTGCCTGGATACACCTAGGTCCTCCCCGGCTGACCACTCTCACTGAAGCTGTGTTTGAGGGTGAGGCCATAACCCCATTACTCCAGACTGAGTGTCAAAAGCAATGCACATGGGGTGACGGTCAGAGAGATTTAAGGCCCTGAAGGAGGAGACTGGAACTTGGACAAGACACAGCTGGCTGGTGGTGTGAGCTGAAAGATTCAGCCTGGGGTGAGGAAGAAGGGGAGGGGGGGCCTTTAAATAGCAGGTGGCTTCACTGTTTCTATAAATGAAAATGGTATATTTTCACTGAACACTGATTATGCAAATGGTCTTTTCTTAGACAGCGGCGTCCACCCATGGGGCCGCCCTCGAGGCTCTAGCTGGGCCTCGGCCTGCGGGTCATAGACCTGGTTGACTGCGCCTCGCCACACAGCGCCAGGAGCGCTTGCTATTTCTTTCTGCTCAGGGACTGTGCACAGGCCAGGAAGGAGGGACCCGTGGAGATGGAAGGACAGTCACAGGCCAGGAAGGAGGGACCCGTGGAGATGGAAGGACAGTCACAGGCCAGGAAGGAGGGACCCGTGGAGATGGAAGGACAGTCACAGGCCAGGAAGGAGGGACCCGTGGAGATGGAAGGACAGTCACAGGCCAGGAAGGAGGGACCCGTGGAGATGGAAGGACAGTCACAGGCCAGGAAGGAGGGACCCGTGGAGAGGGAAGGACAGTCACAGGCCAGGAAGGAGGGACCCGTGGAGAGGGAAGGACAGTCACAGGCCAAGAAGGAGGGACCTGTGGAGATGAAAGGACAGTCACAGGCCAGGGCTTTATTTCGTGCACCACCAGATTTAATCATCCTTGCCATTTGTGTATTTATCTGAGAGTCATTCATTTTTCTCTTGAGGAGCTTGAAAAAGAGACACATGCGTTCTGCCTCAGGGGATGAGGGAGGGTAGGGAGGAGTGTGCTGGGATGAGGCAAGCCTTTGAAAGATATCAGCAAGTCTTCTCTTTATAAGACAGAGCTGAATGGAATTGGTCTTTCTTCTCTTTAATTAACTCAAAAATCCCTTCTGGAATGGCAGAGTCAAGTGGTGGGAGACGGAGGAGCATTTAACTTCTAAGTAAATCACCTGCCTTCCAGCCTCCTCGCTCTTAAGAAGCCTAACCAAGCGTTTCACGGCAGGTTAGATGGTCCACTCCACTTGCCAACATCCCCAGGGAACCATGGCAGCCAGAGTGCCTGAGACACCACCGTCAAGGGTGAATCAAAACCTCACTGGCAATAGCCAAACTGTGGAAGGAGCCTCGGTGTCCATCAAAAGATGAATGGATAAAGAAGATGTGGTCTATGTATACAGTGGAATTTGACTCAGCCATCAGAAATGACAAATACCCACCATTTGCTTCGATGTGGATGGACCTGGAGGGTATGATGCTGAGTGAAATCAGCCAATCAGAAAAGGACAAATGTTATATGGTCCCATTCGTTTGGGGAATATAAAAATTAGTGAAAGGGAATAAAGGGAAAGGAGAGAAAATGAGTGAAAATTTCAGTGAGGGTGACAAAACATGAGAGACACCTACTCTGGGAAATGAACAAGGAGTAGTGGAAGGGGAGGTGAGCAGGGGGTTGGGGTCACTGGGTGATGGGCACTGAGGGGGGCACTGGACGGGATGAGCACTGGGTGTTATGCTATATGTTGGCAAATTGAACTCCAAAAAGAAAAATAATTTAAAATTAAAAAAATAATAATAATTTAAAATTTAAATAAAAATTTAAAATAAAAAATTTTTAAATAAAATAATAAAATTTAAATTTAAAAAAATAAAAAAAATAAAGAATTAAAAAAAAAAAAAACACTTCACTGGCTCCATCTCCACGCTAAGCCAGGGGATCCACTATCACTTCCCAAGAAAGGATGAATAATAATAGCTAATATTTATTGAGCACATACTCCTTGCCAGGCAGGGTGCTAAATGTTCTGTATCCATTAACTCATTCGATTCCAGCAACTCCACGAAATAAGTGCTGTTCTCAGAGCCACCAAGAAGACAACCCGGACTTTGCTCACAGAGGCATGGCGGGGAAGGGGCACAGCCGGGATTCAAACCCAGGCTGCTCAGAAGCCTACTGCTCCGACCACCACCCTGTGCCATCTCCCGGCACACTGCGTGTGAAAGGTTCGGAACACACCACCCGAGGATCCCGCTCTACCATATTGACTCTTGAAGTAAAGGCATTTGAACAATAACAAATACAAGAAACAAGTCTAACTTTCTTTCTTTTCTGTAGAAGCAGATGAGATTCTTTTTTTTTTTAAGATTTTATTTATTTATTCATCAGAGATACACACACACACACAGAGGCAGAGACACAGGCAGAGGGAGAAGTAGGCTCCAGGCAGGGAGCCCAATGCAGGACTCGATCCCGGATCCCAGGATCACGCCCTGGGCCAAAGGTGGGTGCTAAACCGCTGAGCCACCCAGGGATCCCAGCAGATGAGATTCTCATAGGAAAGCTGTCTCCCCTGTGCTGGAAGCAAAGGAACATTCTTCTCATCACAGATAAGCTGGGATGGAGAGACTCCTACACAGACAGACCTTGTTAAAATAATTCTTATCTTCCTCTAGTCTCCCTATGCAGTTTCCACAACTGCCTCTCTTGGTTCAAACCGAATATAAAAGCCAGTAGGTTTTGCCATTTCTTTGGCTCTCTATTCCTTGTGAAGGCTCTCGGGTCGCATAAAACTTGCATTAAATAAATGTGCATATTTTTTTCCTGTTGGTCTGTGTCAGTTTCTCAGGCCCCGCCAAAAAGAACCCTTAAGAAGGTAAAGGTAAAAGTCTGTCTCTCCACAACTGCTCTCTTCCAAATTTACCCACCCAAATTTTATCTCCCCATCTGTCTTTTCAGACTTTCCTACAGACATGTGGCACTGCAGTGCTGCCTCTCGCTGCAAATGTCAGATTTGCTTGGTCAGATTTGCTCAGCACAGGACTTTCTGCTAAGATACATCAGGGATATTATTACTTTGAGAAAAATGCAAGTGGAAGTTGTCTGTGATCCATCTGCTAGGCAATGAGATACTCAAAGGCTACCTGGTACAATGGCCTTCTTTAGAAACCGGGGTGGTGGGATGGTGGACAAAGAGGCCATAAAAGGAGTCAAGACCCATCTAATCCAAGCCCCTCCAAGACAGAGCATGTGTCAAGAAAGCATGTCATTCAAGAAGTAGGCTATAGAATATAGCCTTCTCTCAAACGTAAGTTTTATAAAACCATTTCAGCCAAGTGAGGAAAATTGATTTCTCAACATGAAAAGGTAGTTTTGACAGCAACCCTGGAAAAAACACTGGGCCTTGGATGCTCAGTCAAATAAATCAACCTGGAGGCTCAGCTGGATTTCCCAAGCAAAGAGTTTGCAGCTTCAAAACCTTCCTTCCCACCCCTCCCTCCCAGGGACAGTAGGCGGACAGACACCCAAGGGTTCTGGGAGCAGGGCTTGCAGGCACCTCGCCATGTGTCCATTCCCCACTGGGAGCAGAGGCAGCCATGCACTTCCCAGATGGTGGGTTTTGGAAGACAGGGCCTGGCTGCCCCCCAAGCCCTTTCCTGATCACCTGGCTTTGGCTGGGGGACTGGGGTGGAGGCCACTGCTCTGAGAAATGCATTTGCCCTTTGGTTGCAAAACATCTCCAAGTGATTGATGAACCAGTCCCAGCGAAGAAGAAATGTCACCGGCACCTGAAATACAGCCTCCTCTAGAAAATATTTCACCCTTTCAGGAAGCCCCATGCCACATGGACATTAATTACAACAGGAATAAGAGAGGATCAGATTCAGTTGTAGTCATAGACACTCGAGGCTGGCTAACAAAGGAGTCATGGTTCCATGTAACAAGATGAGAAATTTACTCACCATAAACCATGACCTTTGTTTTCCCCTTTGGCTAAATGTCCTTAGTACCCAATCCAGCCCTCAGCAGGGGCCATAACTCTTTCTCAGCAGATGGTGTCCGCCAGCCTTAGGAAGTCTGGAAAGGTCACAGACCGGGTTGGCCCAGTGCACACTGCTGGCTGGGTGCAGAGCCAAGTTCAGAGCCAGCCTCTTGGGGAAGCTACTAGCCTCGTTCAAGCCAGATCCAACTCTGTGCCCTTATCTTGTGACCTTGTCACCTCTCTAGGCCTTTGCTTCTTCTTGTATAAAAGGGAGGGATCAGTCCAGCTATGTGTTTTCACACCTTTGTTAGCAGTGGAATCCATTTTATAATCTACATACTAGAAGGTGCCCAATAAGACCTAAGTCAAATGCAAGTGGAGCTTCTTCAAGGTTAGTATAGCGTGATGGGCAGGAGTTTCACTATTCAAATTCCAGCTCAGCCACTTACTAGTTGTGTGACCTTGGACAAGCAACTTATTTGCCCAGCCATAGCGGTTTCCTCTTTACAGTAGGTCACCAATGCCTACTTCCTAGAGTGACAGTAAGGTTAGTGAGAGAACACACACACAGGTCTTAGGGCAGGAGGGTTTTGCTCCTATTATTCACTATTATCAGACTGTAGAGGGGTGGGAGGCCTCAAGTTTTACAAATTCAGTCCTTCCCCGTCATTCTCACGGCATCCTTCTTGTAGCACTAAAGAAGCCTTGAGAGATGCCCAGGCTCTGTGGGGTCTGGCCTGAGAACCAGGCCAGATAGGTGAGGGCTCCCCCAACTTCCTGATATCGGTCACCTGAGGTGCTTACCAGATACCTAGGCAACCAAGACTCAGGACGCAGGGTTCAGGTCTGGGGCTCTGTGCTCAGCAAGTACCCAAAGCACTACTCACCTGCAGGCTCTCTGGGGGCGACTCTGTAAGAGACTCCCGAAAGTCCTGTCAGCCCGATTGAGCCAGAATCCCAACTCTTTCATGCCTCAAGCAGAGCTTTGTGGGCCTGAGGCTGCTGGGGACACTCCGGGCGCCTGCAGGAGGAGCCAGTAGGGGCTCACCCCTCCCCGGGCCCCTGCACCCTGCAGCCCGGCCTCGTCCTCCACCCGGGGGCTCTTGCCTGCCCTCTCAGCCTCAGCTGACTTTCTCAGCCCTCACGTGGGCCCTGCAGAGCTCAGGTCTCAGGTCCCTGGCCGGCCCTGCTCTGCTGCTGCCAGCGTCCTGGTGGGACAAGGTCACGAGTGGGGTCAGTATGCGTTCAAGTGACAAATCTACGGAGATGCTCTTTTCTGCCCAATCTGTCCTCTCCCCATGGGTCAATTTGGCTGCACTTTTATTTTGAAATAAAAGGACCTAGAAACAAATGAGCAAACACCTTATCATTGAGAACCATCTGCAGAAATTCCCACGGAGCAGCTCCAAGGTCAAAGCTCATCTGTTCTTCACACAGAGCAGCCGGCAGGCAAGCGGGACGGGAGATCATGGGATCAGAAGAAATTGAGGTAGAAGTGAGCACTTCTTTTCCATCAAATGCAAAAGTCAAAGATTCTCTCTGCAAGCCCAAGTCTTAAAACTAAGCACATTTGTGTATTTTGCAGAGACAACAATGACGGTGCTGAGTTGGCTGCGGCGGTCAGAAAAAATCAACAGCAGCCCTGGGACTCATGCTTGGCTCTTTCCTTCTCTTCGATCCCAGATTTTCATTTTTCAAAAAGCGCCATCTGTTCTTTTGGTGACTTTCATGGGGAAAAAGAATAATTTTAATTCTTGCAATGGTGTATTTTCTCTCCTTCCTTCCCCCAGCCTGAACCCCCCTCTCTGTGGAGGTAGAGGGGAGGGAGGGGGTCAGAGCTGAGTTTCTGCCAATACTGCGTGGGCCTAACTCCCACCACGAGATGATGAGCCCTGTGATGCCAGGCTACTGAGCAGTGTGACGAGTAGGATACCCGCTGGGGTTGGCTTTAGGGCGCCTGCTGCCCTGCCTGTCATGGTGGAGATGTCCTATATCTGCACTGCCCAGTGGAGGAGCCACTGGCCACATGCTTAGTGAGTCATCGAAATGTGGCCGGTGCAGCTAAGGAACTGAATTTTTAAGTATATCTATTTAAATTAATTTAAACCTAAGTCTAAAGCTAAATAATTCAATATATGACCCAGTTTAGGGGATTAATTGTGTGTGGGTTGGGGGACGGTGCCAGGGAGGTGGGCAGTGCTAGCATCCTACGGCAGCAAGCTTTGACCCCCTCCTTCCTCTCTTGGTCTCCTCTTGGTCCGTGGTCCTCCCACATTCCACCAACAACTGCCCAAATGGCTCATGAAGCAGTTTCCTTCAACATATGGCCCTTTAGCTTTTTTTTTTTTAATTATTGTAGCTTCAAGCTACTGTTGTCATTATGTGGGCTATCCTGGTCTAACTATACTCTTTAAGATTTCTAGCATTAAAAAATTAAAATTAAAATAAAAAATTTTCAAAGCACTCCATCAAAAAAAATGTGAGGCCAACTTCCAGCCCAGATAGAGAAGGTGACACCGTCCTTTGGAAACGTCTGCTGTGGCTACAGGCACAGGAGAAGTGGTGGTTCTGCTTCTTGGGTTTGCCAGTCTCACAATTAGTCCCTGTTGTGGCCTTGCTTCACAAACCAGTGAGCCGATTAACTTGCACATATCCAGTATATTCCATATGGGCAGTATAGGGGCTATATGGTTTGATTTATTTTATGAGGGAAGCCTCTTATTTTCTTCTCTTTTCCCCTAGTGCTTGCCTACCTACCTGTTCAACCCACCATCATACACCCAACCTCAAGATCTGCGACATTTTAAGGTCTCTTGGCAAAACACTAGTAAAATATATAAATAATTCATATAAAGTTAATCTGTTATTTTAAAAGACTAAACTAGGCCAGCCAGATTGAATTAGGGAAAGAAAACCGACCTTTCCTACAAGTCTGCCATTCTGGTCTTAAAGAAAACAAAGCAATGGACTCCTGGTGGTCTCCGACTCAGTGTCATTATAGGGCTTTTAAAAAGAGCTCAGCGTTCAATGATGGCCTCGGACACTCAGGCCGACAGGAAAGGGGCAGGTCACATTTTACAGATGAAGAAATGAAGGTCCAGGGCACATGCCTTGCCGATGGTCCTGGGTTACTTCGGTGCTTAGAGCATGTGGAGAATTCAGGAGCCCGTCTGGTTGAGGGGTGGGAGGGCCTTCTCGGAGTTGACCTGCACCAGGGGCCTTTTTACGGAGAAGACAGAGGAGAGCCCACATCCGTCTCAGAGAACATGCTGTGTCTGTCACATTTTAGCCCCGGAGTCCACTTTCTCTCTACATCCGTTGGGGCCCTCTGGAGAGGGCATATAGACCACCGATGTGGGACCCAGTGGTAATGGCGCCGAGGCACAGTCCCCAGGGGATCCACAGGCAGGCAGCAAAGAAGGGCCCGGGGGAGAACTAAGGCCTCTAGTGGGCCTCTAGTGGGAGCCACCACAGTTGCTCCCCCAAATACGGAGGACCAGGAGGTGCATTTATTCAGTTAGAATTGGGCTACGATGTTTCATGGGACTTGTCTCTTGCTGATGGGCCAGTGAGGCTGAGGGGAACCAGACCACACGGTAACAAGCAGACGCATGAAGCTCACCTGTAGATGTGGTGCGGGTCCCCACGCCTGGTGCAGGGCAGGCTCAGCTGGGGAAGCGTGGGAAGGCCGCACTCCGCCGCAGCCCACTGACGGGAATGACGTGTTTTTCAAGAGAAGACCACATCTAGGGTGTCTTACTAATGGACCCAGAAAGACCCTGGAAGAGCAAGCGTGCCCCCAATACATTCTTTTTGGCTACCAGACTGATGAGAAGACGGTCATGGCAATGAAACCACCCGGCCTGGGCCCCGTGCCCTTCCGGTGGGCAGTGAGGCCTGGAAGGCTGTCCCCGTCCTGCCAGGGAGGCTGACAGGCCTCCCAGCTCAGGATACTCGACAAATACTTGTTAGCTGATTACCTAATTTTAAACTCTCACGCAGTTACATTTTTCAAGGAAATTTGGCAAAGGAAACCAAGTAACTATTTTTGGCTTCTCTTTAGGTTACACTTTATTCCACACAATTTTGAGCCAATACAGTACGAATATATAATTACATATGGGGTAGTTTTAGCAACTCCGCAGAAGATAAACTTCCTGCCACTGGTATTTATGTTCTGATGCAAAAGACATCGAAAGGAGGTATTAGTGAACGATTTACAGTTCTAGACGTTTTACCCTCAATCTATATTTGATTTTCTCTTTACCTCTTTTCATGTGTTCTCCTTTTCCTGTGAAAAGCACGGCGGGGGGAGGTGTGAGTGGCACAGCAGGATCTAGGGGTGTTTCTTCTGCCCCAGGGCTGCAGTGGCTCTGGAAAATCCTTTCCTCGGGGCCCCTCATACAGCTACAGTGAATTAAGGAGCATGGAAGAAATGCCATAAGGGTCAGAGCGAGCCAGGAGTCTGTAGGGGCGATGCCTAGGACAAGGGGTAAGGGGAGCTCTGGACCTTCAGACACCTGGCTCTTCACCCCCCAAGAATAAATGGCAGCCCTTGAGGTGGGAGCCAGTGCCCAGGAGAAGCAGGTGCAGCCCCCGGAACCTGTGTCCATAGAAATTTATTGTCTGCTCTGTTTCCTCTCCATCTCCTTTGTCTTACACCTGACTCCAAACATAAAAACTTTGCATTTTCATGTTATCCTACACATTCTTCCCTTTAATTTGATAGTTTACAAATACTATGTCATTGTTAGCTTCATTTACTAACAGGTTTTTAGCTCTTGGGTTTTATTTCGATCATGTATAACTTCGTCTTTTATGGTTTTAATCTCTCACTGGAGTTCAGCCATTTCTCTGATTTTAAATCTCATCTAGCTGTAGCTTCTCTTAAAAAAAAAAAACAAAAAAAAAACCTCTTAATATTCTTTTACTGGAATTGTAATTTTTCTCCCTACTTCTCAGACACAAAATTTCTTGAATTTTATTTTAAATTGTATTTTTAAACCTAGTTTACTTTAGTTATTTTTTTCCTCTTTTATTTTTATTGAAATTTCGAACAAAGTTGCTCATTTTAAACTTACTTTGAAATGCCTTTCATGTTTAAGATGGCTGGTTTTTAAGCCCATCTTAATCTTCTCAACCTTTTTTACTATTGAAATGAAATCTTCTTTATTACCTTTCTGTTCTTCTTCTGTATTTTTTATTTTCCATGATTTGTTTTTCAAATGGTCAGCAGAAGGTGTAGCCCCAGGAGTATTCATAGTGGAGAGCACCTCCCACCCCCCACCCCCGCCTCAACACGCTCCCCATGGACAGGTTGGATGGAGGTCCCCTTCCCTCCTGCTGACCCTATGGGCTCCTCCCTATTCTCTTGATGAGACACAACCCAGTTGAAAGGTCATTTGGAAAGACCCTCTCCTCTATGGACTGGACAGATGCAAGAGTTAATCCCCATCCTGCCTCCAGGCAGTAAATCTCTTTGCACAGGTGGAACCTCAGGCAAAATGACTGTGTGGGGCTGCATCTCTGCCCTCTCATGCTCCAAGGATCTTTGAGACCTAGCTGAGAGCTGTGCATTGAAGCTTCTCCAAGCTTCCCCTTTCTTTTCTGCTCTGCCAGGGGAACAGGATGCCACTCTGAGATCAGACTGCCCAAGACTCCTGGATCAAACCTCAGAGCCCTACTGGCCTGATGAGAAGCCAACAGTACCCACTTTGCCTTCAAATCTCCTTCAAGTCCCTTTGGAACACCAGAGGGCACTGTCTTCCCCAAGATGGGTGTGTCCCACTATTACATAATCCAGCACTCCGCACTCCCACCTGTTTTGGGAAAGGGTATCTTTGTTACCAGTGAGCTCTACCCTAGTGCAGCTGACCTGGCTCAGAAATCCTAAGAGCCCGGTTAATTCTAGAAACTATTTAAACATAAACCGTTGTAGCTTAGAGGCACTTGGCACACCAGATCCTGGTGAGTCATCTTATCAGGAAAAGCCCAACCAAGTTCTGCCCTACAAGCTTCACCCAAAGCCCCCAGTTAGTTTTGAGTATGAAATAAGAGAATCTGCACCTCAGTGGAGTAACAGGCAAAGAATACAGTGTGATTGGGGCATATTTAGGCCCTAGAATTCTCTCCTTAACCTGGGTAGACATCATCTCGCTGAGGAATGTCCATAGAATCCACTTTGTTTTGGTACATTATTCTCCAGGGAACCAAGAACTTTTTCTTCCCAGTAAACATGCCATGTTTGCACTTGCCACAGTCCAATCTGCTTCTGTCTGTGGTTCTGAGGAGTGAGCACATGCTGTTCCTTTCCAGAAAACTCTCCTGCCTATACCCAAGGAGCAAGCAGATGGATTAGAGTGGGGTGGGGATCCATGGAACTGGTGCCATAAAAAGCTCTCGACAGAAATAAAACCTTGTCTTTCCTACAGCACTTAATACTGCCTTTCACACGGCAGATGCTGATTAAAATGTGTTGCATGGCATTGAACCCAGGCCAAAGCCTTCCCTTGCTGCCTCTGGGATGGCTACATGGAGATCAAGGTGAAGCGTGGCATCCCCACCAGTGACGCTTCCTGGCCTCCAGAGGAAGCTCAACGTTCTTTCAATCCTGAGCACTGGGGTAGAGAGAGACGAGAAGGAGGTACCGGGAGGAACCTCAACCAGCAGTCTCTAGGCATCAAGACAAATGCTCAGCCGGCCAGCTTCCTGGGCACCGCTTTGCCATCGTGCCACCTCGCCACTGGGAGTTGAGAGTGGGCAAAGGGGAAAGGAGCCATGGATGGTCCCAGCCTACTGGGGCTCTAGGCCATTTAGGGGCGCCTCTCTCCTCCATCAGTGAGCCTTACCAGTCAGGGCACTACATTGGGTTTGGCAGCAAAGGTCTGTAACAACGTTGAGCCTCGCCCTCTATACTTGTTCTCCCAGGAGAATGGACTGGACAAAGAGTGGCAGGAGAGGCGTAAAGGACAGATAATCCTCAAATTCAGAAGGTACCTTACCTTGTAATTCAGTTTGGGGCCTGTGTCGGGATGGGCACCCTCAGGTGCTCTTCGTGGTTCACTCCATTGAATTACTTTTTTTAGGAACAATATGGTCACATGACACTGACACTTTCAAAAAGTTAAAATCCTGGATTCAAAGGCCAGTTCTTAAAGGGGTGGAAATCATATGTGGAGCAAAGACTTAGGTACTAAGGAAGTACCTTGGTACTTAAGTACTTAAGTATCACCACATTATCTATGATACTAAAAATCAAAACAAACGGAGAAAGAGAACTTAAATGCCAAGAGCTAGAGATGAGTTAAATGCATTCTCCTTCACTTGGATGATGGACTATTTTGCAGTCCTTGTACATCAGGTTTTCACTACCTATTGATTTGAAAACATGTTCTAGAAGAATCCTTACTTTGTGAAACAATTGAAATTTACCACATTTCCTCATTTCTAAGATGCTGGCAACTGAGAGAGGCACCAGGGGCCTAACAAAAATCTTTTAGGAAAAAATAATATCACATTAAACACATATAAATTGTAAAATACATCCCAATTTGAATGAGAAACATTAAAGGGTGAGAACTATGTGCCTTAGAATAAAAACTATATATAGAGTATCTCTGGGATCGCTGATGATTTGCATGTTATTCTTTATGCATTTTTCTGTATTTTTTCAGTCTTTAATAGCAATCATAATTGAGTTGGGGGACCTGGACATGTGTCTGCTCTCTCCTGCCATGTGAAGGTGAGTGCCACTGTGGTTTCGCTCTGTCCCTGACTCCCTCTGCCCAGGGAGTCACCAGACTGGTGGGTTTAGAAGAGACACTAGACTTGCTAGCCCCTGACATTCCCCTTGCTACAGAGAGCCCACCATCTGGTCCAGAGCACAATTTCTTTTTTTTTTTTTAAAGATTTTTTATTTATTTATTCATAGAGACAGAGAGGGAGAGAGAGAGAGGCAGAGACACAGGCAGAGGGAGAAGCAGGCATCATACAGAGAGCCTGACGTTGGACTCGATCCAGGGGCTCCAGGATCACGCCCTGGGCTACAGGCGGTGCTAAACCGCTGAGCCACCGGGGCTGCCCCAGGAGCACAATTTCTAGATTGCCTCAACTCGTGGGCAGAAGATGGGAGGGCTGTCACTTGGGGGGTTCGGTTCGGTTCTAGGATTCAGCATTAGGAAATGCTGTAGTCTGCAGATGCAAGTCCCATCCTCCAATATCAACAGTATCCATGATATTTACCAAATGCCTACTTTTTGGGCTTCACTTCTCAGTTCAAAACCCAGGCATGGAAGAGAGGTGCCATATTGGATCCTCCCAAAACAAACCTCCAACAAATAGGCTGAATTTTATAGTAAAAATAGTTGCACAAAGAAGAAATCTAGCCCAGCAGGACCCCACCCCCTGGGAATGACGCTCCCCTTGCAGGGAGCTCTGTGTGGGCTCTGGGGAGGGGAGAGGGGCTAGGGCACTCAGGACAGGATTTTCTGAGGACGATAGAACAGGTGAGAAGCCTAGGTCAGGTCTGCCCTCTGCTCTCCTCTTCTGTAGCAGCATCTCAGTTACAAGATGCCCCTGAGAGAAGAATCTGCTTTTCCTCCCCTGGCAGCATCTCTTGGTTGCTAAGCAGATCCCTTGGGTAACTATGTGGGCATAAAACCTTTGCAGAACTGCCAGGAATCTGCTTCACCCAATTGTCAAAGTGAAAAATGAAATCATTCCTCTCACCTGTCACTACTTTGCACAAAGCTTCCATTATTGAATGGTGATGGCCCAGAATGTGATTCTCACCTACTTGCCGGAATATAAATGAGTTTTGCATATTTTACCCCCAGGAGAGTGGGAGGGGAGAGAGTGTGGGGATCTCTCCAGCTGATACTCTTGTGAGTCAGTGATCAGGGAGTAGCAGGTAGGACACACCAGCCATGTCTTCTGCCCTTGGAAAAATGGTGCTATAAGCAGGTGAAGACCTACCTGATTTAGAGGAGGCTCTCCTTGGGCCCAGAGATGTCCAGGAACCCCTCTGATGCGAGACCTACTGAATCAGAATCAGAAACAGGATTTCAAGGGGTGAGGCCAAGACATTTCTGCCTTTTAAAGAAAGTCCTTGGATGATTCTTATGTGCACTCTGTGCTTTGAAGTCTGAAAACCGCTGATTTCTCTTGCTTATACAAATGAGTGCAATAAAATGTTATAGGCGTTAGGATAAATGTACTCCCAGGACGGAATGAGCCACTATTAGATGGATGGTCACTTGTAACTGAGAGTGCAAGGAAAGTGTTGCTTTGACTCTTGAGGGATGAGTAGACAGATAGTAGGTAGAGGAGGAAGGGGAGAAGGACATCCTGGGCAGACGAGAACTGCAAAGATACAGCATCTGAAGCTGGTCTGATGAGTAACACAGGATCACTAAAGCTTGAGTGTACAGCGTTAGGAGGGGAACCATAAATGAGGGGGAGAAGCCAGGGAGGACCTAGAGGTTAAGGAGTTTAGAATCTAACCTGTGGTCATTGAGTTGCTACCAAGAGTATTTATCAAGAAAGTGGTATGATTGGATTTGCATTTTAGGAAAGTCACTCTGAGGGCTGGTGCAGAAGATGGTTTGGAAAAGGGCAAGAGAGGAGACTAGAAGCCCCCTGAAAGGCTTTCTGGTAGCCAAACCTAGGCCCTGGGAAAGTATGAGGTAGTGGGAATGAAGACCATTGTCTTCCTTGGCCTCAACCCGCTTGGTCACCAGGTATACAGTGCTGAACTCCATACAGCAACCCTGTTCAAATGGCATACCTACTTATTAAAAGAATCAAAATGTACAAAACTATTGATTAAGCACCAAACATGTTGATGGTTTTTCTTTCCATATACTTAAAAACAAAATTGAAAATAATCCCATGAACTCTATGGCTCTTAGGCAAATCAATTAATATGGTGTTTCTCAAAAGGGCTATGATGATGCTAAGCATGATGAAAAGCCACAAGAGAAAAAGAGTGTATCTTCTAAGAGTACATGATTTCTTTGATACTGAAGGACATTATTTTTTATCATTTCAAATGCAAACATATTATATTGTGGTGGACCAATTTGGACTCTGATGGCTCATTCTTCTCAACTGTTGGTCTATCTGTAAAATGCAAGGATTGGTTTCCATGACCTCTAAGGTCTTTTCATACTCCGATATGTGATGATTTTCTTTTTCCTAACTAGTTAACATCCTCATCTTTTCCTTCTAGATTTCAGAGAGAGGTCATTTTTTCTATTTCTGTAAGGTCACCTTCCTTAATTCATATTCTGGCTGCTGGCAGCTTTTCACCCCCTTCTCAGATCCTTTTAAGCACAAAATGGGGCCCCTCCCCCTCCGCCCCTGCAGTTCCTGCTCAGCCAGCAGTTTCCTCTGCTCTCCCTCCACCTATGTTCTCTAGAGTTTGTCACCTTCCTCATCCCAAATTTAAAAAAGGAAAAGTGGAGGAGGCAACAAAGACAGAGTAGCCCTTTCTTCTGAGAAAGGAGACTCCCATCCTCCATTTGACTTTTCTCTCAATTACTGCTGGTTTGACATTTTTTTCCCTTCGTTGTGAGAAGTCCCTCCTGAACTCTCTTCTCATTTGGAGTTTGAGTTATTTTGCATTCAATGACTTTTCAGCTTTTGATTTTAACATTTAACAACTTTGCCTGTCATCCTCCCTCCCTTTTCCTCCAAAATGCTGTAGGAGAGCCAAAAGGAGTTTCCTCTACTTAAAGTCATATCATCACTTAAAGTGGAATTTGCTGAAACTTGAACAGCAATCTGACTGGTTTTATCAAGCAAGAGAAGCAGGGATGTAAGCCTGATATTGCTGAGTTTATCATCAGAATTTTCTCGAACTTTTGAGCACTCTTAAAAATTGTATTTTTAGGAATTGGGTTGGGGTTGGAAAATTTATCAGGAATAGAACACTGGTATAAGATAGAAAACAAAAGATAGGCATAAGACAATTCACCTCCCTGGGTGGGAGGATGGAATACCTGGGTGATGGGCATTAAGGAGGGCACATGATGTGTTGAGCACTGGGTGTTATACTATATGTTGGCAAAATTGAATTTAAATTTAAAAAAATTTAAATAAAAGAAAAAAGAAAAAAAAAAGAACATTCATCTCTCAATGGAAAAGAAACCACAATGGGCTTTCTAGGGATCACTGGAAGACAATTCTTATTTAAATTTTAAAAATTAAATGTAGACAAAAATACTCATGAAAACTCCAGTTTTCAGAAGGCTTTTCAGGTTATTAAGTGGTAATCTGATTAGGGCACAGCACAGAATAGTCTCTCAAAGACAAGTGAATGTGCAAGATCCTGAGAAAAAGATCAGTGTAAAAAAGTACTCAGTTATGTATTTAGGGAGAGAGAATTTAAGTTATATTTATAAGTTAATAATATCTGCATTTTCTATTATGTTTCAGGAAGTGTACAGTCATAGGAAAAGGCAAATTAAAATCACAATGAGATACCTCAATACATTCACTAAAATAGCCAATATTGAACCAGAGTGTCATGTAGGTTTATTAAAGAAATTAACCTGATTCAGTTCTTGGGCCCAAAACTAGAGTGACTTGTTTTATATATGTAGGAAGAATGTTGGAAACCAAAGTGTGTGTGCAATAATGATGACAAAAATAGCAGCAATACTGGTAATAACAGTAGGGAAAAGCAGCTACTCCTTATGGTACCTACTCATGTGCCAAGCATGTGTGTCTGTGTGTGTCTGTGTGTGTTTGTGTGTGTGTGTGTACCCAAAGTAAGCACATTAGGAATGGAAGCAATGGGATAAAGAAAACTCACTAAAATAATTGTTATTGAGTTTCTGGATAGAGAAGAAAAAGAAAAAAAATCAAGACTTCTCAGTTTAGAGAGACAAAGGCTATATGGGGATTTGATTAGTCTGTACAACTCTAAAAGATTTTGGTTGGCTTTAAATAAAATAATAATAATTAAAAGAACTAACTATAAAACATTACAAAGTAACTAAAAGAGAAATACATATAAAGTAAAAGTAATTATGATGGTGTGATATTGGCATAAAGGCAGACATGGATCAATAGAACAGAATAGAGAATTCACACATATATGATTCATTGATTTTTAACAGATACCCAGGCATCTCAATGTGGAAAGGATAACTGTTTTTTAACAAATGGTGCCAAAACAACTGGTTAGCTTTATGTAAAAAAAATAAATCTTGACCCTTACCTCACACCATATACATAAATTAACTCAGAATGAATCATAAACTTAAATACAAAGGATAAAACTCCAAAATTTATAGAAGAAAGCATAAAAAATCTTAGTAACTTGGGTAGTTAAATGAAACACAAATAGGAACTATTAAAGAAAAAAATAATAAACTGGACTTCATCAAAATAAAATGTTTGCTTTTCAAAAGATACTGTTATGAAATGAAAAGGCCAAGCTACAGATTGGAAAATATATGTTGGATAAAATACTTGTTTGGAATATATTTTATTTTATTTTTTTCGGAATATATTTTAAAAACCTGTTACAACTCAACAATGAAAAGTCAAACAATTCAAATTAAAAATGGACACTTCATTAAAAAATTTGTATATATATATCTACATATTATAAAAATTTGTATATATACATATATACCAATAGCAAATTGCACATGAAAAAATAATATCATTATCAACAAGGAAATGCAAATCAAAACCACAGTGAGATTCCTCTATATATCCCCTAGAATGGCTAAAATGAGAAAGACGGACCAGGCTAAATATGGACTAGAAAGTGGAAGAATTAGAACTCTCATATGCCACTGGTAGGATTAAATAGTTCAACAACTTTAGAAACTTTGACAGTTCCTTTAAAACTTTCAACTTACATCTATCACATGACCTAAACATTTTACTCCTAGGTATATGCCCAAGAGAAACGAAAGCATCTGCGTGTGCATAAATTTGCACGTGAATGTTGATAGTAGCTGTATTTGTAATAGTCCCAAACTAGAAACAACCTAAATTTCCATCAACAGATAAATATATAGAACATATCCATACAATGAATGAAAGAAACAGGACCATTGATACATACAACAACATGGATGAATCTCAATACTGAGGCTGAGTAAATGAGTCAGACTGAAAAAAAAAAAAGTGTATTTTATGTGATTCCACTTATATGAAATTCTAGAAAATGCAAACCAACCTGTAGTGATAGAAGGCAGATCAGTGGTTGCTTGGGGATAGGGTCATGTAGGGAGTGGGATTGGATTACCGAGGGGTATAAGAAACTTCTAGGGTAATGGATATGGTCGCTATATTAAGTGAGGTGATGGTTTTATGCCTGTGAATATATGTCAAAACTCATCACCCTATACACTTTGAATATGTGCAGTTTATTGTATGTCAATTATACTGCAAAAAAATAATAATGGGAACTTTAGAAGCTTCTACTGGATGGTCCTTTGGAAAAATGAAAGGATTACTCTATTTTACATAGTTGTTAGTAAACTAAGAAAATGCCTTACATCCCAGCAAAAACTGTAAAATCCTTCAGGGATGTGAATTAATGCATTCTTAATTATTAATGGGAGCTTAGGTATGTCACTTCTCCCACCCCAAGCCCTCATCCGGACTAATGCCTGAAGGAAGAGATCCTCTGTGACAGTGCCTGCCACCAAAGACAGAGAATATTGAATGAAACAAAGATCTGCACACAAGAGGCATTTATTGTAGTTCTGTGGATTTTTTAGTTCATCAGGGCAGATGATATCTCTTGCATAAGGTTCATAGGCTAAAGACTTATTCTATGAATTATAACCCAAAGATGTTACAAATCAAAAAATATGCCACACTTGTCATATTGAATTGCTCCTGATCTCCCAGCAATTTGCTGTGTACTCTCAAAAGGCCATTTCCCTAAATCTTGTTCTAGACACGAGGATCAATGGTGTTAACGCAATCACTCCTGTTTGTGGGGTCAGCGTTTTCCAGGTCTACTCAGTTAAGGCAGCGGCAGCACAAGAGCAGGACACTCAGAGGAAGTGAGGAAATCCAGTTTCCAGCCCCAGCTGAACCCCCTTGACTTACTGAATCAGAAATTCTGGGCTTGGGATGCCTGGTTGGCTCAGTGGTTGGGCATCTGCCTTCGGCTTGGGGCGTGATCCGGGATTCTGGGATAGAGCCCTGCCTCGGGCTCCCCACAGGGAGCCTGCTTCTCCCTCTGCCTGTGTCTCTGCCTCTCTCTCTGTGTCTCTCATGAATAAATAAACAAAATCTTGAAAGAAAGAAAGAGAAAGAAAGGAAGAAAGAAAGGAAGAAAGCAAGCAAGCAGGCTCTGGGCTTTAAGAAGCCCTTCATGTAATTCTGAGTTAATTCTGATACATTCAAGTGTGAGGATCACTGATCTCCAGGGTCTTCAGTTTAGCGAATAGTCTCTTTTCTCAGCTCTTAGGGATACACAGCTTGCTCAAATGCATACGACTAAGTATCTTCTGCAGCAGAGACCCCAGGAACCATCTGTCTACACAATCAGCAAATGGCTCATTGTGCAAGTTCTATCTCCTGAGCCTAGCTCAGATTTCGAAGCACCTCGTGGGACCCTTATCCATGGATGTCTCCCTGAGATCTCAGACTCAGTGTTTCTCCTCCCCCAGCTATCAGCAACTCCTGAATACATGAGTGGTATTACTATTCCCCAGGCGAGGAACCTTGGGACTCTCTTTAGATCCTCCCATATCTTCATTTTTCACATCTAATCACCAAATCCTATTGATTCTAAATCTCTAATGTCCCTGCTTTTCTGCACGTAAGGGCTTTCTAGGAGTACTGGGTTTTGCTAAACCCTCTATATAGGTTACTTCATTTAGTTTCCACAGCAAACAATGGAATCTCCTTCTTACATGGAGAAAACTGAGATTTGGAGGGCAGAGGAACGTCCTCAGTAGCATGTGGCTGTGGTATTCCAAAGGCAGATCTGGAACTTAAATTCTGGATTTTAAGCACCCGTCATCTTCTTTTTCCCAAAGGAGCTCTAAAATCAGGCCTTCATCATTACTCTCCTTCTTACATGGAGGAAACTGAGATTTGGAGGGCAAATCTCCTTCTTACATGGAGGAAACTGAGATTTGGAGGGCAGAGGAACGTCCTCAGTAGCATGTGGCTGTGGTATTCCAAAGGCAGATCTGGAACTTAAATTCTGGATTTTAACCACCCTCATCTTCTTTTTCCCAAAGGAGCTCTAAAACCAGGCCTTCATCATTACTCTCCTAGTGACCGTTTCTAACTGGTGCTCAGCCTTTAATTCATCGTTTTATAATGCCCTCAGGGATCTTGGCAGGAAGAGTGTACATCCCAACACTCTGAAGTCTTCCATGAAACTTAACCGTCTAAAGAATAATTCTAAACCCTTATTGCCTAAGGCCCCCCCACACTGAAGCTCCCCTCTCTCCTCCAATCTTGACTTCCACTCCATTGCTCCAACCTAAGTTGGATTCAGACTACACTTTGAATCTGTTATTGCTCAGCAGCTCAGGCAACCTGAAGAATCCAATCACCCGAACATCGATGTTATCACTCAGATTCTCTCACTGTTTATAAGTTGGCAAATAAAAAGCCAATCAGCATGTGTCAGTTAAGGCAATTTTACAATGAAATTGAGGAATATCTCCCTTAGTAACCAAGTGTGGAAGAGTGTATTATTTTTTCACAAATATTCCATGCTGCTCTCAGAGGGAGGATTATCCCTTCCCTTACTCACTGACAGCACACTTGGTCATAAGACTGACTTTGGCCAATGGAATTAGAGAAGAGCCTTATGTCACTTCCAAGTAGAAGTTTTAAGGGCTGAAGGGTGGGTTACCAAGCAGCTCTCTGCCAAGAGATAAAGAGCAATGTTCCAGTTGGGGCCCACTGCTTCATCAGCCTGGCACCCAGAGTAGAGATAAGATGGGACAGAGCCACAGCCAACCCACAATGGACATACGATGAAAGCAAGAAGTAAACTTTGGATCTATGGACCATTCCAGGGTTTTGGTGTTAAAACACTATCCAGATTAATAGGGATTTTTTTCTACTTTACTTTAAATGGAACCAGCCAACCCTAGGCTGCATCCTTGACATCAACAGCAATAGAGCTGTGCCAATAGGGTGGGTGTATTCTCTGTAATGAGAAGAAGCTTTCCATGATTAGTCTTGGCCCCTCCGTGGGGCAAGTTACTCGATAGGACCTCAGTCTGGCCATGTCACAACCTAGTTGGGTAATCTCTATCCCCCTCACCAGAGCCACGGCCAGGAGATGAACACCATCTAGAAAATGTCCTATTAGTGGGGGAAGATAGAAGAGAGGAGTGCTCTGTCCGTGGTCCTTACTTCCCACAGATTCCTGTTTGAGGAGCCTCCGGGTCAAGAACTCAGTGCAATTGGCTCAGCTGGCTCAAGCACTTGGGAAGAAGTTGGTATGTGCTGCTTCTTTGACCTGAGTGGGTACCCCCCCAGAAAAGTCAGATTCAGAATGCTGACCAAGACTATAGCCAGGGGACTGAGAGGAACCTCCCCTCAACCGCCACTCCCCCACCCCCACACACCTGTCCTGGTTTATGAGGCTCTATACACAGACTGGGATTAACCTCAGAAAAGGCTGGAAGACTCCTGGCTTTGGGGCAGCTTACCTGTTGGCCTCCTCAGGGATGCCCGCACATGCTTTCGCCTCTGATCCTGATTTCCTCTGCACTTTCTGTAAGAACTTACCCAACAGGGTCCCGCAGTAACCCTGGATCCTGAAGGTCAGCTCTGATGACACTTCCTCCACAAAGCCTTTCTTCATCCAACTGTCAACTCTCTCCTCACTCTGGAGAGCCGAGGGCGCCGTGCCAGATTGATTGAAATATTCATCACAGCAATAGCCTTGAGTAGCCACAACGTTTATCATCATGGAGCGAGAACATCCCACACTTTCTCTCTTCTTTTTTAAACCTAGCATTGATTGACCAAAGCCAATTTAACATACAATATCAAATGAAGCATGACATTAGCTTTCAGCTTAGTTGCTAAAAGATGACCTCATTATAATTTCAAAATCCAGAACCTCATATTAACCAGCTTGACTCATTGTAAACTTTGTTCCCTTAAGAGAGAGAATCATCACTGAGACTCAGGCTTGTATTCAGTGTTTAAGAAGGTGTTTAAGAAGTGAAGAGTAAGAATAATTGTATGACAAACACTTTTCAAAATATAGTATCTTCCAATTCTAAAAAAATGTTCAGGTCCCACGATGATGTGAATATGCTTAACATTACTAAACCATACACTTAAAAATGGTTAAGGTGGTAAAATTTATGTTATGTGGGTTTTTTTTTTTTTACCACATTAAAAAAAAAAAAATTAGGTCCAGCTAGTTCTATGTAATATGACTTGCAAGGCCTTCGTGTCTCTGAATCCTCATAGGTGGCCTGAGTGAGTGAAGCTGTGAGGGAGCCACTCTGCGGCTAAGTGCAGCTCTGTCTTTGCTCCATCCGCATATCTGCTCAGATCTCCAGCTAGGACACTCACACCAGGGGGTCCTGAGTCCCACAACCTGTCAGGAATGCCCTGAGCTGCTGGAGCAGAGTCCCTGGGTGACAAAAAACAACAGAGATTTATTCTCTTACAGTTCTGGAGGCAGAGATCCAAAATCAAGGTGTCAGCAGGGCTGTGCACTCCCTCCTAGGGGTGTATCCCTCCCTGCCTCTCCTAAGGCTGCCAGCAATCCTTGGCCTTCCTTGACTTACAGATGCCTCACTCCAAGCTCTGCCTGCACCTTCACGTTAGCTTCGTTCCCATGAGCGTATCCGTGTCTCCAAATCTCTCTCCCTCTAGGAGGATTCATTGATCCCCTCATTGGATTTAGGACCCATCCTAATCCAGTTGGTAACATCTGTGAAGACCCTATTCCCAAATAAGGTCATGTTCATACGTACCAGGCTTGACGACTTCACTGTGTCTTCTCATGAGACATAATTCAACCTGCAATAGTCTGAAGCATTTTTTCCCCCGAATTCTTTCAGCTGAGACAATTATCAGAGATATTCAATAGGAATCCTGGGAAGAAAGCAGACAGACAACAAGAGCAAGTACAAAACCATGAAAGCGGCGATGTTTATTTAAAGATGGCTGAAGTCTGGCCACAGTTTGACTGGACACCCAGAATTCATAAAGTTCCCCTGGGGAGCTCGTCCCCAAAGCATCCTTCTCTTCTGGTCCTCCCAGGGTTCCAGGTGCCTTCCTAGACACTCAACAGCGGTGGAGGAGCCACCCAGGAAAGGGACACCAACCTCCATGGTCCAGGAGCTCCCTGTCTACCCTGTCTCCTTCCTCTCTCGCCTAAGAGAACAATTTCCTCCCCTGTGCTTATAATTACTGCCCAAGTACTGGAGTTTTAGTACAAACCACACGTGGGCCCTTGCTTTGGGCAGGGGCAGATTTCCCTGGGCCTGCCCGGGAGGCGGTGGCCAACCTGCGTGTGTTTGCCGCCAGACTGTCACTGTGGCTGAGGTGCCAGCCAGCCCTTCCAGGCACTTCAGATCTACTCACAAAGGCCCTTCTTCTACATTTTATGGGGTATAGTTTTGACTTTGCTCTGAAGAGTAAATCCCACCTTCGTGAAGGTAAACCAGAGTCCTCCATGAAGCCCTGCATGGCCATAGCAACTGAGGGCCCCCCATCTCTATCGCAGAAGGGTCTCTCTCCCCAAACTCTGCGGAGGAGCCCAGGTGGCAGCTCTGGCTCAGGCTACTCTGGCTTGGGAGAGGCAGCTCCGGTTGCTCTGCAGTCTTTCAGAGTAAAGTCTTTAAGCTCTTTAGAGTGAAAATCCTACCTCCCCAATCCTGCTTCTAATTTTTCTCAATCTGTTTCTTCCTTCATTGGCTCTGCAAAAAAACATGAAGAATTGGAGGGTAGGTATTTAGGAGCAAGTTCCCTACTTGCATCACCTCCTTCCACTCCCTCATCAATCAAGCCCTACCTTCCTCCAAAACATATTATTTTCATTTCATTCTTGGGTCCTCTATAGCTCACAAAAGAACAAATGGCAACAGCAAAATAAAGGAAAAAAAAGAATCCATGAACTAAAAGAGAAAGCAGAAATCATGTGTTGAATATAAGAAGTACCTGTCCCCACTGCTTGCATTCTTGGTTTCAAGTACAAGAAATAAATAGGCAGGCTTTTATGTTGAAATTTTTAAATGTCTCCCCAGATAGCCAATCTCACATTCATGTCAAATACGTTCCAATCTGCTGAATTCTATTGTCCTTAAGAAAGTAAATGTTTTTTTCAAAAATCAATGAAATTTATTAGAAAAAAAAGTTAAGTAAGTATATTTTATTTTAAAAGTCCTATTATTGGCTTCTCAACTGCAGAATTACAGTACTCTAAAAGACCCCCCCCCCAGTGTTTTTACAGGCTATGTTCAAAGCCTTTAAAAAATGTATACATTTTTACTCATAATTCTATTTCTAGGAGCTCACTTAGAAAATAATGAGGGCAGCCCCCGTGGTGCAGCGGTTTAGCGCCGCCTGCAGCCCAGGGCGTGATCCTGGAGACCCTGGATCGAGTCCCACGTCAGGCTCTCTGTATGATGCCTGCTTCTCCTTCTGCCTGTGTCTCTGCCTCTCTCTGTCTCTATGAATAATTAAAAAAAAAAAAATCTTAAAAGAAAATAATGAAATATCTGTGCAAATATTTATGGACAAAGATATTCATTTTAGAATCATTCATAATAACCAAAAGTTGGAAACAAATGTCCAGCCTCAGAGTATTGTACATCATGGTACAATCATGAACACGGGGGCACCTGGGTGGCCCAGAGTCCTGGGATCAAGTCCTAAATCGGGCTCCCCACAGGGAACCTGCTTCTCTCTCTGCCTATGTCTCTGTCTCTCTCTCTCTGTGTTTTTCATGAATAAATAAAATATTTGAAAAAAAAAATCATGAACATGAACTATTTAGCACATATTAAAAACTATATTTTTAATAAACATTTAAGGATATGAAGGAAAATTCATACACATACACAGTCATACACGTACACACACAGCAGATGTGATTCTGTGGCTGCTAGTAACAAAAAAAATTTTTAAGATGGCTTAAGCATTGTGACAAAGGTGACATTGCAGTGCATTGGGGAAGGGGTGATCTTTTTTGTTTGAGAGAGAGAGAGAGCACATGATTGGGAGAGGCAGAGGGAGAGTGAGAGAGAATGTGAAGCAGACCCCATGCTGAGCATAGAGCCCCATCTTAGGGCTCCATCTCATGATCCTGAGATCATGACCTGAGCCAAACCAAGACTCAGAGGCTCGACCGACTGCACCATCCAGGTGCCCTGGTGTGATTTTTAATAATTGGGGTTGAATTCATTTTTTTTCCCATGAGGAAAAAAACTGCATTTTGAACCCTATACAAAAAAAATCAATTAAATATATTTTATATATACCAATTATATGTCTGTGTATCTACACACACATACATATAAAGCCTAACTATGAAAAGCCAAAATAAAACATTAAAACTTTTTTTTTAATATTTTTTATTTATTTATGGTAGTCACAGAGAGAGAGAGAGAGAGGGGCAGAGACACAGGCAGAGGGAGAAGCAGGCTCCATGCACCAGGAGCCTGACATGGGATTCGATCCCGGGTCTCCAGGATCGCACCCTGGGCCAAAGGCAGGCGCTAAACCGCTGCGCCACCCAGGGATCCCACATTAAAACTTTTTAAAAGAACCATGAAGGGCAGCCCCGGTGGCGCAGCGGTTTAGCACCGCCTGCAGCCGGGGGTGTGATCCTGGAGACCCAGGATCAAGTCCCACATCGGGCTCCTTGCATGGAACCTGCTTCTCCCTCTGCCTGTGTCTCTGCCTCTCTCTCTCTCTCTCTCTCTCTCTCTCTCTGTCTCTCATGATAAAATCTTAAAATAAATAAATAAATAAAAGAACCATGAAAATATCTTCTTTAAATTAAACATAAAAACTAACCATAAAGAAAAAATGAGGAGCACCTGGATGGCTCAGTAGTTGAGTGTCTGCCTTTGGCTCAGGTCATGATCCCGGGTTCCCCACAGGGAGCCTGCTTCTCCCTCTGCCTATGTCTCTGCTTCTCTCTGTGTGTGTCTCTCATGAATGAATAAATAAATAAATAAATAACATGAATTCTACTAAAACAAAATAAATAAATAAATAATATGAATTCTACCAAAACAAAGAACTTATCAAAAAATATCATTGAGTGAAAATTAAGCTATAGAATGGGGAGAAGATGCTTGCAAAATATTATCCAACAAAGACCTCATATTCAGAATATATCTAGAAATCCTACAGAAAGAAAAAAGAAAAAAAAAAAACAGAACACAGTAGAAGCATGCGCAAAAGATGAGATCAGAAACTTAAAAAAAAAAAAAAAGATATCCAAGTGGCCAAAAAATATTCATGAAAGTGTTCAACTTTTAAAATTATCAGGGAAATACAAATGTAAGCCACAGTGTGGTACAGTGGTACCATTATGCACCCATTGGAATGGTTAAAATGAAATAGTACCAAGTGGCAGGAAGGATATGAAGCAACTGAAACTCTCATAGAGTGCTTGTGGGAGTATAAATTGGAACTTTTTACTTTGGAATTGACTTTATACCTTGGGAACACTTTGGCAATATCCACTGAAGCTGAACATACACACATCCAGGCTAGCAGTTCTCTTCCTAGGTGTTTTCCCAACAGAAACTGTGTACATATTCACTAAAAGATATGGACAAGGACACTCAGAGCAGCACCAAATTAGAAGCAACTCAAATGTCCATCAGTAGCGGAATGAATAAACAAATTTCGATATATTCATAAATTATACCACTAGATAGCGAAGAGAATGAACCTACGACAGCATGGATAAATCTCACAAATATAATGTTGAGCAGAAGAAGCCAGAAAGAAAAAGAAGAAAGAAAAAAATACTGTGTGAATCCATGTATATAAATTTCAAAACCAGGAAAAATTAATCTATAGTTACTTTCAGATACAGTTTACTTACAGAAGTGGGAGTAACTGAGAGTCGCTTATTATAATGTCCTTCTTGATACACATGTATTACATGTCTAGCCATATATCCACTCTGAAAAAAAATTCATCTTGCTATAAACTTGTGATGTACTTTCCTGAATGTGTGTTATACTTCAAAAGAAAGCTATTTTAATGATTTAAAAGGATAGAGGCTTATTTAACTCAAGCAACAAAAGGTTCAGAGGTAAGCAGTTAGAGACCCAGGATGGTGTCTCATCAATGGCGTTGAGAAGGAATCCAGGCTTCTGTCTTCATACTCCTTCATGCTCAGCATGTGAATTTTATCCTGAAGGTTGCAAGTTGCCTGTGACACTTCTATGCATTATACCTCTGCATTAGGGGAAAGTATCTGCATTAGGGGAAAGCAGAAGGCAAGAGGCCCAAAGCCAAAGAACATACCAATGGGAGTCTAAGTCTGCAGAAATGCAGATACTTTTTTTTTCTGTCATCATAATTTTCTATAGTTTCCAAAAGTTCCATAATCATATGTATTAATGTTATTTTTAAAAGAAAGCTTGGCAAATTGGATGGGAAGAAAAGTAAAACCATGTTCTGATTTTGACTTCAAGCCCTCTAAAGGTAATTCACAGGGTTTCCCTGTTGGGCTGAATAATTCCAGAATCCCTTCTATGCCCATGGGGCAGAAAAGTAGCCCTGCACTTATTCTTGGGAGGGGGCGGAACAATGTATTTGCTCCTTGATTGTCATATTATACAGAGCATACAAAGACCTTGTGTGGGGGCCCCTAAAAGCTATTCTTTGGGAGCAGAGGTGTTTCTGACCTGAAATGACTTGAAGAAAATGGCAGCGTCCCACACAGCCAGGGTTTGGTGTGTAGGTGTCTGCCGCTGCTGTTCAACACTCTGATGCATATTTTATCCATTTTCTGGAGCTCTGCAGGGTAGAACTTAGCTCAGAATAATTAAGGAGAAATGCAAATTGAGAAAGAAGCTTGGTTATAGTTTAATTCACTGAAAGAAGACAAAAGTAAAAAGCAGCATAAATTATCATTTCAAGAGTTGATTTCCTGAAAGATACTATTGATCACCAGTTTTTCTTAAGAAAACCACCTTCGAAATGGCTTGGTTTGGAGGGTGTCAAGTTTATTCATCCTCTCTGAATGATAATCCTTGTCCTGGAGGCTCCAGTACTTCCCTCACCTTCAGTCATTGCTACCTGAGAAAGCTTGCTTACCAACAACCGCCACTGGAGCTTCTGCTCGAAGGATGCAAATGTTTTCCTCCCTCTGCCTTACAATCCAAGAACCATTTGGAGACAGCCCTCAAATTTTCCAGTGAAGTGAAGTGGGAAGTTGATGCGTGGTGGGGAAGGGGAATTCTGGTAAGGAACCAAAAACGTATATGACTTTCAGACTTTATTTTCAACAATATTTACTTGCTGCCCACTTTGTATGAGGCCTTAAACTAAAATCTGGGGTATTCAGAGAAGATCCCTCCCACTACAAGAACCTTCCACAGCTCCCCTCTTGCCTCCCACACAACTATATTGATCTTTGAATCCCTTTAAAGCATCGGGCTATTTCTTATCTCCTCACCTTTAAGCTAAACCAGGAATACACTTCTCTTCCCTCCTTCTGCCCCAGAACCCACTCCCCTCAATCTGGCCAACTTCTACTCAATCATCGGGTCTTAGTTTGCACATTTCTGCTAAGAAAGCCCACCTAAGTCCTCCAAAGGTCCTCTGCCTAAAATCACATTTAGAACCTCCTTCTACTGAGTGAACTCAAAAGGGCACAAGAAGACAAAAATAACACGTCGGTTATGACCCTGTCTCAGGAGTCTTGCTTGTTCAACACACGAGTGACATAAAGCTGACATTTATTATTACTTGGTCACAGCAAACAGATATGTTCTCTCCCTATTCTGTGATTCCATGACTCTTCCAACCTATGTGCTGTTTACCGATTCCTGAGTTCCTTTGCTGGCCTCCTTGAGAGTAGGGACTGCATCCTACTAATCTTGGTTCCCAGCAGGAATCAGCATGGTGTCCTGGCACGGCAGATGTTTAAAAATACATCTAAATTGAATATAGTTAAATGTAATTACTTGCATTGACTCTAAATTAAACTGGGCACCAAGATTGCCCCATGAAGGAGTTTCTATTCAGTCTTCCCAGCTGGGTTTATGAACGGTGATTAGAGTTCATGGTGAATATGGAAATAACGCAGTTTCCCAAGACACATCCATGGGAAACTCTAGGCCAAATAGTGAAATCGGTGCCTTTAAAACCAAACCATTTTTACAGAAAGGAAAATCTGGAAGTCAACTGAGTAACTATAACAAACTAGCTTAAGACTCATCTTTCCATTGGACTATAGTTGGGCATTAAAATAATGATGTGAATCTGTTGATGTCAGAAGACATTCATGACACAGCTTTAAGGGTTATGAAACAGTGATTTTATTTGCATTTAAAAAATGTGTGTGTGTGTCCAAAGAAAAAGAGACGAGCCTTGGAGGATACATACCAAATGTTAAATTGCTTGTGAGGATAATTTATCTTTTGTTCCAAGTACTTTTTTTCTGAGTGTTTGTAATGAGTAAAAACCAGAAAATATTAAACTTTCACTGCAGATACAATGGTCACAGATACCATAAGTACATGCCACATTGTGTGTGAGGACATGGTGCTATTCTGAGGGGTACAGTTACTTCTTTCCCGTGACGAGTCCCTGCATTACAGCAGAATTAGTAACAGCTCAAGTTTTTGCTATGGTTATATGCCAGGCATTTTAAGAGCTTTATATAGATCCTGTCATTTACTTGTTACAACAACCCTTCCCTGCCTTCATTTTTCTTTACAGCCCTTATCACTTTCTGATACTAAACAGTTAATTTATTTATCTCCTTTATTGTGTGTCGTTCCTCTCACTAGAATGCAAGCTTCCAGAAGGCAGTGATGTTCGTTTTAATCACTGCTGGGCCCCTGGCACCTACAGCAGTGCCTGGCACCTTAGTACTTGAACGACTGTCTGAGCAACCTCATGACATAATAACAGTACTATTCCTGTCTTACAACGAGGACTCTGAATGAGGCTCAACAATTTGCCCAATTTGCTATGAGGGAGCAGAGCCACGTCTCAAGCCAGATCTCCATGATTCCACTGAGTTCCACAGTGTTCTGAACCACTCTCTCTTATCAATGGCAACAAATCCTTGAATGAATGTCCTCCTCCTCCCACATGTAGTCAATCCACGGGAGAGATAGTGAGATGTCACCTAAGAATTTGCAAGTGTTGTTTCCTTCTGATTATTAAATTAGTAAGATCTTTATGTAGTAATGTTCTATCATCTGCATAGTCATCCCAACAGGCGTGATATTTTTCGGATCAAAAACAGGAGGAGGGATCCCTGGGTGGCGCAGCGGTTTGGCGCCTGCCTTTGGCCCAGGGCGCGATCCTGGAGACCCGGGATCGAATCCCACGTCGGGCTCCCGGTGCATGGAGCCTGCTTCTCCCTCTGCCTGTGTCTCTGCCTCTCTCTCTCTCTCTCTCTCTCTCTCTCTCTCTGTGACTATCATGAATAAAAAAAAAAAACAAAAAACAAAACAAAAAAAACAGGAGGAACAGGGCCTAAAAATCAAATCGAGTATTTACTAAATTAAGAGAAAAAACTATAGACTGGGAAGTGATCTTACGGCAACTTTTTCTCCCTTAATGCTAATGTAAGCAGTTGGACTGAATAACCCCCGAAGGACAAGGATTTCTCAGGGAAGCCCAGAGCTGATGCAGAAGGAAGGAACTTAGAGCAACAATCTCAAATGTTTGTTGGGGCCCATGGCAGTTTAACAATGCTAGTCATTAAGATCATCTACATAATTTTCCTTGAATACCAAACAATCTTTTGACTGTCACAGGGATTCCCAGGTGAAAATATGTTAATTCTCCTCAGGGACCTAGGGAGAGAATCCGCTGACCAACGGAATTGTGTTCTTTAGCCCCTTTGATAATTTGATTTCTCACTATAAATTAAGCAATTGGTGTTCTAAATTATTAATAAGTCTTTGTGGACGAGATTAACGTGAGTCCCTGTAGACCTAACAACCCTTGGGAGCTCTGACAAATGCAGCGTCTAGATCTTTCATGGGAAAGCAAGCCCTGAATTGTAACGACACTTCTAGCCACACACCCACCCACCCACGCCAGCATACACACATGCACACAGATGCGTATACACATATATACACAATCGCACGTATGAAATATGTACAACATACAGATGCACGCACAAACACACTCACACACACACATACATACACGCCTACGAGGCCCTGTTTAGCCAGGCAGTCTCCCTACATCACATCACTATCTCATCTTCCCTGCAACTGAAAAATCATGCCGTTGAAAAGATATGAAACATTTCCTTCAAATGTGCTTGTATTTCTCCATCTTTGGTGGTTGCCAACTTTTCATCAATGGCAAGCAGACTCTGCTCAGGCGTAAAGTCAGCCTGGGCACAACAGCAATTTCCCCCCACGTCTCCGTACTAGGTGGTCCTAATGCAACCAGTCCGCAGGGGCTGCTTCCCTGAGGCAGGGAGTGAGCGGGGCCACAGGTTTCCCGGACCCGGAAGGAGACAAAAAACACCCTTTCTTCTCTCCCACCTACACCAAGGCCTCCTCCGCATGAGCTGAGACTGGCAAACATCAGCTCAGGGGGTCTTCATGAAACATTGTTTAATGATGAAAAATATAATACCCAAGCACGCGAAGAGCCAGTTCTTTGAGATTGCCATTGTGTCTACTCTCCGTACCTGTTCCTTCTTGTAAACTCACCCAGAATAAAACCTGAAGTCCTTACTTTGCTGTTAAGGCCATTAGGGACCGCTCCCCGGCACCTCTCTGTCTGCACTCACAGCACCCTCTCCTCTTGCTTATTCCACTCCATCTTCCTGGCCTCATGGTCCTCTAATGCCCTCATGCTGTTGCCTCAGGACCTTTACACTTGCTGTGCCTCTCCATGGAATACTCTCCCCTGAGGATATCCACATGGCTCACCGCCTCACTTCCTTTAGGTCTTTACTCAGATATTACCTTATCAGAGATAGTCTCATCATCCCTAAAATGTATAGTCCCTACCCCCTATTACTCTTTATTCTCTCTGATTTTTTTCCTCCTAGTTCTTATTCTCCACTGACATACTATGTATCTGTTTTTTGTGTCTTCTTCCACTAGAACATAAGCTTCTTGAAGCAGGGATTTAGTCTGATTTGATGGCTGTCATTTCCCTAGGGCCTAGAATAGTGCCCAGCCCACAGTAAGTGCTCAATAAGTATGTGTTGAATGAATTAATGAGTTGTGCTTCTCCTTCCCCATTTTCCTTTGTCCTAATTATTTTGCCCACTGCCTCTGAAGTTATAAAATCCTCAAAAGATATGTTGACTCTAGAAGGATGTCATTCTTCCTGAAGTGCCCAGCATGCAGTAACGTCCTCCACCGTGTCAGGGCAGTCCAACACAAGTCTGGGAGCTCCAGTTAGGGTGAGAAGGAACTTTCAGTCATTACCTAGTTCTACAGAAATCCAATAAAGGGAAGATACTTAGGGGATTCTAAAACCTTTCTATGGAGTAATGGCCAAATTCATCCTTGGAAGAGGAGTGTTCTTTGGTTTAGAGAATTGCTTTAATGGACCTTTAGTCTGCCATGAAAGGCCTAGAATCTGGGCAGGATGGAAGAGGCTGAGACAGGAAGGTAGAATTTTGCTCTCATTCTATTATAAAAGACATCTGTATCAGTAAGAGAGGTTTTTGTATTTTGAAATTTTCTAGTTCTGCTAGCTGATCTGAAAAAAGAAAAGTTTGAGCAGAAGCTAGAAACTTGAAGAATATAGTAGAACAGAGAGGTTAATCTCTTCAATATGGCTGGAGTCTGAACTGAGAAGAGATCAGAAAAGGCTCCTAGCACTGTTGGATGCCTCACATTCAGCTTTATTTTGTTCCATGATCTCGAAAGAAATTTCCCAACTCCTGAGCAAAAACTGTATTAGCTACTGCCAGTGTCAGACTGCTGTTAGCACTGCCTTCAGGAGTCGATGGAGGACTGTCCCAATGATTTGCAATGGTGATGACCAAATTGGACTAAGGAAGCATGAAAAAGTAACAGTGAGGTGACTAGAGGTCATGGAGGAGAATTCAGAAGCACGTCAGAGATGTCAACCAGGAGAGTGCAATCATCTACAAATATTCTTGGAAATTTGGGGCAGGAAGCAGAATTTCTTACAGTCCACAGTACTGGATAGTGAAGGAAAAGGCACTCAAAGACTGGAAGTTTCGAGGGGATGGGGTGACTGGGTGATGGGCACTGAGGGGAGGTACTTGACAGGATGAGCACTGGGTGTTATACTGTATGTTGGCAAATCGAACTCCAATAAAAAAAATATATATACAAAAAAAATACTGGCAAAAAAAAAAAAAAAGACTGGAAGATTTAGGGACTTTTTGGTCACCCTGCATCATAGAATTCAGACCTGAGTCTCAATGGTTATCTGCTTTTCAAACCTTACTTAATCATAAGAATCTTGTTATCAAATTAATTATTATATGGAACACCATGTGTAAAACAGATCAAAATTGAGCTGCTGGGATCAAATAGGATAGGGGTCAGAAGTTACACCCACTTGGCTTTCCCGTTGGATCCCACAGTGGCCATCAGACATCTCTGTGGAATCCCAGCATGTCAGGAACACAGTTTTAAAACTGTGCATCTAGAACTCAAAGCAAGAATGTTCTCTTTAGTATCCCTGGCAGTCGACTCTGAGTGCTCATTACTGAGCCTCTGTATTCAGCTTGACTCTGAGTGCTCATTACTGCTAAGCAGGCATGTTCCTGGGCCAGCCATCACTGGTGGGTGTTCTTGCTTCTCTTGAAATGATATCTCAACCTTGGCACTGCCCACCAGTCCTGGGTATAAAAACCAAAGTAAGCCTAATTCCTCCCACAGAATGACTCTTTCGTATCTTTGAAGACCTCTTACCTCCTTCCCTAATTATCTTTGCTCCGAGTTAAACATTCTTAACCCCCTCCCCCATCTATTCTCACACCATTCTTATAGCTCACATACTGTTGGGGGACCTGAGATTATCAATATTGATTGCAAAAAGCAGACTTAACACAGAAAGGGAGTTACCAAAAAAGAGGCACAAAGAGGGGCACCACCACCTACACTTTGAGGATAGTAAAGTTAAATGAGAGATGTTGAGCTCCTCGGGGGGAAAAAAAGCCCAGAAAATGTGCCTCTTCCTGCATTGGGAAGGGAGCTGGAGATCAGTGTCGGCTTCATTCAACTCAGAGATATGTGTGGGATCAGTCTCTAGCAGTCATCCTATCAGGGACATGAGGGGATGGCAGAGGCACTCAGCTCTTAATATTATTACTCCTGAAATACTCCCCGGCAGTTGAGCTCAGAAACACAGGGCAGTAAGTGCCTAGCACGGGCTCATTTCTGCCGGTCTTAATTGATCACATGCATATCCACAGAGCTACTGACTCTTGGACAATGTCACGGAATCTATTAACTAAACATAAGTGACATTCTGTAACCATGGGTCCACCAGTCTGTCGGGATCATTTAGTAATAATCATTGGATTTATGACTTGCATTGGTTTCGGTGGAACCTGCAGGAGTCAAAGAAGCAAGTTCCAAAGGTTAGGGCTAGTTGTACAGCTAGAAAGTGCACATGGCACCAGTTTACTATCCCAACACCCCCAGAAACAGAACCCGGGCTTCTGGTATCACCATGTCTCACACGCATACTGCTGGGGGTTTGAGGCCTGGAGATGACCTACATACTTTGCAACCCAACAGTGGGAGCACAAACAAAGCTGCACTTGAGATACCAGGACCCTCTCAATGCCTAACCTTCCCCTGTGCGGCTCTACTATAGCCTTTGCCTGTGATGAAGCCCTTCTGTGAATATAAAGTGTTGGAGTCCTGTGAGTTCTTTCAGCAACTGAACACTTGAGATCATTGGTGGGTACTTAACACAAGAAAGATGAGGAGTGGCTTCCAATATAGGCCACCCTGGAGCCGAAGAAGGATGCTTCTGATGGGAGAGTGTTAGTGTTTGGTACTTAACACACACAATGTTGTAAGTGGATGTGATGTGGTACGATACTTCAGCTCTGCTGCATTTTATGGAAGCACCTCCAGAAAACCAGCAGGAATGCATTCTGGTTTGCTTCAGTAGAAAAATGCTTATACCTTTGAAAAAGACTGTATCTGTCCAGGGTTGCCAGGTGTGTATGCAAACAGAGGACCATTGTATTAATCCTCATTTCTTCTTCTTTTTCCCACAAATTCCTTTATTTTGACCCTATATCGCGTAGAGGAAGCACTGTGGTTTAATGTAGTAAAGTCTTTTCTTCACAAACAAAATGTTATTGACTTTCTCGAATCCTAATTAAGGTCACCAGTACTGAAGAAAGAATCAAAGGTAGACACAAGACGGCATCGGCAACAAAACATGTTTGGGAAGGAAGTCAGTTCAGAAGGGAAGAAAAGAAGTATGTGTGAATGTATGTGTGCATATGTACGCGTGGGGGAGAGAGTGTGTACGTATACACACACACATGTAATTTTCACACATCACGAGCATAGGAAAAAAAAACAATCTGTGATACAAAATGAAGCATCATTTTATTCTCCTGGCTGAGGATTTGAACTGTATCTAAATCCACACTCTGCCACCTGCCGGCGTGAGTGTGAACTAGTTATCTCACTGCTCTGAGTCTAGTCGGTTTCCTCATCTACAAAATGGCAACAATTTTTACCGTGCAAGGGTCTGATGCAGATTAAAGGAGGTCGCACATGTGCTACAGATGTTATTAAACTAATAAGCACCACTGACAGATTTCCAGAGGAGCAATTTTGACAAAATTTGCTGACTTCCTTTCCTCCCTCTGAGAGTTTGTGTTACGTGAGGCGGAAGAGCAAGAAGGAGGAAAAATAGACTCAGGAGAAGAGCCAAGGAGGAAGGAATTGCTTGAGGATGTAAGGAAAAAGCATGAACTTCACTTCGCTTGTCTCCACTGGAATAATTCTCTAGAGACCAACCAGGAACTCCATCAGTCAATGGATAAAGGCCACTGAAACATGATCTCCTGACCCCAGAGTCCTATCTTTCACCATCTACTTGCCACGTACTCAGGGATAGGAGGACCACTCACTGGCTTGGCCTCCGAGGGTCTCTGGAGCCCCTTGCCTGGTGTTTTATAAATTACAAAATGCTGTGACATTTCACATGCTTATAAGTAACCTGATCTTTACAACTGTCCTGAGAGAAAGGCACAACTAAAAAATCTGAGTTGCCCAAAGTTATCACCTACAAAGAGCTGAATCCAGCTTCAAACTTAGCTCTTCCCATTATTGTGCCTTTCCCCGTAACACCAGAGCTGCTTCCATTTGATGGCAGATGCTGCTGGTGCCCTGTCCCATTCACCCCCGACTTGGCCCTGGCTCACCTGAGTGCACCAGCTGTCCACTGACAACTCCATGTCAGGTGCTTTTCTTTCTCATTTCCTTTGTCTCGGGGCTTTCTGAGGACCACAGGTGTTTGCAAGGGACACAGCCTGGAAAAGTAGGGGATGGGAACTTAATGCCCCCTCGGGCAACCCTCAACCAACAAGGGTTGGACAGCCACTGGCATGTTCTGAGTGGTTTCCAGGGTACCCCCTGTACAAGTGAATCCCAGTTGCTCGCAGTAGCAATAACCCACTCATAAAACATGTCATTTATTGGCTCTTCCCCCTTCCTGTCTTATTTCTCCCACTTCCCCCAGTATGCCTCCCAGAATCACTTCCTGTGTAAATAGCCAGCACCAAACCTTTATCTCCAGGTCTACTTTTAGAGAAACCCAAACTGGCACAAATTCTAAAATTCATGAGGTTGCCTCTACTGTTCCTGCTTTTAATTGCATGACATTCTCACCGAAAAAGTAATAGTGACCATGGGTTGCTGATGACTCAGAACCTGATGGTAACACTTTTAAGGCTTGACAAAAGTGAAGATAACATTCTCAACAGAGCAGTAAATTGCTCCTCCTATTTCACTAAGTAGCTACCTTGCCAGTAGCTGCTCTCATTTTAAAGCAGAGTTATGATAGCTTTGAGGGCGCTCTACTAGGGTGATAGGCCCAATTTGTATTTTCCACCTGTTAGTCAATAGAAGTTAGAATAGATCTTAAAAGTAGGATACTGTTTCTTGATTCGGGAAGAGAAATAAATGAATCCGTAGTGTTAAAAAAGTCTATAAATAAGATCAAAATATTTACATTATAGAAAATAAGAGCAATCATCTCAAAATGCCTTCTAGATGTATCAACTTTGCACACATATTTTAGGAAGATTCCGAGAGATTTCAATATAGTATCTAAAAATGACCAACCATTTCATTTTGGCAAAAAGAGATTCCCAGCTTCCTGTAGTTGACTGTAACTATGGGATTAAAGTGTTTGGATTTTTAAAAGATATATGTAAAATTCTTAGGTGAAAATTAGCCATAGCAGAAGCCCCTCAAGTAGGATGGTCATTTACTCTGCAATGTGCCCCAATCCACAGATGCCCGGCTCGTAAGTTACAGAGAAGAAGTTCATACAACATGGTTTGTTTTATGGGATCTAAGCATTTATTTAACAAAATGGAAATTTCTAATGCCTAGCACTTGTCTACATCTAAAATTTCAGGGAAAAGAGACTCATGTCCTACGGTACATATTATTACAAAAGAGTTTGTTATCAACTTAGAGCAATTAAAACACCTTCTCTAATGATTCGAAAACATGATACTTTAGTGGAGTGAGGTGACATCTCTCTTCTGCTAAAAGCACATGTTTCTCATCAGAGACGGATGATGAACACAACCTCCCCTTTGCTCAGACCTGTCCCTCCGAGGATTTCTTTTGCCAATAAAACAGGTGGACGAGCCCTTCTCTGTTGTGGTTCCCAACTCGGGAATAAATCCTTTTAATTTAGGGAAGAACTCAAACTTATAGGAAGCAAAGGGTGAAGGTTGTTTTTCCATCCTCTTGACTCACAAGCTACCTAGAAAGTCAAGGCTTCCTTGGTGGTTTTGTTCACGTGCTGATCGCTGTGTGTGTAGCTATCATTAGCGCGAATGTGTGGGAGACGTTTTGAATAATACATAGCACCCAAGGGAAAGAACAATAGACCCCCAAAATGTGAATTATTGCCCTTGCGAACTCTGAAAGCCAGTGATCACTTGTGCCTTGCAGAATCTGGGGGCTCCATCCCCAGGTGCAAAGTACATTTGCCAGGTTTCTCCAGGGCAAAGGCAGGGTGAACACCCTCATTAAACTTGTGCCTGATGATGAAGAGCAGCTGCCCACTCTCAGCATTAATGAAGAGAAGCCTCTGGTTGTTGTAGTCCAGCAGAATGCCCACCCTGGTGGGACGCTCAGTCACGTGAACATCGCTCACGATGCCGCTGTAGAAGAACGTGTATCTGGAATGAAACAGAACAGGGAATTAAACTCTGGAAATCTTGACGAAAATCACTTGGAGATAACCAATGTTTCAGTCATTAATTTCACTTCACAATAGTGAGTTGCAATAATGTTGTCCCAGATCCTTTAACCAGATCCCTCCTAGATGCTAAAATGCAGAGCTCATCCCAACAGACAAGCATTTTTAATAATTTTGCTCCTTCTACATTAGGAGGCGGTCCCAGAATAACCAGCATATGCCTCCCTTGTGATTTTTCTCAACATTCTAATTCTTTCCCAGCTGCCCACATGTTTTAACTACCGCATTCATGGTGTGTCATTCTTTTGAATAAAACTCCTCTGAGGCTGCCATGTATTTTAAAAAGTACTGCAGGCTTGCCTTCCATAAAATGTATTAATTTTACAGCTTAAAAATTTATAAGTAACTTACATAAAGGCCTTTAAGAAGTTTAAGAAAAAATTTCATTATTTTTGCCCAACTTCTTCCTTTGTATAGGCTCCCTCTACCCCAAACCTACTTTCCTTTTCATCTCCTGAATGTTTTCTGTAGCCTTGAAGCCCAGGGGTGGGGGGTGGGGGTGGGGGGCTGCCTGTCACTTCTCTCTTCAATTCAAATAAATTTAACACAACAAGTATTCATTGGGCATATCTGTGAGTCCAGAACTTTCCTTGGCCTCTGGGGGGATCTGAAGGACCACAGAACACTCTCCTTGCCCTTTGGGGACCCAGGACCTCCCAACCAGCGAGGAAAACACTGTTGATCACTTAAACGTGAGCTCCGGCTGGGGCTCCATCGCAGGGCACTGACTGGGAAAGTATTTATAAACATACTCAGAGGACCCATGTGGCTGTGAAAGGAAAGGTTCCAGACCAGGCTGGGAAGGGGGTATTGCCAAACAAAAGAAGCTAAATTGCTCGGTGCAAAAAGTAGCATTAAGTTTGGTGTTTCCTCTTGGCAGTCTCAGAAGCAGAGCTGGGGTCCTGAAAGCGGGGAGGGGAAGAAATGAAAGACAGAAGAGACGAGGGAAAGGTCTGTGAGGATGGTAAGTGTGAGGGGTGGAAGCACTGGGGCTGGCTGGGCCTCCAGCCTCGGGGCAATGAGTGACTCTGGTGTGCCAGAGAGCCAAGGACCTCTAAGGCCTATGGTGTCAGTCTCCAAGGCCCAAAAGCTTCAGCACAGGTGTGTTTAGGGAATGGCAAGTCGGCAACTTTGCTGCAGACTAAAAGCTCATGTGACAGGGCAGCGGTTCTGGGAGACGGGAAAGCAAGCAGGGCTCACACGACGCTAAAGGACCTTTGATGCCTTGCGCGGGGGGGCTGATGCACATCTGGAAGCTCTGGGGGCTACAGAGAACACAAGGTTGCAGGTGGCAGCGCCAGGGGGCAGCGGTGCAGGCGGGGGTGCTTTCGGAGGGCTGTGGGAGCACATGGGTCTGAACTGGCTGGTGGGAAAGAGGGAGGGCGAGATGCGCCAGCAGGGGCAGCAGGAGCAATGGCCAGGCGGCAAAATGAGCAAGACCCTAGGTCAGGGGCGATGTCACCAACTGCCTGACCGGCTTGGAGAGGACATGGGAGTGACTCTGAGGACGTGACCTGAATAGGTAAGTCAGCGGCCAGGATCTACACCTGCCTATCCATCACAATTGCCACTGGCCACATGTGGCCACTTAAATTAAAATTAATCACAATTAAATAAAATTCACTGTCCAGTTCTTCAGTCCTACTGGTCACATTTCAAGTGTTCAACAGCCATCTGTGACCTCGTTTATCTACCTTCACAGAATGTTTGATTGCATAGCACTGTTCTAGAGGATTCTGAATGCCCAAAAGAGCCATTTCCTCAGCCTGTTTAGAAGGCTCCCAGTGCTCACAGGCCCAGCCCCAGTCAGTCCCTGAGTCAATCCCCTCCACAGAGGCCAAGGAAGGAGAGACATCTCTTGAAGACCTGGCTCCATTGCGAATGTGCCCTGCCCTTCTTCTGCCTCCATTTCCTATCCAGCATATCAGTTCTTCTCCAAACCCACAGTCGGGCCTGAAACCAAGGCTGGCTGCCTGAGGCCAGTTTCCCTGCCCTGCTTTTACTGCCCCCTCTTGGACTGCCAGTGTCTGCTCAAAGATCATCTAGAAGCCTGACTCTAGACACCTGTGTGACTCTGAACTGCTGTACTGGGGTCCCCATGCTCAGGTGGTCCAGTCCCGTGAATCCCACTATTGGCCCAGACTGAGTCCAGATCCCTTTGAGCCCTGGTGGCTACTCCTCTGAGGGCTCCGCAGCCCCCTTTCTGGTCACCTTACTCCTGGATTCCTCTCTTTACTGTGGTCCCAGCTGAGTGCTGGCATCACTCTAGAGGTTTGTAGATTTTGGGGCAAAAAAAGCAAGGGATATGATGAAAATGATGTTCTAGAAAAATCTGCCAGTTGTGACACGTAGGAGAGCGTGAGGTGGGTGCAGGCCGCCCCCTGAAGGTACAGGCATGGTGGCTGGGGTGGAATAACAGAGGAGGTAAGGAGGCTGTGAACGAGGGGGGAATGGACAGAAAGAAGTCCAACTGATTCTGTGTCTTCAGACTCTTTCCATTTCTCCTTTCCCGTTGTGACATCTTAAAGCTTGGATTCTATGCAAACAGGATCAAGAGTCATACAATTTAGTTTAAAATCATGAAACCAGAAATGTGGAACACAGAGGCAGTGATCTGCCACAGTGGCTCCCACGGTGCCTAAACCAGCGGTACTCTATATGAAACATGCAGTGAAAGTACTTGAGGCCTGACGTCTCTGCGCCGTGACCACACCGGTGGGAACACTCTTCCTCCCTGAATCCACAGAGCCTACCCTGGGCCCGAAGGTGCCGAAGACCAAGCTTGTCGAACCTGTTGACAGGATATAATTCTGTTCTCCAGTGTATAGGAATTTGTTTCTGGAGGCTAGTCTTTGGTTTGGGGGTTTTAAAGGTTCAAGTGTCTAAGGAAATTTTCATGAAATCTATATCTGGTTCCAGCTCTAAATCTGCTCATTATAAATTCTGGAGTTGAGAGATTTTACACTCTGGGCAGGGGTTAGGTCCTTAAGCATTGTGCAGCAATGAACATCAATTATAATAATTGCTCTGACTTGATGAAATGTGACTTTGAATAGCTTCTGGATATAGTGTCCTTATGAACCATGTCAGAAAATCAAACTGTGTCAAGTAGGATGCAGGGAGAAATGTGCAGCCAGAGATATGCAAAATCCCAATCTGTGGGCCTTTTTCTGGGAACTGGTGAGCACCGGAGGCTTCCTTTTTAAAGCATTACATTTGAATAATGCCTCATATTTTTATGATACTTTACAATTTCAAGGCTCTTCCTTGTACCTGACTTCATGTGATCCTTACCACCCAAAAATGTAGCAGACCAGGTGTCATTCTCCTCTGGCAAGATCGATGAGGCCTATGGGATATGTTCAAAGGCTTCATGACTTGTGGTGAGTAGCCACAAGGAGGCTAGTTGAGCACAAGGCCAGGATTAAAGTCACATTTCTAATGAAGACCACCCTGTGAGCATATTCAGATCATCCAGTCCTTGCCTTATCTCTCTGAGACTAACACAGGTTGGGGCTTCATCACATTAACCAACTACACAAAGCTACTAGTATGGTTCAGCAAACTTTTTCTGTAAAGGGGCAGACAGTAAATATTTTTAGCCTTTGGGGGTCACTTGGTCTCCAATACAACTGGTCAGTTCTGCCATTGTACTGCAAAAGCAGCCATAGACAATACGTAAACAAATGAGTATAACTGTATTTCAATCAAACTATTAATAAAATTTTATAAAACCAGGAAGCAGTCGTGTATGGCCTGTGGGCTCCTGTTGGCCAATTCCTGATATAGACCAGTAAGGGGAAGGTACTGGGGACTCACTTCTTTCCTCATTTTTGTTGACTCCTCTGTGGAGGGGGCTTTTTAGTATGACCCTTGTCCCTTCCCCCCACCCTGGGGTGAGTCCAGAAGGAAAACTTGGCCATGCATGGCCTGGAGGTCCCTGTCTCTGGACTATGAGCTTCTCAATGAGACACACATCCTTCTTTGTTTCTTCAGGGACCAACTCTGTCCTGCAGGGCGCAGAAGCTGGCTTGGGTGCATACAAGTCTGTTAACAGAGTGCTCTGGGTGCGTACAAGTCTGTTACCAGCTCTGGGTGCGTACAAGTCTGTTAACAGGGCTCAGTATAAGAAATGTCCTTGCCCCTGCATATGAACCACATTCACTAAAATGGGCTTCCTCAGTAATCAGAGCAATAGTTTGGTCTTCATATATTTGAGTCTTCTGTTTTCTTTCTTTGTTGGCTCAGACTTGGGCAGGGAACTAGGATGCTATTGTTAGTTGCCCCAGAGATCCCTTGCCTACACATCGACTTGTGACACTTTGACCAACAAGGGAGGACAGGGCTCCAGCGTACCTCTGTGGCTCAGAGCAGTGCATGTACCACGAAGTCTCCCCTTGTCCCAGGGTAGCAGCCTGCACAGCCGAGTGGGAGCAGATGCCAAGTCGGTAAGCCGGGCAGTCTGTGACTGTGGTTTCCCAGTAATGCTGGCCACAGGCAGGCAGCTCCTCGCCCAACACTGATGGGATTCTGCAGACCAAGTGGATCCAGTTAAGCCAGCACAGGATCACCAGCTTTCGTCTCATAAACATCACCATTCACAAAGCCATGCACAGTTTAGGCAGGACTCTATCCTTGGAAACTGCTGGAATTTGACTAAAGACACCCTTTGTTCATTACGCCCCCAAATTTGACCCGATCGCCACAGAACTCCACAGACTCACAATGTGCATTTGACATACTCCCATTGCCACAGACAACATGTATGTAGAGTACACACTGCATCTCCTGAGGGAGCTAAGTACCAGGAAATAACCAGAATAGTGGTGGGACAAGAAGAAACGGCACATCTCTGCTTTCAAGGATTGTGTGGAAAGACGAGGGAGGCACTGGGGAGTTCCAAGAGAACATAACTTGCAACGTTTTTCTTTAAAACTTGAAGATAGGGCAGCCCCGGTGGCGCAGAGGTTTGGCTCCGCCTGCAGCCTGGGGTGTGATCCTGGAGACCCGGGATCGAGTCCCACATCGGGCTCCCTGCGTGGAGCCTGCTTCTCCCTCTCCTTCTGCCTGTGTCTCTGCCTCTCTCTGTGTCTATGAATAAATAAGTAAAATCTTTAAAAAAAAAAAAAACTTGAAGATAAAGGGCAGTCCGGGTGGCTCAGCAATTTAGCGCCGCCTTCAGCCCAGGGTGTGATCCTGGAGACCCGGAATCGAGTCCCACGTCGGGCTCCCTGCATGGAGCCTGCTTCTCCCTCTGCCTGGGTCCCTGCCTCTCTCTCTCTCTCTCTCTGTGTGTGTATGTGTGTGTGTGTGTCTCATGAATGCATAAATAAAACCTTAAAAAAAACCCTTGAAGGTAGGGAGGGGGTAGGGTGGAGAAGGAGTCTTCAAAATCTTCTTTACCGGTGAGCTCCCATGTTTGCTGACCTTGCTGGGCACAGAGAGCAGCTCTTAGGAGGCAAGGCAGCCGGTGAGGTATAGAGCTGACCAGGTGTGATGAGTATGCTTTGTACAAGTGGTGGTCAACAGTCTTTGGGACCTGGCCTCCTTGGATTGTAGCACCCGAGAGGTCATTGAAAGGTCTCCTTTTGTCTCACCTTAGCTATTTTTAAAACAGGCACCGTGAACCCAAGCACTTTCAACTGCTGATGGGCGACCTTGTCTGCATGAGTTGCTCAATTCTGCTTTGAAACGGCTGAGACAGCAAGGAAGCATTTTTAATTTAAACAGTGTTAATACTCAGTCAGCACCCTCTTCTTTTTAACAGATGAGAAAATGATTAATGCAAAGGAATGTATTTCACTTTCTCACGTCTTTATCCAACAACCTCCTTCCAATGAGGTTGATAGCCACAGGCCCTTGCTCCCTGAGCACTGCCTGGCTGCCTGATATTTATAAGTGAATTTTGGGGTTACTAATAAATAAAATACTATGAAACACATTATAGTTATTATCAGTTATAATCTATGAATTCTTACCAACTTCCAGTCTATTTTTCTTTTTGATTTTTTGAAAAATCAAAAAAAGACAGAAAAGCTCAATCTACTTCTTAAATCTTTTTTCCCCCCTGAATTCACTTATTTGTATATTTTTTTGGCACCTACAATGTTCCAGGCCCCATGAGATTCAAAGAGGCAGAAGGCAGGGCTGCTGCTTGAGGATTATTCAAGAGGGGAATGGCTGACAAATGACTCCACTTGTGCTCAGACTTTTTCACAGAAAAGATCAAAGGGGGCCAGGGCCCGGAGAAGACTTCCAGGAGCAGCTGGCACCTGAGCTGGGCCACACACAGGTGAATGGCAACCCGAGACCAGAACCATGTAACTCAGCGTGGTGTGGAGTGCTTGCTTGCTGGCAGCCACACCGGGGCACCATCAGCACCCACACCAGCCTGTACTCCCCCACATGTGTTACACTCTTCCAAAGCATTTCATGTGCTTTCTCCCCTGTGACCATTTTGATCCTTAAAATGGCCATGAGAGATTGCTTGACAAATCATGAAACAGTCTTCCCATGATACCTTCAGCTTTTAGCTCATTAATGCTCCTTTTCATGGCAGCTACTGGCTGGGGAGGGACAAAAAAGTCTGAAAATATGAAAGTCCTGCATGGTGGCCAGAACCAGAAACTCAACAGAATGTCATTCTCTTCTATTCCTTTTAAAGTGGCCAGATACAAAACCTGGTTTGCTATTGAAGATAAAAGCAGAATTAGCCTGGACTTTTTTTTTTTTTTCATTAAACCAGAGATGGTACCTGAAAGCAGCCTGTTTTAAACAAAACCATCTGTGCTTGTGTTTGCGAATATGAATATTAACACTTGCTCCAACTTATGAACTACTGTCGCTTTTTTCCTAGTGGTGAACTGTAATTAACCGTATGGGAGTGCTCACATGGATATTCCATACCGTACCTCCAGGCATGTCCCTGAAACCAAGAAATAGTAGTAGAGAAGACTCTACTGCTGAGGCCATCAGGGGCCTCCTCCTACTTACTCTGTCAGCCGTCTCCTCTCAGTGAAGCTGATCACTGTCCCATTTGAGGAAATCTGCAGGGCAGGATGAGCCGTTTCTCTCAACAGAAGAAATCGGGTTCCTGTTGCAGTTAAGAAAAGAGGATTAGAGTGTTACCACGACGGTAAGTGCTGTCCCTGGGTCAAGCACCATATTTCAGACCTTACTCTCCCCTGGCATCAGTGTTTTCAGATCCACAAGCTGAAGATCTCATCCACTGTAAGGCATGTATGAATGCCAGTGGCTACTTACCTCTTCCTGGCGCTGCTGGTGTGCCTTCTGGACAAGAGCTCCCTCTGCTATGCAAAGTGAGCTCCTTGGACCAGCAGCGTCTACATCATCTGGAAACTAGGTAGAAATGCAGAATCTCCAGCCCCATCCCAGACCTACTGAACCAGAATCTGCACTTTCACAAGCTCCTTCAGAGATTCATATGTACCTTCTAGTCTGAAGATGCACTGGGGTAAGCTAAAGGAGTGGTTCTAACAGGGGAAGATGCAGGTGCCATATTGGGACTGGGGACACATGTCTGGGCAGGCAGCCCTCATGTCTTCTTCTCTTATAAACATCAGGTGGGCCCTCACCACATCACAAACAAGGTAGGACACAAGTTTTTACTGGCTAAGCAAGTCACTTAATGTACCACCCTCAATCTTCTCCCATCTTTGGGTTTAGGATAAGATAATGATCACCTTTCCATTTCTCACTTCTTGTCACAATAATTGAGAACAGCCAGGCATTTTTCCTTGGCATCATTTGGCTATTTTCTCCAAAATGTCATTGAACAGCTTTATCACTTCCTTAAGTTATCCATTCATTTATTCAACAAACATTAATTGGCACAACCTATGTGCTAAGCACCAAAAATAAACAGTAGAATAATACTGGAAGCTTGTTCATGGAGTTTACAGTGTAATAAAAGAATATTCCCATCTCACTGTCCCCAAAATACACTCAAAACATACCCACTAATTATAGCAAATTGGCATTAGCCAAACAAGAATCAGCTGGGGGCATAAAAACCACCTCCAGATCAATTAGATCAGGGTCTCCAGGAGTGGGGCCTGGGTATCAGTATTTTTTAAGTCTCCTGGCTGATTGCTAATGCATAGCCAAGGTTGAGAACCCCTTGCATCAGAAAAAAAAAAAAAAAAAAAAGAAAAAAAAGAAAAGAAAAGAAAGAAACATCTTGGTCTTTGACTCATCTTGGATCCTCATGCCAAAAACCCAGCACTGCCAAGAGGTTGGGGCTTTAAGAAGAGGCTTCTAGTGTGTCTTCTCTAAGTGGTAAAAGAGAAGGAATGGAAAGGCTTGGAAATAGGTGTGTGTGTGTGTAAAGGAGAAAGTACCTCTGGTGGAAATGAGGGCCGCTTCACTCTGCTCGCTCGCCCCAAATGCATTGATGGCTTTCACGTAGAAAAAGTAATTGTCATTGGGTTGGAGGTTAACTTTCAGCTGAAGTCCTTTAATTCCAGAGAAGGATCTAAATACAAAAAAATAATTTTAAATATAAGATTGTGGGGCCCCTGGGTGGCTCAGTGGTTGAGTGTCTGCCTTTGACTCAGGTCATGATCCTGGGGTCCTGGGATCGAGTCCCACATCAGGCTCCCTGCAGGGAGCCTGCTTCTCCCTCTGCCTCTCTCTCTGCATCTCTCATGAATAAATAAATAAAATCTAAAAAAATAAATATAAGACCACATGCGAAACAACTCATCATATTTCATCCTGTAGCAAATGATCTTTTATTATCGACAAATTACTTATTTTTTCCTTTTGGTGACCACTGAGTTAGCAAGGTAGGTTTACAAAATGGTCATGGTCCACTAAGATTACTTTATCAAATTACTTCTATCTTTGTCAACTTTTCTCCAATATATGCCTTCCAGATTGCTCTTTGAAATAGATTAATTTTGTGGTTAGTGAGTCTCTAAGAATATATTATTTTCTTTATAAACTTTTGCCTAACAGGGCACATAAGGATTAAGATGATGTTAAACCAATCTATAATACAAAGGATGCTAATTATCTAATTGGCAGATCAAGAAGAGCAGAAAACTTAAGGTGAGTGATGATTTTGGACATGGCCATCCTACAAAAGCCACTAAAGTTATAGAAACAGAAGACCCCTAAAAAAGACAGCATCTTTTGAGGCAAGCTTAATCCCAGCAAGTAAAGAGAATTCTAATTGCCAAATAAAATTTCCAAAGTTGCTATTTCTAAATCTCCTGTGTATATTAAAATAAAAGTGCTTGTAGTAGTGTCTAAGTGCCAGTGGGTAACAGCCCAACCGTTTAACCACATCTAGACTTGCTGGATTTGAAGATGGAGCTCTCTCAACTTGCTGGGGAACTGAAGTAGTTTTGTGCCTCTTTTCTATTCTCTTTAATCTGCTTGATATCATGGCCTAGAGCATTTACACAGGTAAATTACACAACCGCTTATTTTTCCAGCCTCCATTTGGAGAGGCTTTGGGGATAGTTACAAATTAGCCTCCTTATTAATGAAAGAATTTCTAATCTGAGTGCTAGTGCCAGGGCCCTGTTCCCAGGAGATGTGCACTGGATTATGGTCTGTGAGAACAATAGTACAGTACACTTCCTGTTCATTCTCAGAAGGATAGGGGTTTTTTAATCCATTTGTTTGCTTGTTTGTCTTCATTTTTCTTTGTGTTTGTTATTAACAAACGTACTGCAAAAGGGTTAGAATCAAAGATTTTCTTTAGGTCACCTCTACTTCTGGTGACTATTTCACTTCTCAATACCTGCCTTAGACAACATTATGGAGAATCAGAAAAAGGAAAAAGCATCATTGATTCAGAAAACCAAGCAATTGAACAGTTGTTAAAAGCAGAAAATACATACAAAGTCACAGTGCCCTCCCCCATTATGTCTAAAAGTGAAAAAACACCCAATGTGTTCCTCAGAAAGAAGAGGGCAGGGGCAGGGAGCAGATGGGGTCTATTTGCGCACATGCTATTTAATAGTGTCCTGGTGGAAGAGGCCTCTGGAAACTTGTCAAGCCTTACTGGTTGTTATTTTAGGACCTGCCACCTGACCAGGGCCCTCTGCAAGTACTATCTTTAGCCCCACCAGAATCATTAAACCACATATTCACTGACAACTAATTATGCTTCAGTTAGTTAATGAAAAACCATGTCCCATGATTGAGAAAGTAATTCCCAACTGGTATCTAGAATATTATTCTGGGGTGGGTGTATATGCTTATCTTATTTGACTTGATGGCTGAATTGATGGTTTAGATGTACATTCATTATAACAAGCAGTAAAGTTATTGTCTCTGTAAGCATACTTGCGCCTGAACTGAATTTACTTCATTCATCCATTAAACAAATGTCTATCAATCACTTATCATGCGCCCAGGCCCTGTTACCCTGAAGCCTGAGTGGGGAGTGGTAAGTCTAGGTGAGAAAATTTCAGTTCCAAGAAGGAATAAAACATACTGGCTTCATTTTGTAATGATGAGGTTGTTTTTTTTTTTTGTTTTTTTTTTTTTTTGATGAGGTTGTTAAATACCAAAAATACTGGTTTGAGGGTGTTTGCTTTTCAGTTTTATGAAGTTGGTCAAGGAAAGAATTCCACATATATAGTCAACTGCATCCTATGTCTTATCACTCATTTAAAGATTAAAGGTTTCCATGGCATTGAAGTCAGAATATAGGATCAGATTCTGCTTTTAATATGTCAGCAGATCGTGTAGACTTGAGAGATCTGCACAATGCCCTCACTGAATCTGTGAAATAAAAGCACCAGGAATGAGAATCAAAGTAATATGAAATGTAGAGTTTTATTGTTGACAAGTCGCCATCGTTGCTCCAGCATCAAGAACAAAGCAAAAAAGCTCACCTACATATGTTTTTTTCTATGTCTTTTCATTGTCTGACCTCACTTTAATGTCATAGAAGTCTTCATATTAGCCACATGAAAACCTTAAAAATTTTGGAATTTGAAATCTGAAGACTGGCACCCTTCCACAGATTATAATTTTAATCTCAAAAACAAAAATGTCAGAACTGTAACTGAATCCATATACATTATTCAAAGCATAGTTGGTAGTAGGACTAAGATTCAAAGAATATCCAAACTGAGGTAAGTGATTACGCCACAGATAGGACCACAACCAGTTGTTGGTGCTTAGGTAAGAAGGGATGTTAGCCTCCTCAGTAATTTAACTGATCTGACCATGTTAGAAGGCTTAAGCTAATAGCAAAATTCAAAAGACAGTAAGAAATGTGACTCAAATGGTTTCACTTTGGGTCATTGGTATGGGAATTCTCCCTACAAGTGCTACAGTGCAGTGGAAAAGGATAGCTCTGTTTTCAGGAACATGAGGGCAAGGAAGCATCTAGAAACCTTAACACATCAGCAATTAGCTGATTGCCAGTGGAGGATAAGCATACCAGGGAGTACAATCCCAGTGCTCTGTGCCCAACAGGTTTTTGAAAGACTCTCAACCTGCTCGTCTCTCTGTTGGTAAAACAAACATTTGTTAAACTCTAATGCTGTAAAGCAGAGAAAAACTATTTCAGGGAGACCCACTGTCTCCTCAGAAATCTGAAAGGCTATCATAAATGAGACATTCCCCCTTTTCTGTTGTTTCAAAAGGCTAATGAGTAGAAGTCACCAGGAGGCAATGTGTGCCCAATGTTACGAAGGCCTTTGTAGCTTGAGACCATTCATTCTTTAGTTTTTTCAAGGCACAACTGAAAAGTTTGACACAACTAACCATGAACAGTGGGACAAGAATCATTTCACTTGGGACTTGAAAAGGGTCTTTATAAAGTAAAAAGCCATTAGGACCTAATGTTTAGTGGGAAAACACTAAAAGCATTTCCATAAGTTGAAGTCACAGACACAAGGTTAAAAATAAAAAGTCATAGGGGCACCTGGGTGGCCCAGTTGTTGAGCATCTGACCTTGGTTTCAGCTCAGGTCATGATCTTGTGATTGTGGGATGGAGCTCCATCTCGGGCTCCGTGCGTAGTGCAAAGTCTGCTTCACATCCTTTCTCCCTCTCCCTCTGCCCCTCCCCACTTGTGCTCTCTCTCTCTCAAATATATACATATATATAAAGTCATGAAGTGGCAACTTCACCTACCAAGAATTATAAATTATAAAGCTATGATAATGAAAGACTGCATGGCAGTGGGGCATAAATAGATGGATCTATAGAACAGATTATACATTCTAAAGGTCAGGAATAGAGCAAAACACAGGCTCTTGAGTGTATAATAATGGAATTATTTCAAATCAGAAGGGAAAATGATGGGTTTTCTTACTGGGACAGCTGGATAGCCATACCAAAAAAATAAAATTGGATTACTAATTTCACACTTCCTACTGAAACAAAGTTCAGATGATAAAAGATCGAGTTTTTAAAAATGGAATCACTGGATACTACAAAAAAACGTGAGAGAGGATTTTTAAATATGAGACAAGAAATAAAGCTATTTTTAAGAGATTGATAAATTCAACTAAATTAGCATTTAAAAATATCCATAACATATGCAGCGTCACTTACCAGCAGCAAGATGTCAATCAAAACCATAGTGATCTATCACCTCCTACCTCTTAGAATCAGTAGAATCGAAAGATAAGTAATAACAAGTGTTGGTGAGGATGTGTAGAAAGGGGAGCCCTCTGACACTGTTGATGGGAAGGCAAAATGGTGCAGTCACTATGGAAAACAGTATGGAGTTTCCTCAAAAAATTAAAAATAGAGCAACTGTACAATCCAGCAATTTCACTTCTGGGTATTTATCCAAAGAAAAATGAAAATGCTAACTTGAAAAGATATCTGCACCCCCATGTTCAGTTCACTGCAACATTATTTACAATAGCTAGGATATAGAAACAACCTAAGTGTCCATCAAAGGATTAAAGATGTGAGATATATCTCTACACAGACCTAGACCTAGATATAGATGTACCTCACACTGGAATAGTACCCAGCCATAAAAAGGAATGAGATCGTGCCATTTGTGACAACCTGGGTAGAACTAGAGGGTATAATGATAAGTGAAATAAGTCAGAGAAAGACAAATACCACTATTTCACTGATATATGGAATCTGAAAAAGAAAAAAGAGCAAACAAAGAAAAACAGAAACATACTCATAAATACAGAGAACAATCTGGTGGTTGCCAGAGAAGGGGAGGTGGGGGAGAGGATGGGTGAGGTATGGGAAGGGGATGAAAAGGCATAAACTTCTACTTATAAAATAAGTAAGACATGAGGATACAATGTACAATATAGGGAATGTAGCTAATAGTATGTAATAACTTTGTATGCTAACAGATGATAGATTTACTGTGATCAATTCATGAGGCATGTAAATGTTGAATCACTATTTTATATACCTGAACCTAATATAATATTGTATGGCAACTACATATGAATAAAAAAGATGCATGGCTAAAAATCTTCAAAACAAATTTGCAACTCATGTTGTAGATGAGGGCTAATGTTCTTTCAAAAAAAAAAAAAAAAAGAGAGAGCTTCTACAAAGCAATACGAAAAATACTTACAGCCCAACAAGAAAAAAATGGGTAAAGGAAATGAACAGTTCACAGAAAAGGAAGTACATGGTTCTGAAACATATGAAATGATGTTCAACCCAATAATAATAATGCACACTGGAACTATAATAAGATTCCATCTTCTAGCTATAAGTTGTCAAAGATCAAAAGTTTTATCATATCCTGTATAGCCAAGGGTATGAAGAACCAGACAGTCTTGTATGCTGCTAGCCTGTGTAAAACAACTACAGCCTCAATGGAAACAGTTTGGTAATATCTATCAAAATCCAAAATGTACATGCTGTTATACATTCTATTTCTAGGACTTTATCCTGCATACATCCTGGTACATGTATGAAATGATATACAAGGTTTTTTCTGAAGCATGGTTTGTGTTAACAAGAAAATGGAAACAAGTACCTTTCAATTGGTCAAATAAATCAAATTATATCTTAAAACACACTATAACAGAATTGTTTTTAAAATTGAGGCAGTTCTATATGCATTGGTATAGGATACTCACCAAGAAATATTTTTAAACAAGAAAAGCAAGGTGGTGAAAATACCTATAGCCTGGCACCATTTGTTGAAAAAACATAGATGTTTGTATATGCAGAGACTACCTGAAAGGATAAATGTGAATCAGGTAAGAGTAATTGTCTCTAGAGAGAAGAACCGAGTGGGTGACAGATAAATGGAAAGGAGTCTTAATTTTCACTGTATCCCTTTGGTATCTTTGAATCAGTGCCATATGTACATATTACCCAAAATCAATTAAATAATTTACTTTTAAGCTCAGGAGTTGGTTGAATGTGTTTGCAGGACACACATTAATTTGAATTTTGTAAAGTAGCTTCTCTAGGAATTCGACACATCAACAATTTGTGTAGGATGGGAGAAAGGATGTACATGTGCTTAAGGTCACCTGAGGGGCTGGTAACCCTGAGGAGTGACCGCCTCTGCACTGGCATGTCTAGCGCCTAGACTGAAGCATGTTTTCTCTGCAGAGGAGGGGGGGCGGTGTGTGTACAAACAATATGGAGGAATCCAGTGCCATCACTCCTGGAAGCAGCCTACGGATGGTGCTGTCGCTGCAGTGCATGACAGATGGCTAAATACGAATTGTTTGTTAAAAACACAGTGGGTTCTTGCGAGCATTCCTGTTGGCCGCACCCACATTCAGCCAGTCAGTCAACGCTGTTTAACGTGAGCCGTGAACAGAGTAGAGTGCGGGCCCCTGGGCCCAGCCAGTGAAGTAGCATTTCCCCAGCCTGCGTGGACACCCTAGACCTTCTGCATCGGAAGCTCCTAAGGGCACCCGTGAATCTAAGCTTTTACAAGCAGCCCAGTTGACTTTTATGATCAGTTTTAGGCTTGGGAAACATACTCATAAATAGAGTGGGGTGAGAAGAGGTAGGAGGGAGAAAGTGGGGAAAGAAGAAAAATCCATGAGAACGTAAGCAACATCAAATGCAAGAACTAATTGTTGCTCATCATTACAAAATGAAGCCAGTATGTTGGGAGCCATTTAAAAAAACTTTAACTACCTGTAAACATGGAACCTTTTGGTTTAAGGTGAAACATTTTGGTTAAATCAGGATTAAGAAGACAATTCTTTATATTTTGATTTTTGGTTTTGAAACTTGGTAAATAAAAATTTTTGAATAAGACTTTTTCTTCTGATAAGTGAGGATATTATGGGATTCAGCGTTAACTAAACATCACTATTAGTTCGTGATAGCGTAGAAACACGAGGGCTGAATGCTGCCAACCATGGGACCTGGGCTTTCCTGTAATTAGATCTCTCACAAAATCCAAGTGAGCCAAAGGATTCCAGTAGAAGGATCCTGGATTTTTGTTTTCTCTGTAGTTCCCCCTCCAAAGCCTGAATGATACCATTTCTATTTCAGGCAGAGGATTCCAGGAGCCTAGTAACCATTCCTCTGGATTCTAAGCTTTCCTATACCACTCAGAGGCCACCTGTGTGGACAATTACTTGAGGTCCCCATACAACTGCCTGCCCAGAATGGTGATTTAACACGACGCTTTCAGATCCAGTTGAAAAATGATTACATCAGGAATGTTTTTGCATCTTTTATAAAACTCCTCTTAAAGACAATCACTATTATCTTGTTCAATAGCCCTTATATAAAGATCTACATGAAAAATTCATCTTAGAGCTGAATGTCAAGAAATATAATTGTCTCTTAGTGAAATGTTATGCTTCCTTTTTATAAAAAGATGAGTTATGTAATCTCTTTCTTTCTCCCTCTTGCTGTCTCCCCCTCTCTCCCGTTTTCACCTTAGCTACCAGGAAGTTCAGATTTAAATTTTATGTTCCATTGAGCTACTGTTCTTAACCTGTACTTTCTGATACAATCTCTTCACCCCAGCATGATCTGGCTCTTGTTTTCACAGGATTGTTTCCAGTGGTTCTATTATGTCTGGGTCTTTTAATGTGAACAACTTGAATACTTTTGGAAATTGACAGAACATAAGTTAGAAGTGAAGGAACAGCCTAGGTTTCCATTGACTGAAGTTTTACTATACAACCAGAAGGTGTTTAAGATTGTAAATGATCACGGTCAAATCAGATTCATTTGGGAAGAAAGATTTCATTTAGGAAAAGTCGAATGTCAAGAATACCAGGGTGGGGTGGAGGGGTGGAAATCATCCCACAGTTCACTCTCCCAAGGGCTCCCTCCTGAGGAGGATTACCTGGGTCAGGAAAACAATACCATAAAAAGACTGCCTATTAGCTCTTAAATAATCCTGAATTTTTGCCCATTCACGTCAGTGATCCTCTTGTCACCCTGTGAAGCAAGCATGGGGCAGGAATAACTGCCTCCTTTGTCCCCAGGTTGTGAAGGTCAAATCATTTGCCCTTGACCATTGGTCATCACCTATCCAGCTGAAAACCTGGTATAAAGCTTTTTTAAAAAAGAAAGAAATACTGGGATTCTTCATATCCTGTTTAGGTACAGAGTTCATTAGAAAACTTGCCCTTATCTGTCCTTATTATCCAGATACAGCAGCGGGTGTCCCCAGCTAGAAAACCCAACTGTGACAGACATTTCTGTTCCTGCCCCACCACATGTGGCCCGGAATGCTGGAAGCAGGAAGAACATGAGCTGACAGGCCCAGCACCCAGAGCCCAGCCCACCCTGAGGATGTTTCGGGGAGGGCGGCCTAGAGAAGGTCTCTGTACCCCTACGGCCTCAGCCAGGGAGGGGAGCGGGAAGTTCACTACCAACTACTTTTGTGGTGTATTGAGTCTCACAGATTTGTCATTCAGTACACAGCTTCTCTCTGCACAGCCCACACAGCTAATCCCTGTACTATATTTCTCTCAGTTTTCCCTCCTCCACCCACAGTTCTGCTGACTTCTCTCCACACAGGAGAGACAGAACAGCTGAGGAAACAGCCGAGCGGTGGAAAATTTTTGAAAGTGTTTTGAGCCCACCCAACCTGAGGAGAGCATTCAAAGAAAAACAGGAAAGGGTGAGTAGGAGCTCCCTCAGCCCCCACACACAAGCCGTGGATTGTCACTCCCGCCTACCCCCAATCCCAACAGGGGCTGACTGCTGGGACCCAGCCATGGTGCCCACACACAAAAATATGCAAATGTGTTTTCTGTGAGGATTATGGAATGGAGGCAATTGCTTCGCTATTTCAGATACCACGTCATGGGACTTGGGGCTCAGGAGGCTCATTCCATTCAAACACTCACCACAAGAGTCCAACCAGTACCTTTGATCTTAAATCAGAATATTTAGAGGCCATCATACTGGGAGAATGAATGCAGGTCTGAAGATGAATGTATTTCTGTTCTGGCAACCAAAATCAGATTCCCCAGTCTAAAGGCTAATCAATGCCCTTCGTGTGTGTGTGTGTGTGTGTGTGTGTGTGTGTGTTCCTATTACTCATCCTTTTCTCCATTCTTTTCATTTCCTTTAAATTTCTCTCCCTACTCCAGACTAGAGTCTTTAAGGCTGTCTGTCTTTTCAGGGATTGGGGGTGAAAAAGAGTTGTGAACTCATCTGAGGATTACCTCAGCTCTCTTTTACCAGAGATTTCAGCCAGTTAGATAACTTGAGGGTGATAGGACAAAGAGGAATTTGGCGACTCCTCTCATTTGTCCACTTATTCATTCATTAAACAGAACTTTATTGAATATCTACACAGGCACAGTCCCCATCCTCACCCAATTAACCTAGCCATATTTAAAAGAATTAATCTTTGATCACCCCTTACTCCCCAGTAGTGACCTCTGGATCAATTTTTAGATCTGGTTTAGCAAAGGATTTTTTTAAAAGAACCCAGAACCAAAAAAAGGGTTATGCAATCAATGGCTAAGAAGATTGTGAGTGCTGTTTTCTATTAGTGATCCATTAACCAGTTTCCAGCCCACAGACTAGGCTGGTCCTATCTCCTACCTAAGCATCCAAGCTCTAAAATTAACTCATTCACCATTCTTTCCTACTTTGTCAGCACAGGTTATTTTGTTTCCATTTTAAATAAGAGACCATCCTTAAATCCAGCCTACCTTTTCTTGTTGGTATCAGTGTTATGTGCTCAGTGCTAATTGAACACATATTTATTGAGTAGCTACAATATGCCAGGTACTGTCCAAGACACCAGGACTACAAATTTTCATCATGATCCCTTCATGAAGTCAACAAGTGAGTGGGATCAGACAACTCTTGGCTTACAGTTTTTTTTTTAAAAGATTTTATTTACTTATTCATGAAAGACACAGAGAGAGAAAGGCAGAGACGTAAGCAGAAAGAGAAGCAGGCTCCATGTAGGGTGCCTGATGTGGGTCTCGATCCTGAGACCGCAGATTACACCCTGAGTCAGGGGCAGGTGCTCAACCACTGGGCCACCCAGGCGTCCCAACTTACTATTCTTTACAAGATACAAAACAACTCTAATTATGGACTGCTGTGCCAAAAAACCAAGGTGAAGAATGTGGTTCTAATACAATGGAATAGTAGGGATTATTTGCACTTGTTGACTACAGGTGATAAACTTTTAAGTTTCTTTGTTTATCAATTCTATCTGACTAGCTGTGTACAATTGTTATGTTAGTGATAGAGCAATATAGATGATGGTTAAATAGTTAATAATGTTTTATAGAGTTTTGAACCATCCAATCCTGTAAGAAATGTTTTCAAGTTGGTTTTAAGAACCAGATAGTTGAAAGACTAAATAAAGCACGTGGCCACTCCCATAGAGCAGACTTTTCCTTCCTTCTGGAACTCTTAAATTAGAGAACCAAAAGAGATACAAATGAGTTTTGCAGCTCTGGGCCTCTGAGATAAAAGATGAATTATTCCAGTCTCTTGACGTTAACCTGCAGTATGAGACACTGAGGCTACTTGTATTGATGAGGGATGGCTCCAGTGTGATACATCAGCAATAGACTTAGTATATGAACAGAGTAGTGATTTGTGGCCAACATATTTGTGCTTGCTTCAAGAAATTATTTTTTTGTCAGACTTGGCAGGGATCCAGAGGCTGGAGAGTCATCCCTGGCTTGTGGATTGGACATACCATTCCACCTCCTGGAACTGAGGAGTCTTTTAGCACCTAATTGGAAAACAGCTCCATCTCCAACACAACTCCAAACTATCAACAAGGATCTGCATGTGAATCTCCCTTCACTTTAAACTTGCTGGACTATATTCATTCAATAACAAAGGATCCTTGCATTGTTCTCTAACTACTAGGAACTTCGGCTTATCCAGCCTCTCAGATGCTCTCCTTTAACAAGAAAAATTAAAATGAACTGGCTTAAAGTCTCATATAAAATAATGACAAGCCTTATGTTTTAATTAGCTCACCTTTTGTCTTAATAAAATTAGTGGGTGGCCATTTTTTTTCTTACAAATGGAACTGTCATTGGTTTCTTTGGCTTTGATAGAAGGATTTGTTTGGAATATATTATTCATTGGTGATACTAAAAGAACATTTTGTTTGTTTTGTTTTGAGGGCCCCAGGGTGATCAGGAAAAGGAAAAACATTGATTAAAGAGGTTTTGAATAATAGTACTGCACTCTCTCTTTATAATTTTCATGTGACAAAAGAACTATAACACATAATAACTCCGTGTTGTCAGGCTGTTGAGGTATGCTAACTCAGTCTATGTAATAAAACAAGATTTAGAACTGATGGAGAGGGATGGCTGGGTGGCTCAGTGGTTGAGCGTCTGCCTTTGGCTCAGGTCATGGGATCGAGTCCTGCTTCGGGCTCCCCACAGGAAGCCTGCTTCACCCTCTGCCTGTGTCTCCACCTCTCTCTGTCTGTCTCTCATGAATAAATAAATAAAATCTAAAAAAATAAAAATAAAAAAAACTGGATGGAGAAAATAAGACCGATCTGAGTTTAAATCCTGACTCCAATTTCTCACTCCATCATTTAATACCTTGACCAAATTATTTAACTTCCTTGAATCTCATTTAATGGAGATCATCACCTCACCTCCCTCCTAGGATTGCTGAGAGGGTTGAATGTGAGACTCAGCCCAGTTCCTGGCATGGTGAAGACCCTCAATGGATGACATTTCCTCATTCATCCCTCCTTTCCCTTCTCCCTGTAGCCACATTTATGAGAAGACATCACAGTTCCCCTAGTGAGAGTGCTACTAGGTCTCAGGGTTTCCAGATCTCTGCTGATTTAAGAATCCAATTGTGCTGATATTATTTATGCAAATGTCAGCCAGGGACCGATGCCATACCAAGAATGAGTCATTTCAGAGCTCTCCTTTAACAGTCTAATTTTGCCTCAGAAAGAACTGGGTTTTCCTCACTGATGGTGGAGAACAGTGGGAGAGATTCCCAAGGACGCAGGCACTGCTGATACAGAGTTCTCATGACACCGAGGGCTTTTGTGGAGAAGGTCCAGAACTCCTCTAAGTGACAAGAAACAGGAATTAGCAGCTTGGGCTTTGAAATCTGACAAGATAGGGTTTGGATCCTGATTGTTACTCACTAGCTGAGTCCCCCTCTTTAAAGTGTCTGTTTTCTCTCAAGAGTTCTTATAAAAATTAAGGAAGGCAACGTGCATGAAGCATTTAGGACAGTGACCGGCACATAGTAAATGCTCAATAAAAGTCAGTTATACTCTCTTCTATCTCTATCTCCTTCTCTCTCTCCTATCTCTATCTCCTTCTCTCTCTCCTTTCCACCTTCTCTCTCTTCTTCTCCCACCCCGTCCTGGTCAGACTTTACCTCTGCTCTGTTTGCTAATTATTGAAGCCTGCCTGCCATCCAGCAGTTGGCACATTAACGGAGATGTTGTTTTTTACACATTTACTATGTTCTCACTTCTGCTGAAATGCTTACCTCCCACCCATACACACCCCAGTCAACATTAATTCATTCTTTGATCATTATTTTATGAAGCCTGTCTTCACATACTTAAAAGAAACTATAATTATTGCTCAGTCATATGAAACTGCACATAACTAAGTAAATAGTTGTTGATTGATCCTGTAGATAATCAGGAGCTTAAATAATACACTTTATTAAAAAGCTGTCTAATTTCACACCATTATTTCTAAGTTTCATATTCTACCAAAATAGTTTATCTCAGTAAACTGCTTTTTTAAAAAGCTACATATGTCTCTATTAAAATATGAGCATTAATAATAATGATCTGAATATGCTTCATGGAAAGTGAAGTTGCTCTATTATCATGGATTGGAGGCTAAGAAATCACCACCTCGGTAAATAAGTTAATATTTACCAAATGCCCTCAGGATGCACAGCCCTTTATTGATAACTTTAAAGATTTATAAGTTTAGTGAGAGAGATTCCCATTTCTTTTTTTCCTGGAAAAATTCTTTATGCTTTCAGAGACACAGGTAGATTATAGATTATAGATTATATATGTATGTATAGATTAGAGATTATGTCTCTATACATATACATATATATACATATATATATATAATTAGCTTCTTTATATTGGCTTTATATCACCAATACAACAAGGAGACATAGATTTACATTATATACAAGCTTACTATTATTTTCCCAAGTTAGGTGTATCTATTCTGATATAACCACTAAAAAGTGCATGAAATATGCATAAATCCTGTCTAACGACTCAAGTTAAATATACCTCAAAGAATGTTCTATCTTATTAAAATTTGCATACATTTTTCTTACAAGGGAGTCATTATTCTACATTGTAGCATGTGTTTTATTACAAACTTGGAGTTCATTGATGAATAGTGATGGAACTGCAAATCAAGTCAACAGCTTAATTAGCTCAGCAGGATTTTAGAAAGCTCTTCCTCTGTGAGCAGTTAGGTTAGGACCTTCACCTGAGTTCCAGGCACCCTGGTCTCTCCCCATGGAGAGGTGAGGTCTCCTGAGGAGCAGATCCTTACCTGAGGCCCTCGCCCTCTGGAGAGTGCTGTCTGCAGTACTCCAGAGTGTAGGTTTCAGTGGCCTCTGGGTTGGCAGGGCGCCATCGGATGGTGGCCGTGTTCCAACACACTGTACAGTCCTCTGCGTGGATTACAGGGGTGGAAGGTGCTGCCAGAGAGAACCAAATCAATTATGGAATGGTCAACATCAGCTCTGCTTCCCTGGTACCGTGCGAAGAGCGCTTGGGCATTGTTTTAAATTTTTTATTAAAAAAAACATTCTTGGGGGATCCCTGGGTGGCTCAGCAGTTTCGCGCCTACCTTTGGCCCAGGGCACTATCCTGGAGTCCGGGATCGAGTCCCGCGTCAAGCTCCCGGCATGGAGCCTGCTTCTCCCTCTGCCTGTGTCTCTGCCTCTCTCTCTCTCTGTCTATCATAAATAAATAAAAACAAATCTTTAAAAAAAATAAAAAATACATTCTTGGGGTGCCTGGATGGCTCAGATAGTTAAGCATCTGCCTTTGGCTCAAGTCATGATCCCAGAGTCCTGGGATCAAGCCCTGCCTCCTTGCTTAGTGGGGAGTCTGCTTCTCCCTCTCCCTCTGTTCTTCCCTCAACTCATGCTCTCTCCTTCTATAATGAATAAATAAAATATTTTAAAAATAAAATTAAATAAAAAAATGCATTACTGGTTGAAAGCCCAAAAGATATGAAAATTTATATAATGAAAAGTCACCCTCCCACCTCTACCTTCCAAACTGCAGTTCCCACTCATCCCCAGAGAGCCTCTAATATTAGCTTCCTATAAATCCTACCAGTTTCTTTATACCTAAACAAGCAAATAAAAATAAAGAATCTTGTCTACCTCCCTTCACAGAAAAGTTAGCCATGATCTTGTCTTCAGTAGGTACGCAACACTTGTTGCGTACAAGTACGCAATACTTGTTTTGGAAGGCAAGAAGAAAGGATAAAATGGTAGGAATGAGTCATTTCTTCCTCTGAGATAGTTAAAATGATCTTCAAGGCAACCTTGAAGGCAAAATGATCTTATGCCACACCTACTTCAGCCCCTGTGGAAAGGTTCCATGTGGAAATGTATTCCCGGTTGACTATCATTGCTGAAAAATCTTCTGGGGCTCCTGGCACCCATGTAATGAAGCCTGGGCTTCTTTGGCAAACATACCCCCCACCCCATCCACTAGCCTTTCTTACCTCATCTCATTCTTCTCCTTGATTTTAAGTCAAAAGAAGTAATACCAAGTTTCTTATAGTGCCCTGCACACTCCATACTGTTTCTTACCTTGATGCCTCTGCTCATATGTTTTCTTCAAATGGAATACACTCCTTTAATGGATCCTTTAATGGCTTCCATTCAAGAATCAATTCTAAGAAGCCATTCCAGGTCCTCTCCCTCCCCAGGCTTTCTTAGAGAGAGGACACTCTTGTGAAGTGTTCTCGTAATAACTTGTAAATCATTAGATCATGGCTCTTGTCACAATTTTTTTATGATCTTCTGCTTTTGATCTCTCCCACTTGACTACAAGCTTCTTGAGAACAGGAACTCAGTTTTATTCATCACCATACACTCAGCATTCTACAACACCCAGCATACAACAGGTATTTAATACATGCACCTTAGTTGACCTTAGTAGTCTGCAAAGAAGTGAATACTGCCTCCCAACACCATTTTAACATCTCTTTACCTGTTCTAAAAATTGCCCTTTCACTGGGAAGGCTACATCCGGTGAAGTTCACAGCCATTACCCACACTTGATAGCATCGGTCAGGTTCCAGATCTTCAAAAATGCAGTAGCTTTCTTTCACTGTCAATCTGTATTCTTCCACCAAGTCTAGCATAAAATACAATTATAAACTCTAGAGTGTCTTCCGAAGTTAATTGAAAACTATAGCTATTGGAGGAATTGCTCTATTATTTTCAGTGGAAAATTCAAAGCGATAAATTTGCAGATAACATTCATTCTGTGATAGCTAGCACTTTAGAATATATAAGAAAGCAATGGCATGGGAAAAAGAGATACTGAGAGTGATGCATTCTTACTTGTAAACACTTATCAGAAAATAATAGCATATTAGTAAGATTCTGAGCTTCAGCGACCACAATTAAAATAACTTATTTTAACAGCAAATACTAAAATCGCATAGAGTTTATGTTAGCTTAAATCTCAGTAATATAGTCTCAGAAAATTCTTAAGAAGCAATGCCAGTATTTCAGGAGAGAGTATGTAACAAAATATGGACAACCCCATTTTTTCTAAATATATGATGCTATAAAGCACTTTCCCAAATTAGTAAACAATATTAGTATTCAGTACGATTTTCCAAGTTTCAGATCCTGGTTCCTTTTCATGAATTCCAGAATCTTTTCAACTACAGTGTTCCACAATTTATAGAAATACTTATATAATTTTGATAAGTCATAAACTATTCTATAAAGTAACTTGTTCAATCAAGACATTTCCTAAAATGTCTTAAGTTATTTTACTTTCAATATTGCAGTGGCATTATTACTCGATACCATGATGAACAAATCTGATCTCTCTTACTGAGATTTTTTCTCCTTTACAAAGAATTATTTTCATTTTTAAATTAGCCCATGGTCATTTTAGTTATCCTCCCTTATGTCTCTCAAAAGTCACATCTTCAAAACTCCTCCAGGGATCCCTGGGTGGCGCAGCGGTTTGGCGCCTGCCTTTGGCCCAGGGCGCGATCCTGGAGACCCGGGATCGAATCCCACATCGGGCTCCCGGTGCATGGAGCCTGCTTCTCCCTCTGCCTATGTCTCTGCGCCTCTCTCTCTCTCTGTGACTATCATAAAGAAAAAAAAAAAGAAAAAAAAAAAAGAAAACTCCTCCAGTTAAGAAGCCCAGATCATTTTCTTTTAAAGGAAATTTAGGAGCTCTTCAATATAGTTTCTTTAATTGCATCTTTCCAGCCCAATGAAGCTCTATACTTTCTGGATGGAAAGTTTGGTTTAAAGAGTCTCATAAGAACTTATACACCGAAAAACATTTCTCCTACATCCTCGAAACTATGGCTATAGTGGAATCATCTTCAGTGGAATCATCTTCTTCACCTGAGTCCTGTCACCCCAGCGCTTGTTACAACAGTGCACATAGAATGTGCTGGGGGGACCGTATACACAGCGTGGTATCACAGTATAGATCACCGGATTAGCTAACTGGCATCAGCAAATTTCAAGTTGTTGAATGAATGAGACACAGTACACATAAGTGTTTTGGGGGGCTGGGGTTGGAAGGAGGTGAAGCATTAAAAAAAAAAAAAAGCACTCCAGGCAATAAATTGGTGCTAAGAGGAGTTTTGGAGAGCCACAAAATTCCATATATATACAGCTAGATAGAGAGGAAGAAGAAGCGTGGTATAAGAAAACGAACCCTGAAACAAGCAAACAAAAACATAAGCTTTGGAGTCTCAAAGGACTGTGGTTGAATCCTACCCCTGTCACGTAAAAGTTGTGTGGCCTTGGGCAAATTATTTAACGTCACATCAGTTTTCTTATTTGCAAATGGAGATAATAACACTTACCTTGTTGTGCTGTGACAGGTATATGGTCATAGATAGCCAGTAAAATAAGCAGTCCTTAATAGATAAACTTGGCCAACGTTACACTATGCCTATGGTTGCCTTTTTGTTTTCTTTTTCCTAATTTAAATAAGTATGATATTTCAAAAAACTTAAATCTTGGTAACAGTGAAATATATAATAATTTGTTCCTTGTCACAAATTGGGCTCCTGAGTTTTGTAATAGCATGTCCATCCTGTCACATGCTCATCTGGTTTCCAAAATATGTGGATCTGTCTTCGACAAGCAATATACAATTGCCAGCACGCCAGCTCTGATTTATCAGGAAGTACAAACTCAAAGTATCTGGCTTCTAGGTCTTATTAGAAGTCCTACTGAGCAGAGAGACATTTACAGAGACTCAACTAAATATGTGTCATACATTTACTTTCACCTCTACATGCATATTAATTGGAGACACAAAGAGACTACACATATTGAGGCCTATGCCTTGAGAATTGTGAATCTTAAATTAACCTTAATGGTTTGTTTGCAGCTTTTATCAAGGTGTATCTGAGAAACCACTAACCATGACATCTAATACTGCATTTGCATTAAAATTATTATTATGTCCTGTATACAGCTCACTTCTCCTCTGCACATTGGTATGTGGTATTTCTTCTTCTTTTTCGTTGCTTTGCAGGTGGAGGGGAGTGGGATCGGAGGGAGGGCGGGAGTAGGGGAGGGAGTGGGGCGGAAGGAAGTCACTTCCTTCCATTCGTCCTTCAGCTTCCTTCCTTCCGTTTCTCCTTCTTTCTTATTTCTTTGTCTGTTCTTTCTTCTTTCTTTCTTTCTTTCTTTCTTTTTTTTGTATACTGTCTTTTAAACTCAAGTACTAATTGAAATTTGTTCTCCCAGAAGTGCTGGTCAGTCTGTTGCCTCCTTTCTGAAAATGAGAATCTCTTACTTGCTCCTGTTATCCTGAGAACTCAAAGCCAAATTTGAATCTCAATTACAATATTCACCATTATGATATTTATCAATTTTCTTTTCCTTAATTCTGATTTCCAATTTTTGCCTATATGTTTTGTTTGCTTTATATGGTTGTTGGTTTGTTGTTGCTTTTGTATGTGGCTATAAATGCTTTGTGGAATGAGTCCTAATACGGTTATCTTCAAATTAAGCTGCAGAAATGTACATACACATGCATCTGTATTTGTGTTAGGAATCCTACCGTTTACTTCTTGGTCGTCTTGTGGCTCCTCCATGCAGTAAACCTGGAAGGAGTCAATGACATCTTCCTTGTTCATGCTCCAATAAACTGCAATTGTTGTACCAGTGGCAGAATTTGGTTCCTGAGGTTCTAATCTAGGAGGCTGTGGAACTGGAATATAATAAGTAAGATTTATTATCACTAATGCTGTTTTCACTCCTTGATTGTTTTTCTGTTTGCAAAAGTCACTTATACTTGTTGAAAAAAATTCAAAGAATACAGAACAGAGAGCAAAAGTGGAAGGGCTCCCTTGTTCTCAGCAATACCCACCCAAGGATATTCATTGGAGGCAACAACTGTGACATTTGAATGTGTATCCTTCCAAAAGGTTTTTATGCATTTGTGTGTGTATCTGTATATACACAGAGAAATAAAAACAGACCCCAAAATATGATCACTTGATAATACTCTTTTGTAGTTTTATATTCTGAGTAATAAACTTATACAGGGTAGAGGATGCATCAAATGATTTGGTTTTCCTTTAAAATGAAAACTTGAGTTGCTTTGCCACATAACCACTGTTGTATTCCTTCTACATAGAGTTTGTATTCACAACAGAGACAAATAAACCCCTTTCAGATCCAGTTGCCACAACACCAAAGCTGAAAAAAGACACATATGAATAAAATATAAAAATACTTTCTGAAATTACTATCCCATTTTCTCTAACATGGCTATATCTACAAATTCTTTAAAAAATTAAACAAAATATAAAAACTACATAGGAGAAAAAGTGCCGATTAATTGATTCAAAGATAAGGTTTAGATATCTAATATATCTCTATTATTCTGAATTGTAAATTCAGATAATATTCTCAAGTGTTTTCATAGAAATGTTTAAAGTTTACATTATGCATATTGAATATGAATGGTATGCGCAACACCATAAATCAAGCTCCTAGGCAACTCTCTTCAAAAATTTTGAGATACAAAGGCATTGAACATATTTTACAAATTAAGGGGAAATGTTATGCCTATAGTTGAAAAGATGTCATGCTTTTAAATTTGTTTGTGGTTATTTTTTTTTTCAGTCAATACTTCCTGAGAGATAAGCTTACCGAAATACTATGGGCCAGACTTTATGAGATTACTTTGTGAAAAGTCAACACCAAAGGAAAAGAAAACAAAGGTTAGTTCAACAAGATGGTAAAAAATAATAATAATAATAAATAGGTCTAAAGAATGGAACAAAAAGAGGCAAATTGGAAAGATTCAATAAAGAGATAAAGAGCTGAGGAAATCCAAAGTTATGAAAAATGAGAAGCAGGAAAAGAGCGTGGTCAAATTCATGGGCTTCTGAGCAGAGACACCAGCCTGAGGTTAAACACCAGATTCCCCCACTCACTAGCTGTGTTAGCTTAGCCTCAGCTTCCTCATCTTTGAAATGGGAAAACAATAATAATATAATAATAATATAGTAATACCACTTCCTCCCAGGTTTGCTGTAAGCAGCATATGTACATTAAGTGCTTAGCAGATTGTCTGACACCACCAGTGCTAAAGTTTCACAAGCCAAAATGGCTTTGGCAGGAGCACAGTAAATGGAAGGAAGAAGGTATAGGAAGCGGGTGAAGATGGGAGTTGTTCTAGGGATCTGGCAAATCACAGAGGGAGTACAGAGGTAAGACATGCTGAGCCCGCTGCGAGATAAACTCAGAAGCCTGCCTGTTGAGCACCACCCCAACGAATGATAATGGTTCAGAGCCCCTCGCACAGTGTTTGACTTTCCTGTTTGTCTTCCCAGCAGGAAATCAGTGTCACACTCCAAAGGCGTCCATCTAGATAAGTGTAGTTCCATAAATTTTCATGCTGCCCAGGTTTACAGCAGAGCTAAGCAGATGCTTCAACTCTTGTCAATCGTCTTTGAAACAGCATAAAACTCCTTGAGGCATGAATCATGAAAATCTCCCTTTCTTTTTTCTTATGAATTTTACATTGAGCCATATCTGCTTTTAAAAATGGCAACATGTTTCAAAAATCTCTCTCTCTCTTCTCTCTCAGGTAGCTTAACAAACTTAAAAGTGTTATTTACTCACCCCTCAATCAACAAATTTTAAGAAAGAAGTAGTTGTAGCAAAGCATGTGGGCTAGGAATGATTTTGTATCTCATGTGCTCCTTCCCCCAAAATTATTACAGTGAAAAAATCTTTTTTTTTCAAAAATAAATGCTTTTACTTTTCAAAGTATTCTAAAATTAAAAAGAGATAAGAATATTCTATAGATGCCATCCAACGATAATGGCTAGATTAACAATTCCTGTGCAGCAGAATATCAGAGACTCAGATTTATGTGTTAGCAGCTCTGTTTACACTTCTATAGGAATAAACTTGCATGGGAGTAATGCCAAAAAAATACAAAATAGGATCTGAAGGCTTCTTTATAGGAGACTAAGGAACTGGGCTGAGAAATCACACCACAGAGTCCCTCTACCTGGTGGAGTATGCCCATAAAGAGCTGTCACACTCCTTTAAGCATCAGATCAACTTGGACGTCAGAACTTGAGTGTCCAGATAGACTCCCACTCCAGCTATCTGTTCCTATGAGAGCAGCATTATTCACAATAGCCCAAATGTGGAAGCAACCCAAGTAGACATCAATGCATGAACAGATAAGCAAAATGCAGTACAGACATGCAATAAGATATTAATTTAGTCTTGAAAAGGAAGGGGAAAAAAAAGAAAAGAAAAGGTAGGACATTCTGACACATGCCACAACACGGATGAACCTAGGACACGACGCTAAGTGAAATGAGTCAGTCACAAAGAGACAAATACTGCATGACCCCACTTACACAAGGGACCAACAGTAGTTAAATTCATAGAGACAGGAAGTGGAGTGGTGGACGCCAGAGGCTGGGGAATTGGAGGAATGGGGAGATGTTGTTCAACAGGTAGAGTCTTAGGTTGGCGAAATGAAAAGAATTTGGGAGACGGATACTGATAATGATGTGAATATATTTAATACCACTGAACTGTACACCTCCAAGTGGTTAAGACGGTAAATTTTATGTTATGTGTATTTTACCACAATTTAAAACAAAACCAAAACCAAAAACCAAGTCCATAGGAGCCAAAGTCAAGGAAGCACTGGATATTATTAATCTCTGGTTACCCCTCCTCTCACAGCAATGCACTCCACCTTGTGTTGTGGAGCAGACTCCCTGGAGCCCAACTGCTCCCTACCACACAGGTAGCTGTGTACCTAGGACAATACTGGGGACATTTTTCTGTTGCCTGTATCCTCACCTGTCAAGTGGGATTAGTAACAAAACCTATCTCCTAGGGTTGTTGGGAATTTGTCTAAAAGGATTTACTGCAGTCTCCCCAGTGCTCGGCGCCATGTAAGTGTGGAATAGATGCGAGAGGCTGGTCCATTTTTCAGTAGAAGAGTCACATCCTATCCTTGGAATTTCTGATTAGTTTTGGCAATGATCAGATTAACGTTTCAGATACCAGGTGAGGATTTTATATCTGAGAGGCGTCACTGGCCAAAAATGAACCAAAACTATTTATCAGCAAGTCAACGCCCTGGACTCCAATTCCATGAAGCAGACACAACCCTGTGTGGCATCTGCCTCACCGAATCAGTCTCCCTGTAAACAGCTTGGAACTCCTGGGAGTCCCAGGTACCCTGTTTCTGAATGGATCGTTAAGACTTTGTGACAATTTAACCCCGTGGCCTCTTAAATAAATAAAATGTCCTCTCATTGCCTGTCAGATATTCAAAAGAATCCCATTCTAAATGAATCCTTTAAAAGCAAACAGCTTAGTCTGTTAATCAGAATTTCTTAGTTTCTAATTGCCTCTCTATTTAAATGCCTCTTAAAGACAGTACAAAAAAATACCCTTTGATTTTGACACATTGATAGAGAAAATCTCTAAGGATAAATGGCTGAATATTTTTACTTTGTAGAAGGCTGGTGGGTTTGAGGGGCCTAAAAAGACCCACAAAAAGCCTTTTACTAAACTAAAATTCTTCCTACAGGATTGAAAATTAATTGTCAATATAAAAATAGCAGCTGTCTTGAAGGTGGTTTGGAAAGAATATAGCATCTTTTAAGGAAGATATCTGAGTACATTTTACAGTAAGTGAAACTTGATAACTTCACTGAAACACAGCAGCTTTGAGAAATCTAAATAAGTATCATTGTCTTGTTTGTTAAAATAGCACATTAAAAAATATTTTGAAGAGACGGCAGGATGCTTCTGACAGCTGAGTAGGAGGCTCCCGGCCACAGAGCATGATGCTGAGCTGTTAGTTCTCTAAGCTAATCTGTTTAGTATGAAAAAAGGAGGGGGGGCGGGGGGAACTTAGTTGAAGAGGGAAAAACCACTCATAAGGAAAAATCTGTTCAACACATATGAAAATATTTGATTTATTTTTCCTTCTATATCTGACTGCTGGTGTGAAGCAAATAATCTCTAGAAGACAGAGAAAGAAATCCTAGTTTACAAAGAGAAAAAAAAAAAAGACGAGACCCTTTGGTTTCACTGCTACTTCCTCCTATCTCCTTGATATCCCAGGACAGTTATAGAGCTTCAAATGAAAATACAGATTATAACTGAAATGGTATGCTAGCCTTATGCTGTGATTCAGAATCTAGCTTTAAATTTTTACAACTATGAGGTGTTTTTCCCAGTTATATCTCCTTATATACAAAAACTTTACAAGGGAAACAAAAGCAAAAATAAACTACTGGGATCATACCAAAATAAAAAGCCTTTGCCCGTTAAGGGAAACAAGCAACAAAACAAAACAACCATCTACAGAATGGGAGAAGATATTTGCAAATGATGTATCTAAGGGGTTATATAAAGAACTTATACAATTCAACACCAAAAAACACAGATCATTCCATTAAAAAATGAGCAGAGGACATGAATAGTTATTCCAAAGAAAACATCCAGATGGCCAACAGGCACATGAAAAGATGCTCAACATCACTCATCATCAGGGAAATGCAAATCAAAACCAGAATGAGAGATCACTTCACACCTGTCAGAATGGCTAAAATCAAAAACTCAAGAAACAACAAGTGTTGGCGAGGATGTAGAGAAAAAGGAACACTTCCCACTGCTGGTGGGAATGCAAACTGATGTAGCCACTGTGGAAGACAGTAGGGAGGTTCCTCAAAAAATTAAGAACAGAAATACCATACAATCCAGGAATGCTACCACTGGGTACTCAGCCATAAAAAAAGAATGAAATCTTTCTACTCACAAGCAACATGGATGGACCTAGGAGGTATTATGCTAAGTGAAATAAGTCAGAGAAAGACCAATACCAAATGATTTCACTTATGTGTGGAATCAAAAAAACAGAACAAACAAACAAGCAAACAAAAACAGAAACAGAATCGTTAATACAGAGAACAAACTGGTGGTTGCAAGAGGGGGCTCGGGGATGGAGTATGTATAGGGGATTAAGAGGTACAGACTTCCAGTTATAAAATAAATAAGTCACAGAAGTAAGAAATACACCATAAGGAATTTAGTAAATAATACTGTAATAACACTGTATGGTGACGGATGGTGACTACACTTCTCCTGGTGAGCAAAGTTTCATGTACAGAATTTTTGATTCATCATGTTATACACTTGAAACCTACATATTGTCAACTATACTTTAATTTAAAAACTTTCAAGACAAACAAGGAAAGCTGCCAAATTTCATTGAGGTAATTAATATATTAAAATTCCTACCAGCCACTTGCTTTAACATCTGGTCACTTCTTGCTGAGCTGTCATCATAATGTTCAAAAAGTGAAAACGCAGCAGGCATTTTCTCTAAAGAAGCAGTGCTCTCCATTGCAGAAAGCAACCTATCAGAGGGAAGACATTTCCAAGTAAGTCAAGAAATTATCAACATACAGAATGAAAACTAAAATGAGTTTGTTGGTGGTGGTGGTGGTGGGTTTTGTGAGGCACTGTATCCAAATAGGAGATAAACTGTTTTGATGTGTAGAAAGATATGTCTAAAATTTATTTATTCTTAGTATCCTTTGGGGTAACTGGTTAATATTAGAAATTCCATGCCTATATTCTCAAATCTGAATAGATTCCATCAAATTACACAGTCTCAATATTACATCTGTAATCCTAAAAATTATTGTATTCTAATGATTATCTTTTCCTTATTTCCTGAAGTATATAAAGGTTGCAAGCCCATCTAGAAATTCACACACTGTATGATGTCCTTGCTGGTCTTCACCCTCCCAATTATGCTTCTAGTTATTTAGTCTTTCAAAAACTGTGTTCACCTCCTGTGTGCCAGGCACTGTTCTGGGTACTGGGGATACAGCAGTGACGGAGCATAAAGTCTAAATTCTTAAAAGACTAAACAAACCGCAGTTTATAAGCCAACAGCATTTATATATTCAAGACCCTCCTGGGAGGGATGTTAAGTCTTAGCATTTGTATCCAGGTGTAAACTGGGCTTTAAAACAAACGAACAAAACAAACAAACAAACAAACAAACAAAAACAGGTTGATTCTGAAGAGGGAAAAAGGTAAGGAGAGATTGTAAAAGCATTTCACTTTAGCATGAGGGGCCTAAAATTTGGTTAGGAGCTCTCCTTTCTGCATCTCGCTCACAGGAGATGAGAATTATATTCCAGCAGTTAAGCCAGTTTTGGGGGAACTCCATCAGCTTCATTAACTGCACCTTTTATGGACTTCTTGGTTTGCACCTCTAAGCCTTTGCTTTTGCTGTTGGAACTTTCTTCTCCTACATACTGTATGGCTCTTTCTTCACTTAACCTAGATCTCTGTTCAAATGTCAGCTCCTCAGAGAGGCCAGCCCTGAGTATGCCACTAACACAGCACTAAGTGTCCCTGATATTCTTTATTCTATTAAATTTTACTTCCTCAACCCATTTCTTTCTGTCTTTCTACTTCACCAGAATATCATCTACGTGCAGAAAAAGACTCTTTTGTTCACTGCCATATTGCACTGTGTTACTTGGCACACAGTAGGTGTTTAACAAATTTTGAATGAGTAGAGGACACTTTCACTTAGGTGAGAATATCAGGATCTCAGGTCTGGTAAAACGTTTTCATCAGTGTGAGGGGAGAAGATTATAAAATATAACTGAAATATTTAAAGAGTGTCCACTATGCTCATTAGGAGTTAGGGGCCACGGGCCACCTTGAGAGCTGGGGAATGGAGACAGAGAACAAACAGGAGGTTTGTGGCTTGACTGTGAAGAGCCTTTTGTGTCCACCAAGAGTTTCCATTTTATCTTGTAAGGCAAGGAGAATCACAGAAATATTTTCACAAGGGAAGAATTTCCTGGCATGAGTCTGAGAAAGGATCAGAGCAAACAGAGCAGAGGCGCAGTGAGGTCTGTTGGGAGAAGCCCACAATGCTCTGGGTGAGGGAAGACATCATGAGCCTAAAAGGAGGGCTTTGGGGGCGCAGAGGCCACATGGAGATGACAGATTGCAAATTAACAAACAAGGCTGACGAGTACATATACTAAGCCTAGTCAACACACATCACTGACTAGATGGGAGACTTCCTGAAACACAAAAGTTTGTAGATACCACAAGTAAAATGTCTGCGTTTTCCCTTATGCCCTGACCTGTTCAATTTTAACATCCATATGTGAAAGGGTAAGTGAACATCTTTTTAAGAGTAGGTCCTACAGCGGTTGAGACTCTCCTTTTTCATTATTATAACATAAAAAAGCAAACTGGAGAGGGGGAAAAATGCATCTTCTTAACAGGCCAGCATTTTCTAAGCAAATGTGTTTTTCAAAATATGCAAATATTGAGTCTAAATATGTTTGACAGCATTCCTTAATTTAAGCAGTTTTAGTGTTGAGAAAAATAATTTAATAGACAAGCACTGCCTTTAGAGATATAATATGAAGGGAGGGAAAAGAAACAAAGTAAAAAAAAACAAGTAGAAAATAAGCACTTCTCATGGAAAGGAACACTAATAACATTGAGACTGTGAGGCAGAAATTGTCTTGAGCACATTAAAGCCTTCTTTTTAGTGAAACGATCAAGCTTTACCACTTTTACGCATGTGTGTCTATGTGTGTGTACATATGTGCATGTCTAAAGAGGCTGTCATTAATTGCTCACATTTCATCACCAAATCCCAAATTTGCCTGTCTTTTTTCTTCACAGAAAAATAATGATTATCCCAAATCTACTCTCCTTTAGGGGGCATGGCATGCAGCTTTAGCAGAGATCATTCATTGTCAACTGGACAATGAAATAAAAATTAATTAAAAAAACACACATGAATAACGTCAAGCACAAAACCAAAGAAATGGTATTTAGAATTAAATGAATGACAATTCATATTAGCAAGTTAATATTCTAATGTTTAGAAAAATAAAAATGTACTATAGCATTTTTAAAGGTAAAAGCATTTGCAATTTTTTATTCACCAAGTTTTCCTGTCAATCAATATGTTCCATGGGTAGATGAAATGTTAAGTAAGCACATAATGCATCCAATATATATGAAATGACACTATGAATCTGTGTATTTTTAGATAAAAATAAAAATCAGTAATACTTAGAGAAATGTATCATTTTTTAACCATAAAGAAAACTGGGAGCAAAGCCTGGGTCTGAGTTCCTAGACCTGCCTGGTGTGCCTCAGACTCCTGTGTGATAACTGGTAAACATGCAGAGCTCTCGTCCCACCCTGGATTCTCCTCTAGTGGATCTGGGATGGGGCTCCAGGGGCTCTAGCTTAAGAAACTGCATTGGTAATTCAGGCACAGCCAGTTTGAGGAACCACTGGGCCATCACAGACCCATATAGACTGTTATAAACCAGAGGTTCTCAACCCTGTCTGCCCATTAAAATCACCTCAGAAGCTTTAAGAATGTCCAGCCCATACCCCCAGACCAATTAAACTGGAATCTCAAGAGGTAAGACTCAAGTGTCAGCACTTTTGAAAGCTCCCTGGGTAATTTAATTTAAGAGAGCCATTATAATAAAACCCTATTGATTAATGCCAATATTAATATGCAAGTTATTTTCTTAAAAGTTATTAGCAATATTCTACAGAATAGATTGTTTTTAAAGGTAAACAGGATTTATCTGTGCAGTTTTCATTATCTAAAAAAATCAGTTTTCTATATTTGAACATATCACAAATACAAATTTTTTTGTTTTGCTGTAATGCTCTCTCATGGTTTATCACTGAGTAAACTCACAATTTTACAATTTTTAAAATTTACATTAAAGGAGTAAAAATGATAAGAACATTAGGCTCAGCTAGTAGAAAGGGCCTTAGGTCTTGCTCTGGGGCAAAAGGGAAAATGTGTCAGATCAGTACAAGCAGTTCAATATCAGATCCTCCAAAACATAAATATAGATCTGATGGTATCTGTTTTTATAGACCTTTCCTAGTTTCTTGTTGAGTGTTTTGCCTCTTAAAAGTAATGACAAATTTCCCTTAGATTAAGTGTTAACAACAGCAACAAAGACAAAACATAATCAAAAGAGGAAGATTCATTTAGATTAGCTGAGCAGAAAGATAAGTGCATGTCTATCTTTTGAAGAGAAAATGAGAACATTCCATTAAGATTACATAAGTCATAAAACTACTCAAAGCAAAAATGAATGATTCTTTCAAATGCTCATATTTAACCAATAAGTCTAAGTATCTACACAATGTTCTATATGCAATGACAAGAAAGATGGTCCAGATTAGGCTGAAAACATAGAACACATCTCAAGGAAGCAGTTAAAAATCTACATTATGATAATTGTTATTTAACTAAAGCACATGCAATTTTCTTTCAAAGCTGTCGTTTAGCTTTTAAAAGCATAGTGTCTAAAAGTGAAACTTCAGTAGCTCAGTAAATGTATGTATTTTTTAATTGGCAGCTCATTTTCTAGAAAGCATCAAAATATTAAAAATAAAGCATACAGTCATGCTATTCTCAGTTGCCACTACATTGTGCCATGTTTTATATACCTTTCATTGATTTCCTCAAACGACTTATGAGGGAATGAGAACGGGAGAGAGAGAAAGAGAGAGAAAGAGAGAGAAACTAATTAACGACAAAAGGAAAAGCCAACCAAGAGCGTTAAGATTATGCATGTTCTATAACTTTTTAGCTTTGCTGAGGTTATTTCTTTTGGGTGGCTACAGCTCCGACAGGAAGGAAATCAGTGCCCAGAAGGGGTGGCGGGATCTGGGCAGGGACAGAGGGTGCTTTAGTTTCCAGTTCTGCTCTACTCTCTGTGCTAAGGAAGGCCAGCAGTGAATTCAGCAGCAAGGCTGCTCCTCTCTACTCATTAACAAATGGCTTAGCTTCCAGAATAGAATTCTCCAAAGAAAAAGGACTTCCATTTGTTCAATGTGGGGTATATACCTAAAATGTAACCAGTAGTTATCTCTGAGTGACACCTTCTTCGTGCTTTTCTGTATTTCCCAAATTTTCTAAAATGGATACATATCACTTTCATAAGCAGGAAAAAAATGCTTTCTCTTTTACAATTTGTTCTAGAGAAAAAATATTCTTATCAAACAAAGGTAAAGTTTCTTAGGGACAGAAAGAACTTCATTAATGTTATACTTCACAAGAGGTGCCTAATTTTAAAAGATTAAAGCTTAGCTTGAAACATAAAGAAAACTGAATGATTTTCAGTCTCTCTTGAAGATGCCATGTCCACCTCACTCAAATTTGTCCTGGCTGGAAGTATCCCCAAGTCAAAAGCCTATCTCCAGACTTTACTAGAGAGCTGGGATGACTGGGGAACTTTGAAAGGGAGGTGCCTACCATCAGAAGATGGTGCTTTCTCCCAGTTTGACAGTTAGGTGCAGGACTGGCCTATACTACTCCTGGTTAATCCCAGTTCTGTGGAGAACCAGTACGTTACTGAATATTCTAGGGAATTCGGAAAGCAAAGAGCTGCCTCTGCAGTGCAATTTCAGGATCCCCCAGGGGAATTGCAGTCCACAGGATACTTGTTTGAATTAAGGAATCTGGTCCCCAGGAAGCCCCTTGTAAAAACATCTACATGTTACATGAGAGAGGTATCACATTATGTCATCCTTTCTCTTGCTGCAAGTATACTGAAACGCTGCAAGTATACTCAGCCACTTGGTGAAGCCTGGAGGGAATGGTCCCTATGAGACATCTCTTCAGATTAGGGAGTAGGGGTGGAGAGGATGGGCCCAGAGGCCAGTATGAGGATGCCAGGCACTGGGAGGTCAGACTGGCACCCAAAGGGAAAGCACAGCATGAGGAAGGTTGTCAGGCTGTTTTCCTTCCCTCTTAGAAAGTGACCAATCCATGTAACAGAATGAATGGATGATGCTGGGACCTGACTTCCATGTGTCCTTCAGCTGGATCTGGATGTCAAGACTGTAAGGATTTTCTGGGCCTTTTCAATAGGTATCAGGCATGCCCTAATAATTTTTAAGCGTCAGAATTATATAAACCCCACACTTGGGGTTTATATAAAAATATAACTTGGGGATATATAAATAATCTTGGGGAACACTGAAAGATGAATTCTAAAAACTAGTCTTGCGTGAGTAGAGCAGATACAGGGTGTCTGGGCCTGTTTTAACTGGTGCTTACCGTCAGGAAAACAGTCTCATCAAGCTCCTCTGCTTCTCTCACAATGCTCTCCAACGTGTCTTTGGCCGTGTCCATGCTCTGTAGAAAGTGGACCATCTGGTCATGTAAGAACTCCATCTTCTTTTTCTTCACTTCCTCAAAGCTCTGGGCCTTCTCATCATACTGTGCTAAAACCTTCTTCATCATCTCCTCATTCTGTTCTTCTAGCCTTTTCTCATTTTTACTACAGTTCTCCTAAAATATAAACAAACAAAACCACTTCGGAATGAAATCAGAAGTCTTATTTTCATGTCTTAATCTTTTCTTTTGAGAGAAACACTGGCCTTTCAAATAATTGACCTCTTATGTCTTGTTAAGAGAATCACAGATTATGAGCACAGTCTAAGTTTCCAACCCACCAACCCCCTTTGCCATAGTTAGCTTTGCAATAAAGCTAATTGTAAGAGTATTATCAAGAAGGATTTAGTTAACCAAACACACAAAAAAGATACTTGTGTGACTTGCCCACTTGCATCTCCACAGGATAAAACATGAAAATGGCATCACAGTGAATGAAGATCCCTGGCCTTCAGGTAATAGAAAGGCTTTAGTGCCATTTTCACCACTCCATTGAAATCACAGAGTGAGGAAGTGAGCAGCAGGATATTGGACAGGGAGCTACATCCACAAATGCTCTCCGGGGGCCGTGGTGGGGGGCACAGTTTCCACCACAGTAAGAGAAACTTCATTGCCTATCTGGACAAATCCAGATGCCTAACTGTTCTCACTACAGGGCTAGTGATAAGATGATCATATAATTTATAGTCTAAAACAGACATTTGGTATGGGGCACTACAAATAATTAGCAGGTGTTAACTGATCTACAACAGGAATTAAGCAGACCCCTCTCAAGCAAACTAGGATGCATAGTTGGCCTAATGATAAGGAAACTATGCACCAGCCTTCTGCAGGGACCCTCCGCCTCTTCTGATTGACCAGGGAGGATGCCTGGACCATCTCTGCATATGGATGGAGCATTGCCCCTTCTTCACTGTGGAGGGAGCAGGGGCCAACAGCTAGGAGGGCATGAACTCATCAAAGGCAATGGTACCATGAGCAACACTCATTTGTCCTGGGTATGGACATTGGGCAGTGGCTTTGAGCATTTCTGCAGAGCTAGTTGGTAAAGGAAAAGATGGTGGAACACATAAGAACTCAGACCAATTCAAATTTTGGCTCTCGAGTTACTATCAATTTACTGTGACCTTGGATAACATACTTAACTCTTAATTTCTAATCTATAAAATGGGAACAATATTAATAACCCTTGTATAGTTATTATAAGGATTAAATTGGATAAAGCATGCAATGATTTGTCCTATCATAGTAAGCACCCAATAAATGTATACACGTTTTTAAGGGCAAGACATTTATTAGAAAGGAAATGGTTTCACTGATTACACACAGATGGAAGACTTTCAAAAACTTCATTTTTAATGGAACAAAACCAACAACAGCAAACCATATATGCACACACAATCCCTAATTCAGATTGTTCTGGTTCAGAAGCATTTCCTTATGATGACATGAACAAACCAGGTCAAAGTAAAAGGGATATGGTAACTTACCTCGATGGTGTTAAAAAAAGATTCTATCTGACTAACAAAGGCTTCAATCCTCAATGACTTTTCTTGTAAATTATCAAGAAATTCTGCTAATTGGACCTGAAGAAAAAAATTAAGATCTGCTTAGTATATGACATTTGAGAAAAGAACTGCAAGCAGTGAGTTCTAATTTCCTTATAAGTTTAGTATGTTTGGTAAAGATTTACCATATCATGTTCACTAACAAATCAATCTTTAAATTTTCTTTGCTGCTTCATCTAAATTGAGTGTAGATAATTCTGTATGATAAACAATTAGGAAGTCTGTGAGTACAAGCAATAGAAAGTTTATTTTCTTACACAAGAGGAAGGACTTCTTGTTGAGTAGGTAAGTTCAAAGCATACTTGTTTTAGTAAACCAAGGATTTGAATTCTTTCTCCTTAGTAAAGCCTCAATTTTTATATATTCTCTTCTTCTAAGATTGCAGACTTTTTGCTGAACTGGCCCAACATACCCAAGTAGTCTTCTCACATTTGTGCCAATGGCCTCAGATGTGCCTGGATCACCTGACTCTGAGAAGGTGATCAGAATGTCACCAGGCCAGAAGTTTAGCATAGCAAATGATGAAAATTGTCTACTACAGAGACCTAAAGGTTTTAGTAATCCTCAAAGAGTTAAAATACTCAAGGAATGACAGCCAAGTAGAAAAGGTATAGGTGATGGAGAAAGATGGTAGCTATCTTAGCCGTAGTTATAAACCCAGCTATACTACATCCTGCCTAACTTAACAAGGAACAACACAGAGGCACCTGGGTGGCTCAGTGGTTGAGTGTCTGTCTTTGGCTCAGGTCGTGATCCCGGGGTCCTGGGATCAAGTCCTGCATCAGGCTCCCTGGGAGGAGCCTACTTCTCCTTCTGCCTGTGTCTCTGCCTCTCTCTCTCTGTTGTCTCTCAACAGAGAGAATAAATAAAATCTTTAAAAAAAAAAAAAAGAAACAACATAAGTAACAGAACTTCAGCTGCCTCATCCACTGTCCACAGAAAGATGGAGAAATTACACAGATGGAAGCCTCCTCAGGATCTGGTATCTGCTCCCCTCTGTAGCCCTTGCCTATTCTCCACAAGCCTCATCTTTCCTTGAACTCTTCTCACCTATGTGCTTTTTCATGTGGTATTCCCTATCTCTAGAATGTCCTCCATGCCCTTGATTGCTGGAAAAACTCTATCCTACTGATGGCTCACCCAGGCTTCACCTTCCCTAACTCTTCCAGTCCCACTGCACCATTCCACTCCCTCTCAAAAGGTTCCTTTCTCAGAACATTGTACTCCCACAATGCTGTACTGATTTTGAGGGGCCATAAGTCCATCTTCTTTTATTTTTTGTTTTCATTCTCAATGATTAGCACAGCTCCTGCCATGGAATGGGGGGTCAATAAATACTGAGAAAGAGAGAGAGAGTGAAGGAAGAAAATAAAAAATAAGTGGCAAAAAATAAGCCACCACAGTGGGGATGGCAGAGGAGGTGAAGTAAGGACCTGGATGATCTGTAAATGCAGCCACCAGTTCCTGAATAATCACAAATGGCCTACTAGATGCTAGAGAATTCTCAAGTTTTAACCTTTTAAATTGACTTCTAATTTTTAAAAGTTGCCAAACTGCTCTTAATCTTCACAGTTGATTTAATGAAACAAAGCAGGTCTCTTTGGCTTTAGATAACTAGTTTTCTACCTTTTTTTAGTCATACTGTTTAGAGAAGTTTAGGGGTAAAAACTTCAAAATGGTTTCAAAGCAGGAGATATATCTCCTTGCTTTTGAAATTTGTTTTAAATTGACAATATTTAGACAGAATTATTTTTTAATTTCTTAAACTCAGAGATGAATAAACCATAATTAAGAACACTGAAAAACATCTAGCCTTCTTTCTGCTGACAGTGCCTGGTAGTTGTCAGTTAACAAAACCAAGTGTCATCACAGAATTGGGCACATTTCATTGCTAAAGCATCCAGAAGCCTGAGACTTCATTAAAAAAATTGCCACATCCTCTACCCCCAAACTTTATCTAGGTAAAGTTTCAACAAAATTTCACCTTGAAGAAACAGAACCAATGTTAGAGAATTGAGAAGTTTAAATGGGGGGGGGGGGGGGATGCCAAGATTCTAACATGTCCTTTTTGAAATCAAAATGAGCCTAACAATTATTTAACAGTGACCTAATTGAATAATCATATTGAAAATTGCTATCATTAGCGAGGCACTGGGCCAAGCAATATGGATATACAGTCAAGAATATGAGGTCTGGCATCAGACAGACCTGGGTATCAATCCTAGTCTGTCTTCCGTGATCTTGGGCAAATCATTGAAACTATCTGCACCCATTTCATTACCTGCAAATTGGTGATGATAACAGGGTTTTTATGAGGAGTAAAAGATACCTTGTGTATAAAAAACTTAACACAGTGCCTGGCACATAGTGAGTGCTCAATTCTTTTGATTACTTGCATTTTAAGATCATTCCGGCTAATGTAGGAGAGGATGGCTTGAAGAGAGAATTCCAGGTAGAAGGCTACTGAAAGTATGTAAGAATCTCAAAGACTAACTGCTTGATTTCCACTAATATCTTGGGAGAAACAGAGTATTTATAATCACATGCATAAGGATATGTATTGTGACAAACTTTTTAACATTGGGAGTCTATAGACACAGAAAGAATGCAAAAGCTCTCCATTCTTTATATCAACCTTATACCCAAAAAGGAAATACAGGGAAAACCAAAATTTAAAACTGTATTGAATATTTTATAAAACTTGCAATAAATTTGCTCAATGTAATATAAATCTGTGTGTTTAAAGAATGATAGTGTAGATAACAGAAAATGAATTATATTTTATGCTTGAAAGTATATTTTTCAATTTAAAATTGTTTGGCTTTTTCAGATAATGTTAAGGGCTACCACCATAAGACCCCTCAAAGACTGTGACCCTGTGTTATTTACACTGGTATTGCGAGAACCTAGAAAAATGACTGACACATAGTGTATGTCCAACAAACATAAGTCAAACTAATCTTAACTAGATGCCTAGGAAAAACTTTTTAGCTTTCTTTCAGACTATTTTGCCTAAATATGAATATATCAAATATTGGTCATTCTTTAAGTTGAGAAAATATGAAAAAAATTAAATGTAAATGTATTATTATGTACTTATATACTTTAAAATCTTTTTACCTTTACAGCACTTATAGCTGTATCAAGTGTTGCAACCTCATGGTCTTTGTGCATGCCAAACATCTGGTCAACTGCAGAAATTGGGCTTTTGCAAGTGTAACAGTATGTGTCAATCTGGGACTTTTTCAGTTCCTTTTGTTCCTTCTCAGTTGCTAACTCTGAGGATAATTGTTCTTGTTCTGTCTTCTCTCTAACCAACTCCTTCTGTTCAGCAGACATACTTTGTTCCACCTCACTCACAAATTCATTTTCGCTGACGTGTTCAAAGGACTCCTTTCCTTGAGATAACACATCTTCAGGCGTGGGTTCTGAATACAGTTCCTCTGATAAAGTGTCTTGTGCAACCATTTCATAATTCGGGGATTCTGCAAATTCATACTCATCCTGAACAGGGCTGCTGTGAAGTCTGTCTTCACTTGGCTCCGGTGGGACCATTATTTTAGGTTCTTCTTGCAGTGTTTCTTGAACACAAGTTATGCCTGATGCAAATTCTTCCTCTGGGAAGGACACTTGCACTGGGACATTCAGATTGACTTCTGGACTTGCACTTGCTGCTTCATTATTCTGACTACTTGTTTCACCTGCTCTCTCCAGGACATGATGGGTGTCTTCAAATGGAACTGCATAGCTTACCATCTGGGTAACCACTGTGACTTCCTCACTGATGGGAGTTTTCCCTTGCAGAGCTTCATTGTCAAGGGTCTCCAAAAGGCCTACTGATTCTCCTTCCCCATAAGTAGCTTTCTGTTTCTCTTCCAGACTCTTCTCCCCCAAAATAGTTCCAGACCTCCCCCAAATGTCCCCTTCTACAGCTATTGATTGGTATGAATCATCCTTACCAAATGTTTTTTCTTCCAGACCTTGGCCTTGGTCCTTTTGAGTTACAGATGTGTCATGGAGAATGTCATCTTTGAGTATGTACTTCTCAAAATATATTCCTGTTCCATCATCAGTGTCAGAATTCCTGCTTGGAAATGATGCCTCAGATTTCACACTGTCACCTTCAGAAGCTGTCTCCTCTTCCTTGTTTTTCTCTCCAACTGCTTGTTCATATAGGTCCTCGTAAAAAAATGCAAGTGCAGGTGGCTCCTCCAGAAGTTCTGGATTAATGGCTTTAGTGGTGGTAGGAAATATCTGGGTTCGTGACAAAACTCCTTCTTCTGCACCAAATAAAGGCATTCCAGGTGACTTTAAGTCCACATCTCTATTTATGCTCTTTGCAGCATCTTTGTCAGCTGATTGCCGGGTATCCAAAGGCTTCTGGGTCTCTGGGTGAGATAACTTGCTGTAGTCCTTTTCCATCCCATAGAAGCTTTCATCTAATTTCACCAAGTCATATTCATGTTCCAGGGCACTTTCCTCTGAACTTTCTGGGAAAGAGACAGTCTCTTCCGTAACTGCCTTTGGGAGTTCCACTTCAACATTTGATTTCCATGGAGCTTTTTGTTTTTCTGGGTCTGGGGAGATGTTATAATCAATCAATGTGTATTTTTCAAAATAATCTTCTTCACTGGGAACTGTGGGCTGATTAAGGGTGAAATCATCAGTTTCTGAATCTGTGGGTATCTCCCCTTTCAGGGTAAGAGATTCCTTTTGTTTATCTTCTTGCAGTGATGTAACTTGATCAGAATCTTCTAACGTAGTCTTTAATGATTTATGGCAAGAAACTGCCTCACTACGGTCATGAAGGGATACAGTTTTAAAGGAAGCCTTCTCTTCCAAATATTCTAACTTATCTTGCATTTGTTCACTTTCTTCCTGATCAACTGAAGAAATAAATGCAGAGGCATGAATATTCAATATTTCGCAGCCTTCAGAAATAATACTGAAAGCACTCTTTTGATCTTCTGAAAGTCCTGCTGGCTTACTAGTCACTGCAAAGTCTTCATCTTTTGCATACGTGTCTCCAGGCTTCTCGGATATTTCTCTAGGAGGAGCCATTCTACCAGCATTGATTGCTGATGCATTCTTTATAAATTGAGCATAGTTGCTGCTTGCTGAAGAGCCTGGTTCACTTACATGGGCGTTTTCCTCAGCCTCCATGTGGTGCTTTGAAACAAGAACCGATTGTTTAAACATTTCAGATGTTAGATCTTTAGATGTTTGAAGAGTATGGACTGTATGCCCCTCTGGAGTCAATTCTGACAGTGACATTTCTTGTTTCTTCACTGTACTAATTTCTGGGGAAGTTCCTGAAACAAGTGTTTGTGATTTCACAGATGACAACAAATATGGTGGGGTTTCTAAGCTCTTTGTTTCATCAAAAGGATGATCTAAAATCCTTTCAGACTCTTTAGATGGAGATCCTTGTTTCATACTTTCTTTTGTAATATCTATTGAACTACCTTCTGATGGCTCTGCCACTGTGTCCTGGCCCTTTTCTTCATTGTGACTTGCCGTATCCCTGCTTGACTTTTCCAGTGTCAGATTTCCTTCCTGAGGTAAAGAGTGGCTATCTCTTTCATCAGGATAAGGAAGATCCACTGGAAGGAAAGTCTTAGTTTTCTCCACCAAAACTTTACTTTCTTCTCTTGAATGTGGTTGAGTTCCTACTGCCCTTGTTTCCCTGATCTCCGGGTGAGCCTCTAAGAGCACTGTTCCTGATTTTTCAGTAACTGATACAGTTTTAACTAATGAAAATGGCTGAGTTTCATCCAAAGAAGGACATAAGGAGATATTGGATTCTTCAGGCACAGACCTAACTACATTCACAGAATAAGGCTGAATTTCCTGCTGCTGCTTTCCTTCTGAAAATACTTGTGACAGCTTTTGTTTTTCTTCTTTCTCCTGCTTCATTATTGTGTATCTTTCTTTGTGGTCTTCATTCTGAGAGACTTGCTGCAGCACGGCTGCAGCTTTTGATTCTTCCAATTTAATAGGGCTGGACCCATGTGCAATCTGTGCCTTCCCTATTTTATTGTCTCTAAATTCTAATGGGACCACAGTTTCTTGCTTTTCTGCCAGTACCTTCCTTTCTGCCAAGGAATATGATCTGGTTTCCAAGTCACCTTTCTCCTCAGTTGGGCTAACAGACCTGAGTTTTGTTTCCTCTTCAGAAATTTTCAAGGAAGTAGGTTTTAGCATTTCTTTCTTCAGCCTGTCTTCACCCAGATCAATTAAACTGCATTTAGATTCTTCTACTGGCAAAATTATTGTCTCTGGCTTCTCTGATTCCTTCGTGATATTTTTACTTGTGAAGCTAGATGAGGCTGATTTTGGCTGTTGTGGCACCTTATCTACTGCATCAAATGAAAAGAGTAATTTTTCTTTTTGATCACTTCTTGGCTCTTCCCTAAGAATAGAAATATTCCATTTAGATGGAGCAGAAATTTCTGGCTTCTGAGCTTTTTTACTATCAGTAATGTGAAGAGGAACAGCATTTTGCACTTCGTCCGCATTGGATTTCTCACCCATGGGAGAGTAAGATTGAATTTCATGATGTTCCTCACCATCACCAGAAGCAGCTACCAAGTTTAGGTCCATTTCCTCTGAATAGTCTCGGATTTCTTTTTTCCCATAATCTTCACTAGACACCTCAAAGATGGATTTTGGCTGTTGTAAAACTTCCACATTTGATAAAAATGTGGGTTTTTCTTCAGAGTCTCGGCCTTCACCAGATTTAACTAAAGTACCTCTGGATTTTTCAGCAGGTTTAAGTTTTGCCTCTGGTAACAGATGATCAGCTGGTTTCTTGGTTGCATTAAAGTCAGCTGGAGCTGCTCCTTCAGACTCTGCCATAGGCACTGCTTTGTCTACAGATGGACTTGGCTGAGTTTCTAAATCTTTTTCAGCAACTTTCTTATCTGAAGTGCTTGATCCAAAGAACAAACTGGACATCCATGATGTGAAAGATAAAATTCCTTTCTTTCCCTTCTCCTCGGAAAGGACTGGCTCAACTGCCTTTGGCTGCTCAGGCAACTTTTGTGTCACCTCAGGTGGCTCTGTGGGCTGAGGTTCTTCACTGTCTTGGATTGAGGAGAGGGGTTTTATTGGTGTGGGTATTTTCACTTCGGATGCTGGCTTCCCACTTTCATTAACATCATCTACAGCCTTTGACTGAATCATTTTTGCTTCTTCTAATGGCTTCTCTCCAGGTAAAGGAGATATACTTCTGTGTGCTTCTTTTTCATTGCCTGAGGCAAGTTCTGCATCTTCTGCTAGGAAATGGGCTGCTTTGGCGGAAGAAGGAATAGTTTCTGATTTGATTTCTTCCATTGATGGGCCGGATGCTGGCTTCTGGAAGATTCTTTCAGAAGGTAGTTTGATTTCTTCCTGGCTGACTTCTTTGCAAGGCCTGGAAGATTCTGTGTTTACTTTCTCCAGTATCATACTTTCACTTCTGATAAAAGAGAAAATCTGCTTCCCCTCTGCTTCATTTATCTCTACATTTCCAATTGGAACTAAAGATTTTGGTTTGGGGGCCAACTTTATTTCTTCAGAAGAGTACATTTTAGTTGATAAGGCCTCCATGTCACCACTAGTGACACTGAGTGTAGATACTGGCTCTTGTAATGATAAAGGAATTTCTTCAGAATGTGGCAGAGGCTGCTTTCCAGTCTCACATGTATGGTCTTTATCCAGCAGAGCAGCCTCGAGCTGTTTAACACCTAGATCTTGTTTATCTGCAAAAGACATGCTTACATCAGGTAATTTAACAGCTTGATCTGAATGAAGTGCTTTTCCGGGCTTCTGTTGTTCCTCAAGGAGGTCAGAAGAAACTACCTCTGATGGTTCTATTATACTCTGGGGCACACGGAATAAATTCGGTTGGTCTCTTTCTTCACTTGGTTTCATTTCAGCGTCTCCTATCACTTGTGTCTTCGGAATTCCTGTTGACAGTAATGGGCTTATTTCTTGCTTTTCTCCACTTTTAATGTCAGCCAAATGGTTCAACTTCTCTGATAATCCTTTTAAAGAAAAAGTGTGTGGCTGAAGTTCTTTGAAGCTGTCTCCTTCAACTAGAGGGGTCAATGCTTCTTTTGACCCCAAGCTGACTACCTTGGGGGAGAAATATTTAACTTCTTGAATCTGAGGCTCCTCCTCTAGGCATGATAAAACCTCTGAAATTTTGGGGTCGACTGTAGCTGGCACATGATGTTCCCTGTTTTCTTCTTTTCCTTCTCCTCTGCCCCCAAACTCAGCGAAGCCCTTTTCTAAGACAGAATCCTCTGTTTCAGTTATGGGAGATTTTATTTGTTTTGTATCTATGGATCCATCTTGCCCACCTAAACTACAAGTGAATTCTGACTCAGCGCTTGGTAATTCTGATACTTGGTGTGGCCTGTCTTTCTTTTCAAGTTCCAAAGAAAGCTCTGCCAGAGAAAGATCTTGTTTTTCTGACAGGAAATCTCCCTGAGCTGTGGAAGATGGCTCCACTGTCTGTCTGTTCTTATCATCTCTGGGGGTTGAAGTTAAGTCTGCTGACACTAAATTTTCCAGCTCAGGAGAAGAACTTTCCATTTCCTCATTTTTGTCTTTTAGAACTGTATGTTTGGGTACAGGTGACATGTTTTGTGAGGAAGGAAGTTCAATTTCTTTTTTCTTCACCTCACCACCTTTGTTGAGCAAAAGCACATGTTCAGGACCTGACACCTCTGAAGCAGACACAGAATTCTTTTTCTGTGATAAAACCAGTTGCTCAGAGTTGAGGACTGTTGCAAATGAAAGACCTTGTTCATTTTCTACCCTCTCATCCTTTGATACATCTGAACGCTGAGAAGACAATGCTTTGGTTATTGGCAACCCAGGTTTAACTTCCTCAGTTTCTACGTTGGACAAAGAATGCTCTGGTAGAGAGGATATTCTTGTAAGTGAATCAAATTTAATTTCTTTCTCTGCTTCTGACCAAGCTGGACGTTCGGATGCAGCAGTTTCAGTGGGAGAAGTAGTTTTCCTTGCTACCTTCTTTTCTTCTTTAAAAAGTGAATCCTCATCTATAGATGTCACCAGTGGTGGCAAACCACTTCCTAATTCACTCTTTTCTACTTCTGTTACGACTGGATGTTCTATAGGCATGGTAAAAGATAAATCTGTTGGGGTTTCTTCTCTTGCTAACTTGGTTAAGCTTGAATCATGCTGAGTTACAGAGGTTGTAGTTATTGAACAACTGGGTTCAATTTCTTCCTTTCTTTCTTCTGAAAATTCTGGTGCAGGCGGTCCAGGTTCCGTTTCCTCTTGCACTCTTGGTGGAGTTGAATGCAATGCTCTAGATGTATCAGCTATTTTAGGGTCGTGTTTCGCTTGCATTTTTACAGCTGATAAAATCTCAGGTCCAGACAAAGATGTGTCCTTTAGAGGTGAATATGGTTTTATTACTTCAGGCTCATTCTCTGACAACATCCTCGGTTCTAGTTCAGATGTCACATTTGGAGCTAAATTGGGTTTTACATCCTTCTTTGGCTCATCTACCGAGTCAGGCAGAACTGAATATTTCATTCCAGACCCTAGAACATTTGGAGGCTGAGGCTCCATTTCTTGATCCCGTGATATATGTGCTGTAGCTTCTTGAGAATCAGGCACAATTTCTTCCTTACTTTTAACTTTTAACAAAGCCATCTGTTCATTTGCAGCTTTCGGAGTGAGCGATGCTTTGGCTTCTTGTTCCTTAGGAAGTGCATGAACTGAATCAGGTGAAACTGAATATTGAGCAGAATGCAAAACAGGCTTGGTGTCTTCCTTTACTGGTAATGATTGTGCAGGTAAAGAAACAGGTGTTGCAACTACTGACGAGCTGGTCTGAATTTCTCCCTTCTCCGTTTCACTGGTTAAATATGGTGAAATCGAGTCTTCAGACTCAGATTCTGAGAATGCTCGCGTCACCTGCTGCTGTGTCCAAATGAGATATTCAGATACAGATGTTGAGGTTGTTTGAGCATCTGGCTGAACTCCCGTGATCTCCCTTTTATTTGTGGAAGGTCTCAAGTCTTCAGGTGCAGACATTGAAGGGGAAGGTTTGTCTTGTTGCTTCTGTGATGAACTCAGGTGCTCAGGCACGGGTGTGGCAGCCGTCAGCACAATGTCTTCCTCATCTGCTTCTGAAGAACAAAAATATCCGGAAGCAGATATTTCAGTTACCAGAGAATCATGCTCAGATTCATTTTTCTTTGTTTCTGGGATCCTATATGGTGGGATTGAAACTTGTGATGCTGAGTCTGGTGAAAAAAGTTCAATTTCCTCAGTGTCTTCATCTGATAAAATAGTGTGCTCAGATGGTGATGTTAAACATATTGGAGAATCACACTCAAATTCTCTTTTCTCTGCTTCCTGAGTTGCATAGGGTGAAAATGAGAATTCTGACACAAATGCCGAGTCTGGAGAAAAAGGTCCAATGTCTTCTTGCTCTTCTTCTGAGAAATTCGTGGGTGAAGAGGCACCTTTTAGATTTAAAGGGGATCTGTGGACAATTTCTTCTTCCTGTGATTCCGGTGTTGCATATGGTGGTACTGAAAATTCAGAAGTTGAGGTGGAAGAGGGTGTGTACTCCATTTCTACTGTCTCTTCTGATAGGACCACATGTTCAGATGAAGTGGCTGCAAATGGCAGGGCCTGGCATTCAGAAGTCTGCTCAGTTGTGGATGGTGGGAGGGAGTGTTCAGAGACAGAGGCCACATCTGGGGAATATAATCCGGTGTCTTCCTTCTTTTCTTCTGACAAAATCATGTGCTCAGAAATACCTTTTGATTTTAATGGGGACACATCATCAATTATTTTCTTAGAGGGTTCCTGTACTGCACTTGGTGGAACTGCATTTTGGAAAGTCGATGTTGAATCTGGTGTGAAGTGCTTACTTCCTAGGTCCTCTACTTCTGACAGGACCCCCTGTTCTAATGTAGCAGTTGAAAATAGTGGGGCCTGGCATTCAGAAGTCTGCTCAGTTGTGGATGGTGGGAGGAAGTGTTCAGAGACAGAGGCCACATCTGGGGAATATAATCCGGTGTCTTCCTTCTTTTCTTCTGACAAAATCATGTGCTCAGAAATACCCTTTGATTTTAATGGGGACACATCATCAATTATTTTCTTAGAGGGTTCCTGTACTGCACTTGGTGGAACTGCATTTTGGAAAGTCGATGCTGAGTCTGGTATGAAATGCTCACTTCCTAGGTCCTCTACTTCTGACAGGACCCCCTGTTCTAATGTAGCAGTTGAAAATAGTGGGGCCTGGCATTCAAAGGTCTGCTCAGTTGTGGATGGTGAGAGAGAGCGTTCAGACACAGAGGCTAAAGTCTCAAATTCCTCATTCTCCTCTTCTGAAAAAGTTGCATGTTCTGATACACCTTTTACAGTGGATGGAGAAACTGACTCTACTTCTTGCCTCTCCAGCTCATGGTTCAAATCCTGTGGGACTGAATATTCTGATACAAAAGCAGAATCAGTAGAAACAGACTCATTTTCCTCTCTTTCTTCCTCAGATGAAGCGACATGTTCAGGTATTGATGTTTTCAGTGATGGTAAAAAGATCTTCTCTTCTTTCTGCTCCACTTCAGGGGCCAAATATGGTGGGAAGGGCTTCTCAGAAATAGATGGACTCTCTGGGTATTCAAGTTCTATGATCTCCTCTTCCACTAAATTAGAATCTTCAGGTTCAGGGGTAGCAGCTATTGGTAGAGAAGTTTCTACTTCTTCTCTCCTTGGTTCCTCTAACACTGGAGGTTCAGAAAGAGAAATGGGTGGCTCAGGAATGTTTTCTTTCTGCATTCCTTTGACATCCAGATGAGGAGGGGTTTGTTGTTCAGAGACTGCTTCTGCCCTTTCTGGTGAAGTCAGGTCTTCTGTCTCTATGCCAAAATCTTCCTGGATGGATGCTGCCAAGCCTAGTGCACCTGTTTCCAGAGAATCCTTTTCTGCTTCCAGTGAAATAGAATGGTCAGCAGAATAAACATCTTCCTTCTTTACCTCATCCACTAAAGGTGGTAAGATTGAAAAGTCATGCTCTGAAGTCACAATTTCTTGTAAATCAGGCTCAAATTCTTCCTTTGCTGTTTCCAGGAACCCAGTTGTAGATGTATCAGGTATAGGAGAGGAAGGCTCCATTTCAAGGAGTTTTGCTTCATTGCCTGGCTGTTGTGGCACTGACTGAGGAGGGCTGAGCTGTACTTCTTGTTCTGCTGTGTCATTACTTGCATGAGAAGAAACTGTGTGCTTGGTGACAGATGTGGCCTTTAGGGGAGAATCAACGTAAATTTTCTTTTTATCTTCATGACTGAATATGGAGGTCAAGGACTCTGATCCTTTAGAGAGTGCAGCTTTCCAGGGTGAAGCAAGCTCTTTTACTTTATCATCTTCTATGCTTTGGGCTACTAATTTGCCTGTTGGGGAAACTATATTAGAATCAAGATTGCTCATATCTGGCTCTAGACTAATGGATGCATCTTTCCCCTTCCTATAATGAATTTCTTTAATTACATAACCCTTTGGTAATGTTCCATAAAATTGTAGAGGAATTAATTCTTCTTTAACTGAGTTAAACATCTTAATTTTATATTGTACTGTTCCTATGTAGACTGGCCTTAACACTAAGGGCTTGTGTTCTTTGTATATTGCCCCGGTAATAGGAGGTGTACTTGAGGTGGTCTTCTTTTTTCTCATTTTATCATAAATGCCAGTAGATGACTTCTCTTTCTGGGTCTTTAGTACCTGGCTTTCTGAAATTAAAGAATTATCTTTTGTGTTTGCTGGAACATCTTGAGATTCAAGAGAATTTCTTTTTTTGTTGCTTTTCCGACGCAGTGATGGTGAGCCACGCTTTGACTTGGGTGCTCTTTTCCGAACCTTTTTAACTTCATCCACTATAAAGGAAACATTTCCTGGAGGGGAATTCAGAGTTGACCCCTCCAGACTACACACACCCGAAGTTTGACTCTCTTCTGAGGCCCAAGGAGTAGAAGACCTGCTTGAATTGGTCTCCCACGTTATTCCACTATCTTCCCGTTGAACCGTCACCATGGAAAACGAGGGGTCAGATATAATACACTTCTGCTTGGTCTTGCCCTCTTCATCTTGGTCTGATAAACTAAAGTAAGCAATAATATTATTAATAATCATATATATTAGTAATAAAATAACAGCATATTAATTATACATGGAAACAAGTCAATATCCTATTTTTACTAGGTAATGGATTAATGTGAAATTTACAGTATACAAATATTGACATCCATATCAAAAATGGGTAAGTATGCAAACTAAAGTTTAAAACTTGAAGTCAGGACATGAAATATAATAACACATCCCAGCTGGAATGATTCAGTTCACTTCCTACCTTAATTGGGACTGTTCCCCAGACCTCCCGTGGCTCACCCAATCACTTAGGCTCACTCTGTGGTCACCAGAACCTTCATCACAGGCCTTCATCATTTGTGCCCTCCCTGTTACTACTACCACACCCTGACCTAGCTTTTTATCATATCATTTCTAGTTTATTTCATTAGCTTCCTAATGTTTACCTCCTACACTCTCCATCCTTAACCTACCCTACTCATCCTTCCAGACCAACTTTACTACAATTTTTCAGCATCCCATTCCTTGCTTTTAAAATACCAGTAAATTCCTCATACTTGTAGAAACAAAAAGTTCAAAATACTTAACTTTATGATCCCTAGTTGACCTTATTTCCAAGACCCACTTTCACCCTATTCCTACCTTGTACATTTCTATTTTAACTATATAATTCACTGCCCAGTAAATACATCATGTGGACTCTGGATCAGAGCCATACAGGAAAAACATAGAGACATCCCCAAACAGCCTTCGGGCTGCACATTTCCTCATTTGTAAGTCAGGGATCATAATAGAACCTACCTCTCCAGGTTGCTGTGAGGATTAAATTAGTTAATACACATGAAGTACCCAGGAAAAGGGCCTGGCATATAATTAGTGTTCACTGAACACTATCTGTAATCAGTTTTCCACACATCATCAGGAATCTGGATATACCCATTTTCAACTGCTACAGGTGAAAAGATGGTTTCCTTGGGCTGCTCTCATATGCTCTCAAGAGACAGCTGGCTTTGGCTGCCCCTTCAATTGCCAAGGGGCCTCTGTCTCAGACTCTGCAGCACTCTTCTCTGAAATTTTCTTATACCTCTTCCTCCCAGGTGCTCATTTACAATATTACAGATTCTTCCAATTACAATATTTTTAGGATTTTATTTATTTACTTGACTGAGGGGTGGGAGCAGAGGGAGAAGCAGGAAGCCTGACAGTGGGGCTTGATCCCAAAATTCTGAGAACATGACATGAGCCGAAGCTGACACTTAACCGACTGAGCCACCCAGGTGCTCCCCTCCATTTATAATTCTTTTTTTTTTTTTTAATTTTATTTATTTATTCATGATAGTCACAGAGAGAGAGAGAGGCAGAGACACAGGCAGAGGGAGAAGCAGGCTCCATGCACCGGGAGCCCGACGTGGGATCCGATCCCGGGTCTCCAGGATCGCGCCCTGGGCCAAAGGCAGGCGCCAAACCGCTGCGCCACCCAGGGATCCCTCCATTTATAATTCTTATCCCTCATCTCACTCCACCTTTTCTGCATATCTAAATTCTATCTCCTCTTCAAGGCTTAGTTTAAAAACCTCCAGGGTTATTATTCCTGATCAGTTCAGCAATCATGTTTGCCTTTACTTCATAAGCATTAAGTTGCAGATTAAAACTCCAAGGGCTATAGGCTTCTAAGAATATGGCTATAATTTACGATAAACAAACTACTTTTATTTTTTTATTTTTTTATTTTTTTATTTTACAAACTACTTTTAATAATAAAAAAAAATCCTGACTGGCATATACTTTTCTACAACAATAACAACAAAAACAAACAAACAAAAAAAACCTTTCTATGCTAAAATACCACTAGGTTTAAGTATTAAATTAAGTATTAATTTTGATAAGTATTAATATATAAGTATATATATATATATATATATATACATACACACACACACACGTATATACTAATTACTAACTTTCTGAAATATACACAGTTAGAACTTAGGTTCCTTACTAATAATTTTTAATCATCAATCACTACTTATGTCAGTGGTTCTTAATTCTGGACATATTTTAGAATCAACAGTAGGAAACTTTTTAAAAATAATGATGCTATCCCATACCCCTCCCCACAAAGACTCAGATTTAACTACACTAGGGTAGGGTCTCAGCTTTGCTGTGTTTTTATGTTTTAAAGTGACTCCAAGTGACTCCAATCTAAAGCAGAATAGAAAATCACTGGCCTAAACAATCCTAACTATGAAATTTAAGTACTATACACCTTTTCTCACTTCAAACACTTCCTAGTTAGATTAGGCTGAGGGCCGAGATCATAAATCCCTATAGTTACATTCTACTCCCCTTTCTTAAACCTCAGAGTTTCCCAACAGTCTGCTGAAAGAGCTTATAGACCACTGAAATCCTGATTTCCTTAACTTTCACCACAGCCAGGTAGAGCCCAGAGCAGCCAAAACCCCTGCCTAGCTGTCTTCAACAGCAAGCAGCCTCATCCATTTATCCGAGGGCACTATAAGCAATTTCACTTCCTACACATGCCATGAGTGCAAAGGGCTGGAAAGCAGTGGGAAGTAGTTTCTCCATTTCCTTGGCAACATTGCTCTCACTTATTTGCTTTGGTATTAAACCACTGAACTTAATTAGGAATTAATACTCTATCTTGATTCTGGACTGAATCTTATTTTAAAAATGTTTTCAGGTTATTTACATACCTAATTAAAGTTATTCCTCAGAATTTTCAATTCCTTCTACTTCTTCTCCCTTTTGTTTAGTTTAAGAGAAGCAGGATGAAATTAAAAATTAAGGTTATGACATGCATCTGGGAAGTCAGCGTTTTGAAAGCCCATGATTGTAGTAGTATTATAAAAGCAATTATAAATTCAATTTAGAATTAATTATTGATTGTAAATTTAATGTACTCAACCAGAGAAGTTTTCATTACTAGCTAGAATGAGTTCATGAGTGCTTAGCAGAATACCCAAATGGTGATCCTAAGATAGAGGTGGGTTTATTCAATTGTTTATTCATCCACTAACTCATTTCTTCATTTAATAAACTTTTATTGGGCTCAAATACTAGGAATACAAATATAAAGACATAGAACTTTCTCTCAAGAAATTAAAAATATAATAGAACTAAATATTTTAACACAGTATGATTAGTACTATTTTAGAAGACAAGAAAGATACAGTAACAATGTAAAGAAGAGAAGACTTCACAGAGGAAAGATACTTGAGTTGGATTTTGAAGAATAAATAGGAGTTTGCCAAATAGATGAGGAGTGGAGGTGGAGTGAGGATGGAGAGGTTATTCCAGGAAAATGTCACAGAATATGCAAAATGTACATATGAATAAGTCAGCCTGGCTCACTGAAAAACCCAAAGTATTTTAGGATGTCTGGATTTTTGGAGAGAAGCAAAGGAATAGAAGAATGACAGAGCCAACAGGAATCAGAGAATGACTATATTAGCATGTGTAAAACCACAGCCCAAGTATTCACATTACACTCAGTCTAAAAAAATAATTTCCCTTAATAGAAGAGAAATAGTCTGCATAGAGTTCAGAAATACATTTCTTATTCAGGAACACAAGTGTTCTCATCTCTACAAAGATGTATACATCAGTTTCTCATAGTTAATGGATATTGGTTATGAACATCATCTCATTCACTCTCCTCTGATTCTCATAGAAAACTTCTCATTATTATTTGGCTTCCCATGTAGAAGACAGATGCATCTTGATGACCTGTGTATGTAGCTCACTTTCAGAGTTGAGCAAGGAGAAGGCTTAGCGGGTGTTAGACCGAGAAAAAATAGACTGATACCAGAGCTGATACTAGAGCTTCTTTTTGAGGATAACTTTCATCTCATTAAGGAAGTTAACTTCTATTCCTATCCACTAAGAGTTTTTAAAATACTGAATGCTAAATTTTATTAAACAATTTTTATACAACTATGGATATGACCATATCCTTTAGTCTGTTAATGTGGTAAATTACAATGATTGATTTCCAGATGTCAAACCAACCTTGAATTCCTGAAACAAACTTGTATGGTTGTAATGTATTATACATTATATATAATGTTGGATTTTGATTACTAATACTTTGTTTAGAAATTTTGCTCCTGTGTTCATGAATAATTGGCTTACAATCTCTTTTCTTGCAATGTGTTTATCAGGTTTCATCATTTGCTGCCTCAAACAACAAATTGAGAAATGTTCTCTCCCTATTCTCTGGAAGAATTTATGGAAGATGGTTTTGTTTCTCTCTTAAGTGTTTGGTGGACTTTATTGGTGAAGTCATCAAGACCTGGAGTCTTCTTTGGGGTAAGGTATTTAATTAGTAATTTAATTTATTTAATAGTTATGTATCTACCTGGAATTTCTATTTATTTTTGTGTCTGATTTGATATGTTGTATTTTTGCAAGAATTGGCCTATATAAACTAAATTTTAAAAAGCCATTGGATTGAGGCATTTGAGTGGCTCAGTCAATTAAGTGTCTGACTCTTATTTCAGCTCAGGTGATGATCTCAGGGTTGTGAGATTAAGCCCCACAGCGAGTTCTGTATTGGCTGTGGAGTCTGCTTAGGATTCTCTCTTTCCCTCTCCCTGTGCTCCTCACTCCTGTCTCTCCCTCTCAAAAATAAAAAAAGTCATTAAGATTATTCGTAATATCCTTTTAGGATCTTTTAAATTTTTGTTAGATCTAAAATGTTATCCATTTTTTTCATTATTGATATTGGTTATTTGTATCTTCTTTTTTGTATGAACAGCTGAGGTTTATCATTTGGTAATCTTTTCAAAGTTTGGCTTTATTGTTGTTTCCTATCTCATAAATGTCTGCTTTTTATTATTTCCTTTCTTTAGGAAAGGTGTCTTTGAGTTTAACTTGCAATTATTTTTTACCTTCTTGAGATAGATTCTCATATCATTAATTTCCACTTTCCTCTTTTCTAATGTATTGTTAATTTAAGGCCATGCATTTCTTCTTCAGAAAAGGTTTTGATGTATCACATAAAAGTTTGTATATATAATATTTTCATTATTATCAATCTCAAAATATTTTTGAATTTTCCACTGTGACCCAGAAATTATTTAAAAATGTATTTCTCACTTTGAAAATACAAGGGGATTTCCTAGATGTTTTCTTGTAGTGCTTTTTAATTACATTGTGGCCAAAGAATTTATTTTATATTGTCAGACTTTGAAATTTGTTGAGATCTATTTTATGGTTATTTGACCAAATTTGGGAGGTTTTGGGGTTTTTAATATTTATGTGCTCTTGTAAAACACATGTGTCCTGCAATCCTTCAGAAGCATTCTATATATGCCAAGTAAATCTGACTTATTATTTTATTCAAATTTTTGTTTATCTTTACTAACATGTTTTGTCTGTTTTTTTTCTATCACCTGCTGAGAAAGATCTCTTTAAATATGATAATTATGAATTTGTCTCTCTTTAAAGTCTGTTAATACCTGACATACATATTTTGAAGCTATGTGATTAGGTACAAGTAAATTTAGAATGACTATATCTTCCTGAAAATATTAACTTTTATACATAGTGAAATGTCTCCCTTATCTGTGAATAATAATTTTTGCCTAGATATGCTTTGATACTAATAAAATTGTGCTCTTATTCATAAAATTATACCAGCTTGGTTTTGATTAATGTTTGCATGCTATATCTTTCTACATTTTTACTTTTTAGCCTTTCTGTATCTTTATACTTATATTTTAGATTTTTTGAATCTAAAAATTTAAAAGATTTTTTTAAATCAACTTGATAATTAAGTGAAGCACTTAGTTCATTTAAACTTAATATAGGAGGAGGGGCAAGACGGCGGAAGAGTAGGGTCCCCAAATCACCTGTCCCCACCAAATTACCTAGATAACCTTCAAATCATCCTGAAAATCTCCGAATTCGGCCTGAGATTTAAAGAGAGACCAGCTGGCACGCTACAGTGAGCAGAGTTCGCGCTTCTATCAAGGTAGGAAGACGGGGAAAAAAGAAATAAAGAAACAAAAGGCATCCAAGGGGGAAGGGCCCCGAGGAGCCGGGCTAAGGCCGGGGCGAGTGTCCCCAGGACAGGAGAGCCCCGACCCGGAGAAGCAGGAGTTGCACCAATCTTCCCGGGCGGAAAGGGGCTCGCAGGGAGTTAGAGCAGGACCCCAGGAGGGCGGGGATGCCCTCGGGCTCCCGGGGACACTAACAGAGCAACTGCGTGCCCAGGAGAGTGCGCCGAGCTCCCTAAGGGCTGCAGCGCACACGGCAGGACCCAGAGCAGCTCGGAGGGGCTCGGGCGGCGGATCTGCGGAGGGGGCTCCGCGGCCAGGAGCACAGGGCGCCGGGACACAGCCCAGGATCCGGCCTCCCCCGGGACAGGTAGAGGCCGGGAGGGCCCAGGACAGCAAGGACGCTCCTGCCCCGAGCTAAGCAGATCAGCAGCCCGCCCCAGAGCCTCCAGGCCCTGCAGACCGAGAGCTCCGGAGTTACTGCGGGGGCTGACTCCAGGGCTTCAGAGCTGGCCCCGCCACTGGGGTTGTTCCTCCAGGGGCCTCACGGGGTAAACAACCCCCACTGAACCCTGCACCAGGCAGGTGGCAGAGCAGCTCCCCCAAGTGCTAACACCAGAAAATCAGCACAACAGGCCCCTCCCCTAGAAGACCAGCTAGAAGGACAAGTTCCAGGGGAACAAATCTGGTCTGAACCGATACCAAAAGATTGGGATCGTCCCCTGCATATTCTCAGACCATAATGCCTTGAAATTAGAACTAAATCACAAGAAGAGTTTGGAAGGACCTCAAACACGTGGAGGTTAAGGACCATCATGCTAAAAGATGAAAGGGTCAACCAGGAAATTAAGAAGAAATCATACCTATTCTACTAAAGCTGTTCCGAAAGAAAGAGATGCAGTACTTCCAAATTCGTTCTATGAGGCCAGCATCACCTTAATTCCAAAACCAGACAAAGACCCCACCAAAAAGGAGAATTACAGACCAATATCCCTGATGAACATGGATGCAAAAATTCTCAACAAGATACTAGCCAATAGGATCCAACAATACATTAAGAAAATTATTCACCATGACCAAGTAGGATTTATCCCCGGGACACAAGGCTGGTTCAACACTCGTAAAACAATCAATGTGATTCATCATATCAGCAAGAGAAAAACCAAGAACCATATGATCCTCTCATTAGATGCAGAGAAAGCATTTGACAAAACAGCATCCATTCCTAATCAAAACTCTTCAGAGTGTAGGGATAGAGGGAACATTCCTCGACATCTTAAAAGCCATCTACGAAAAGCCCACAGCAAATATCATTCTCACTGGGGAAGCACTGGGAGCCTTTCCCCTAAGATCAGGAACACGACAGGGATGTCCACTCTCACCACTGCTATTCAACATAGTACTGGAAGTCCTAGCCTCAGCAATCAGACAACAAAAAGACATTAAAGGCATTCAAATTGGCAAAGAAGAAGTCAAACTCTCCCTCTTCGCCGATGACATGATACTCTACATAGAAAACCCAAAAGCCTCCACCCCAAGATTGCTAGAACTCATACAGCAATTTGGTAGTGTGGCAGGATACAAAATCAATGCCCAGAAATCAATGGCATTTCTATACACTAACAATGAGACTGAAGAAAGAGAAATTAAGGAGTCAATCCCATTGACAATTGCACCCAAAAGCATAAAATACCTAGGAATAAACCTAACCAAAGAGGTAAAGGATCTATACCCTAAAAACTATAGAACACTTCTGAAAGAAATTGAGAAAGACACAAAGAGATGGAAAAATATACCATGCTCATGGATTGGCAGAATTAATATTGTGAAAATGTCAATGTTACCCAGGGCAATTTACACGTTTAATGCAATCCCTATCAAAATAACATGTCCTTTCTTCAGAGAGTTAGAACAAATTATTTTAAGATTTGTGTGGAATCAGAAAAGACCCCGAATAGCCAGGGGAATTTTAAAAAAGAAAACCATAGCTGGGGGCATCACAATGCCAGATTTCAGGTTGTACTACAAAGCTGTGGTCATCAAGACAGTGTGGTACTGGCACAAAAACAGACACATAGATCAATGGAACAGAATAGAGAACCCAGAAGTGGACCCTGAACTTTATGGTCAACTAATATTCGATAAAGGAGGAAAGACTATCCATTGGAAGAAAGACAGTCTCTTCAATAAATGGTGCTGGGAAAATTGGACATCCACATCCAGAAGAATGAAACTAGACCACTCTCTTTCACCATACACAAAGATAAACTCAAAATGGATGAAAGATCTAAATGTGAGACAAGATTCCATCAAAATCCTAGAGGAGAACACAGGCAACACCCTTTTTGAACTTGGCCACAGTAACTTCTTGCAAGATACATCCACAAAGGCAAAAGAAACAAAAGCAAAAATGAACTATTGGGACCTCATAAGAAGCTTTTGCACAGCAAAGGATACAGTCAACAAAACTAAAAGACACTCCCTACAGAATGGGAGAAGATATTTGCAAATGATGTATCAGATAAAGGGCTAGTTTCCAAGATCTATAAAGAACTTCTTAAACTCAACACCAAAGAAACAAACAATCCAATCATGAAATGGGCAAGACATGAAGAGAAATCTCACAGAGGAAGACATATACATGGCCAACATGCACATGAGAAAATGCTCTGCATCACTTGCCATCAGGGAAATACAAAAACGCCAGGACACCTGCACCCCGATGTTTCTAGCAGCAATGTCCACAATAGCCAAACTGTGGAAGGAGCCTCGGTGTCCATCGAAAGATGAATGGATAAAGAAGATGTGATTTATGTATACAATGGAATATTCCTCAGCCATTAGAAATGACAAATACCCACCATTTGCTTCAACGTGGATGGAACTGGAGGGTATTATGCTGAGTGAAGTAAGTCAATCAGAGAAGGACAAACAGTGTATGTTCTCATTCATTTGGGGAATATAAATAATAGTGAAAGGGAATATAAGGGAAGGGAGAAGAAATGTGTGGGAAATATCAGAAAGGGAGACAGAACATAAAGACTCCTAACTCTGGGAAATGAACTAGGGGTGGTGGAAGGGGAGAAGGGCGGGGGGTGGGGGTGAATGGGTGACCGGAACTGAGGGGGGCACTTGACGGGATGAGCACTGAGTGTTATTCTGTATGTTGGTAAATTGAACACCAATAAAAAATTTATTAAAAAAATAAAATAAACTTAATTACTAATATAGTCATATTTTTGGGGTTAAGTCTTCTATCTTTGCTTTCTTTTTGTACTACCTATTCTATGTTTCTCTATTCCTTTTTCTCTCCTTTCTTTCCTTATTTCTGATTGAATATTTATTATTATTCCATTTTCCCTATCAGCTCGGTAGTTACATTTTACTATTCTTTAGTAATTACCCTAGAGATTACAACATGCATCTGTGGACTCATTAATGTCTAACACAAATTGGTATTTTTATTTTTTCAAAGACAACACAAAGACCCTAACCCACTTTAATTTCAATTTACATGCTTCTGTAATTATATTTTTAATTCTATAAGTTTTTAAATCCCATGGACATAACTTTATTAGTATTTTAAACTGTCAGTATTCATTTAGATTTATCAAGATACTGAATCTTTTTATTGTGTTTCATTTCTTCCTACGTCTCCGACATTCCATGTGCAATCATTTTCCTCCTCCCTGAAGAATTCCATTTAGTATTTCCTTTAGTGTGAATCTAATGGTGATAAACTCTTTCTACTTTTTTTTTTTAAGTCTTTTAACACTTCCATTCTCTAAAAGTATTTTTTCAGGGTATGAAATTCTAGATTGGCCAATATTTTCTCTCAATACTTTAAAAATATCATTCCATTATTTTCTATTTTCCATTGTTTCATTGATAAATCAACTGTTAGTGTAATGTTGCTTCTCTGACTCTATTTTTAGAATCTTATTGTCTTTAGTTTTCAGAAGCTTTACTATCATGTGCTTAGAAACCTTACCCTCCTTGGAGTTTGTATGGTTTCCTGAATCTGTACATTGATGTCTTTCATCATCTTTGACAAATTCTCAGCCATGTTCTGTTCAAATATTGTTTCTGTCCCTTGTCCCTCTTCTCTTTTTATGAGGTTCCAACTTTTCATAAATTTGAATTTCTTACTGTGTCTTATCTGTGCTTCATTTGAATGTTACTTTCGATATATCATTCAGTACATTTATTCTATCTCCAGGTGTGTCTAAACTGCTGCTACAATCATCAAGTGTATCATTGTTATTGTGTTTTTCAGTTCTAGTATTTCTAGTATTGTTTTAATTATTTCCAGTCCTCTGACAAAGTTTTCAAACTTATTTTTTATGTCTATGTCCCCCTCTCCCTATAAGTTCAGCACTACATAAGCATCACTTTCCTCCAGGTGCCCTTCTCTTTACATAGCAATCCAGCTATGCCCTGAATAAGTAAGCTTTGTGGGATGAGAGCTTGAAGGATTCATGTGCTCTTCTACTTCTCCATTTCTACATTTCCCCCAATAAACCCTAATTTATATTTTTACCATGTGACCTACAGACCCCTTTTTATAGTAAGAAGGGGATATGATAACCCCTGAATTGTGTTTTGATATGCTTGCTGATAATATTCTTATATCCCACTGTTAAGTTGACATATTTTCTAAATTTATATTTTGTGTTAGAGTTGTATTAGTATAAATCAGTTCTCAAGAGATGAATTTTATTAAATGTTCTAGAAAAGTCTAACTTCTTTAGTTCCAAAGTGAAGGATAAGGTCATGAAATATGACCATATCACAAAAATTCTTGTGTTTGCAATTTAGCAGTTATCAGCCTCATTAGACACAGCCTCTTTCCATTTTGCTTTAGCTTAAACAGAAACTAGTAACTTACTGAAAATTAAATTATTGGTCATGAATGGAAAGAGCCTTGTGCTTTTATAATATTTTTCATTTTACAAGCAAGAAAACCAAAGAAAGGGAATACTCATATATCCAAACTGAAATTTTTAAAGAGGAAACAGCTAGCCATCGAAGTAATGCTACCAAAATAATGATTTCCCTTATCCCATCATCATCTGTTTTAATTTCTTACTTAAGGAAAAAAGAATTATACTTCTAAAGAAGCAAAACAGGTCCTCGAATTTTGAGGCTAAGATAATTATTATATTTTGTTTCTATTGGGCTCAAGATTAATATTCTAGAAATGAGCAGTCCCTTCTGACCAACAGTTAAAGTGACATTCCTTATGGGACTATCATTATAAGCAATACCTTAGGTTTTCATGATGATGTATTCTACTCTCAAGTAATCACAGTGCACTAATAGTGTATCAAATGAAACAAAAGTAATGGATAGTATTTTTTCCTACTGTATCTGTTAAAATGCATTAAGTATCAACTGTTACAACACAGTAATAAAGTCACATTTGATCTTGCTTATTTGAAAACTTTGCTTTTAAACTATATATTTAAAAACTTAGTTTTTAAGCTATAAAATATCAAGCAAATTTGTAATCTTATATTACAAATTGTTAGTATTTTATGTAGGCCTTAAAAAAAAGAACCAAGAGTTCTTAAAAACATAATCACTAATTCTACAATATTTTCACCAAAAATTAATTGAATACTCATTTCTTTAGCAGAAAACTAATCTTACGCATTGCTGAACAAAAGTAATATAAAATAGCTTAGGCTAAGAAGAGTTTATAAGCTATTAGGCAGTAAAGGAAAAAATGCATGAAACCATGAATGAAAAAATTATTATACAGTTTTATCATGCCCCAATATAAAGACCTCATTTTGTAGGTATACTATAGACCACTTGAGTTTATTGTGGATGAGAAAAATAGGTACCCTATTTTCACAATGACCAGACATTTCAGAGGCATGGAAGTTAGGGCTCTTTATTATTTGAAAACCCATTTATCTTCCTACTTTCATCTTCTACTCTTCTTCTTTATGAACCCTGTGCTCCAGCCAAACATCAGTTTTACCCCTCATGGCTTTGCTTACATCCTTCTTTTCACTTGGAATGAATCATCTCTGTACATTCTAATTTTATACTTTTCAGAGACCAACTCATATATCAACTTCTCCATGTACCTGTCAATGATTCTCTAAGCCAAAAGTAATTTTCCTCCTCTGAACTTCTGGAATCTTCATGTAATCTTCTATGGCATTTACCATCCTATATTAGAGCTGTTTTTTACAACTGTAGCTACTCTACATGGCTATAAACTACCTATGAGCAGGAATCATGTCTTCAGTGGTTCCTTTGAGCTCTCCTCTTGTGAAGTCTTTACAAAACACTCACCTTTGTTTTCAGAAGAATAACTCTTCTACTTTCGCACTCAGTTCATCAGCATCAGTAATATTTCATTAAATCATGTAATAACAAGTACAACTAGTATAAAAAGGTTTGGGGGACACCTTGGTGGCTCAGTCAGTTAGCATCCAACTCTTGATCTCAGCTCAGTTCTTGATCTCAGGTTTATGAGTTCGAACCCCACACTGTGCTCCACACTGGGCATGGGGCCTACTTAAAAATCAATCAATCAGTCAATTAATTGAAATAAAATAGGTTTGGGAATAATCACAAATGACCTTTAATAAAAATGCTACTCAAAAATGATGGGTAGCATCATTATTAGACAGTAGCCTGCTACAAGGAATGGTTAGCTTGCTGCAGGCATCAGCCTGTTTTAAGGAAAAAATGGGGATCTTTGTTACTCTAGTCAATTAGGTTTAATAGAAAGTAATTAAAAGAGATAATATTATTTTTTTCTTTCTTTCTTTCTTTTTCAGATTTTATTTATTCATGAGAGACACACAGAGAGGGAGAGACATAAGCAGAGGGAGAAACAGGCTCCCTGCAGGAGATGCAGGGATTCAATCCCAGGACCCTGGGATCAAGACCTGAGCCAAAGGCAGATGCCCAACCACTGAGCCACCCAGGTGTCCCTTTTCTGTATACTTCTAATTTCCATGTATACCCACAGAATTTGTTTCAGATGAATTTCAAAACTATAAAATTTCTTCAATCATCATTGACTTTGAGCTGATTTCAAATTGAAGCCCAAAGTCCAGACTCACTCATTCAACAAGTATTTACTGAGCTCCATGTTAGGCACCATGTTAGGCATGATTTTTCTTATAGTAAAATCACCATTTGGTGTAAATTTTCTTACTTTTAAAAAAGATTTTATTTATTTATTTATTCATGAGAGACACAGAGAGAGAGGCAGAGACACAGAGGGAGAAAGAGGCTCCCCACGGGGAGCCCAATGCAGGACTCGATTCCAGGACCTCTTCTTGGGGATCACGCCCTGAGAAGGCTGATGCCCAACCAATGAGCCACTCAGGTGTCCCTGGTGCAAATTTTCTAAAAGATCATTATGGTTCACTTCAAATTAACCAATTTGGTCTGAGCTATGGTAGAGCTATAAATTAATTTTTCCTTATTTTATTCTTCTAAAATCTTGAGAAGGCATTTAATCAACTGAGCCATCAAGGTACCCTAAATCTGTCTATTTCTGAGATTTGGTGTCAGAAATACATTGTTATCCTACACCTAAGCCACATCCTTTGAGATCATTAGCTTTATTAGGAATAAAGTTGACATTTTGATCTCTATTTGCCATTCCTTTATTTATCAGTCATTTCAGAATTTGGGCAGGGAAAAGAGGGTGTTGTGTAATAATCTACTTGTCAAAGCCCAATATACACATATGACCACAAGTACAGCAGTTGGCAAAGCCTAAAGGACATCATCACTTGACAGCAAGAAGAGATATGATAACTAACCTACGTGCTTGTGAGTATCCACCATAAACTGATATGTGGACTAACCAGACCAAGAGAAATGTCAGTTAGAATTTAGTGATGCCCTGTTCTCATGTGAGTTTCTTTCACAAGCACATAGACCTGTGAACAACTTTATATGCACTGGTTTTCATAACTCCAGAACTATAATCATTGACATGATACATTATAAGCAACATAGACCAACATTAATAGTGCATTACCCATGGTCAGTGATAAATAATATTATATCCATGGCAAAAATGTTCATGAGCCGGAAAGAATAAGGGTTGACAATTTGAGTCAGGTTGTACAGATAAAAATTGGTATTCTTGAAAGGCCCAGGCTACTTTAGTCTCAGGGCATGCCAACTCAGGCTGGTCCTACAGTGATCTGCTGACAGGAAGAAGGAAGCCTGGATTCTACTGCTTGCTCTGACACTCACCCAGTGTCTGTTTGTTGTTGTTGTTGTTGTTGTTGTTGTTGTTTGTGGGGTTTTGGGGTTTTTTTTTAAAGCTTTTATTTTTATTTATGAGAGAGAGAGAGAGCAGGGGAAGGAGCAGAAGGAAAGGCACAAGCAGACTCCAAACTGAGCTGAGAGCCTAACGTGGGGCTTGATCTAACGACACTGAGATCATGACCTGAGCAGAAATCAAGAGTTGGACACTTAATCAATTGAACCACCCAGGTGCCCCAGTATCTGTATTTTTTTTTTCATGTAAACAAAACAAAGTTCCTGCTCTCTTGTTGCTTAAATTCTAGTAGAGAGGAAGACAGAGGAAAAACAAAGCAAACATACAAATGTTTGGTAGCATTTAGTGCTATGAATAAAATAAAACAGAGTAAGTGGGATTAAGGGCAATGGTTTGGGGTGCTATACTGTACAGGGTGATCAACGAAGACCTCTAAGTTTTAAAGAGACATTTGAGCAGAGATTTGGAAAGAGTGAGGGACTAAGCATACAAATACTAGCAGAAAGGGCAGAGCAAACAACAATAGTAACATCACTCAGATGTTGGTACATGCAGCAAAGATGTGAGTATGATGGAACAGGGCAAGATAGGAGAAAAACAGGAGGTAAGGCCAGAGGGTAGCTGAGACCCAGTTCACCTGGGCATTGAAGCCATGGGAAATATTTAGACTTCACTCTGAATGGGACAGTAAGCCACTGCCATCTTCAGCCACTCAAAGATGAGTAGGTACTCAGACTAAGCTTGCTGGCCCATTTCCACTCTGCCCTTCCCCAATCGGGAATTTGAATCTTAAGAAGCATCACTGGGAGTCTGAAAATCCATGGCACCCAGGCCAGACAACCAGATTTTCTTGTTCCCTGAACCCCACCTACTACTCCCCTGGTTCTTGCTCAGTTCCTCAGTCTACCATTTGTTCTGTGAGCTTTTCAAAGTTCTTCTAATAGATTCCATTTTCTATTTTGCATATAGAGAGTTGTTTCTTTGCTCACTATTAGAGATGGTTAGCTTATCACCAAGCTTGTTTCTCTTTTCTCCGGGCTTACAGATAGTCTATATTTCCCAGCCTCCCTTGAGTTGGGTGAGGCCAGACAGCAGCCAAGTAACAGAGTTCTAGCCAATGGAAAGTGAACACTAGTTACATTTGCCATTCCTAGGTAGGGATCATTAAAACCTCCAATATGTGACCCTCTGTATTTTTTCTCATGCACAGTTTGAAGGATGTCATCTTTAAATGCCGCATAATGAAAAGGGCAAAGCTGCAACAGGTAAGATGCCTCAGTCCCTGAGTCACTACTTGGAGGAGAGTTTAAGCAAGCTCAATAGAAACTTTTATTATGATAAGTCATTGAGATTTGCTTTGTTCTCTTCTCTAATACCAAACCTAACTATATCTCAGTCATGAAATATCTCACTCCAACATTAAATATCTATACAACTTGGCTATCTCACTCCAACATTAAATATCTATACAACTTGGCCTAGAAAATACTTCTTTTGTGTTAAATATATGTATATAATTTTAATTTTGACTATGCAAGTAAATGAAAACATTTTCATAAAACATTAATCTAATGTTGATAATCTTCCCTTAACTACCACAAGCCCCATTTCAGTCCCATAATTAGAGCTAACCCAGTCGCGTGATAATATTTTGCAAAGAAAAAAACAAAACAAAACAAAACTGAGCCTGGCAAAATAAATAATAGGAATTCTGTTTTTAAATTCTAACAAGTGGGGCTCCTGGCTGGCTCAGTCTGTTAAGCATCTGTCTTCAGCTCAGGTCATGATTCCGGGGTCCTGGGATCCAGCCCCACATTGGGCTCCCCTCTGCCGCTCACCATGCTTGTGCTCTCTGGCTTGCCCCCTCTGTCAAATACATAAAATCTTTAAAAAAAAATAATAATAAGTTAATTAATTCTAACAAGTACTCATAATGCGGGAAGTAATGGGAATACCATGAGAAAAACACAGTGCCTTCTAGGAACATGAACTCTAGCATGTTGATATATTGACAAAGAGATCATTAAAATACAGTTGATACAGGTGATAACAGAAAGAGTGTGCAAAAGGTATCAGATGTGGATGTACAGAGAAGGAAATTTTTTAACTTTGGAGTAGACTGAGGCAGGCTGTGCAAATATAAGTGAGACTAGGGGTCTGGGATATAATCAGAGAATATAAAAGGCTGATGATACAAGGCTTTGCAAAATAAAAATGAATTTCCCAGGAGGACCAGGTTAGGGATGGTTGAGGACAATTCAAGAAAAAGCAACAAGTACAAAAGAAGGCAAGTGTGAAACCATAGGGTCTGAGTGTGCAAAACTCTAATTTTGAAAATTGAAAGACTCAGTGGCATATATGTTAGTATTATTTAGATGCTTTAAAATGCCACTGCAACCTCCAAGCAGATTAGAAAATATCCATCACTCAGGGCTTTAGACAGTCCTGATAATTAGTTACTGATGAGCTACACATTGAGGTAACCTAGGTCACTGAGTACCTGAGACATGTGCTTGACCTTTCAACCAGGAGTTGATGAAGAAGTGATTCATCTGCAAGTACAATGTTTCAAAATAGTGACCATCTTTCTTCTTACTGACTCCCACCCCTCTCCAACCAAAATATTACATGGGTCACATGCATAAACTTCTCCACTTATTTCAAGTAGGAAATGTCTACCTAGCAGTGGGTAAAGGTGTTATATGACCCATCAGGACTCTGGAATTATAGGAGCCATTTATCTCCTCAGAGTTAAAAAGAGTAGTTTGGGTTTTGGAATGAGCAATCAATCAATTTATAAATATTTAAGGAGGAGGAGATGCCTGGGTACTCAGTTGATTAGTCTCCGACTCTTGATTTCAGCTCATGTGGTAATCTTGGAGTCATGGAATTGAGCCCTATATACATTCTCTCTCTCACACACACTCATCATCATCATCATCATCATCATCATCATCATCAAAAATAGTTAGGGGGTATCTTAGCTATTCAGGTCCTGGCCTAGAGTTGAGGGCTGAGATTCAATTAAGTAAACTGTAGAAAAATGTCTGAATCCACCAGATTCAGACTACTACAAAAACTCATCCACCAAATTCTTCACTATTATAAGAAATTAAGGGCAGAAAGGTGTCAAGTCTAGAGAATCAAAATAAATGAACTATGGTGTGACAGGGTTGGTCCATAGCTTAGTGACTGCTTCAGAGGAAAACCTGGAGAAATCAATTATTTGTGACCTTGGGAGCTCCTCAACGGTGGCACTATTGACATTTGGGGCTACATAAATTCTCTGCTATGGTGGTGAGGGGCTGTCTTGTGTGCTAAGAATGTTAGTAGTCCCCCTGGCCTCTTTCCACCAGATGCTAACAGGACTTGGACCATAAAGCAAAAATATCTTCAGAATTACCTGGTATAGGTAGAGAGATACCACTAATATAGGCACACCCAAGAATGAGGGTAAAAAACAATCAACCAGAGGCAACATTAACCTTGGCTGAGCATGTAAATGAAAAACTGTGGAGGATAAGAACATTTGTGTTCTGGGATTCCCAGTTGAGGAGTTAAACACAGGCTTAGCTCTTTAGCACTGGAATTCTTCAACAGCTACTGAGTATTAGTGCCGAACAGAAACTGTGCCCCACCAGCCACTGCTGTCAAATTCCTATGCAGGTTGAGGGGTGGTTACCAAGAGACAGAGCACTTCATCTGAAGAGAATGTGTCAGGCTGGGATCTTTTTAAAATAAAACAGTGAGTCAGGATAGACTTCTCCCTTGCTGTTCCACTGATTTTTTTTTACTACAATTATAACTCCATAAAAGCATGGAGGATGAGGACTAATTGTTCTAAAAAGTAGGAAAAATTTAATTGGTTTTCCTCATTTCTTTAGTGACCCTCTAGTAATTTTTCTTAGGTTTACAACAAAGAGAAGAGCCCTTATGTTGTAGCCTTGAAAATAACAAAAATACACTGAAAGAGAAAACTCGGCTCCTCTATTAGCTCCCATTCTCCCCTATGAAATGAGGATTTGTCCATATGCCTAGTATAGTATATGGCAACATTTTTCTTCTCTTTTTTTTAAAGGAAAAAAAAAAAAACACATCAAGACCTTACTCCAACAGGTGCTTCTGAGCTGAACAGGGATGGGTGAGAAACTTCTTGGCCAGGAGGATTCCAGATAGAGGACTTTCCACCTGTATCTGCAGAGAGGCTTAGGGGACAGGGGATTGGCTCTCCTGGGCCTGTCTGGATGAACTTCACAGAAATACCACTGGCTGCACGCACAATGAGGCCACCCTCTACCTAGCTAATGGTCCCCTCATCAGGTCTAAACACCATTGCTAGAAAAACATTTTATCTACAACATAATGCAGACAGAAAAAGCAACATTATAAAAGGAAGTCTCTTGAATTCCAGAGAGAAAAAGAAACAAAGAGATTAAATAAAATTCCCATTAATACACTAGGAATAATTTGACAGTAGCTTGCTCTAGTCTTTTTGTTTCTGACTATAAAATCTCAAAATTGGAAGACAGCAAAAATAGATTCAATAGTACAATTTGCCTTTATGGGGGACCATGTTGGTATAAATAGGATTAATGTAAAACTCTGTATCCCCCAAATCATTTTTATAAGACTTTAAAGCACTTAGACATCTTTAGCAGTTCTAAAAATTAAGATGAAGTTCACCTAACATTCTCTTATTCGTCACCCACAAGGGAAAAAGAAAAATCCAGGAAAAAAATTTATAAGATCTAGTATGATGCTTTAAAAAGCATAATAAAAGCAACACTTGCTAATACTTTTCTCCTATTCTTCATTTGAATTCAGGTGAAAAGTCAAGATTTTTTTTTAAAGACTTATTTATCTGAATGAGAGAGAAGCAGGGGAAGGACAGAGTGAGAGGCAGCAGATTCCCCACTGAGATGTGGGACCCAATCCCAGGACCCTGAGATCATGACCTAAGCTGAAATCAAGAGTTGGCCACTTAACGGATGAAGCCACTCAGGCACCCCAAAAATCAATATTTTGATGTTCTATCTTTATTTTTTTTTTTAAATTTTTATTTATTTATGATAGTCAGAGAGAGAGAGAGAGAGAGAGAGGCAGAGACACAGGCAGAGGGAGAAGCAGGCTCCATGCACCGGGAGCCCGACGTGGGATTCGATCCCGGGTCTCCAGGATCGCGCCCTGGGCCAAAGGCAGGCGCCAAACCGCTGCGCCACCCAGGGATCCCGATGTTCTATCTTTAAAAAGAATTCTTCCTAATTGCCGGTTATGAATTTTACTGTGGAAAATATGGGGAAACAGAAAAGCACAGAAGAAAATTAATCAGTAATCCCAGTACTCAAAGATGACTACTTTTAATATACTGGTGTATTTCTTTCATTCTTGTTCTACCCTGACATTTGCTTTTTAAAAAATTTTTTTACACAAATGGTATGTTTTGGAGTGCACTTTTTAAATTTAAAAATAATTCTGAACAGGGGCTCCTGGGTGGCTCAGTCAGTTAGGTGTCTGCCTTCAGCTCAGGTCATGATCCTAGAGTCCTGGTGTAGGGCCCCACATTGGGCTCCCAGCTCAGCTAGGAGTCTGCTTCTCCTGCTCCCTCTGTCCCTCTCCTCTCCCCTCATGCTTACTCTCTCTCTCTCTCTCAAATAAATAAAATCTTAAAAAAAATAAAAAACTAGAAAAGCTTAATGTTTACACGCTTTTTGGAGTGCCTGGGTGGCTTGGTCGGTTAAGTGGCCGACTCTTGATTTTGGCTAAGTACGCAAGGTTTATCAGTGTGCGTTCCTATCAGTCGCCTGTGCAAGAACCTTCCACCCTTACCCACACTTTTATCAACCCTGGGTACCATGTGAGCCCTGTCTTGAGAGTTGTTTTTAGAAAATCAAAATGTGACTAGGCTAGTTGTTAATGAGCTCCCTCTCTCAGATGAAATACAGTACTTGAGATTTACTGGGATTCTCTGCTCACTGAGTGTTTCTCTGATAATTTCACCACAGTCTTTATTTACTGCTATTTTGCATTATTACAATTAGTACTTACCATGTGTCTTCTATCTGACCTTAGGTTTCTTCCAACAGAAACCATTGTCTCCTCACCTTAGTATATACCACAGCACTGAGCCTATGGGGTAGAGACAGATGGGGTAATGGTGGAAATAAAATTTTTTTTTTACCTCAGAGAAATCTGCATTTAAATCCTGGCTTCACCACTGGCTGGCCGTGTGAACTTGGCCAAATTACTTCCCCTGCCTTTCCTGAGCTTGAAGGTCATCATCCGTTAACAGGGAGACTAGTGTGTACTTCCTAAGGCAGCTGTGTTGCGATGATACGTGTAAGATACTGCGTACAATCCTTGGCAAAGTAAGTGTTCCAGATGTTTGTTCTCTGCCTTTTCCTTTCCAATGATGAATTAACCTCGTAAAGCCCAGACATGAGGATCTACAAATCCACTTTGATTTACTCATAACCATAATTAATTACGACAGAAGGCATCTCTCTAACAATAATCACCTCTGGAATGTGTAGCCAAGTAAAATTGGTGAGTTTCCCGGGTATTGTTCTCTGTATCGCTCAATCATTACTCATTCTCCCAGTCAACATCTAGGAGTGTGTACTGTGTGTTCCAACAAATTACACACAATCCTTAAACAAAAGAGAAAGAATGAAATCCTTTTTAGTGCCAGAATGCCACAATCATGTTGAAATCCGAATTCAGAGAAAAGCCCTTCACAGAACTGTGCTGAGAGCTATTCTACTGTACATCACAGGGACAGCATCCCTGACCCTGTTCCGGCTCAAAGCTCACGGTTAGTGTCGTGGAGCTTTAGGACTAGTGTATTTTAACGTGACCCTGAGATGTATTAAATACATTTCTAACAAGAAAGGTTTGACCTTTTCTGACCACCCGATCGAAGAAATGAGAGGAAGACACTAGTGAGATTGGTACAGTCCAGACTGACGTTCACTCCCAGTTTTAACTCAAAAGTAAAACAAAGCACCAATCAAGAAGAGTTATTTGTGCATCTGAGAGTACACCCCGACGCAGGTGTGGGTGAGTGGTCGGGGGAGAGCAGCATTGTTAGCTGGCAGCAAGGGTCCATAACACTGCTCAAGTCAGGAGGTCCTGACAGATGATACTGAAGGAAGGGGAGGGGAAATGACACCTATTCACACTCCCCTCTGTTCCAGGAGCACGTGATATCCTGGTGCGTTCATAGTTAAATCTACTCCCACAGACACCCACATCTTTCAGAGTCTGAGGCTCAAAGAGGTCATGCAGCTATCACCAGTATATTCTGGAGAACTCGAGTGCTAAGGCTTTAACAACTCCAGGAGAGATTCCAAGCAAGCCTGGAATCTTGAGGTCAAACCGAGATTGATCACAAAATTTGCTAGCAGTACCTGGATGGTATCTGCTAAAGTTGGTGTTAGGTCATTATAAAACTCTCTTCAGGTCCATAACTCTAAGTTCAATAGAGTTTAAAATATTTCCAAAAGGGAGGCATGTGGATGGGAAGGATGAGTTGCTCCAGATCTGAAGCAGGCTTTTAAAATTTTGCTAGTAGTAAGTTGCGGTGATGAAGGTTGAGTGGCAGCTTTGGGTTTCAACACTGTAGCTACTGATGTCCAAAAGGTTCCTGACTGGGGGAGAAAAGTATTTCGGGAAATGTGGGACATGACTCCACCTTAAGGGAGTTCTTTTGGCTAGCCCTGAGGAAGGGTACATGTGTAGCCAAGGTCTATATGAGAAAAAAATGGCTGATAGAAATGATTAAAGCACTCAGTGCTAAGAATGAATGCCCTCAAGCTAGCTTAAATAGGGACGAGAGGGGCACTTATCTTAAGGGAATAGAGATTTCTCATGGAATCCAAGGGCAGACGTATCTAGGCCTCACGGGGAAGAGGAAACAGTAAAACTATCAGGAATCTTCTCTGTCTCTGTCTCTCCTTTAGCATAGCTTCCTCAGTTTCTCTTGCACATGGCTCAACAGGGCTGCCACCAGATGACACCTTCAGTCCCAAAGTCTACACAATTGCTTGTAGTCTTTTTCTTTGAAACAAACAATTATTTCCCAGGGAGATTAAGAGACAAATCAAAAACAAAACCAGAATCCTGGCTTTCTGGAAAGGTATTGCTTCTCCCTGTTTCAACCTCTTTTAACCAGAGAACAAAGAGAAAGGAGTGGGAAAAGCAATACAACCTCACCTCTGGGGGATGGCATGAGCTGCATTGATGAAGGACAGGCACCTTCCCAAGTTACAGGATAGATTCAAATGGCTTTCACTCTCTTACCCTGTGTAGACAATAATACGTGCTTGAAGGATTCTGGGACAGAGGCATTCCTTGTATGTGCTCTATTTTGGGTGGATTGTTTTACGGTTTTAGAAACTCACTTGAGTGATCCTACATTCCGAGTTTTATCCTTCCCATCTATATGGAATCTCCTCTCCACCCATCTTCTATATTCTGGGCTCCCTGCCTTGACAGATAGGCTTTATTTAGCTTTAAATAGCATTTTTTTTCTGGGTGCTAACTGTGAGATCAAGTTATATTCAGCTATTTTAGCTAATGTTCTTCTTGGACAGTTTACAGAAGTAAATTTAGAATTTTTTTTTTACTAATAGAAAAATTAACTAATAATTTTTTAAAGAAAATAAAAATCAAAAAAAAAAAGAAAAAAAAGAAAAACCAGCATTTGATCCAAAACATCATTGAAAAGATCAAAACAAAGAGGAATAGATCTCCAAAAAGTTGAAACCTGTCCCCAAAACCTTTTGTTTCTAAAACTATCTAAATATAATGTGTGTCTCCATTTCCAAGTTACCAGAAAAGGCAATCTGATACTACTTGAGTCTCACTTCACCTCTTGACCAGGGTCATAGTAGCCCACTTGTGAGTTGGAGCATTTATCTCCAAAGGAGCACTGACCTATGTATATAAGACTAAAAGAATTAAAAGGCAATTAACTTTCTAATAATGGCAAACAGATAGTTAAGAGATTTCAGAAGAGCTCTGAAACCTCAAAGCAGAGATACCAAAATGTGCAAGACCAGGCACTTTGAGGCCTAAATTAAAGACTTGTTTGTTTTTATTATAAAATGGAAAGTCAAAGCTAGAATAAACAGTGATAGTTAAGTTCAGGTGATATTTAATGGGAAAAGGTACTTCCACTTCATATGGCTGTATTTGGTCATTGCTCTGTGTGTATTTCCAATTAAATTCTTGATGGAAATATTAACTAGTTGATTTGTTCCACTGTTTAAATAAAGTGCTATATATCCATAGAAAAAGCAAAATCTACTGCACCATGTATTGAACATCTTGAGGATCAGGTAACAAACCTGAGGAAAGCCTAGTGCAGTGCCTCCGGCTGCTCCTGTAGACGTGTGACCTCTCTTCCCATTTGGTGAATCCTCCATCCTGTGGGGCCTAGAGGAGGCAATGCTAGCTATTCTCGCCGTGATGATCTTCACAGCCATTCCAGAGTGACTTGAGAGCCACTGATGAAGGAACTAGACGGGAGAGACCGTCATTCTGAGGGTAGCAGAGGCTGCAGTTGCAATCCTGACTTGCTGGTATGGGAGTGGCAACAGTACAGATAGTGACACTAGTGCCCAGTAGCAGTGGCAGCCATTTCCTTACCCAAGAACTTTTCTAAAACTCAGTTTTATTGAGATATAATTCACAAACCATACAACTCATCTACTTGAAAGTGTACAATTAATTAGTATATTCACAGAGTTGAGCAACCATCACCATAGTCAATTTTAGAACATTCTCATCATCCCCAAAATGCACCCCACGCTCCTTAAGCATCATTCTCCAATTCTCTCTTCATCTACCTTGCAGTTCTAGGCAACCACTAACCAACTTTCCATCTCTCAAATTTGCCTCTTCTGGACATTTCAAAAATGTGGAAACATATAATATACAAAATGTCGATCTTCTTTCTCTAAGTATATTCTCTTCAGGGTTCATCCGTGATACAGCATGAATCATTACTTCACTTCTTTTTATGGCCAAATAATATCCCATGTATGAATATATCATATTTTCTTTATCCATTCATTAGTTGGTGGACATTTCAGTCATTTCCACTTTTTGGCTATAATGAATACGCTGCTATGAACACTTGTGAACAAACATTTATGTGGACAGATCTGTTCACTTCTCTTGGGTATATATACCTAGGAGTGGAACTGCTGGGTCATATGGTAACTCTATGTTTAGCTGCTATAGAAACTACCAGATTGTTTTCCAAAGCAGTTGTAACCGTTTTACATTCCCACCAGCGATGTATGAGGGTTCTGATTTTTCTCCATCTTCACCAAAACTTACTATTGTCTTTTTTGGTTAGAGTCACCTTAGTAGCTGTGAAATGGTAACTTGTGGGTTTGATTTGCATTTCCCCGGTGGCTAATGATATTGAACACTTTTTTCATGTGCTCATTGGACATTTGCCTCTTTGGCAAACTGTCTATTCAGATCCTTTGCTCTTTTTAATATTGGCTTGTCTTTTTATAATTGAGTTGTACAGTTCACTAGACCAGTTTTGAGGCAAGGTTTTAATGGTTGTTACTGGCTACCTAAACCCTCTTTACCACACTTCTCATGATTCTTGGAACTACCAATATCTTGGGAATAGTCATTTTGTGTGTAAATTGATCACAGTTAGCTGCTATTACAACTCAAAACCTGACGGATGCAGATTCTGGAACCCAAGGCAGCTCCCTTCACCCAGAAAAAAATCACTTACATAAGACTTCACTGGCAAATGGGAAGCTGTTCAGAGGCAGTGTTGTTACTAAAGCCTGGGTTTCTGAATTTGTGATTCTCGACTCTTAAGCTATGCAAACTCAGTTCAATGGAACTTGTGGGATTGATAGGTGGAAACTCTGGCAGTTGGAGCAGCAGGAAAGAACTGGAGCAGAGAGAAATGGAAAGAAAAACTCGAGAGATGGTTGCCATTTCTTGCCATTCTACTCTGTGATTAAGTAGGCCTTTGATTCTTGCAAGTTATTCAGATGCTAAGGCCCTGATTTTCTGCTGTTGGCCATCCTCTCTCTACCTTGGTCCTACAGCTACAGAGGCTGTGTGACCCTGCATCTCCTGTCAACCTGGGTTGGTATCCAGGGATTTTCCTGCAAAGGGTCGAGTACATAAATGGAGTAGGAGTCCTAATTCTACCCACTGATTTAACTACACATTTTGTTACCAGGCAATCTTAGTTCAAATGTCAACACTGCCAACTTTATATATGCTTTCTCCTCACCCTTCCTTTATATCCTGGATTTTCTGAGTAAATATCCCTCCCTCCCAGAGTTATGAGTGATGTGAGGCCGAGAGCTCAGAGAAAGCTGTTTTCTGCAGTGTTCAAGGTAATATCCTTTGCTCACTCCTCTGAGCAGAACAGAGGAGGAACAGCTGAGCTCCAGTGGGCTGTAGGTATCCTCTCACTCCTAAGCACCCACTGCCCCCTTTCTCCCAGGAGAGTATCTTAGGTCCTATGTTTGAAGGGATTTTGTTCAAAAGGGAATCCAATCTAAAACAGATGCTAAAAATAAAATAAAATAAAATAAAATAAAATAAAATAAAACAGATGCTGATAGGTTTCAATTTTTAACCCTCTCAAAGGTGTTAGCATTTCTGTCCTGAGGAGAGGATTTATTAAAGCTTTTCTTGTAGATCCAAAAACTCTAAGAGGAGACAAACACCACAATGGTCTCACTCTTCTCCTCATTCTTTCTTGAAAACAAACAAACACTAGATATGAAAATTCCAAAGTGTACCATGCTAAATCCAATACAAATTCTTTTAAACAAAGGATCTGAATTTTATAGATATTATAGTAAATACCTATTGAACATTTATCATATGATCCCACAGAGCACGCAGAGAAGTTGTTTTGGTGTTGCTGTGTTTGACCTTATGAAAACTCAATCACGCAAGATTGCCTAACATCTATTTTTAAATGTAAGATCTACTCTCCTTATTACACACAAGGAAACCCAATATGCTAAGGTGCTGGTCAGGATTAGCTACTACGTAGATTCTCTGGGTCTTTTCTGCTTTGCTTTTAAAATTAGAAGCAAAGTGAAATAATTATTTTTTAAAGTACTTTCACACTCAAGAAAGAAAAATTGGCTAATAAAGACCAAATGTGTGTATACTGTTGAGGTGAGCACTGAATTCATGAGAGTTCTAGCACTGGCTGTTATTAGACTAGGGTTAGAAGCCCAGCGCACTTTCCAGCTGTCTGACATTAGATAAATTACTCAGTATTGCTAAGCCTCTCTTTTCTCTTCCATAAAACAGAGATGAAAACAATGCCTATATCACAGAGTTATTGTGAAAAATAACTCAAAATAACAAGTGACAGTGCAAGGAATAGGCTCGCTATTCTTTGAGTAAATATTGGTTTCTCTTCCTTTCTCTGGATCTCTGTTCACTCATCAGAAACAGAAGCCAGGGGAATGATGCTAAGGCCCCTTCCAGGATAAGTGCCATCAGCAGCCAGGCTTTCCTGCCAGACTTGGACCGCAGGACAGCGAAATCTGTTTCTGCAGGCAGAGAAAGGCTAATCAGATGGACCCAGAAAATGAGACAAAACTCACAGGGAAATGAGCAAGGAAGCTTCAGGGACTGACACTTGATGGGCTGGGGTCCTACCAGACCCCCCACCTCAGTCCCCCAGGCCCAATTCATTTTACCAATGAATTCACTTCAACTAATTACAGGTGAGATTATTTGTTTACTTTCTGCCCTCCCCAGAAACTAAACTCTAAAGATTAGGAATTCTGTTTTGTTCACTCACTCTGTGTGGGTCCCCAATAAATATCTGTTGAATGAGTGAGCCTCTTTTGTTATAGTAGGTACATCTCTGAAGTTGAAGGTGTCATGAGCTTCTCCTAAGGCATTGCTGCCTCGTCATCCCTTTTGCTTGGCTAAGTGACCTGCGGGAGCCTTCCACTGACACCAGCCTCCCTCATGCTAGCACATGCCCTGGGTAACAGTCTCAAGAGTCACATGCCATTAGAAGTTCCTGACATAACTTCCCTAACTGACATAACTTCTTGTGGTCAATCATCTCCCCCACCCTCAATGCCTCTCCGTTGTGTCTTAGATAAGACCCCCATGGAGCTTACCAAAACTTCACTCACTCCACTCATTTTAGTTTGAACTGACTGATCTAGCCTTAGCCCAGGAACCCCCAGAGTCCTCCACTCATGGACCCTAATAAAGGCTTGTGTCCCAGGTCTTGATGTCCTCTCTGTTCGTACTCTGCCTTGACCTCCCGGTGTGGCCCCCAGTGGCATGTCCTGTACTTCCTCTAGGACTTGTGAGTAATAAAGTGCTCTATGGTGGTTTCTCTTGTGGTCTTTTGGCAAACTATGGATCACTATCTGGCACCCTATGCTCCACTTAGCAAATGTTAATTTAACAAAGTTATAGCAAAAGGAAATTAATTTTATTTTAAAAATCAACAATTTTAAGTGCCCTAGTGAAATCAGCCATTAAGAGGAAATTTGTGGTGAATGTAAATTTGTTTAACATGTGAATTTTTTTAAAAGGAAGCATAATCAAACTAAAAAAAAAACAACAACAACAACATATTAATGGTTCCAAAAGAAGGTTTTGAGCATTCGGTTTGGTAGATGACCGTAGCATCAATTAATCTTCCCACATATCTTGGACTTCATTAGATTAGGATGTGGAATTTTGGAACTGAATACACACTCCAGTTGCCTTAATAGAGGACTTTTCCCTGGACAAAAAGCAAAGCCTATTCTGATCCTCCCATCTATGATCTGGCTCAAGGGTCAGTCTAGAGGAGGCTTTCCAACAAGCCACAGAAGGTGGGAATGATGACCGCAGACATCCTAATTGAACAATCCTTCAGTACTTATCACTGTCCCCTCCGAACTACTGTGTTTCCAGAGTCACTGGACATTATCAATTCCTGGTAAATGAATAGCACCCCAAATCTCCCTAATCTAACAGGCTCAACATCCCAACTAAATTTGCTTCTCACAGGAGTCTGGATGATTTGACATTCACTTGCTTATTCATTTATTCAGTTATTCGTGCCATTCACTTATTCATTGGACAAATATTCTCAGTCCTGGCAATCTTGAGTGCTTCTAGAGGAGAAAAAGACAGCTTAGACAGACCGGCAATTAGCAGCACAAGAGCTGGAACAAGGAGCTAACTACATACTGTGCCTGAAATATCTTTCTGCCCAGCTGCTGTATTACCTCCATGAAACCTTTCTAGATCTAAGTTTAAGAAGAATTTATGTCTTGGGCACCTGGGTGGCTCAGTCAGCTAAGTGTGTGCTTTGGCTCAGGTCATGATTCTGGGGTCCTGGGACTGAGCACCACACCAGGCTCCCTGCTCAGCGGGGAGTCTGCTTCTCCCTCTGCCTCCCCACCACTCATGCTTGCTCTCTCTCAAATGAGTAAGTAAAATCTTTTTTAAAAAGAAGAATTTATATCTTTTCTCTACTCCTTTGTTAAAATCCTTAGTGTAGTGCTTATGACATTATGTTGAAGCTAACTGCTTCCCTGTGCCAGACTGAGCTCCTTGGGAGAAGCAACTGTGTCACCCAGTCACCTTTATGCTCCTGGAGCCTAGCACATGGCCAGGCATAAACAACTTCGGGAGCAGTTCTATGGATTCCAGTGAAGCTAATGGATGACTAGGTATTTTAAGGTTTGCATTGTCTAATAATACAGTATCCACTAGCCACATGTGGCTTTTGAGTATTTGAAATGTATCTGCAACGGAGGAATCGAGACACACTGAACAGTAAAATACACATCAAATTTCAAAGACTTAGCATAAAAACATTTTAAAAATCCCATTAATATTTTTATGTTGATTACATATTGAAATGATAATACTTTGGGTTAAAGAAAATAAAATATTAAAATTAATTTCACCTGTATCTTTTTACTTCTTTTAATGTGGCTATTAGGAAATTTTAAATTACATATGTGGCTCACATTATTACATTTCTATTGGATAATGCTGGACTAAGCCAAAAATTACTCTTTCAGGTACAAACCACATCCACTCTCTTATACCTGGTTCTCTAAGTTTTCTTGGTAGAAGAGGAGTTTGGTTATATTGTCTGAATTGAGTCTTCATTAAACCTAGGTTCAGAATATACAGGAAATACAAGACACATTTCTTTTTGCGAAATTCTGTAGTCAATATATCCCACACATTAATAGGTACGTTGTTTAAAAAAAAAAAAATCCAACTCTTGCTGTATTACCTATATGAGTCAAACTCTATCCAAGGGCATGTAATACCCATGCAGCCAACATTTAAATAGCTCTTCAGTTTCTGGCTCTCCCTCAGTCTCTGGCATCCTGAGCAGTCACCCCTCCCATCTCAGCTCTTTCCAGTGACCTCAAAAGAGGGTTGGCTCAAATAACACACTTGTCAAAACACCTGGGTAAGCACAGCAGTGAGAGACAGCATATAAATAGATATATGGAAACAGAGTGCTCTGTACAAATAACAAAAACCCCTTACCAACTCTCTTCACCTTCCAGAAGTTTTGTTTCTTACAATGATTAGTTAAATGCACATGTCGCTAACAATTTTAATCCTATCAGCTTGGACAGACCTACTTTATACAGGCACTGACGAACTGCAATTTAAGATGATTTTTAAGTCGTGGGTACTGCTGTGGCAAAAACCCTCTGTGCTTAAACAGAGAAATTAAAATTGAACAACAGAAAATGTTCCAAAGCAAAAATACTGAAAAATGTCCAAGTGATCTGTCAGAAAGACTTAAAAAAGTCAGGCTTCACTGGTCTCCAGTCAGAAAAATGCAAAAATAATGAGCGCCTATTTACATATCTCCCTCCGCATAGACCATACCTTTGGAACATTTAGCACCGTGTTTGGCACCAGTCTGTGTTCAATAAATATGATTAATGAATGTATAGGCCCTTACTATTTAGTGAAATACTGCAATCACCATGTTTTTCTTGTTTTAAACCTTGAGTGATATGTGGACCAAATACCACTTCCTGTTTTACTCAGAATAAAATGTGAAGTCTTTACAATGGCCTATAAAGCCCTACCCAATCTGCAACCCACCTACCTTCTAGATTCATCTCCCAACGCTCTCCCCCTTATCTACTCTGTACCAGCAAGCTGATCTTGTGTCCTCAAACAAGCCACACATATTCCTGCCTCCCTTCTCCTAGAACATTCACTCCTTCATTCTCTGCTCATACGTCACCTTATCAGAAAGGCCTTCTTCACCAACTTCTCCAAAACAGCATAACCCTGATCCTGCTGTATTTGTCCTCATATCGCTTATTGTCATCTGGCATAGTATATATTTGTTTGTTTGTTTGTCTCCCCAAACTGGGAAGTCACTCCCAGGAAGGTAGAAACTTTGTCCTTTTGTTCACTGCTATATCCTATGTGCCTAGAAAGTGTCTGGCACACAGTAGTCCAATACATATCTGTTGAATGAATAAACTAATGAACATTAGATTGGAGCTCAGGCACCTGGGTCTAGTCCCAATTCCACCACTAAAAATTTGTGTGACTTTGAACAAATGTCCCCTGACATTCAGTTTCTGAATCTGCAAGAAAACTAGCTGGGAAAAGAGGTTTCTAAAGTTTCCCCCAGCTCTGAAATCCTGTGGATTTTATAGAGCTGCTTTCTACATCTAACTTTTGTATGAAGTTTTAGCAACACAAAAATCCTTTTCTGATATCCACTAATTATTCGCTCTCTAGGCACTTCATTACAATTGAATACCCTGCTCCAGAGACTCCTGATGAAATCTTCCCTAGTCCTTCCAGGCAGGATGGATCCCAGGACTTTATTCCTACTTTGAGGTACTTCACACAGACCTTTTTTTCCTTTAATCTCTTATAACAGTTCATGACATAATCATATTTTTCTGTTTCTCCAATGAGAATGTGAACACCTTGGGACAGGAATCGATTCTTAGTAATTTTTGTATCCCTGGCACCTTGCATGGTCCATGGCAATTAGTAGGCATTCCATGAATATATAGGGAATGAATGAATATAGGAATGCGCAAGTGAAATAGGATCATTATTCATATTAAAAACTGAGACAATCATTCTTATCTCATTGATGAAGATAGGCAAAAGGTAAAGCTTGGCTGCCAATGATGGTTCATTCGAAGGGAGGTAAGAAACAAAAACCTATTGGGAATTTACTAAAGGGAAGTACTCTTACACATACTCACATAAGTTTATTTAATCCTGTGACACCTTATAAATTAGGAATTATTACTACCATCTAACAGATGGCAAAATTGAGGCTCAGAGGGGAATTTGACTATGATAGAATGGCTAATAGGATTCAAACTCAGGCTTCTACATGCCATGTATCATACTCGTATCATTAAATGATATTATTGGAAAGATAGTTCTCTGATTCAGTATAAGCACTGGCATGTGTAATGGAAAGCTTTTCTGTACTAAAAAAGCATTTTTATAATTAAAGGGAATTTTTTCCATGATTCAGAAAGGTGGCTATAGATAATTCCATATACCATCCCTGAAAGTGTAAAGAAAAGGTTTACAAGCAGATTACAGTTGTGTCTTTTGAATTTTTAAGTTTATTTTTCTTTTTTTATATAAAGATTTTATTTTATTCATGAAAGACACAGAGAGAGAGGCAGAGACATAGGGAGAGGGAGAAGCAGGCTCCATGCAGGGAGCCCAATGAGGAACTTGATCCCAGGACCCCGGGATCATGACCTGAGCCAAAGGCAGACATTCAACCACTGAGCCACTCATGTGCCCCAGTTTATTTTTTCTGACAATAAAATGCACTATCCATTATAGAAAAAACAAAAAATACATATAAATATTTTTAAAAATTTTAGTCAACCATTACCCCATCACTTAGAGACAACCACTATTAACCTTTTTTAACTGTAAGGTTAATAAAGGTTACCATACCTTTATTATATTCTTTATTATGTTAACCTTTATTAACCTTTTATGAAACTTTATTAACCTTTTAAGCCTTTTTCCAATATATATTTTATTTTACAGTGAGATTATTCTAAAGTACACAATGAACATTTTTTCATATTAATATACATAATTCCCATATTGTTAGAAATCTTAATTAGCATTTTAATAATGGCTTAGTAATATCATGTAAAGGAGATGCAATAATCAATCATCCTGTTACTATTAGGCCATATCCACTTATTTACTATTATGGCCTCTTAGTTTAAAAAAAAAAAATCAGTTTTGGAATGCCTTGGTGGCTCAGCAGTTGAATATCTGCCTTCAGCTCAGGGTATGAACCCAGGTCTAGGGATCAAGTCCCACATCGGGCTCCCTGTGAGGAGCCTGCTTCTCCCTCTATGTCTCTGCCTCTCTCTGTGTATCTCTCATGAATTTTTTTTTTTTAAATTCTAAAAAAAAATTTTTTAATCTGTTTGTAATTTAACTTCTGAGAATGGTTCCAACCTCCAAGAAAATGCAAACAACTTTTCCATTAAAAATAGGGTAAAACTCCCACTATGATGCAAAGAGATGACGTTTAATAATTTTTTCAAGGTAGAAGCTACTTGGAAGTTGCACCGCTTTCACCTACAGTTAGGATATCTCCTGCAAAGTTAGGGAGGTGCTCAAAGTCCAGCAGTGGCTTGGAGGAAGCAGACCCAGGCTCACCTCCAGGTTCTTACAATGACTTGCCTTATACCCTCAGTAAATTAAATAAAGCCTGTTTCCCCATCTATAACATAACCGTCATCACATAGTGTTCCTTGGAAGGTTTAAAATGAGAAACCATACATAAACACTCAGCACTAAGACTAGAAGAGAGTGGAATCCCTGGGTGGCACAGCGGTTGGCGCCTGCCTTTGGCCCAGGGCGCGATCCTGGAGACCCGGGATCGAATCCCATGTTGGGCTCCCGGTGCATGGAGCCTGCTTCTCCCTCTGCCTGTGTATCTGCCTCTCTCTCTCTCTCTCTCTCTCTGTGTGTGTGTGTGTGTGTGTGTGTGTGTGTGACTATCATAAATAAATTAAAATTAAAAAAAAAAAAAGACTAGCAGAGAGTGAGTGGGCTCTCTTACAATTGTAAAACTTTGGTGGAAGAGCCAAGAGGAAGGGGCAAAGAATGATGAGACAGCATTCTTACCTCCCATCTTTTAGAGAAGATTCCAAGTTCTCATCTCTAGCCTCAGAAGAAAAAAGGAACTTTAGGCCATATTTGTAAACTTACAACAAAATGGTTTGATCTCTGACAACACCTTGGGGTAGCAAAAAAGTGGAGGACTCCCAGTTCCCTTAGGATGTCCTGCCCACTGACATGGCTCTACTTCTAGCTATGGTTCCCACCTCCTTTCCCTGGCCCTCACCATGGTCCAATCCCTAGACATCTTTCTCTTTGCTACTGTCTCTCTGATCTGAGTCCTCCCAAAACCAACTTTCCAATCTGTTGTCAGTAATCCTTCCATAACTCCAGTCTGTTTTCCTAAATCTTTCTCACAAGCTTACTATTTATTACCCATATCATCAAATCCAAATTTAAAAAGTGTGATGGTCTGTCCTACCCCATTCTCTCGTTTCCCTCACTCTACTAATTCTGACTCTTGCCCTGATGTCTACTTACCATCTGTACTCAGGGCAGGCTGAAATTTACTGCAGACAAATCCTATCTTTACCTGAAGATCTTGACCTTGTCAAGAGGCAATGCAACCCTGATGTGGTGCTTTGAATCACTGTCAGCTGCTCACATTTTAGAGTAAATGAGTTTTCAAAATCTCTAGGTGGTAAATTTTGGTCGGGCAAAGATACAAGGATCCTAAACACCACGAAGGGGGAAAGGTTTTATAACCTTTATAGGCTGGGATTGGCAGATTCCGGTTCTCAGCATTGCCCAGGAATCACAGGTCACTACTCTCTGTTCCATTTCCCGGAGGTAGCTTCTCTCTCGCTTTTCCTTTCTGCATCTCCGGCCTGCTCCTTAAAGCTGAGGTCATGCCCACTTGTCAAGGCTGTCACAGATCTACGGTCTCCTCCAAGCTTCCAGGGAGGCCTGGCCTCCCTGCCCCTCTCATTTATTTAGCACACCGACTCATACTCCCCGAATTGCTCTCTGACTTCTTCCATAAAGTCCTTGAGGGCAGGTACTGTGCCTACTACTCCCCACTTGGCAGTTACTAGGTAAATATGTGAGCAACGTTCCAGACTTCTAAACTGAGCGACCGCTCACCTTCATCAGTGCCACCCTAGGGGCTACTTCACCTTCAGCCCCGCTGGCTTTGGCTGGAGGCAGCTGTAGCTTCGAGCAGGGGGGGTGGGGTGGGGGGGCACTCTGAAATAGTGCACGGCCGCCGCCCACAAGGCCCGTCTGCTGGTATTAATAGGTTTAGGAAAGGACATCACTGACAAAACAAAACAAAAAACCACCCCATATGCAAGGAGAATGTGTGAGAGTGGAAGCCGACCCAGGGAGGAGGGGACTCCTACTCGCTGTAGGGCCTGCAGGCGGGCAGGCAGGGACATGGAAGGGGGAGAGCCCTGTTTTTATACAGTATTACCTGATGTAATCACATTCCTTGAAGTGCTGGCATCTGGGGCCATTGGGGGGGAAAGGGAGGGTCTCTAAGGACAGGGGTTATGGAAACTGCTGCTCTTCCCCAGTCAGTGGAGCTGCAGCCGCGAACCGCAGCCCTCCTACAGCTACCGGCCCCGGGGCCGAGCGAGGTCCGCCGTCGGGGGCCCCGAGTGGGCCCCGAGTTGCCCCGGCCGCTGCGCGGAGGGGGGGCCGCGGGGCGCGCGGGGCGGGGGGCGGGCGGGGGGCGGGCGGGGGGCGCGCGGGGCTCCCCAGGCCCAGGGGCTGGGGCCGGGTCTGGGGCCGGGGCCCCGGCGAGGCGCGCGCACCTGGCGTCCGGCTCCTCCTCCTCCTCCGACTCCTCCTCCGACTCGTCGCCCTCCGACCCCTCGAGGCTCGCGGGCCCGCGGGGGGCCTCCTCGTCGCGGTCCGCGCCGTCCGCGCCGTCCGCGCCGCCGCCGCTCGCCATCGTGCTCCGCCGGGCCGGGGCCGGGGCCGCGGCCGCCCGCGCCTGCTGTTGCCCTCCGCCTGCGTCTGGGCCGCCGGGCGCGCGGGCAGCTCGGGTTCCCGCCGGGGGCGGGCGCGCCCGGGCCTTAAATGGACGGCGTCCAGGGGCGGCCGCCCGGCTCCCCTCGCCCGGCCTGCCCGGGGCCGAACGCGGCCGGCAGCCCTCCGCCCTCCGCCCTCCCCCCTCCCGCAGGGCCCCGGCGGACCCCCGCCCCGCCGCGGTGCACGCGCTCCGCCAGCGCTGCTGCTTTCCTCACCCTCCCAGCCCTGCGGGGCCCGCCGAAGCGCGAGGCCGACCTTCTAGATCGGAAACGGGCCGGCAAAGCCTGCGACGCTGGCTGGCTCAAGGTCCCTGCTTAGCATAGCGACCCAACGGGACCCAAAACCAGATCTGCCATTTTCAAGGGCCCAGTTTTCAACCATTGCTCGTTCCCTACTGGCTTTTATGTTTGCAAATCAATTAACAGTGTATTCTCTTAATCAGTGGCCTGCTGACTGTTCAGCCAGGACATTTTTATCTCCCCTAAAAACCTTCAAAAGAAAGAATTTCCCTCACGTTGGCCAAAGTCTAAGTTCTGTCTGAAATTCAGACCTTTGGTTGGATCATAGTATTGCCCCTGCTTAAAAACCCCTCAATGGCTTCTCTACGCTCAAGGATGAACACTGGAGAACAGCCTACATTTGTCTGGTTTCTTCTCTCGAAGTCAGAATTCCCAACATTCATCAAGTTACACCACTGTGCCTTAATTTACACAGTTCCTTCTGCCTGAAAGGTTTTTCCGACGTTTATCGACCTGATAACTCTCCATTCAAGATCACCACCTTTCTCTGAAATGCCTAGGTTAAGTTAATTACCCCTCTTTCAAGTTCCATTATCCTATATTCAAATTATGTTTCTGTCTTTTTCCCTCAGTACACTTTGTAAATTTGTTACTCATCTTTTTCCCCACCATCCCCATCTCTTACAAGCCCAGAAGCAAGCAAAGTACTTAGCGCATTAAGTATAGTCTTTTCATGAGGATGATTTTTTGGCTAGAATAGCCAACATTTATTTTTAATTACAGCAAATTCTATTCATGGAGTTGTTAAATATGATGAACATAGGTAGTATTCACCAGTTACAGTAGCTTGGATGTGTTGAGTCTGTAAGCAAAGAACTGCAGATAGTTCAGATATAGTACAGAAGTAATCAGCTGGTGTGTATGAGAAGGAGAGAGAGGCCCAGTTTTCCACATTAAACCAGGTTCACCAAGTTATTATCTTAACATGAGCTAGGCTTATCCAACTAGTAATCCCAAATGACTGCTCACCTAGGACAAAAATTCAATCACAGTTTTGGGAATCTGTTAAACACTAATCAAAACTACAGGCAGCCACTGTATATTCCTTCCATTTAACTCAACATTTCTTGGGAACACTAATTTAAAGTCAACAAGATTTATTTGCAAAGATCCTAGTTCAGACAAATCCAAAATTTAGAACTGCAGTACAGATTACACATCTTTAACTTTCTAACGCTCCTTTCTTAACAATGCATGCAAATATATAGAAATGGCCAGATTAATAATAGAAAATAATTTATTATTCACCACACAAGTAATTCAAACTGAAAATAATTTTAAAGTCTAAAAAATTCTCCATATATTAACAGCCCACTTATCTGACATACTTGGCTATCACAAGATAGGCTTCAGTGATTTAGAAATGGGTATATGTTTATTAAATTCTTAATCTATGTGTCAGAGCAAGATAGCTAAAAAGTAACCACAGTAAAATGGGGGGAAGGTGGCATGGCACTGAGCGCTGAGAAGACAGTGACAGTAGAAGAGTCCATACCACGGTCCATGAATGCTAGAGCTTTCTTAGGAAATGTCCCAATACTGCAGAAGCACTTACACATCCCTGAGGGCTACCACAGTATTACCACAGAGCAGTAGTAGGACTATGTTTTGTTGTTTTTAATGATTGGCAGAGTCCTCACTAGAATATTAATTATACTCAATATGTTCTGATAAAAAAAAAAAAGAGTTGCACAGTGTATATACCTTAGAAAAATTTCCAAGAACTGATGTGTGAAGTTCAATTGCTTCAAAAGTGTTAAACATCAATAATCTAAAAAAAAATTCACCTATGTGGAAAGCTTCATTCCTAATAATACCAGAGAAATAGAGTGTTGATGTGGTTAGCTGCCTTAACCAAGAATGAACTCAATTCCGAGATAGTCTGTATAATCTAAATTATCAAGCACAAAAGTTATATTCAGTTCAGCTCTAGTTGGGAACTACAGCCTCGATCTCATCTCAAAAGTAAATACTAGCCGAGAAAAAAAAAAAAAAACACATCAACAATTTCCATATATAAACTTTATTCCTTTTGACATCATACAAAAATTTAAACTTAGAGAAGAAAATGAAAATATGCACCTTTACAAGTCAAAGAAAGCAAAAGTCTTAGCATTTGAATTGGTCTGCAAAAAACCCAAAGACATTAGAGGTACAAACTGCTACAGCAGGTCTAAAAGAAGTTGTACACAGTCCTTCTGAAAAAGTTAAAATCGTTTTCAAGATTACTTTTCATATTTCAATGTACAGGCACTGACCAATTTACAAATATTTACATGAACCAAAACAACCTTTAATAAACACTGTAGCTTTTTTTTAGCAGCCACCACTACTTTTTCATATGGAAAAAAAATACTAAAAAAGTTAGCTTTACAAACATTAAGCTTTTTATAATCATCTTACGTCTTACCTAAAACATTTTATAGTGGCTTACTGCCTAAAAATTCCAGTTTAGATTACAATCCTATAATTGTATACAGAAAAAAATCTGATACTAATCAATAGGATATAATCTCAACTTTGATCTTTCCGTTTTGGTTGTTTCATGTCACAGGGAAAATAAAAGAAAACATGAAATAAAGTAAAAGTGCACAATGCACTAAACTATCATAAAGCACAGGGAACTTATAATCTCAAAATGTCTACAATGAACTAATTCTTTAAAACAATTTACTAACTGCTGAACAATACAGAGTTAGTGCTCATATTACTACAGTGCAAAATGTACTGTTTTCAACAAAAAATTTAAAGCTACCTCAAAAGTACATCAAAAGCATGTGAAGTACTAATGAAAAGCTAATATAGACACACTCAAAGCCTCAGTCTATCCTGGTGAGTCAAGTGAAGACTTAAGGCAATTGTCCAGTATTTCATGCCTCTGCAGCAAGATTTCAGTGAAATAACAGATTTCATTTTGCTTCAAGTAACTGAAAAACTGGCTTGAATCTTCACTTTACTAGAACAGACAGGCAATGAACTATTTACTGTACGTTCTACATTAAGTATGTATAGATCAGTCCCTTCCCCAAATTCCACACATCTCTTCAGTATTAGTATGTAGTATAATTGAAGTTATATCAAAAACCTTTTATTTGTTCAGATAATTCCCCCAAAAATATTTTATCTGATCTCCTGAAAATTCATGCCATAATATTACTAATCAATGTAAACATTTTCAAAAATACATCTTTAAATCAAAGGGTTTTATTAGGAAATGTCATAATAAAATATGTAATCTTTATATAAGTATGTTCTCTTAAAAATAAAACATGAAAACAAGAACAATTAAAAAGAAACCATGATGGAGGTAAACAAAAGCATTATGATGTTACTATTGTTCTTTATTTCTCAGAAGAATTTATTAAGAAATAGAGGCCAGTTATCTTTTCAGGATAGCAGCTCTTAAAGGTAGTATACTGTTCAAATCTCTTTTGTTTTTCAATCTGTGCCATGACTGGGAGAGAAAGAAAAATCATTCTTAAAACATAAAATATAAGTGCACTTTTTATCTTCCAAATTTTTAATATAGTAAAAAAGTATTGTTTCTACCCTCAGAAAGAATTATTTTAAAACCCCATACCTGCATGATTCCAATTCATTAAAAAAGAAATGGACACAGAGGTGGTACAAAAAGATACAACTGACAACATTAACATTTATTCACAGATTTGAACAATTTCATCTAGGACAGCAAGGTAATTAAGACAAAACCTTTGAGTTTGAGAAGGTGTGAGAAGATTACTTCAATTACTTAGCTGAAGAGTTTGCATCTAGTAAGCTTTTTCAATCAAAAATAGTATAGTATAATGAAGGAGAGAGTAAAATTTCTAATGAACCAGTTTATATGTACTTCCGAAAAAGAAGAGTAAATATAACTTGTAAAAAAAAAAGGGGGGGGGAGGGACTGAAATTCTTATTCACCGGCTAAAAATCTGGCTCACTACTTGGTAACTGCACATCTTTGTAGTTTATTCTCATGTCAGTTAACTGACAGAAAGTATTGGTTTTATAGCTAATCAATCCTAATTGAAAGCTCATGTATCAACAATGTAGCAACGCTATTTTTGAGTTCTCAATTTAACGTGATAGACAAAAACAGTCCCTCTTGGATTTGTTTTGCCCTACAGAATTCCATTAATTTTAAATTTCTATTCTGTCTGACAAACTGAGAGGGCCTAATGTGAAGGACAGCTAGTAGTATGACACACTTGCATTTTTAATTATCATCAAATAAAGTACATTCTAATGAAAAAATATTCCTCTGAAATGACCTTCATAGTTCACTGATCTTTTTCTTCAATGAAGCATTCTCTCCTAAATGTCTCATAGTTTATATTTCCATCAAAGTGTTTCTACACTGTACTGTGGAACTCCCTGAAGAAAGAGACCACACCTAACAAAATCACTGATGAATAAATTCATACTGCGGACTAAAGAACTAAATAATAAATGATTTATTATATATATTACATTCATATGTTTACATATGTATTTATATGTATGGCTGAAGTTTACATATACAAAATGTGTGTTTATACAAAGATACACACTGATTTTTTTTTTAATTTCTCAAAATATAAGCAAAGATAAAAAGGTGCTCTACAGCGGGGTATGCAGAAGAAAAATCATGGAACTCAGCTTTCTTCTAAAGCTACACGAAGTTCCTTGAAATTTTAAGGAGAGAAATGAGTCCATTAGGTTTTATTCATTTTGAGAGTTTAATTGGCTCACGAAGGAAATGCTTACTTCCATCAAAGTGAAAGCCATGTGAATGAAAAGTCAGACTTTTCGGAAGGAAAAGTGTATCTATCAAGTAATAAATTCCCTATTGTGCTGTATTCATGTCTTCATAACATAGGAACCAGGGCAATTCTGTCCCTATTATAAATACATGTTTTCATTTTCAAAGCATATACTATTTCACTAATGCTTCTAGAGTTAATCGAATGCATTGTTTACCTTTAAAAACTGATCCTTGATCATGTCAAATTTCTGCTTCTCATGCACAGCTCTGGCTGTATTTGTTCCATCAAAAGGTTCTGTAACATTAAATGTACATATAAACAAGAAATTACTAAAATTAGAACTTCAATTTTTATATTAGGTTGAACTATATGAAACTGCCAATATTTATGAGTTTTTAACCTATAAAATAGCAACTGCATATTGTGAAGCCTAATCTCTTATTTGATATATACATATAAAATATTTTATATAGCTGTGAACTCTTTAATAAGGTTGAATTCAAGTGAGAGGATAACTGAAAACAAAGTCATCAGCATACGTACATTAAATCTAAATCACAACAGTAAGATTTCTGAAAAATGACAGAGGGTCAAGGACCCAACCTTACCATAGGGAAATTTTTTAAAAAGTTAAAGAACAAAGAATTATTAAAAAAAAAAAAAAAAAAAAAACCTCACTATAAAGAAAAAAGGTGATCAATATCAAATATCACACAAAGGTCATTTTAAATTTAATTTAAACTTAAAAGACTACTGATTTATCCAGCAGGAGAAAGGTCTCTACCTTTGAAAGTACAGGTTTAATACTCGTGAGTTAAGATGTGAGTAGATGGTTTAGAAAAAGATACAGAGAGTACAGTTACTGGTAGGAGAAATTTGGTAGTGAAAGGAGAAAGAGAAACAGGATAGCAAGTACAGAACACAGGGATTAAAAAAAAGGAAAAGTGTTCATGTGTGTGAGTCTCCAACACTACTTTCCACATATTCACCCCCACCCCACTAACCCTTCACCCACAAACCAAGAGAGGAGTCCATATATGGATATAAGGAAATTGTCTATATGGGAGGACAAGGAAAGTGAAGATGCTATTGAGAAAAACAAGATAACAAAAGGCATTAAAAATGAGATGAGATAGCTGAAATAATGCCAAGCCTACGTAAAAATTACTAGACTTCAAGAATTTTGGCACCGGGGGTGCCTGGGTAGCTCAGTTAAGCATCGTACTCAATCTCAGCTCAGGTCTTGATCTCAGGGTCATGAGTACAAGCCCCGAGTTGGGCTCCACATTGGGCATGGAGCCTACTTAAAAAAAAAAAAAAAAAATTGTCACTATAAAAGAGAAAAAAAAAAAAGGTACTTACAAGAGCCAGTAGAATCTAAGCAGGCATTTTATTTATTTTATAAGATTTCATTTATTCATGAGAGTTTACCGTCATAGTACTGGCGAACCTTGGTTTGCTGAGCTTCACTTCATTGCACTTCAGAGATATTGTGGGTTTATTTTTAACAAATTGAAGGTCTATGGCTAGTCTGTGTTGAGCAAGTCTACTGGTGCCATTTTTCCATCACCACTTGTTCACTTTGTTGTCTCCATCACATTTTGGTAATTCTCATAATATATGAGTTATAGTGACTTGTGATCAGTGCTCTTTGATGTTCTTGTTACAATTGTTCATGGGCACCACAACCACACCCACACAGGATGGCAAACTTAAGAAATGTGTGTGTTCTGACCACTCCACCCAGTGGCTGTTGCCTCATCTCTCTCCATCCCCTCGGGCCTCTCTTTTCCCTGAGATACATCAATATTGAAATTAGGCCAATTAATAATCCCACAATGGCCTTGAAGTATCCAAGTGAAGTGAAAGGAAGAGTTGCACATCTTTTACTTTCCATCAGAAGCTAGAAATGACTCAGCTTGGTGAAGGAGGCATGGTGAAAGGCAAGAGAGTCCAAAAGCTAGGCCTCTTGGACCAGTTGGCCAAGTTGTGAATGTAAAGGAAAAGTTCTTTCTAGAAATGAAAAGAGCATGGAGTTCACTCCAGTGAAGACATGAATACGAAAGTGAAACAGTCTTATTGCTTCTATGGAGAAAGTTCCAGTGATCTGGACAGAAGACCAAGTAACCACCACATTCCCTTAAGCCAAAACCTAATTTAGAACAAGGCCCTAACTCTCTTTAATTCTATGAAGGCTGAGAGAAGTGAAGGAGCTGCAGAAGAGAAGTCTGAAGCTATTAGAGGTTGGTTCATGAGGCTTAAGGAGAGTAGCCATCTCCATAACACAAAGTGAAGTAGCAAGTGCTGACGTAGAAACTCCAGAAATTTATTAAGATCTAGCTAGGATAACATTAAACAACAGATTCTCCATGTAAATGAAACAGCCTTATACTAGAAGAAGATGCCACCTAGGATTTTGAGAACTCTCTAGTTGCCCTGGCTTCAAAGTTTCAAAAGGCAAGATGACTCTCATATTAGGGGCTAATGACTTTAAGCTGAGGCCAATGTTCATTTACCATTCTAAAAATCCTAGGGCCCTTAAGAATTATGCTATATTTACTATGCTGTGCTCTACAAATGGAACAACAAAGCCTGGATGTCAGCCCATCTGTTTACAACATATTTTAAGTCCACTTTTAAGACCTACTATTCAGAAAAAAATTCCTTTCAAGATAGGACTGCTCATTGACAATGTACTTGGTCAACTCAAGAGCTCTGATGGAGATGTACAACAAGATTGTCATTTTCATGCCTGCTAACACAATATCCATTCTGTAGCCCGTGGATCAAGGAGTAATTTAGACCTTCAAGTCTCATTGCTTAAGAAATATATTTTGTAAGGCTGTAACTGCCACAATAGTGATTCCTCTACGGATCTGGGCATAAGCCATTGAAAACCTTCCAGAAATGATTCACCATTCTAGATGCCATGAAGGACATTTGTGATTCATAGGAAGAAGTCAAAATATCAGTAATAACAGAAGTTAGGAAGAAGCTGAGTCCAACCCTAATGGATGACTTTGAGAGGTTCAAGACTTTAGTAAAAAAGTAACTGCAGATGCGGTGAAAATAGCAAGAGAACTAGAATTAGAAGTGGAGCTTGAAGATGTGGCTAAATTGCTATTATTTCATGATAAAACTTAAGCGGATAGCTCTTGTTTCTTATAAATGAGAAAAAAAAGTAGTTTCTTGAGATATAATCTACTGGTAACAATATTGAAAAGACACCAAAGGATTAAGAATATTACATAAACTTAGTTGATAAAGCAGGGGCATGGTTTGAGAGGATTGACACCAATTTTGAAAAAGTTCTATGTATAAAAATGCTCTCACATGCTACTGACATTATTTGTGAAAGGAAGAGTCTGATATAGCAAATTTCCACTGCTGTCTCATTTTAAGAACTCACCATAGCTACCTCAACCTTCAGCAACCATCATCCCAATCAGACAGCAGCCATCAACATTGAGGCAAGACTCTCCGTCACCCAAAAGATTATGACTTATTGAAAATTCAGATAACGGGTAGCATTTTTAAATAAGAGTCTTATTAAATTAAGGTAACATGATTCTTTTAGACATAATGCGCTGAGTGAAGTAAGTCAGTCGGAGAAGGACAAACATTGTATGTTCTCATTCATGTGGGGAATATAAATAATAGTGAAAGGGAATATAAGGGAAGGGAGAAGAAATGTGTGGGAAATATCAGAAAGGGAGACATAACGTAAAGACTGCTAACTCTGGGAAACGAACTAGGGGTGGTAGAAGGGGAGGAGGGCAGGGGGTGGGAGTGATTGGGTGACGGGCACTGGGGGTTATTCTGTATGTTGGTAAATTGAACACCAATAAAAAAAAAAAGACATAATGCTACTGTACACTTAATAGACTACATTATAGGGTAAACATAATTTTTATATGCACTGGGAAACCAAGAAACTCACTTGACTTGTTTTATTGTGATATTTGCTTTATTGTGATGGTCTGGAACTGAACCCACAATATATCCAAGGTATGCCTGTGTTCTTTTAGTAGATGAATGCAATATGCCAAGCTATTGGATCACATCACACACTTTACAAGTGGTTAATATTCAAAAGAACACAAGTAACTAAAATAATACACACCCACTGTGCAATTTAACAAACCAACCACCAAAGCAGGAAATTTAATTTCATATTCACAAAGTTTTAAGATGTTGCATATAATCCAAGATTAAAATATTCTAAACTTGATGTTTTCCTACAAACACGGAACTTCACACTTTATTCTTTTTTACCTCAAGGTTTACAAAAGTCTTCAACTTAGCATCTGTGAGAATAATTTTGCTTCTTGAAGGCAATTTACCACCAACTCCAAGAAATATTTAACTACATATAAATTAATTTTAGAGAACAGATTATCTTCAGAGACTTTAATTTTTAAAGTAAAATACATTTCTATTCATAAAAATCTAGCTTGCATTAAGTATCAATATTTTAATTTTAAAAGAACCCATTTTATCTCAAATGTAAGAATCATCACATGAAGATAGTATTTTCTTCCACCTTCAAGTCATGAAATTAAGCTTCAATCAATTACAAGCAGGATGGATGCATAAAGATTTCTCAAATATTATGAACTAGAAGATTAAATGCGTAAATTCATATTTGTTATTTTTTTATAACTGAAGAATTAAATTACTTTTCCAAATTAAAATACTCAGCCATAAAAAAAGAACGAAATCTTGCCATTTGCAACAATGTGGATGGAACTAGGGAGTATTATGCTAAGTAGAATTAGAGAAAGACAAATACTATAGGATTTTATTCATATGTAGAATTTAAGAAAACAAACGAACACAGAGGGGAGAAAAAAGAGAGAGGCCAACCATGAAACAGACTCCGAACTATAGAGAACAAATTGATTGTTACCAGCTAGGGGTGGAGGGATGGGTGAAACAGTGATGGGGATTAAGGAGGGTGCTTGTGATGAGCAGCAGGTGTTGTATGGAAACACTGAATCATTAACTTCTACACCTGAAACTGATATTACACTATATCTTAAGTGGAATTTAAATAAAAAGTTGGAAGAAAAAAAGGAAAATTTTTATCACTAAATGACTTGCAACAAAAATGAATGTATGAATGAATGAATAAATGAATGGACTGCAATGGACTTGCAGAATGTACATTTATTACTTTTAACTGAAATACAAACTGGATTTAAGTAATTCTCAGTACCACAGTGATAACTGGATGGCAAATAAGTAGTTGTGGGAAATATACCTTCTACACAGATGTATTTATTTCTCCACTCAATACCATCAGGCCTGGGAATGGCTTTGGCTTCACGAACTGAAATCATTTGACTGTTCCAGCTACAAAAAGAAAACCATAATTGTGTTAACTCTTTTCTTAATTTTTCCTAGCCCCACTCTAATTTTCTCACAAAATACTAAAACTTGCCTTGACTTTCAGTCCCACAATCCCCATTTCCCCTTCTCCTTTTTACTCCAAAGCACTTCTTCTAATCATTTGCTTACTTAGTATGTTATTGTTTATTGTGTGTCTTCCTCAAGCAGAATGGAAGCTCCAGGATACTGGTGATTTATGTATTTTTTTCACTGTTCAAATAGTTGCTTAAGACAAAGTGGGCATTCAATACATATTTACTGAATAAATGAAGTAATATGAAAAATAAAGTGTAAGGCAAAAAATGTAAAAATTTTGTTCATTGTTAGCACCTCAGTAAGGATTTCTTATTTGTTAAGAGAAATGTAAATTGTGTTGCTTTCTGATATCATTAAATAATTTTTGTTTACTGTATATCCATTTGTGTGATTTGGGAGAAAATTTTATAATTATCCAAGAGAAGCCAGTAGATACTGTTTTAGGAAAAATTAATACTCTACAAAAAAATGCTGTTATTGCTGTATGTCAAATGTAGCTATTAACAGTACATTTGTATTCAAGTAAAATAATTTTCTATCAGCATGTCTAAAGGTAAATTGTCCAGTCTTTAGTATGTACTAACCTTATATGCTGTTTTTTAAAAATTTCTTTACAATTATAATAATTCTGCACAAGTACAATTTTCTTTTTCTCAAGGAACATTCTAAAACATATGACTATTCAGGTTGTATGCAAGAGATAAATGAGTTTGGAAAATAGTTGATATCTTTTTTTTCCAAGCCATATTTAGCTTTGTCCACCATTTCAGTTACAATAGAAAGACCAAGGTTTGGGACCTTCCAATTCTAGCACTATTCTATCCTTCTTCTATTTATCAGATAAAAACAATTCCTAAGAATATAAATGAGGGTCCAATATGGCATTTGTTGCTGGAAAACTGATTAATCTCTATGCTAAAAATGCCAAAAAAAATTGCATCTTGTGAAATTTGATAACTGAAAGTATGATTTTCTATTTTTTTTTCTTATGAGTACAATTTAGAAATACTTTGCAAAGACAGCTTTAAGTTCTTTAAGAATACATATCAGAATTTATGCTTTTAAAAAACTAAGTGGGTTATCAAAGAGAAACAGTATTAACTACAGTAACATGTTTTAGATATTTCATGTATAGCAGCTCCATTAGTATAAACTCCAAACAGAAAAGAAGTACAGTGTTCTGTTGGTCCAAATGTTTCCAAAATTTTTTACAAATAACAATGTAGGGGCACCTGGCTAGCTTAGTGGATATGTAGAATATGCAACTCCTGACCTCAGAATCATGAGTTTAGGCCTCACCCTGGGGTAGAGATTACTTAAATTAATTAATAAATAAATAATAACAATAAAATAGCAATGTAAAGGGGAGAATTATATAACCACAAGCCTGAACCAAACATGATTACTGTAGAATTATACTTTATACCATATAAGATCTATTTCACTAATAAAATGAACTTTTTTCCTGAGACTACAGTTTCTCATTGAACTTACAGAACAGTTGAATCTGTAATAAAATTAAAATTAGAAACATTATGTTAAAAAAAAGGACAGACTGAGGGGCTCCTGGGTGGTTCAGTCTGTTAAGCATCTACCTTTGACTTGGGTCATGATCCCAGGATCCTGGGATCAAGCCCCACATCGAGCTCCAGGCTCAGGCAGAGAGCCTGCTTCTCCCTTTCCCCACTAACTCATGCTCTCTCTCTCAAACAAATAAATCTTTTTTAAAAAAAAAAAGATTTTACTTATTTATTCATGAGAGATGGAGAGAGAGAGAGAGAGAGAGAGACAGAGAGAGGCAGAGACACAGGCAGAGGGAGAAGCAGACTCCATGCAAGGAGCCCGACATGGGACTCGATCCGGATCTCCAGGATCAAGCCCTGGGCTGAAGGCGGTGCTAAACCGTTGAGCCACCCAGGCTGCCCATAAATCTTTAAAAAAAGGGGGGGGGAGGAGGGGATAGACTGATTTTTTTTTTTTTACTTTCAGACAAGTTAAGAATATTGAAATACTGTATCCTGCTGTTAAATTACAATCTGTACTTTCTTAAATCAAAGGAACTCTCCTCACTACCATACTTGTATGAAATCCAACCCTGAATTTACATCACATGCCAATACCTGGTTCTGAATTGTGTCAGAGAAACATATGTAATATACCAATATTCACTTTAACCAACCCAAATAATGCAGTTATTTAAGTGGCTGTATCATCTGAAGTACTTCATAAAGAAAAAAATATTTTAAATCACTATTATTTAGACTGATTCAATCTATTACATTTTCAAAGCACTTTTAAATACTTAACTATTAAATATTTGAAATCATAAAACCTGATATATAACTTATGTACTGTTTTTACTCTTAGAGGTGAATTTATTTTTTTTTTTTTAGATTTATTTATTTATTTGTTTATGAAAGAGAGAGAGAGGCAGAGACACAGGCAGAGGAAGAAGCAGGCTCCATGTTTTGGAGCCCGATGTGGGACTTGATCCTGGTACTCCAGGATGACACCCTGGGCAGAAGGAAGGCACTAAACCACTGAGCCACCCAGGGATCCCCCTTAGAGGTGAATTTAAATGTAGAATTCAAATGGCAATTTAGAAACATTTTCCCTAAATCTTTCTTTAAAACAGACTCTAAATTAAGCCTTTTATCATACCTATTTTTCCTTTTTTTCTTTTAAAGATTTTATTTATTTATTCATGAGAAACACAGAGAGAGAAGTAGAGACACAGATGGAGGAAGAAGCAGGTTCCCTCTGGGGAGCCTGATGCGGGACTCCATCCCAGGACCCTGGGATCACGCCTTGAGCCAAAGGCAAACGCTCAACGACTGAGCCACCCAGGCTTCCCCATACCTATTTTTCTACCATAAATCGGTTGCCATGTAAAAATCTATCATTGTCGCTCAGTAATTGAAATGTAAAATAAGATACAGTCTAGGGACGCCTGGGTGGCTCAGTGGTTGATTGAGCCTTTGGCTCAGGTTGTGATCCCAGGGTCCTGAGATCGAGTTCTGCAGCAGGCTCCCTGTCTGTTTCTCCCTCTGCCTGTGTCTCTCCCTCTCTCTCTCTGTATCTCTCATGAATAAATAAATCAAATCTTTAAAAATAAAAAAAGACACAGTCTATAGAAAAGGAATGTATCAGAAAGGTACAGAATAGCGGATACAGGGTTTAATTTAATCTAAAATAGATTTGATAATATATGATAATCTCTCGAATATAAAACTGAGTTTACCAACTCTACATTGGTAAGATGCTTGCTTCTTTTTTTCAGTAACGATAATGAACTACTGATCTATTAACTCTCTTCTAGCCATTCTTTCCGTGACAAAGTATTTTTTTCGAAATACTTCGCTTACATTGGAACATTACAAACAAAAATTCACGTCCAACAAATAAAGACAAAATTACAGGTCTGAATGGTGTGGCTATACTGATAGATACTAAGCAAGACTAGTAAAATTAAGTGAACAAATATATATAATTTTATTTTATTATTAAGGGCTGGGAAGCAAAAAGAAAATTTTGTCAGGGATTTCAAACCTTGTAAGCAAACAGAAAATTCTGCTTAGTTCCAGAGTTTTGTTTTGCTTTTTCTTCTGCCTGACCCGTTCTTCTCCCTAACCCCTTAAATACTAGCATTCATCAGGACCCTGCCTCTTCCGATCCTCTTCTAATGCTACAGCAACCCTCCAAAACTCTAACAATCTGCAGTTTCTTTCCCAATCCTTTTCTCCAGCTCTGACCTTGTTACTAAGCTCTAGGACAATTGTTGCAACTAACAATTAGAAACTGCCACCTAGGGCAGCCCCGGTGGCCCAGCGGTTTGGCGCCACCTTGAGCCCAGGGCCTGATCCTGGAGACCTGGGATTGAGTCCCATGTCAGGCTCCCTGCATGAGCCTTCTTCTCCCTCTGCCTGTGTCTCTGCCTCTCTCCCTCTCTGTCTCTCATGAATAAATAAATAAATAAATCTAAAAAAGAAACTGCCACCTGGATGTCCTACATGCATCCCTGTGCCCACATTTTCAAGACTGAATTTAATATATTCTGTCCATGGCCAGTTATTAATATCATTTGCTTACATATCTCCCTCTCAACTCTCTTACCCTTCTTGGTGCACTGAACTTAGTTGGTTGAAATACATTCATAATTAAGTTTTTGTCTATTTCAATCCTTTCTCCTCCAGCTCAACATGGCATGGAGAAAAAATAAGCAACCATGCTGACCTTTAAATTCACAATAGAGTATATAAACTCTACATCTTACTAGTGTCTATGCACTACCCTATCTGTATTTAATTCTTCCCTGTCTGCTTCGGGGCCCACACCAATGATGCTTTTTATCCCTATTTTTTAACAGAAACTAGCTGGGCCCTGGACCGCCTGTGGGGTCCAGGGCATCCATCCATGTGGACCAAAGTTCCAATGGTCAGCTTTCAGTTCTCATCTCGTACTTGATCTATCAAAAAATGTGACATAGATAATCACTCCGTCCCCTTTGAGACATTTTCCCCTCTTTGGATTATAAGACAACACATTCTATTGGCTTTCCTTCTATCTCGATGATCCTTCCTTTTTGACATAAATTAGTTCCTTCTTACCCCTACCTCATTTTTATTTCATTTTTGTATTATTAAATTTTTTTTAAAGATTTTATTTATTTATCTATGAGAGAGACAGAGAAACAGGCAGAGACACAGGCAGAGGGAGAAGCAGGCTCCTTCCAAGGACCAAGGGATAACGACCAGAGCCGAGGGCAGACACTCAACTGTTGAGCCACCCAGGCATCCCTGTATTATGAAATTTTTCAAAGAGAAAAACTGAAATGCATAAAACTCAAAAACAATTCAAGAGTTGTTAACATTTCACACATTTGCTTGTGTACATGTGCATGTTTTGAACCGAACTATTTGTTTAGCTGTGGATATCAGGAAACTTCATTTCTTTATTCTTTGGCATGTATCTCCTAAGAATAAGGCCATTTCCTTTATAACACCAACAGCATCTAGAAATTAAAAGTAACTCAAATGCCTTTCATAATTCCTCCACCCTAATCAGATTACAATCAAGGTTCTTGTATTTGATGGTTTCAGCTCTTTAACCTGGAAAAGTTCTCACACTTATTTTTTTTTAATGGCATTGACGTTTTAAGAGAGTAGGATCATTTTTCAAAGAATATCTACATTTTGAATTTCTCTCTCTTTACTGTGTCATTTAACATATTCCTGTATCTTCTGTATTTCCTATAAATCCCTTAACATTGGGCCTTTTTCCTATCTATATTTCCTTGGTTTTCTCAAACAGATCATAGCTTTAAATACCATTTACCTGTTGACAACTCCCAAATATATAACACTAACCATGCCTCTCTCCTGAACTCTAGATTTGTATATCCAACTATCTACTCAATACCTCCACCTAAATATTTTGTCAATCGTACAAAATCTTAAAATCAAGAACACCCCTCCTTTGCTCTCCCCATCATACCCAATGGCAACTCCATTGTTTCAGTTGCTTGGGCCAAAAACTTAGAAATCATTTTTGACTCTCAGCTACATCTAATCTGTTGCAAATCAATATACAAGTGCAATCTGGCCACTTCTTATCCACTTCCACTGTAACCATCTTTATCCAAGCTACATCCTTTCTCTTAGATTATTGTAATATCCTGAGTAATCTCTTTCCTTCTGCTCTTGGCTCCCTTTAGTCTATTCTTACCTGTGACAAATCAAAGCAGATTACATCATTTCTCTACCAAAACCTCTCCAGGGTATCCCACGTCACCCAGAGGAAAAGCCAAAGTCACCCAAATTAACCAGATTAGATGGCCTACATGACATGGACTTTCTTAATTCTCTTTGACAGCATTTTCTTCCATTCTCTTCCAGTCACACTGGCCTCTGCTGTTCCTTGAAGATGTTAGGCAAACCCCCACATTAGGGTCTTTGTCTTTGCACCTCCTTTTCCTTTTGTTTAAAAAGTTCTTCTCCATAAATACATAACTCACACATTCCTCTCATACAGGTCTTTATTAAAAGGTCACCTTTCCAGGGGACTTTTCTCTCACCATGCTAAGTATTAAATTGCAATGCAGGTATTATAATTGCAAAAACTGCATATATCAGAACCTTTTTTGCTTTTATTTTTCTCCACTTAATACTAACATACTATACTTTTTATTTGTTTATGGTCTATCTCTCCATACTACAATACATACTACAACGTAAGCTCCATGAAGACAAAGATTTGTGCCTATTTTGTTAACTGCCATATGCCCGGTGCACAGAGAAACAGCTTGATATGTAGTAGGAACTCACAGATCTATAAATTAAATGAGAGGGAAAAATGAGAGTAAGAAAGGAGACAGAAAAATTGGGGCTTTGTAATTTCCTTCTTAAAAAAATGTATTCAAAAAAATGTATTCAAATATGTAGGTATGCATTTTTAACTCAAGAGATAAGACTAGTAGTAATGGATGTGATTAAATAAATATCCAGGGAATAAACAGAATTACAAAATAGGTAAACTTACAAGGTTCCCAGAATCTCTAGCACTTAGAGTCTGTAAGATATTTTAAACTTAAATTTTTGTTTTATTTTGTTAAAATACAAAATTATTACATTCTGACTTTATTTTTTCCTAGATTCTCTGAGCAACCTGATCCTACTTTTTGGTCAGTTCCCTGTCCCAGGTACAGTTTTAGCAGCCTAGCTTCATTTTAAGAATTTTCAGCAGCGGGCAGCATTGGTGGCGCAGCAGTTTAGCGCCATCTGCAGCCTGGGGTGTGATCTTGGAGACCCGGGATCAAGTCCCACGCCAGGCTCCCTGCATGGAGCCTGCTTCTCCCTCTGCCTGTATTCCTGCCTCTCTCTCTATGAATAAATACAATATTTAAAAAAAATTTTTTTCAGCAGTAAGGTTTAGGAGAAAGCTGTGAGTAAAGTAGATAAGAAAATCTTAGTAATTTTTAAATGGCCATACAAAATTTCTGCAACATTTATTCCACATACTCAAGCATCCCTCAATAGGCACTTAATTCTGTCTTCAGGTAAAGAGAATTTTTAATTGCGTATCTCAAAGTTTAGAAGAAATCCTTACAAACATTTCTAACAGCTGCCAGAATTCCTTTGCATAGCACCTAGTTCATTGCCATGACTACATTCCTGGCAGTGTTCCCTACAGTCAAATTTATGAAGATATCTGGTATGAAATAACAATACATTTGACAAATGCACTATATCATGAAAGAAGATTTATGTCTCCTAAATCATGCATCATCGTGATAACAAATGTATCCAAAAGTTCAAAACCTCTTTCGAAGTTTCAGCATCCTAGCCAGTATCATTTGGCACAACCAGCTAGTTTCTGTTAACATGAAACTAACACAAACCTGTTCATCTACCATCTTGTTTCAGTCCAGCAAAACAGCTGACTTTCAAGTCATTGGTATCTCGATGCTCTAATCCTAAACTATACATGGCAGAAAAATACCTTTTTTCTATGAATCATTTTCCCTCTCTGCAAACTTCACTAAATTTATGATTAAAAAAAAAAAAAGACGATGCCAATATATTCTAACAATTAAGAATGTGGTTTTCAAATCAGAGCTGAGACTACTGCCATGGGGGGGAAGTTTCAAGGACACAAATTCCCTAGGCTTCACAAGGGGTTACTATGAGGATTAAATGAGGTAATACATAGGAATCACTCACAATAACTAAGTAAATACTCACTAAACATCAGCTATTGTTATTGCAACATTTTATAAATCTTAACTCTAGAATAACCTTTATAGTCTGTTATGTTCCATATCTCATATAGTCTTAAATCTTTTCTCATCTTATGAATGAAGGCTCCTTCCTTTTCATCCTTGTTCTCTGGACTTACACTCTGGTCCTAGTCATCTTTAATGCTGATTATTATAACTTCATTCTTATTGAACTACTTTGCACCAGCACTTTTCCTACTCCTTTTCTTAACTTGATTCAGTAATTTTTAAGTCATCTTAAGGATCTTTGCAACATGTCTATAATTTTACCCTCTGCTTCAAAATTATTTATAGCAGGAATTTTTCAAGTACCTACTCTCAGCACTAGGCTAGGTACTGGAGACCCAACTGTAAACAAAACAGACACAATCTGGTGAAAGCTTTGCTTTGAGGAATTACTTCTTTCATGCCCTATGTTTCAAAACATCTGAGTCAGGTTTCTTCAGAGCTACTCCATCATAGCAAGTAAGGCAATACCAACACTGCAGTAAGGTATTATAGTTAAGAGTATGAATTTTGCAGCTGTGTGATCTTAGGGCAAGTTTCTTCACCTCTATATATGCTTCACTGGTAAAATGCACTTGATATAATACCATATCATACGGCTATTATGTAAATAAGATGACACATATAATCTCTTTGGAACAGTTTTTCTCACCTAGTAATATTTATTTATCATAAATACTATTATGATTCCCTCTCCCCAAATCTTTTCAAAATGGTTACTGTACCCTCCTCCTCTAACTTTGTAAAACTCCTAAGTCCTTTCTCTTCTCCCCTCATCCCCTTCAAGCTTTTCAAAATTGATCAGAAGACCAGCAATCCCTAACTCACTCAATCTGGACTAAAAATTCTCTTAAACATTCAGTTAAGTCCAGCCTGATTATACACTTTAGTGTTCCTTGTTTACATAACACCCTCAGAAGAAAAAAGGAAAGGAGTTTTCCTTGGTTTTTATATACAAACACAACTATTTAGGTATCAAGTTAATCTTAGCTGTAGTTTTTACTATAAATCTTAACTTCCTAAAAACAGATGTTTCAAACTATACAGCACCTACACAAGGCTCACACAAACATTTATTCCAGTCCTACTATGGAAACAGGGAGCTAAACATAAAATGGGATCACTATTGAAATCAACTAAAACTGGGCTCACTGAACTATAATTTTTCATTAGATAGGAATATAAAATCTATTTAGTTTCTAATAATTAATTAGATACTAAGTTTTATAAACCACACATTTCCGCACAAGATCATAGCACTGAAATGAACAAATATAGCTTCTGACCAAAAGTGCAGCATTTACATATGTAAATGAATAAACACAATTTGAAGTTCACTTACTCAAATTCCGTAGCATAATATTTAAGAAAGCCCAGTAAGAGGTCCCCAAGATTTGATTCATTCTTCGAGAGGTAAGGAGGAACATTACATGGAGCTTGATGTACAAGGTGCAGCTGTATAGCCGGACTAAAAGATTCCTGTCAAAAAGAAAAAGCAGGAAATATAAAGCTACTTAAAACACACACTAAAAACTTTACAAATCCTGATCTAATGCTCTCTTAAGAAGAGAGAAGAAATCTTTATGTTGGCAGTTTGGAAATTAGAAGATTTTCTTCCACTTAACATTTCACCAGTGTATGGAGTATGCCAGAAAGTATCCAAAAAACTACTGACACTCTAAACCACAGCTGAGGCATATCGCTCAATTTAATCAAGTGGATCCCTGCAGTACCAAAAAGATTTTCTAACTCATAAATAAATCCTTACTGTACATACCAAGATTTCATCACATAACATACAGATTTCTTTATAAATGTACCTCCTTCTTAATTGCTTCTACAAAAAGCAGTTGTACTTTATAAGGGCTGTATTAAGATCAAGGTAAGAGCATTTTCTACCTGCCACTTAAATTTCTCTTATAGGCCATAAAAGAGACTAATACACGAATAGTACTTAAACCAATTTTAAGATTTTTAAAATTTTATTTCATTCTTGTATTTTGTATCTTAATGGGAAGAGAAGACAAGACATTCAACATGAATTGAACTTGAAAAGACAAAGAGGGCAGGGGAAAGAAGAAAGATAGGAAACAAACCAGCAAGTGATATTCAGCAAACTTTTATCACAATATTCATAAAGGAGGGTTAACATTTGCTTGTAATCCACACCCAAACAACACAATTAGAAAGAATACTATTGGGTACTTAACTCTTTTTGCCTACTCTATGCCATTCATTTTCGTATCTGATCCTTCCTCTATTAGAAGCAAGTTCTGGCTCTAAAACATACTAAATGAACTACAGAGATTCTCAGGTAATACATATTCAAATGTTAGAAAACTTTCTCTTTAAGGTAATTTGCACAGTTGCCCTTACGACATGTTTTCTACATTCCCCTTTGCCACCAGAGTAATAATAGATTTTTTTTTTTTTTTTTTTTTTAAGCAACCAGGTAGGGCAGCCTGCGTGGCTCAGCAGTTTAGTGCCGCCTTCGGCCCAGGGTGTGACTGGAGTCAAAGAATCGAGTCCCACGTCGGGCTCCCTGCATGGAGCCTGCTTCTCCCTCTGCCTGTGTCTCTGCCTCTCTCTCTCTCTCTCTCTCATGAATAAATAAATTTAAAAATAAATAAATAAAGCAACTAGGTAAGGCATGACAGTTCTTCTTAAGGTTCCCAAACACCTAACAAATTAACCTTGCATTTATGGATACCAATTCAATTAGTAATCCAACTTTAAAAAACAGAGGCTCCCCAAACAACTAAGTTGTAATACAGAGAAGCATAGTAGTGCATCTATTTAAAGGTAATCCTCAAAAATCATTAGTAAAAATAAAGGAGCAAGAAAATAAAAAATGCTCTCCCTTGTCCTATTACCTACAATTCTATCCATAATTTTTTAAAAGATTTTATTTATTTATTCATGAGAGACACAGAGAGAGAGAGAGGCAGAGATGCAGGCAGAGGGAGAAGCAGGCTTCATGCAGGGAGCCCAATGTGGGACTCGACTCCAGATCCTGGGATCATGCCCCAAGCCAAAGGCAGACACTCAAACGCTGAGCCACCCAGGCGCCCCTATCCATAATTTTTAAATACCAAGAAGTGATTACTTTTCTCTCAGAAGACAATTCTATTCCAACCACAGTTTGTAAAGCTGGCACTCCTAAACTGGGTCTTTCCCTTATACTTCTAGCAGATTTAGTATTACTTTAGGAGACTCAAGTAGTCTCCTAGATTTAGACAAATCTAATTTGTCTCTAAGACTAGGGGGAGTTAGGAAAGAAGTCTCAATTTATAATAAAGACTGAAGGCAGACGGAAGAGGCAAAGGTACTGCCTCTACTACCCTTTGTCTTTTACTTGCTAAGTGTAAAACTGGACTTAGGACAGTATTTTAAATAGTAGAATTTCAATCTTATTTTCTGGCTAAACAAAAATGTAGAACCTAAATTCAAATGAAAAGGAAAAGAAAAATGGGTCACTGTTGAATAGATTCAGCTCTGAAAGCTTACTAATTTTGTCGTCTATGATATAGCACAGTAAGCATTCAGTTTATGAACTGATGCTGAAATAAAAATCATCTTCTTACCTTAAGTTTAAAACTGAAACTTTAAAAATTTTTATTTTGTTCAATAATTAAAAGAAACGATTAGCAACTGTAGATTAACACTGAAGAGTTTTGATACCTACTCTACTAAAATAGTGAAATGTTTTTGGACCAACAATTTGACCAGTCTCCTCTTAGCTCCACTATTCTTTTTTATAGTCATACAAAAAGGGCCATGTCATACATACTAGGGGAAAACTGAATGAGAAATCTAAACTAAAAAAAAAAAAAAAAAAAAAAAAAAAATTTAGGGTTCAAAAGACACTACAAATAAAAATTGCATTTAACCATCAAAAATCCCCATTTTTTATAATCATTAACATTACAGAAAACTCCTCTGCTTAAGAAAAATTTCATCAAAGAATTTTTTTTTTAAAGGGAGTTCTCCCATGCATACATATTTAAGAATAATATGTGTTACTTAGGACAGGATATGGGTGGGAAGAATTTAAGCTAACATATTAGAAAACACATAAAGACCAATCCAAAAGCCAAAGGAATTACAACCTAAATCCATGGAAAACCAATTTAACTGATACAATGTAACATCTAATTTTCAAAGCATTTGGGGAAGGTATTATCAATACTAACTGCTACTTGTTTTTAATATGAAGAAGACATCTTTATTACTTTTTAAGGTTGTATCTTATTTGGAGCCTCTAATAACCAAATCTGTAATGACATAATTCCTAAAAACATTTTCCAATTGATATTTGCTAACAGTTTTGAAGCTACACATCTTCCTTCAATCAACGCCAAGTTAAGAAAAATTTAATGGGCAACCCCTCAATAAACATCTGAAAAGCTTCACTTTTTTGTTTGTGTAATTGCCTATCAAAGGACACCTGGGTGGCTTAGATGTTGGGTGTCTGCCTTCGGCTCAGGGTATATGATACCAGGGTCCTGGGATCGACTCCTGCATCAGGCTCCCCACAGGGGAGCTTCTCCCTTTGCCTATATCTCTGCCTCTCTCTCTGTCTCTCATGAATGAATAAATAAAATCTAAAAAAATAATAATTGCCTACCAAAAATGGCAAAAACATCTTGTGCCAAATTCCATTATTTTCTGAGACTGTGCCATAATATCTTACCTTCAAAATTTGGACAATTAAGTAAGCATTTTCTGGAATAAACTGGGCTGGCTAAACCTTTACTTGGTAACTGTTCTTTTAAAAAGATACAAGCCTTAGAGGTACCTGGGTAGCTCAATCAGTTGGATGCTGACTCTTGATTTTGGCTCAGGTCATGATCTCAGGGTCATGAGGTCAGGCTCTGTGCTCAGCATAGAGTCTACTTGAGATTTTCTCCCTCCCTCTCTCTCCACCCCCCCCCCTGCTTGCACACACGTGCTCTCTATCTCTCTCAATAAATTTATTCCCTAATCTATTTTTTTAAAGATTTTATTTTATTTCCTTTATAAATAGGGAGTGGGTGAGCAGCATGAGAGATGGAAGGAGAGAGAGAGGGGAAGCAGACTCCTGGCATCAGGCTCCACACTCAGCTCAGAGTCTACTTGAGATTCTCTCCCTCTCCATCTGCCTCTCTCCCCATGTGTACATGTGTGGATGCATGCTCTCTCTCTCTAAACAAATAAAAAATATACTAAAAAAAAAAAAAAGATACATGACTTAAATGAAGGATGACTGTTTTCTACCTCCAGGCAAACAAAGAAATTTAAGTTATATACTATTCTAACAATATGAATTATTAGAACCTGGATATAAACACTGAGTAAGGTCTCAAAGAAAAAGATAACTGATATAGAGTACTTAAGCAGAGTTCTGCCTGAAGAGAGAAAGACCTAAATGATATTGAAGTTCTACCAAGCTTTCCTAGTTGTATGTAGATTACCACTAATTGGTGATAACATGTTAAAGACACGATCATTAAATTTCCTTTAAATTATATCTGCTTTTAGTAAAAAGTTTAAAGTTTTGAAATCAACATAAGTATCATAAAGAAATACTATGATGAAGTGGTTAAGAGCATGAGCTTGGGAGTCAGATCTAACTTTGAAACTATTAGCCATATGAATTTAATCAAAGTACTTAGCTCTCCAAAGGTTCAGCTTCTTCATCTACAATATAAGAAAAATAACAGTACTCATAGAACAGTAATATGAATTAAATGATACAATGTATGTAAAGCACAGCAGCAACAGAATTCCCTATATATTATTTAGTATATGCCAGGCATCATTATCGTTAGAACTACAATTCATACAATGCAGGATGGTTACCTACTGAAATAATGTATTTCAAAATTAACTTCCTTATAACTTTTAAAATTTAAGTAGTATCAAATTTAAGAAAATGTTTCTTATCAAAACAGACTTCACCAAAATTTTTAAATTTCTCTTTTTAAAGGTATTCATTTATAGCCTGTTTTACATAACTAAAATCCTTCAACATATTATATGCATTTTAAAATTGAAAAAAGTTGCTATATGTGTATACATATGCATATATGTAAAATTTAATATATTTTCAATATACAACTGCACAGAGGAATTCTACATTCTCAGAATTTCTAATCTCATAACTATAAAAATGGCATTCTGGAATATGAAGATACCATTAGAGAAAGAAACAAATATAAGTTGTCTTCTAAATGTAGGTAAATCTCATAATATGCTTGCATTAAAATAAAGATCCCCTCCATAAGCTTACCCTGAGTTTCTATATGTGAATTTTCTCAATTTCCTTGTTTAACTCCATACTAAATATTCTGTCCTCTATGACTCATGTTGCCTTTTTAAATCAATAAGAATTAAGTAGTAATAAAACTATACTATATTAAGATACAGCTTTAAAAACAGAGACACGGTTATAGTCTTTCATCCTTTTCTTGCCTAATTTAGTATTCCTAACTGAATTAAAACACCAAACCCATTTTTAAAATAAATATATTACCATAAGTTTGAGAAAATATGAAAATAACTTTAAAAAAGCATAATACATTTAACATGTTATTCTATTCCAAAGTTTTTATCCTACTTTTAAAATTCTGTTTAACTATATTAGAGAAGCTCAAAATTTAAAAGAACCTTGTTCCTTTGTAAAATAACAAAGTTTTTTTTGTTACTATAAAGTTTTAAGTCATTCTCAAACTTATTTATACAAGCTGAAATTCTGTCATATACATGTTTTTCATAAAGAATAGTTTATCTGTATAGAAACAATCAGATATACACAAATGATATATTACTGAATACTACTATCATTTTGTCTTTCTTAGCACAGAAAAAGAGAAAAAATATCAGTTTCTGGATCCATAATTTGTGACTGTACAGCTTAAATGAGTAATATAACATTCCTAAGACTTAGTTTCTTCATCTGTGAATCAAGGATAATAATACTATAGAAGTTTACTTGTTTAGGATTAAGGATGGATGCTGTATATAAAATTTATAGAGTACAGACATAAAATAGATACTAAATAAGCTGATTTGTTTGTTCCATTTGATGGACCACTGAGAAAAGCACTCTACTGATAAATCACCTTACAGATTTCAGATAAAATTTAAAATCTTGTTAGAGTGGACAGTAAGTCCTTAACCATGTAAGCATCAACCTTAAAGATAATGTACTTTAAATATTTATGATAATGTAACCACACCTGAAAGCAAATTAAGACATTCTTAAATCTAGCAGGTCTTGCTATTTGTATTTTTAAGGACTTGGAGCTGAACTCCAAGTATTAATCTAGCTCCTTATTACAGGTACAGAAATAAGATTATTACCAAAACGGGTGGAGAGTGTAGGGTGAAGATGGTGTATGTAAAGAGAAGTCAAAACTCTGTCATGGGGGAAAGCCAGTAATTAGAAACGTGAAAGAGAAGTAAAAAATGAGGCTCTTTAAATTAAGATATACTAGTTAAGAACCTGGGTATCCAATAATAAAAGCAGTAGGTCTATTCTGTTCTCCAGCATAGTGCATTAAACTGAGATTTCATTAGTGTTTTATATTAGTAAAAAAGAGCTCATGTAGCACAGGGTTTTAACTGAGATTTCTGTAGAAGAATCTGTTCCATACAGAAGAGACTAAAGGATAAGTTTAACCAGTAGATGCTTTGTATGTGAAAAATATACACAGCTCTTTCTATACTGAAACCTAGGTCTTAAAGAACAAAAAAGTTGGGACAAAAAAATGAAACAGTAAACACCCAGTCATCATCTTTGACCTTTCAGTATAAGCTAAAGAGTCAATACTTTATTGGAGGGAGAAAACTATGCAAGGTTAAGGCCAAAAGTTCAAGTTACTTTTATTTCTATACCTTCTGATGCTTTCATTTTCATAATGTTTATGAAAGCATAAATACTGATCCCTAGCAATAACTGAAATTCATTACAATAGTTCTTCATAACAGTAGAAATTAGTTTTTAAAATGAGAAACACAGGATATCCAGATTCCAGAAGATTCTTATAGATGGTGTCTTTACCACATGATCCACCACAAACTGGTGGGTCCTCATTACAAGAAAACTCTATCACAATGATTCTTTTATTACCCAGCATCTTGCATGTGTGCATTACAATAACAACCCATGTTCAAAAACAGAACATCAGTTCTTCTCCATTATCAAAAATTAAGCTATATTTAATTTAGACTCCAGTCAAGTAGATTCACATTTTGTATGATACATACAAAGTATGTCCTTTGAAAATTGATCACTCAAGCCAGATACTGTGTTTTGCAACTATTTAGTAAGTTTAGAAAACAGCTCTTTTTTAAGTTTATAAAACAGGTAAAAATTATATGGTTTCAGAAGGTTAAACAATCTAAACAGATAGTTACATATTTCCAAATAACCAGGAATAAGGATGACTATGAAGGAAAACAGAAACAGTAGGACTATAAAACAAGAAAACAGAATTCTGGAAAAAAGAACACAAAAAACTGGAAAATAAATAATAGTAAATAGTATATAGATTGCGAGTATGTACATGACCTACGTTTCTCTAAACTCAAACTGAGTACATACCAAACTTTTCCTACTAAGCACACTTCACTTCTTTAATGTTTCCAATCAACTTCAGGAGTCTTAATATTATGCACACAAGGAGCATACTGATGTTACTTCTTTTGGGTATGACTTGGTGAAATCAAATGAAAGATAAAATGATTATCCAATTGTTCAACTTTTTAATTTTTTCCCCTGCTTTCAAAGTATACATACATTGGGATGAAAAACTTCTGAGTTACTAACTAGAAAAATGCTATAAAACTATAATTGAAAATAGCATGAAGAAAACTAGAATGAGTTTAACTGGGCCTTGACCAATTGAGCATATTTAATTCCTATTTGGGATAATCATGAGCATCATGCAAAAAATTCTACCATTAACATAAATGACCAGACTGTCTGACAATAACCAAATAAAATATCACAGTCTTCCAAAAAAGTATGTGAAGTATTTTTAATGTGCTGGTGGCCAATGCCTCAGCCTGTATAAAAAATGTTATCATATAGTTAGAAGGTAACTATTACACCTTTTATATTCACATTAATACTGCATATAATAGTTCCACATATACTTGTCATAATATGTATTATAATAATTTATAAGAAACACTTACTGGGTAAATTTTTTGGATGGATGGAAGGATGGGTTCAGGTAGGGCTATAAAAAAAAAAGTTTAAAGCTTCCGTGATTCACATAATTCATTTTACAAAACAATAATTTGTAAGCTACACCCCAAGTATAAGACTATAAGGGTTTCTGCTTAAATTCAACAGTTTCTGTATATTTTGTGAATTAATTCTGATCCCTAAAAATTTAAATTTCAAATATATCTAAGTTGATAACTTAAGGTTTGTTAATAAACTATGTATGCTTCTATATAAACCAATGTTCTTTAAACATGGTTTTAGAAAAATAGGCCATCAATGGACACACATCATTTGGTCCAACATCAGACACAAACACGAAATAAGCAAGACAAGGATTGTTCTACAGATATTGAATGGACACTGTTAAGATGGATGTAGCTACTAAAAAGAAAAATTTTAAATACAGTCCAATGATATTGTATCATGAAAGAACAACATCTGTATCATAACTGCCCCCTTTATTTTTAATTTCTCAGTTTTAGGAAACTGATCTACTGGGGAAAAAACTGAAAAACAATCTTCATCTTCACAAATTTTTATAAAGAAGGCCTCAACAAGTTTAGAAATATAAATCAGGATATTTATACCACAATTGGCTATAAAAAAATAAAAATTTCATATAAAGGAATCATTATCTTCATAGATTACTTTTTTAATTGTCATTCTTCATTCTTCAATAGCTTTACCAAAATCCAACGTCATTAAATGCATTAACAGTAATTCCACATTATAGTATAAAGGGAATAAAATGAAAAGCAAAATGCTTAATATTCACAATAAAAAAAATACAGTATCTTGAGTACGGTAGGATACAAGTAATGTATTTTTCAAGATTTAAGATTAAAGACCAAATATAATACTGTATGATAAACTACGTATTTTTTAAGAATTAGAGATACATTATATATAATTAAGTAAACTCAGTAACCATTATCTTTAATTTGCAACATAGCAAAAACCTTTTTAAATGACTTCTAGAATACATTAGGTACACAAAACCAATCATTATTACCAACTTATCTCCAACTGTGACTATAAATGTATACATTTCTATCCCATAGTATTTATATCTCTCTTCTGTATCATGCCTCATATCCAAGTTGAAATTGGAATAAAATAAAATTCCATGATACTCTTGAATGTTCAGTGTGTGACTGAGGGAAAAACTCCTTACTTACCGGAACCACTCTTAGGAAGTAAAAATATTTTTCCCAGAGTCATTCAAATGCTCAAAATTCTAGAAGATCCTACAAATAAACTCAAGCCCCAGTTATTTTAATCCTAAAAGTCTTTATATTCATATAATATTTTTAATGACTAATAATTTTTGCTATAATACAGAAGTCAAACTGGAAAATCTTATGAGAAGTGAGTTTACTTATTTAAAAACCTGAATTCCTTTCTCACTGAAAACTCCTAATAAAGTAAAATTTTAAAAATGAAGAAAAGGTTATAGAGAATTAGAAAAAAAATTTTCTCACTCTAGAATAGTAACTGGAATGCTAGAAGAGAGAAACAAATACCAACCATTGCATTAGGGTCTTTCAATAGACAAAGAGCCTTTAGAACTAAGCAATTTGAGGGGCATCTGGGTGGCTGAGTCAGTTGATTTCAGCTCAGTTCATGATCTCAAGGTTGTGGGATCAAGCACCACATGAAGCTCCATGCTGAGTATGGAGCCTGCTTAAGATTCTCCCGGTCTGGGATCCCTGGGTGGCTCAGCTGTTTAGCACCTGCCTTCTGCCCAGGGCGTGATCCTGGAGACCCGGAATCGAGTCCCACGTCAGGCTCCCTACATGGAGCCTGCTTCTCCTCTGCCTGTGTCTCTGCCTCTCTCTCTCTCCCTCTCTCTCCCTCGTGAATAAATAAATAAAATTTTAAAGAAAAAAAAAAGCAACTGGTATAGTATGGCAGTTATTTATTAACACTATCCTCATAGTAACCTCAAAGCCTTCACTGGTTTTGCAAATGTTTATTTTACCCAAAGCAACATACATTCAGGAAGAATCTGGCTGTAACATCTATTTTTTCTTCAAAATTCTGGACTTAAAACTTCTAAATTTCTCAAAAGCAAAATAAAACTTAGATTGCAGCATCTGATCAATCGATAACGCCTTCAGAATAACTACTCTCTAAGATTTTACTTTGCTTACGTTTCAGATGAGAGCTTTCTGGTCAAGCCCCCATAAATTTATACATATAAACATTCCATTCTGATCCATCAAAAATTCAACTAAAAATAGATCTTCAACAGCACTAAGCAACAATTCTGAGAATTCAAGAGTAATTTTAAAATGCCTGAGATAGTTCCAGGTCTGGTAACATGGTAAATAGTCTATGAATATTTCGTTTGTATTATTATCTCTAGCCAGTTGATACTTTTGCCTTTTTATTATTAACCTTAGATTGTCATTAAAAATTCTTGTCATTGAGTTTTTGCCCGTCATACTTTCCTCAGTCACTTTCAAGCAAATGTAGTCTATTACTGTTGAAATTCATCATAGGAAATGTTTTCATCTTTTTCAACCTTTCTACATACAGAAGTCTGTTTCCTTTCTCTATTCATGGCAAAAAAAGATATTAAAAACATTTAAGAAATTAAATGAAACTTAAAGGTCCACCTAATCCAACTATTCCTGTTATAAGTAAGAATATTAAGATCAGAGAGATAGAATAGCTTGGCCAAAATCACAACTACTACTTCACTCTGGCGTGACTGGAACTGCTCAATACACCTTGCAGACTCTTGCATGATGAAAAAAATACAGCTACTTATTTCAACCTAATTTCTTCTAGTGAGGGGTAGCTTCTTAAAATTTGCCAAATAATTCAGTTATTCTTTAGTTCTGCATAGTTGAGGTCCTTTAACAAAGACCTAGAAACAGTGATTAGAGTGCCATTAATTACAAACTATCTCAGTAAATGGGACTGCTTTGTCAAAAGTAAAAAACCTTTAACAAAATCTAAACAAAATTTTAACATGATTTCTTAACACTGGTAAAATACTAATGTCTGAACTTTCAACTTGCTTGCCAAACCACCTTGGGGCACCTGTAATTAAAGTATATTTTTTCCCCCAAGATTTATTTATTTGAGAGGAGAGGGGCAAGGACAAGAGGGAGAAGGCAAAAATCTCAAGCAGACTCCCTGCCAAGCAGAGAGCCTGACTTGGGGCTAAATTGCAGGATCCAGAGATCATGACCTGAGCTGAAATCAAGAGTCTGATGCTTAACAGACGGAGCCACCCAGGCACCCCTAAAGTACACTTTCTCTAAAGACGACAATCAAATGTAATCCATAAAAATGGAAGGAAAGAGCATATATTATGGACGTTCATATATGTTAAATGCTGTAGTCAAATCTAATTTTTAAATCACAACTAGTGTCTATTCATTTTTTAGTTTCAGTTGTGACTTAAAAAGTACATTTGACTAAATCTAAATAATTGATAAATTTCTGACATAACATTTCAATATTTGTATACATATGAATATATATAAACTCTAATAGAAACTATTCTTAAAATTGGTATCACATATATTAGAGTATATCATGGGTATTTTCTTAATATCATTAAATATTAGGGCATCATTTTTAGTGGCTAACATTATAATTATTTCAATTATTCCCCCATTCTTATAAATTTAGATTTCTAATCTTCTATTATTTTAACAAACACCATGAAAATCAGCCTTATATAAATCCGTGCATGCATCCCTGATTACCTTGGGATAAATTCCTAGAAATGGAATCACCAAATCACACTGAGCCAAAGGGTATGGACATAAATATCACTATGTTATATTTGCTTCCTAAACTATGGACATAACATTAACCCAGAACAGATCAGACCCTAGACATCCTGATAAAGGGTCTATTATATTAACATGAAGTCTTCTGCCCATTCTCCATGCCTGTTCACAAGGAATAAAAACTTCTTTGACCAAAAAGAAAATCCTGCCTCAAGTGAAAAATTAAAAAAACATGATGAATGGTGCTTGAGCTTATTTTTATAGACCTTCTGAACATGCATGTGCCTCAACATAATGGGTCCACAATACAGCAGTAAAAGTTCTTTGAATTCAAAAGTTAATACTGAAAAACTGTCATAAAATAAAAAACACAGTGAAACTTCCTTATGTTTTCCAGAAAATAACATTTCTTCTTTTGGAGGTGGCGGGGAGTTTACAGTCAGACGGAGAGAGAAAAATCTTAAGCAGGCACTATGCCCAGCCCAGCACAGAGCCCAGTGCAGGCGCTTGATCCCATGATCCTGAGAGCATGATCTGAGCCAAAATCAAAAGTTGGATGCTTAATGGATTGAGCCACCCAGGTGCCCCCGGGGAGTAATATTTCTAAAACATTTGTTCAGAGCAATGAATTAAGAAATATGGTTTTATAGGTCTTAAAAAGAACTTTTTAAAATAATACTGTTTGAAGATAGTCAAGAGAGAAGACATCATAATGAAGTTTAACTGTGTTTTCACTTTAAAAATTGGGAAAAACCCAAAATACTTACTTTGTAAATAGTGCAAAACCATCAATACAAGACTATAGCTGCTTAAAGTACCACGACTGGCATCATTTATTTCATGGTGACTCGCCCACTTCTTAATCACCAGTACTAACGGACGAACTCGATTTTCAACTGAAAGTAAAATTAAAACTTAAAAATGATAAGAAATTATTGTTTCTTTGAAAGTTTATATCATTTCCCAACTCCAACAAAGAGTATTGCCTCCCTGTTTATTAAATATTATGTTCACCATAAATATGCCTTACTTTTAAAAGGTATCTTAATCACCTTTTAAAATTATCAATTATTAAAATTTGTTTTATTGACCTATAACTCTGGTAGTATATAATTTTAGTGTAGCAATATATTATACATATAATAAAATGAGATACTATACATAAACATAATTAAACAGATGTCAGTATTTATTACAAACACCTTTAAAAAAGAATAAAGAATGAAAGATATAGAGAAGATGACAATTATTTGGAAATAACTTACGGTATGCATAAGTTCTGAGAAGGAATGTGTTTCTTATTCCAACAATATTGTTTACATTCAAGTCGAATTCCACACAACTGTGAAAAAGAGAGAAAAACACTTTAGCTCAAGTGTTTAAACAAACTCACTCCCTAAAATAATATCCACTACCCAATGATGTAAAAATATCATGAGCCCAAAGGCCCAATACTTTAAAATGAGGCATAAAGAAATAAGAATAAATATACTCAGTATATCATTTTAATATGATTTAGTATATATTATAAATATAAAAACACGATTATAGTTGTAAGATCTACAATGTACTAACGCTCCAATTATTCTCAATAAAAGAAATTTTTAAATTTTGCAGTCCTTTCTAGATAAAATTATGTGACCAAAACCATTCCTGATCAAGTTACACATTCTTAACTAATTTGGAACTAAAGCATCATTTGCTTTAAAAAAAAATAGGAATAAATGCCAAATAAAATATAGGTTTAAAAAAAAAAGAATCTATACATCATATTCCCTCTAAAAAGGATAAGACATAAATAAGATACAAATTATAAAATTATGCCGAATTTAGCTACTGATATCTGAGAAGAACAAACACATAACAGAAGGGTTACTTCTTTGAAAGCAAAGATACCGTGCAATTCACAATTTAGAAAATAGGGCAATAATGATGAGATCTACAAAGAATACTTAAATCCAAAATGAAAGGAAAGATTAATGTAAATATATTATCAAGCCCAACTTCTGAACAGAGTTTTTTATGAAAGACTGCCTAAAATAAAATTTAATAAAATTTCCTTCTATAAACTTTTAATTACAAAATTTGACATTTACCAATCCAGATTTTCTTGTTTTGTGAAATGAAATCCTATAATCTTTCCATTAACCATGCATATTACTAAAAGTGGATAGTAGTGTTAACACTTCAGATTGCCTTTGGGAAACTTAAAGCAACAAAGGAGTTATTACATTCTTTAATTGCCATCTGTGCAAAGGCTAATACCAAAACCAATTTGCACTTCCTTTATGTAACTCAATAAAGAGGAAAAAACAGAAGGAAACCAGTTTGCAATTAAAAACTTTTCCAAAAATATGATTTCAGAGCTTTATAAATATCCACAGTACTTGCTTCAAATTCTACTTCTGGAAATACTAAAGTAATCCTATATATGGAAAAAATTTTATTTACAAAATGCTTATTCTAACAGAAGAATAAGTAAATTAATCACAATATATTCACTCAATGAAATACTAATGTAAAGCCATTAAAAACGAAACCAGGGCAACGCAGGTGACTCAGCAGTTTAGCGCCACCTTCAGCCCAGGGCCTGATCCTGAAGAGGCAGGATCCAGTCCCACGTCAGGCTCCCTGCATGGAGCCTGCTTCTCTCTCTGCTTGTGTCTCTGCCTCTCTCTCTCTGTCTCTCATGAGTAAATAAATCTTAAAAAAAAAAAAAAAAAATGAAACCAGAAAAATATTCAATGATATAACCAAATACCCATGATAAATAAAAAATTATAATCTCAATCTTAATTCTAAAAACTCTTATGCATTCATATATATTCATAGAAGGACTGTAATTTTACACCAAAATGTTAACATCACTTATCTTTGGGTGTTAGAATAGACTTTTTTTTTTGTAATGGTCAGTATAGAGAAGAAATATAAACGGGTATTTATAAAGAACACTTAACAATGAAAAAAGTTTGCGTAATTATCTTAAATACAAAAAGAAATGCACCCAACACAGGAGCATCCAAATATTTTAAGCAGTTAATAACAAACATAAAGGAAATAATCAACAGTAATACAGTAACAGTGGGGGACTTTAACATCCCACTTAAATCCAAATAGAAAATCAACAAGGATACAGTGGCTTTGAATGACACATTGGACTAGATGGATTTAACAGATATATTCAGAACATTCCAGGGGATGCCTGGGTGGCTCATTGGTTGGGCATCTGCCTTGGCCCAAGACATGATCCTGGTGTCCCAGGATGGAGTCCCACATTGGGGTCCCAGGATGGAGTCCCACATCGGGCTCCCTGCATGGATCCTGCTTCTCCCTCTGCCTGTGTCTCTGCCTCTCTCTCTCTGCATCTTTCATAAATAAATAAAATTAAAAAAAAAAAAGAACATTCCATCCCTACACAGATTTTTTTTTTAATTTATTTATGATAGAGAGAGAGAGAGAGAGGCAGAGACACAGGCAGAGGGAGAAGCAGGCTCCATGCACTGAGAGACCGATGTGGGATTCGATCCCGGGTCTCCAGGATCACGCCCTGGGCCAAAGGCAGGCGCTAACCCGCTGCGCCACCCAGGGATCCCCATCCCTACACAGTAGAATACACGTTCTTCTCAAGTGCACAACAGGGCATTCTCCAGATCGCATATTAGGCAACAAAACAAGTCTTAATAGAATTCAAAAAAAATCGAAGTCATTCCATGCATCTTTTCTTGACCACAAGACTATGACGCTAGAAATCAACCCCAAGAAAAAAAACTGGAAACAACACAAATACAGGGAGATTTAACATGCTACCAAACAATGAATGGGTCAACCCAAAAATCAAAGAGAAAATTTAAAATTATACGGAGACAAAAATACAATAACCAAAAATCTTGGGAAAGCAGCAAAAGTGGTTCTGAGGGGGAAGTTTACAGCAAAATACGCCTACCTCAAGAAGTAATAAAAATCTCAAATACACAACCTAAACTTACACCTAAATGAGCTAGAAAAAGAACAAAAGGGACGCCTGGATGGCTCAGCAGTAAGCACACCTGCCTTCGGCTTAGGGCATGATCCGGGATGGAGTCCCACATCAGGCTCCCTGCATGGAGCCTGCTTCTCCCTCTGAGTATGTCTCTACCCCTCTCTTTCTCCGTCTTTCAAGAATAAATAAATAAAGTCTTTAAAAATAAAAAAAAAGAAAAAGAGCAAAAACCCAAAACCAGTAGAAGGAAGGAATAGAGATTAGAGCAGAAATAAATGAAATAAAAACTAAAAATAACAATATAACACACCAGTGAAACGAGCAGCTGGTTCTTTAAACTGATAAACTTTTAGTCAAAAAAAAAAAAAAAAAACCTTTAGTCAGACTCATCAAAAAAAAAAAAGAGAGAGTGAGAGAATGAGAGAGAGGACTAAAACAAAATCATAAACGAAAGAGGAGAAATAACAACCAACATCACAGAAATACATGGGATATAAAAGGATATTATGAAAAATTATATGCCAACAAATTGGACAATCTAAAAGAAATGGGTAAATTCTCAGAAATATATAACCTCCCAAAACTGAATCAGAAAGAAACAGAATATATGAACAGACTGAATACTAGCAATGAAATTAAATTAGTTTTCAAAAAACTTCCAGCAAATAAAAGTCCAGGACCAGAAGTCTTCACAGGTGAATTATAGCAAATATTCAATGAAGAGTTAATATGCATTCTCCTCAAACTATTCAAAAAAATAGAAGAAAAGGAAAATTTCCAAATTCATTCTATGAGTCTTGCACTACCCTGATAACAAAACCAAATAAAGATACACAAAAAAAGAGAACTACAGGCCAGTATCTCTGATGAATACAGATGTAAATCCTCAACAAAATATTATCAAGCCAAATCCAATCCAACAACACATTACAAAAATCATGACAATCAAGTGGGATTTATTCCTGGGATGCAAGGGTGGGGCTCAATATTTGCAAATCAATCGTGACACATTACATCCATTAGAAAAAGAATAAAAACCATATGAACTATCTCACCATAACAAAGGCCAAATATCGAAAAGCCCACAGCTAACATCATACTCAACAGTGAAAAACTGAGTGCTTTCCCCCTAAGAGCAAGACAAGGATGCCCACTCTCCCCATTTTTATTCAACAAAGTACTGGAAGTCATAGCCTCAGCAATCAGACAAGAAAAAGGAATAAAAGGCAACCAAATCAGTAAAAAGAAATAAAACTTTTACTATTTGCAGATGACATGATACTATATATAGAAAACCCAAAGACTCCTTCAAAAACTACCAGAACTGATAAATGAATTCAGTAAAGTTGCAGGATACAAAATCAATATACAGAAATCCATTTCTTTTTTTTTTTTTTTAAATTCATGAGAGAGAGAGAGAGAGAGAGAGAGAGAGAGAGAGAGAGAAGCAGGCTCCATGCAGGGAGCTCGATGTAGGACTGGATCCCAGGCCTCCAGGATCATGCTGAGGGTGGCGCTAAACCCCTGAGCCACCGGGGCTGCCCCCATTAGTGTATTTAAGAGCAAAGGAAAAAAAAAAAGAAAAACCAGTAAACAGATTCTTATCTACAGAGAACAAACTGATGGTTACCAGAAGGGAGATGGGTAGCAAATAGGTGAAACAGGTGATGGAGATTAAAGAGTACACTTATTGTGACGAGCACTGAGTAATGCACAGAATTGTTCAATCACTATATTCTACACTTCAAACAGAACTGTACGTTAACAATGTTATTAAAATGTAAAACTAAAAAAAGAAAAGAGAAGAGAAGAGAAGAGAAGAGAAGAGAAGAGAAGAGAAAAAGAAAAGAAAGAAAAGAAGAGAAGAGAAGAGAAGAGAAGAGAAGAGAAGAGAAGAGAAGAGAAAAGAAAAGAAAAGAAAAGAAAAGAAAAGAAAAGAAAAGAAAAGAAAAGAAAAGAAAAGAAAAGAAAAGAAAAGAGGTATGCCTAGGTGGCTCAGCTCAGCTCATTAAACATCTGACTCTTGTTCTCAGCTCAGGTCTTGATCTCAGGGTTGTGAGTTCAAAACCCACCCAGTGTGGAGTCTACTCAAAAAAAAAAAAAAAAGGTTTTTTTTTTAAGATTTTATTCATCTGTTTATGAGAGAGAGAGAGAGAGACAGAGAAAGAGAGAGGCAGAGACACAGGCAGAGGGAGAAGCAGGCTCCATGCAGAGAGCCCCATGTGGGACTTGATCCCAGAACCCCAGGATCACGCCCAGGGCCAAAGGCAGGTGCTAAAGCCGCTGAGCCACCCAGGGATCCCCAAAAAAACCTTTTTTTTTTTAATTAAAAAAAATTTTAAACTACACAAAAAGGAATAAAATTTTTATATAATTACAACTACAACCATGTATTTTTAAATGATTATAATAAGCTAATAGTTTTATTTATATTTATCTCTCCTATAAAGTGCTTTAGAAGACTCTACCATTATTTTTTTGATGATAATTCAATAAATAATTATAGATTAGATGGATATATGGATGAACGGAAGGGAAAGTGTGAGCCAGGCATATATCTAAGAATTTGCTTAAAATATATATATTCAGTCAATTCTAATTATTTGCAGTACTTATGCTTTATAAAGTCACTATAAACATTGAATTAGAGAATATAAAACCACTGCTCCTAAAGGAAACAAAGGATTAGGTTTCTACAAGACTTTAGTCAAAACATTTTCATCAATCCATCAAAACGTGACTTTTTTTTATGTGTTTCCATTTAAAGACACCTTGTTCACTGACAATGAACTCACGGCCAGAAGTACTGTAACTCATGCCTGAACAAAGCATATCTAATACATATATTTCCTCCATAAGGCACATCACAGCTTTGTACACAGAAACAATAGACAATAACTTAGTACTATGCTCTGGGGCCATTTTAAACAGCAAAGTTGTTCATAAAAAGGACCAAAATGTAAAAAACACAGCACTAACTGGACAGTGAAAAGAATAACTATTTACAGTATGAGAGGTGAAATAAGATAGAAGTGTCACATTGTTTAACATCAGCTAGAAACCTATGCATTGAGTGACTGAGAATTTTTTTCCACTCTGCACATGTCTACAAATAACCATGAAAGTGCTGCTATATTAATTTGGGGGGTTACGAAATAAATTTCATCAAGTAGACAAATTCATAAGGAATCCATGAATAATGAGGATCAACTGTTTATGTAAACAATTTCAGTATAACTTTTATAAAACTGGACTAGAAAACCTAATTTTTCACAATTCTATCTATTCTTTAGAGAACAGTTAAGTATTGTTTAACCATGAAACAGCCAATAACTATTTGCATTTTATATTCAAAGATTATATAAAAGATTCCAATCTCAATGCCCATAAGAATTTCAGAACCCAGGCTGGTAGAGTGTACTGATAGATGTAATTACATTTATAATAACACCCTTGATATAAAGACACATCAAATTTCATCAATTAAGATATATTCTGAAGAGTGATTACATTTCCAAAAGGCAAGAGATCACTAAAAAATGTGAAATGTAAATAAAATACATTCTTTAAAATGGATAGTTTCAAACACTTGAAATGTCAAGCAGAATAACCAAGTACAGTTAAGCATAAAAAATTGCTCAGACTATTCCAACAAATCATCTCAAAGACCAAACCAAGCAGTTCTAAGAACTGATGAAAATAAGCTATTATATGTTGTAGCATATATTTCTTAATTATCTACATCAAAAGAATATCTAAAAATGATCTAAAGCAACTGAAAAAGGGAAATTCAACAATGACTTACCTGACTTTATCCCTGAACTTCACAATTGGCACTTTTGCTCGAATCAGCTGAGGTCTCTCAATGTAGCCAGCTGAAGGATAAAAGATAATGTGAATATTCTCAAATTCATACTGTCCTAATGCACATTTTTAAAAAACAGTATTTTACTAAACTAAAATAATTTAAGAAAACAATCTTTGATAAGAAAGCAAAGACATTATCAAAGTCTAAGACTCAAACTTCCAATACTATTTAGAGGGATTTATATTAAAATTCAGAAATGTGGTCTAATATCTAACAATATTCATAAAGAAATTCATCACAGGGGATCCCTGGGTGGCTCAGCGGTTTGGCGCCTGCCTTTGGTCCAGGGTGTGATCCTGGAGTCCCGGGATCAAGTCCCACATCGGGCTCCATGCATGGAGCCTGCTTCTCCCTCTGCCTGTGTCTCTGCCTCTCTCTCTCTCTCTCAGTCTGTGTCTCTCATGAATAAATAAATATTAAAAAAAAAAAAAAGAAAGAAATTCATCACAGCATTATAAACGTGAAAAATATCTAGGTTAGCATCAGTGGGACAGCTAAATTCTGGCACAGCACAAAGCAAAATATTATGGTAGCCATAAAAATGATATTTACAAAGAGTCTTAAATGTGGAAAGGGGAAAGGCCTACAACATGATATATAGGGCAATGATATATATTTAAATAAGTATGATCTCTAAATGAAAGAATACATGTATACATGTCTTTCATTCATTCCATCAAACTTTAAAAAAAAACTGTTTGAAAATAATACATGTTCATTATAGATAATTAGGAAAATACAGAAATATATAAAAAAAGAACTGCAAATTTTTTCCAAAGGAACAATTTCCTAATGTTGCAACTAAAGAAAAACTAATACCAGTTTTAAAAATAAGAAATTTTCCTGGTAAAATGCTTTTACCACCCAAGTCATAATAGGATATGTCAAGCTTCAAATAGAATTTGTGTGCAGAAATTCAACAAGGTTCAATGAAAAATAAGATTAAAAGCTTCAAGTGCCAGATGCAGGTTCTGACAGCAACAAACTATACTCTTCAGGCAAATTACTAAACCCACTGATCACCATTCTCCTTAACTATAAAAAATAACAACAAGGATACCTTTGAATTAGACAATTTCTAACATCCCTTTCATTTTTAATATTTGATTATTCTAATAAATAGCTGTGGAAAATCCATTTAAGGTATGAATTAGTCTTTTGTTTTACAAATATGAAAACTTAAGTCCACTTAAATAAATCACTCATTTCTAACAAAAAATATAACTTATTCAAGGACAATAATTTGTCACTTGACTTTGTATTTTCCAGGTCAAAGCCTGACACATAAGGAGTATCTGTTGAATAAATGGGCATAGCTCTTTTCAACGTCATGTAGGTAGTGTGACTTCAACTGTCCACAATATTCTGTGGAAATTTAAAATAAATTATTTGAGATGGCTTAACAAATGGATTAAAATCCACTTAGCTTGCTTATTCAAAGAATAAAATCTTATAATAGCCTATGTCAATAATTTTGCTTTTATTGGGAGTAATTCATTCATGGGCTTCATGTTCAGCAATATTTTTAAAATGTGATGTCATAAACTGCATGTCACTGCGAAACAGATGAAATTCTCATTTCCTCACATGAATCTGTATCACTCTTTCATCTTTTCCAAGATACTCTGTGCTACAGCTATTCATATTCAGGCTTTCCCTTCCCTAACAGCCCACTGAGAAAAAGAACTGAACTTTACATATATTTAAATTCTGCAGTGCATGCAGTGGGATTATTTTACAAGTAAACTCAATAAAGAACTATTTTCTTCCTAATCAAGAGTTAAAAAAGAATTCATTTGGAAAAAAACATATTATACCTATCCTGACCAGAAAATTAACAATTCTTACCAGAAAATAAAGTGAGAGATATATTAAATAGTTATGTCGGATGTCATATGAACTTGAAGTAAATGAGACTTACAAAGTCTAGTACAGAAGTGTTTATGGACTAAGGTGAGTATATGCCGTGCTTCAGTCTTCTGATTTACCTGAAAAAAACACTGAAAAGTTAAAAATAAATTGTTTTTTCATTATCTTTCTAAATTTAGTGTTTTATTCTCTTAATGTTTCTCAACAAAGAGAAACCATACAAAGTAAACTTTTCTTTGGAGTTATTTTTCAATATGCATTAAATTACATTATAGAAAACATCAACTTTTATGCTGTCTTTCCTATCAACATTCCTAAATCAATTCCTAATTAACGCTAAATTTTAAAAATATTCAAACAGTTTTATATGCCATTTTTTTACTTTAGTATAAGTGTACATAAAGTGATCTTCTAGAAAAACAAACAGAATTTTAACGTTCTGTAACATGTTATATTTCCCTATCTAGATTGTGAGCTTCTTAAGGATAAGGGTCAAATCTATGGTGTCTCAGTGTAAGTTCTGACAACATGATTCAAACATATGAACAAGAGAGAATTAGTGAATTGTGGCTAAGTAGACTCTAACTGTATGAGAGAAAGATTAAATTAAAACTAATATTCTTCGCTATTATTATTTCTGAGGCTTTTTTTTTTTTTTTTAAAGTTTTCCTTTATGTGATTTCAAAGCCTAGAATAATGGCAGAGTTTCTTTCCTGGAATAAATCTCTGATTTGCAGTAACTAGAAGCCAATTTTGTTAATGAAGTAATAAAAATAATAAAAATATATACTACCACTCAGTAGATTTTTTTGCATTTTTAAAGAGGTGGAATGTAATAAAGCATATTAAAATTATAGTAAATTTAATCTTTGGTAATTCAGAAGAGACCTCAGCATATTAAAGAGACTGCTTCAAGTCAACTTAATGAACACCCATTGCTATGGTATTAAGGAAACACAAGAGTATCAGTTATCAGGAAATTCAAACAAACATAAATCTAAATAATTAAATTTGGTTGCGAAATAAAAAGAAACAAAGCCAAAAGATTACAAAAAAAATATATTCAATCACAATAGTCTTATTTTAAAAGTCAGTGCAATCTGTTTTTATATTCCCAAAATAAGAACTCCAAACCCCATAGCATTTTCAAGGGGGAAGATTTAAAAAACAGAATCACTGATAATTCAAATGGAAAGGAAATATATCAAGATAATACTGACACATACTCTTCTTGTTGCATCCTGGCAATATTCCAATCCAATGACATTTCAAAATAGAGGCCAAACACAGTGAAGCCATCTTAATTTAACAACTCAAAAATAAATTAATGCTGTTATACGTATGTGTGCATGTGCACATGCCATAAAAGCAAAAGCAGCAGCATTTCCTGGCTTTCCTTGAATTACTATGAACAGAGAGTCCAAAGAATTAATTAAAACAAAACAAGGTTTTTTTCAATGATTTTTTTTTTTTTAAGTAGGCTCCACACCCAGCATGGAGCCCACACAGGGCTTGAATTCAGGACCCAGCTTAACCCAGGCATTCTTCTTCAATGATTTTTACATGAAATTTCTTGAAAGACTTAACATGAGAAGAACACTTGCAACAAATGCTTCATTACTTACTGGTTCTTCTTTAACAACTAGGCATAAATCACCATCACTGCTCCGGGTACCAAATCCATTTAAAGAGGACCCAACCAAAAAAAGTCTGCTTTCTAGAGAAACAGAACGAAATTATAAGGCATTATTTAAATTTTAAGGCAGGAATGCATATACAAAGGGCATCCAAAATACGGAAACATACGTGGAAATAACAGCTGAATTTCTCTCTGCAGCTGTGTTCGACACAATTCTTTCTTCTTTAAATCACTTACTTGCTGCTGACATGCTTCAAATAACTCCAGTATCTGCTGACTCAACTTGAATCCACCGCAAAAAAAGTAAAAATTTTGTTCAGAAATGTAAAAGTAATTATTATACCAAGAAGTTTAAAACAACACTATCAACAGTATTTTAAATATATTATCTCCTTAACACTTTGCCAAAACTATCACTCAATAGTACTTAATAACTGAAATAGTTACTAATTTTTCCAAAGTAAAGTATCATTGATAAGTCACAATAAAGTACAGATGGTTACAGAAAATTCTTAATGAGTATAATCCATAGGATAGCAAACTACAATCTTCAGTTGCTGCCTGTTTTTGGAAGGCACATGGGCTAAGATGGTTTTTACATTTTTAAAGGGTCAGAAAAACAAATAAGATATGCAACAGAAACATACAAGGGGCCAAGTCTAAAATATTTACTACCTGTCTTTTTAAAAAAGAAGTTAGGCCAATCCAATATTCATATCACCAATAACAAATATTAACAAACTTTGGAAGAAAAGCCCCTGGTTGTCTTTGCTTATACAAACCACTCTCTTTCCCCATTTTTACAACACTGGCCTGAATCCTGTCTTCTTGTTGCCATCTATAGACAGATCTCCTTGTTTATTGACCTATCTGGTTCACATTTTCCCCTCCAACTCAATTCTTAACCATCATCACAGGTAATTACCTCATCTGCAATGGGCTATCACAACATATGCCACCATTTCTGAACTCTTCTTACTCTAGTATTTTTCATCAGCATTACACTCCCACAGCCATAACGTGGTCTTTACAATAGAACAGAACTCTAGCTCTGAAACTTTAAATTCCAATATATTATCTTGGCTTCAATCTCCTGTCCAATTCTTACTTTCTTATTACTCCCTTCATATCTGCCTCAGAACCACACAGACCTGGAGTTCACTAAATTCTCCCTTTCCTGCCTGCTTATTAGCACCTGAATGGTATGACTTCCTTCCCTACCCAGTCTATACCACTAAGTGCATCCCTTGAACCACTCACTCTATTTTATCATGCCTTAACATTATCCCCTTATCATGCTCAATCTAAAACCTGTCCTGCAAAACCCTAATCTTAGGGTCTATACAACCATCTTCTAAGCTCTTTCATCAGAACATGAAACTGAAAAAAATTTTTAAATCACAAAACTGGCATTTTTCAACTTATTTTATTCACTCAGACTCCCATGCCTCTGGCTGATTTTGCTAACATTTTTTCACCATCACCACTCTAAAATCTTTACTACTTTCCTCAAGTTCCCTATACTTACCTCATTTTCTTTAGCAAATAACTTTATACAAAGTTTACTAAAAAAAACCCTGAAAATAGCAGATGTAACACTCCTCCCAGTTTCCTAACTATAAACTTGCAAACTAACATATCTGAATGAAATCTCATCTTTTTATCTCTTCGGTCAGAAAAACTGTTCTCTTCCCCTGCTCAAGGTTAATCCCTCTACCAATACTTCTGTATTCAAGCCTCCTGATCACCTCCAGTTCACAAAATACTTCCATCAGTTTTTCCACCTCTCTTGCATTTCAACCTCTCCCTCTCTAAGCCTTCCCAGCGTCCATATCAGACATAAGTCTCACCCGCATTTAAAATGTTTTCTTAAAACAGACAAAGCAAAACAAAAAAAGAAAAGCTCATAATACATACAGAGAAAAAACTAGTGGTTTTCAAAAGGAGAGGGTGGAGGAATAGTGGAAATACATGAAGGGGATTAAGAGGCACAAACTTTGTTACAAAATAACTATGTTACAGGATTGAAAGGTTGGGCATAGGGAACATAGTCAATATGATAGTAACTTTATACCATGACAGAGTAAGTACAGGTAATGTAATGAGCATTTCCTAACATACATAATTGTCAAATCACTGTTGTACACCTAAAACTAATATATAGTAATATATACATGTCAACTGTACTTCATTAGAAATAAATTTTTTATTTAAAAAAAGAAAAAATGTTAATAGACTGGCAAAAAGTAAACAAAATATTTTCCTTTGTCATGTTTAGAATACACATTTTAAGAAGGCAGAGGCAGTCTGGGCAACTTGACAATGAAAGAGACATCATTTTTTAATATCTCTTTGATAACAATATTAATATACTTAACATTAATATTTTAATAGTTTTTTAAAAACCCTCTCTCCAAAAAGGACCAACTAGAAGAATAAAACAAATATATAAAACCAAACCAAAATAAAACAAAACAGGGTCAACAAATACAAAACAAATGACTAGGTCTTACTCATGAACCCCAAAATATGAGCAATTGGGACCAAATACCAATAGAATCAAGACCCACATGGTACTAGAAACATTAAGAAGGACAAAAAGAAAAAGATTTTGGAGAGTCCTGAAGCCAGACCATCCAGAAATCAAATTGCCTAAGGGGTACTACACTTCCTGACCCCTTCCTCAAATTGAGGAATCCAATTCAGAGTGGAACAGCAATCAAAACTGGGGGAGAGTTTCAAAGGCTACAGATGAGAGTTCACAGGTAAATGCACGGGTAAATGCCCAGTTCACAGGATCACAGAAAGATCAAAAATTTCAAAACCATGTAAAAGCTCCCTTCTAAAGCAACACAGCAGCAAATACTGCCAGAAGGAGAAATCTAACCTAAACAGTAGAGTCATAAGGGTCAAAGAAAACAGAGTCTAGAATGATTCTGACTCCCAGGTGACAGCTGACAATGCCTGGCAACATCCTAGTTTCATAACCAGGGGAAAGAGAGGTGCCGTAGGGGTGGTCACAGGCATCTAGTAGGCCAGGATGCCACTAAACATTCTACACAATGAATAGGATGATCCCTCACAGCAAAGATTATTTGGCCCCAAAATGCTGATATTGCAGAGGGTGAAAAATCCTAGTCTAGATAAAAGAAAAAGGAAAGAAAAGATCTCGAAAGTATATTTCTGAATACTACATAATTAGAGAATAAGATTCCTAAAACCATAAACCCTAGGAAAGGTATAGTCTACCCAACCATTCTAATTTAATAGTAGTACAGGAAAAGGCACCTCACTTTTATTTGTATTTATAAAATATGAAATGCAAATTTCTGGAATCTCAGAAAGAGAGATGAGAATTGGAAAACAGAAAAAATTTGAAGAAATAATGCCTAAAAAGGACTCTGGTCAACTCCCATACAAAGTTTTTTTTTAGATTTTTTTTTTTAAGTTTTATTTATTTATTTTATGATAGACATAGAGAGAAGAGAGAGAGAGGCAGAGACACAGGAGGAGGGAGAAGCAGGCTCCATGCCGGGAGCCTGACGTGGGACTCAATCCCGGGACTCCAGGATCGCGCGCGCCCTGGGCCAAAGGCAGGCGCTAAACCGCTGAGCCACCCAGGGATCCCCACCATACAAAGTTTTTATAAGAAAACTAAGAATAGAGTAACACTGCTATAGATAATCAAACACACACCAGAAAGACATGTTCACAAAACTAATGGAAATTTTAACATACTATATCAAGCCAAGGCTTCTTCTCTTGTGTTTTCATTTTCTAAAATGATAAGTGACTATCAAGTATATATACTAGTACTAACAAAAAACAATTGGAAATCTACATTTTGAAAACTTGTCAATATCAGTAAAAAACAATAAATATTTAGAAGTATATTTACCACAAAGTATATAGAACTTGCATACTTAAAATTACAAGATAGTGATGTGAGAAATTAAAAACCTAAATAAATGGAGGGCTACACCATGTTTATGGATCAAGTAACTATTGTTAAGATGTTAATGCTCCTAAAATTAATCCATAGAGTCAATGCAATCAAAACAAAATAAGATACCTAGCAAGTTTGTTTCTAGAAATTGAGAAAATAACCTTAAATCTTATTTGAAAGGCAAAAGACCAAGATAAGCTGAAAAAAGGGATGGAAAAGTTGGAGAATTTACCTTGCCAGACTTCAAGACTGACTTACTATAACAGTTATAATAATCAAGAAAGCATGGCATAGGCAAAAGGATAGATTTAAAAGATAAAAAAGAATACTGAAGTATTTGTGAATATAATGATACACCTTTCATGTGCTTCAAACTAATGAGGGAGAGAGGTACAGATAAAATAAAATTGGTAGTACGCTGGTGGTTTTTAAATACAGCTCAGTGATACGAAGATTTATGATACTATATTCTATTTATATATTTGATATTTTCCATAATAAAACTTTTTAAAAAGCATCCAAGTTAATAAAAGGTTTGAAAGAAGTTGCTGGTAAAGTGGTTAACATAAAATTTTAAATGACACTTGAACAATTAAGTTTTATTCATTTGCAGGGTTGGCAAACTATGGCCTATAAGCCAAATACTGCCCCTGAACTGTTTTGCAGAGTCAGTAAAATAGAATAATTTTTGCATTTTTTAAGCATTGTTTCAAAAAGAGAGAAAAGAAAAAATATTTAACAGAGGCCCCACATAGCCCACATATCTAAAATACTTACTAATTGGCCCTTATAGGAAAAATTTTGCCAACCCCCTGATCTAGAGATTCAGGTAGATCAACACAATCCTAGAACTAACTAATAGTAAGTAGCATCCTACATATAACTACCTTTCTTGAGTAACAAAAAAGAAACTTCTTTACAATAATGCTCAAATGAATTTTTCATATTTATAAAGTTCTTTCATCTGAAAAATCATATTCATATAGAAACATTCCTATACAAAAAAAATTATGATTATGTGAAAAATATAAAATTATATATACTTGCTCCTTTCTCTTTTTTACATTCACAGAAACATTTCTTCTTTTTCAAGTACTGCTATAATGGAGAACTAATAGGTTTCTATACAAAAGAATTCTCCTCACTATCTAGCTATTTACTTAGGGATTCACATTATCAAATTATGTTCTCGAATTCTAGAACAGACACCATACAGAATATAGAGTACAAATAAAACAAAACTCAAAACAAATGTACCAACATGCTAAAATAAGACTTCTACTTAAATTTAGAGAAATATTTCAGAAGATGGCTCAATGTTCTTATAATTCTGGTGTGGGGCATGAAATGTATGATATGAATTCTCTTTGGCTGATGAATTAAATATTCAAATCATATATGTAATACCAAGGTGATTATAAATAGCACTTCAGGAATTTTCTTTAATTGCTTTTATTTCACTCAGAAGCATATTTTTCTTCATTAGTTTAAAACCATTATTCCAACATAGTACCCATATAATAGATTATTCTTAAAGTTGTTTCAATCTCTACAATACTATCCGTTTAGGCTGCCCTCCCAAGATCTATTATTTTAATTAAAAGTAACTGTAGAAGATATTTATTTCTCACTATAAGTAAAACTTGTACCTGTTCAAAACTGTACAAAAGATTTACCTACATATAGCATAAAATACTAAAAATAACGTATCTTCCAAATATAAATGCCCATTTTTCTTAAAAAGTATTATAACCTGTCTTCAAAGTCAGTCCCAAACAAATTACCAATGAAGTTGTCTTAGGTCAACACAAGCCATCAAGGACAAGTATAGATTGAGATTCAGAAAAGTTTTTAAATGTGTCGATAAATAAAGCTTAAGGTCTAACTTTCACGTGTCATTCTCAGCAGCTTCTACATCTGTCCCCATTACCCGGGTCCCCATGTAAATAAAAATAAAAGTAAAAATTGAGCTGGCATTACCAAGACCTGATCATATACTATACGAAAATGGTAACAGGTTTTTTACTAAATATAAGTGCCATTTGAAAAAATAAACACAAGTTAGTAGAGAGCTTTCAAAGACAAGGGAAATAAATTTAAATATAGTATAGAAAACATTAGTTATTAATTCATAAGCATTTCAACAAACATTGGCAATTCCTCAGGCTGTCTCTTGCTCTCTCCCCTTAGGCAACAAAAATTGCCATAATCCTTGTTACATCTGTAACTACAGAAAAGCTGGTACTAATTACTGAGTAAAATAAAGCTAGATATATAATAATGGTTTAAATTCATTATTGATGCTGAATTCCCTTTCTCTTAAACTAAACTAAACTAAAATAAAATCAGGAAAATCTCATGCCAAAAACGACATGTTCCTTGCTGGTGTGTTAAATTATGATGTTTCTATTAGGAGTAGAGTCTTCTTAATTAACTGGCACACTGATTAGGCAGTTTGAATTGCTGATTTCTTTCTCAAGTTTGACTGCTTCTAGGTATATATTACTGAATTTGACCAAGAAGTAAAAGGAGAATGGAAAAACAAAACAAGCTTTCACTTGAGGACCTTTTGTGCAGAGTCCTAGCCTAGATTTTCTACATAAAAATACATTTCAGTAGCTTTCAAAACTTTTCTGACACATACATTAGAAAGATAGAGCTCTAGGAATAAATTTAATAACCAAGGAGGTGAAAGATCTCTACAATGAAAACTATAAAATATTGACAAAAGAAACTGAAGACGACAAATAAATGGAAAGATATCCCGCATTCATGGATTGAAAGAATTAAAATTGTTAAAAAGTCCATAGTACCCAAATCAATCTATAGATTTAATGCAATCCCTACAAAACTCCAATGGCATTTTTCACAGAAATAGGAAAAAAAAAAAAAAAAAGCATTGCTAAAAAGCCCTATGGAACCACAAATAACCCAGAATAGCTATAGCAATCTTGAGTAAGAACAAAGATGGAAGCATCACAATCCTAATTTCAAATTATATTACAAAGCTATAGTAATCAAAATAGTATAGTACTGGCATAAAAACAGACACAGAGACCACTAGAGAGCCCAGAAATAAACCCTTACGAATACAGTTAACCCATCTTTGACAAAGGTGCCAAGAATACACAATGGAAAAAGGACAGTCTTCAACAATGTCAGGGAAACTGGATATCTATATGCAAAAGAATGAATTTAGACCATATCTTACACCATGCACAAAAATCAATGCAAAGTGGATTAAAGATTTAAATATAAGACCTGAAACTGTAAAACTCTTTAGAAAACATAGGGTAAAAACTCCTTGAGAATGGTCTTGCAATGATTTTTTTGACCCAACACTAAAAGCACAGGCAACAAAAGCTAAAATCAACAAGTAGGACTACATCAAACTAAAAAGTTTCTGCACAGCTCAAGAAACAGCCAACAAAATGAAAAAGCCACTTACAGAATGGGAAAATATATTTGCAAATGATATACTCAATAAGGGGTTAATATCCAAAATCTATAAGAAACCCATATGATTCAATAGCAATGAATCAATCACCCAATTTAAAAATGGGCAAAGGACCCGAACAAACATTTTTCCAAAGAAGACACACAAAAGCCAACAGGTACCTGTAAAGATGCTCAACATTACTAATCATCAGGGAAATGCAAATCAAATCCACAATGAGATATCATCTCACACTGGTTAAAGGGCTACTATCAAAAAGTTCAAGGTAACAAGTATTGGCAAGGATGTAGAGAAAAGGAAATCCTTATACACTGTTGGTGAGAATGTAAATTGGTACAACCACACTGGAAAACAATATGGAGGCTCCTCAAAAATTAAAAATAGAATGACCATATCATCCAGCAATTCCACTTCTGGATATTCAAAAGAAATAAAATCACTATCTCAAAAAGATATCTGCACTTCCATGTTCACTGCAGCATTAAACATAGTAGCCAAGATATGGAAACAACCTAAAAGTCTGTCAATGGATGAATGAATAAAGAAACGTGGTATACATACACATATACATATACATACATAGGCACAACATATACACACACAATGGAATATTATTTGGCCTTACAAAGAAGGAAATTATGCCATTTGCAACATGGACAAACCTGGAGACATTATGCTAAATGAAATAAGCTAGACATAAAAAGAAAATATTGCATCTCACTTACATATGAAATCTAAAAAAGTCAAATTAATAAGCAGAGTAGAACGGTGATTATCAGGAGCTGGAAGGTATGGAGAGAATGGGAAAATTTTGGAATTGGATGATAGGAGGAGGGGAATAGCTCCACTTTTAACTGCCTTGTCTCAATGCCCAACAAGGCAATATCTCAACTCTATTTTGTATGTTTTTAATATCCCCTGCAGTAGCATTAGTAGCATTAAGCTGCCTACCTGGTCTGACCAAGTTATTTCCCAAGGTATCGATTATTACTCTTGATAGTGTTCTGGTTACAAAATTGTTTGGATTTTGAGTAACCTACTCCAGCCCTATTTTCCCATAGCCCTATATTCTTAGTGTGCAATTTGCAGAATACGAGCTTTCACAAGAGCACAAAAATTACAAATCTTCCCAGTTCCAAAAAGATCTTGACTAGTTGCTCAATTAATTTATACACCCCAAATCTATGTTCCTTATCTCTGTTAAGTAGTCCAAAATCAAATCACTGGAGTCACAAATGCCCCTTTCTTCCTCTCTTCCCTATATTCAATGATTTCACACATTCTACCAATTTTCTTTATGCATGGTCTCTCACATCTTTTCCACCACATGCCATAACTGAAAGCTTCAGCACCTCTCATCTGAATTAATTTAACAGCTTCCAAGATTCTAATCATCCATGTTCTAGGCCCTCCTTATTCCAAGCTAAATTCCACTATACCACAAGAACTATCTTCCCCATAATGCCAATCTGGTTGTGCTATTCCTCTACACAAAAACCTTCAATGGCATTCTATTGTGAATTCAAGGCCCCAAACCACTACTCCATTTTTATTTCACACTGAAGCTCCCATTCAGTTCACACTGTAGCAGAGGTAAACAGAGGCAAACAATACAAACCATTGAGCACACTGTTGGCAAGAAAACCATTTATTAATATCAGCTATACTGGCACAGATTACCTGGTGTTATAGTCAGTTCTAAGACTGTCATCTCCCTACCCTTAATTTTAAGCATCTTAAGTTCCTCCTCTTTGTATTATCAGAGACAAGGGTCAAATCTTGGTTGTGTCACTTACTAGCTGTGACCTTGAGCAAGTTATTTAGCTTTCTGAGCCTCAGTAAAATTAGGATAATATCCATGTCATGGGGTTGTTGAAAAGACTAAATGACATAAGATATGTAGAATGCCTAGAAGAGAAAAGACAGCAATAAATGTTAGTTTTCTATAAAAGTGTTCGCTTAAAAGAATGAACACAGAACTAACTGCTTGCCTTTTTTCTCCTACAACTAGGCAGGTAGAAAGTAGCACTCAAAGAAATTGTCTCAACAACAAAATATACCTTTATCTTTCTGAAATAAATGCTTCTCTGAGAAACATGAGGTTTGAGAGAATCTTTTCCTATGCTATTAAGCAAAGAAAAAGTTACTCATACTTTACTGGATGATATATACCGATTAATATAAATTATTATATTTACTGAGACTCAACATATGCCTAGTCTATATGCAGAACCAGCAGTTATTTAGTTAGTTCTAACAGTTAACTATTATAGACATAAAGATACATGCAAAAATATAGAAAAATTCAATACTTATAAATTCCACTAAAAAATGAGCCTGCATATATACATTAAAAACCAAAAAATAGTAAAAGATCCTTATATATTCAAAGAGTTGGTCAGATTTGATTCATACCACAGGCTTTCACACTATAGCATTACAAGAGTTTCTTTAAAATGAGAAAGCAAAGAAAGGAGAATGAATGGGGCAGTGGGGAATGGGGGAAGGAGACGGTATGGAAACACTACCAAAACTTCTCAAGTCAGTCTTTTCCCATTTTACTTCCTCTCTTCCTCCCTCCTGCTGGTTTTCCCTAACAGCTTTCCTACTTAATAATAACAAAAGAACGACAGAATCATTTTAATAAATAGTGCTAGGACTACTGGACTAACAGTATAAGAATGAAGTTGGACCCTATTTCATATCATACAAAAATTAACTCAAAACGGACCAAAGACCTAAATCTAAAAGTTTAAACTATAAAGCTCTTAGAATAACACAGACATTAATTTTTGTGATCTTGGATCAGGCAATGATTTCTTATATATATATATCATCAAAAGCTCCAGCAACCAAAGAAAAACAGATATACTGGACTTCATTAAAATGAAAAGCTTTTGCGTTTCAAAGGACACCAACAAGAAAGGAAAAAGACAAACCACAGAATGGGAGAATAGATTTGCAAATCATTTATCTGACAGAAGTCTAATATTCAGAACATATAACGAACTCTTACAACTCAACAATAAAAAATAAATAACCCAATTAAAAAATGGGCAAAAGATCTGAATAGACAGTTATCCAAAGAAGATACACAATGGCCAACATGCAAATGAAAAGATGACCAACATCATTAGTCACTAGTGAAATGGAAATCAAAATCACAATAAGATACCATTTCATACCCACTAGGATGGCTATAATCAAAAACAAGACAATAACAAGTGTTGACAAGGATGTAGAGAAATTAGAACACTCATACACTGTTGGTGAGAATGTAAAATGGCATAGCCACTTTAGAAAACACGTTGGCAGTTCCTCAAAAACTTATAGTTACCACATTACGAATAATTTCAGTAGGTATATACCCCAGAGAAATGAAAATATGTCCACACAAAAACTTGTACACAGATTTTCATAGTAGCATTACTGAAAATACTCAAAGAACAGAAACAGCCCCAGAGTTGATCAACTGATGAATGCACAAACAAAATAAGATAGATCTATAAAATGGAATATTATTTAGCTATAAAGAGACAAAAAACTGACACATGCCACATTCATGGATGAACCTTGAAAATATGCTAAATGAAAAAAGCAAGACAATATAATGTATGATTCCATTTATATGAAATGTCCAGAAAGTAAATCCTTGGGAGATAAAAAATCAATTGGTGGTTGCCAAAGGCAGGGGGAGCAGGTTGGGAAGGTCAGGTATGGGAAGGGACTGCTACTGGATATAAGGTTTCTTCTGGGGATGACGCAAATATACTAGAATTAGATAGTGGTAATGATTGCAGCACCACTTTGCAAATACACTAAAAACCACGGAATCATATATTTAAAAGAGTGGGTTTTATGACAGTTATATCTTAAAGAAAGAATGATAAAGGAATAAAAAGCAGCACAACTGAAGAATGAAGCAAGCGTTCCTTTTTTGACCCAACATTTTCTGCAAACTTACTATGTTCCAGACCTATGCTGGTTTCTAGGAACCCAAAGATCAGTAAAACAGTCACTATACTCTTCAGGATCATTCTCCTTAGCCTACAAATGTCATATTTCTTGAAAGTGGAGGAGCTTTGAAAATGCAAAAACAGGGCAGCCTGGGTGGCTCAGCGGTTTAGCGCCTCCTTCAGCCCGGGGCGTGATCCTAGAGACCTGGGATGGAGTCCCACATCAGGCTCCATGCATGGAGCCTGGTTCTCCCTCTGCCTGTGTCTCTGCCTCTCTCTCTCTCTGTCTCTCATGAATAAATAAATAAAATCTTAAAAAAAAAAAAAAAGAAAATGCAAAAACAGCAAATATAAGCTATAGACAAGCCAAGAGAACATTACAAACTCTTCTAAATAACCTAGAATTAGGGGGTGGGGGGGAGTAGATGTGCTTCTAATATTAATGTTAAATAACTCATTGTTCCCTAAGCCTGATAATGTCATTTTCCAAAAATTTTTAAACAGCTTCAATTCATTTATTTGAAATGTTTTTCACAAATGTTTCTGATAAATCTTTCTTCATATCACTCTAAATATATTAGTCTTTCAGTGACACCTGGATTCTCTATTTTTGACATTCAAAAACCTCATGACAAACACAAAAATCCCAAAAGGAAATGCTTTTTGGCACTTTATTACAATAACTATATGAAAATGTGTTTCTCTATAATAAAAATAATAACAGAGTTTTCTAAACTAAGAAATCAAATGTTCCGAGCTCTAATCTAGATTTTTATAAATCAGAGAAAATATGATTTCCTGATATGAAAGCTACACTTCCATAAAAGAACAGCTAACAAAAATTTAAAAATCAAATTTACACAGAAAACTGCTGAATAGTTTAAACAGAGCAAAAAAAAAGGCATATTCTACTTAATCCAAAACATTAGGTATGTCCAGTGTTTTCAGTACATTATATTAATTTCCCAAAAGTTAAAACTAAAATCCACATTATTATTACCTTATCTTTGGCCTCAGGCAGTGTGATTTCTCTAGGTTCTAAAAATGGTATTTCTCGAAAAGGTGGCACACATCTGACTATATCTGGTACATAGTGTGTATGAAACAATGGCGGCATTGAGTATCTTCTTTCACCTGACAAAGGCACTATGTGGTTAACTATAGTTGGTTCTTGGTGGGGTGAATGGAAACGTTGCCGTTTACCGTCAAGAGGAAGGTTTTTTTCATCGCTTAATCTCCTGAAAACAAGCAATATACCTTAGTGATTAAAGATATAACTTTCTAATAACAAACAGAAAAAATTAAAAATATATAAGTAACAAATACCAATACTGACTCTTTCAGCAAGGCCACATTATTAGCTCTATAGGAATCTTAAAATATTCACTGTGAACATAAGAGATGCCTTAGAAAAATACCCTAGGAAAAATGAGTAGTAATAATGTTTATTTTAAAAAACTACATATGTACATCAGGGTTAGTCTCCTACATTTGAACTACCCCAATGTTTTTATCTCATCAGTGAAAACTTTGTGGGAAAACTTCTATTCATAGAAACACTAATAATAAAAGGTTCTTTAAGGGGCACCTGGCCAGCTCAGCAGTAGAGCGTGAGACTTAATCTTGGGGTTGTGAGTTCAAACCCATATTAGATGTAGAGATTACTTAAAAATAAAACTTAAAAAATAATAAGTAAATAAACAAATAGGCTCTTTAAATCCACCTGATGAGTTCTGGCTCATCAGTTGAAAAAATTATATTAAAAAGCTTAAAGACAATGAACTACTAAAGAAATATGAAAATTAATTGCATTTCAGATAATGGTAATGTATTAATGTTAAATTCCTTGGCATGACAGTGTATTTTGGTTATTAGGAGAATATCCTTGTTCTTAGGAGGAACATACTAATGTGCTCTGGGATAAAATGAAGTGATATCTACAACTTTTTCACATGGTTTAGGAAAAAAGTAGGGGTAGAGAGAACAAGAGGCAAAAAAAAAATGTAGCAAAACTTTCATGAATCTAGGTAAACCACATACAGGGGATTATTGTACTGCTCTTTAAAGTTTTCTGGAGGTATAAAATTTTCAAAATAAAAAAACAAAAGGAAATAATTAAAAATTATACTTCAGACCACGGGAAATGGTCTGATCTCTTTTAAGCTCTAAAATTCTATGGGTCACCACTACCTGACGTTTTTATTATAAAACTCCTTTAGGATTACACTGATTCTTCCCTCCTTGACCCATAAAATATGTGGAACTCTCACTTACAGGTAAAAATGTACAATGCTAAAAACATGAGAGCATATTTAGTACCTTTTAACATAAAAGTGATTTAACTTTAAATGCCTTCTACTGAGAATCCCAATTTTAGTTTTTAAAATATGTCTAACTCTGAGCCAATGGAATTTATTTTCATTTGTGATTCACAAGTTAGCTATCCACACAATCTCAAAAAAGTTAAAATCTGAATAAAGTCAATACTTTCAGCATCATTAGATAGCTTTCCACAACAACTTCGAAGAACTCACAGTGCGTCTAAGCAAAGAATGTAGAGCCAGACTGCCTACATCCGAGTTGTGCTTCCACCTGAATTAACTAGTTGCTTAACCTCTGTGTGCTTCATCTTTCTCAACAGAAGAGGGATAACATCTCAGTGTTGTGAAACTTAATCATTTGTAAAGTCCTAAGAACAATACTGACTACATGAGTGATCAGTAATTCTCAGTGTTATTTTTAATTGGACATAGTTATGGAATGTTTATACAGGTTTAAACAGCAGTATTTTACAAGTACTGCCAAATTTTATTTTAATAATCATCTCTAAAGTTCTATTATAATTATTTTGTAATATATCCATTTCTTTTAATTGATTAAAACTAATTGGCTCTGACTTCTCTATAGAAAGCTTCAAGTTATGCAAGAATTTTTACTAAAATATTATGGAACCTTACCCATGTAAGATTTAGATAAATCATATAGCAAACTTTACTAGAAAGAAGGTATTATGTGCTGAACTGTATACCCTCAAAATTTTTATGGTTAAGCCCTAATACCCAGTACCTCAAAAATGTGGTTTTGGGCATTTGGCCTTTAAAGACGTTATAATGGTGTCATTAAAGCAGGCCCTGGGGAATCCCTGGGTGGCTCAGCAATTTAGCACCTGCCTTCCGCCCAGGGCGTGATCCTGGAGTCCCGGGATCAAGTCCAGCGTCGGGCTCCCTACATGGAGCCTGCTTCTCCCTCTGCCTGTGTCTCTGCCTCTCTCTCTTTCTCTCTCTGTGTCTTTCATGAATAAATAAATATATATATATATATATATATATATATAAAAAAAGCAGGCCCTAATCCCATATGACTAGTATCCCTACAAGAGGCGATCAGGACACAGAAAACACAAAGGCATGACCATGTAGGACACAGAGAAGGCAGCTATCTACAAGCCAAAGAGGGAAGCCTCAGAAGACACCAAACCTGCCAACACCTTGATCTTAGACTTCTGGCCTCCAGAATTATGAGAAAATAAAGTTCTGTTCTTTAAGTCACCCAGTGTGTTATACTTTGTTATAGTAGCCCTAGTAAACTAATACAGAAAACCATCTACTTTAGTTACTATCTCAATTAAAAGTAGTATTCTGAAAAAATAGAACTTCATTCCATCTAAAATTTGCAATGGCAGGAATAAATCAACGAAAATATCCCTAAAATTTTTTAAATATTTAAAATAATTAAGTAAGAAATACTTACTTCCTTCCTCGAAATAATGGAGAAGTTGAGGTCTGTATTGGACTGACATTTCCATATGTCAATTGCTGTAAAGACACAGCTCTTGACAAGCTACCAAAAACACATAAAGAACAGTAGTAATAAACATTTTTTCCTTAAAAACATAAAAAACAATTTCATAAAAACTAAATATTTCACCGATCAAAAGAAAACAAGACAATGACATTTTAACCTCAAATATTTCATATAAAAATGGTTTTTGCCAAGTAGAAAAAAAAATTTAAATGATATGGACCAAAATATCACCACACTTACTCTGTATTCTGAAAATTGAACTGTGCATCTATAAGCTGCTGGTGTGAATAAAGAGTTGGCGACAGGGCAAAGAAGTTATTATGCTGTTGATGGTTTGGGGTGAAAGGCGGGCGACCCAAAATTGAGTTTGGGAACATGCTCTTGTTCACTAAAAGTGAACATGTATTCTTCTACCTAGAATAGATTTTGAAAACAAATTATTATATGTTAAAAATATTGAACTGTTTATTAACTACTGAACTCTTTATTAACAAGTAACTAATATTTAAAGCAATTATCAGTTATGAATTTTGTATGCAGTTATTTCAAAAATTTAAACACATCGCTAAGTCCCCCTATAGGTAACAAAGAACTTGCTAATAATGAGTTTTAAATCTAGATTAAGAATATTATTATTCAAAAAAAAAGAATATTATTATTCAAATGATAGTAAAATACATACAAGTTTCTTATTTCTGATGAATTTACTCTAATATCAACAGATCTTTTAGAAATCAAGTTATTACCACATACTGTGATAATACAAAAGAAACCACCCAATACAGACATTTTAAAAAGCCATACATGAATAAATAAAATATTAAAAAAAAAAAAAAAAGCCATACAGATTCTTATGTTTATACCCAATCTAATTTGTTTAAAGGTAAAAGCCATAAAATGACAACCTGATTCCTAGGATATAGATCTTACAGATTTTCTTAAAGATCTGCTCAAACCAGGGAAGGAATCTGTATTGCCTAACCCTAAAAATCTGAGATTCTCTTCAAAGTATGAAAAACTTATATAAAACACATCCAATAAAAGAGACCTTGTTCCAGAGCAATGGGGAAAATTTATACATAACAGTCCCCCGTTATCCACGATTTCATTTTATGTGGTTTCAGCTATCTGCAGTCAGCTACAGCCCAGAAGTAGATAATCCTCCTGACATATCCATAAGTCAATAGTAGCCTAACACTATGTCACAATATACATATCATTCACCTCACTTCATCTCATCTACATCATCACATAAAGGATGAATATAGTAGAAGATATTCTGAGAGACAACATTCATAAAATTTTAATTGCAGCATATTGTTATAATTGTTCTACTTTATTATTAGTTGTTGCTAATCTTTTATTAGTTGTTATGCGTAACTCAAATTAAACTTTATTAAAGGTACATATGTATATGGAAAAAACATATATAGGGCTAGGTAGTATCAACAGTTTTAGGCATCTCCCCTGGGGGTCTTGGACTATCTCCCCTGTGGATAAGGGGGAGCTACTGTACAAACCAATCAGAACTATTCAATGACCAGGCAAGAGATAAGATATTTATACTTTGCAATGACTGAATCCAAAAGGCTATAAACTTACAAAGAATAGGTTAAGGTAACAAACTGAAAGCAAGAATTAAGTAAATTCAACAAAGTGAAAACAGGATCCTTCCCAACACAGGCAATTAGAAAATCCATCTATGGAATAACTGAGAAAAAAAACCACATAATACAGTAACCAAAGAACCTATAATATAGTAACAGTTTTCCACCAAGGAAAAGTTAAGCCTGCTAACAACCTACAGTGAAGCCTACTACTGAACTGCCCACTCATGCACACAGAATTTTCAATTAGATTTCTAGTACCTCTCACTTAATATAAACATCCATGGATCACTATTAGAAAAAAAGATCAAGGAATAAACAAAAACAATGCCAAAAACAAATTAAAACAAAAAAAATTCACAATTAATTTAAAAAACACTGCATACATATAACAAGAATATGCTATTTCAGGGCGCCTGGGTGGCTCAGTCAATTGAGCGTCCAAAAGACTCTTGATTTCAGCTCAGGTTGTGATTTCAGGGTCATAAACTAGTGGCCCATACTGGCCTCCACACTCAGCACAGAATCTGCAATCCCTCCCTCTGCCCCTCCCCCTGCTCACGCATTTTCTCTCTCTCTCTCTCTCTCTAATAAATAAATCTTTAAAAGAAAAACAGGAATATATTATTTAAAAACCAGAAAAGCCTCTTGGAAATTACAAAATTGAAAGCAGAAGTACTGAATAAAAAAATAGAATATAACACTGAGGAAATCTCTTAGGAAAAAAAAAAGGAAAAACAGGTGGAGGGCAGAAAGAAGGCAGGACAGTAAGATAATAAACATAAGAGAATCAAACTATATGGTCCAATATCCAACATAATGGGAGTTCCTCTAGAAGAGAGAAAGCAAAGAAAAGGAAACCAAAGAAAGCCAATCCTGAGAATTAAAGGACCATATGAGCACAAAGTACATTAAAAAAAAAATATATATATATATATATATATATATATTTGTGTGTGTGTGTATACCAAGATATACCATGGTGAAATTTCAGAAAGTTAGGAAAAAGAAGCTTATGAAACATTACAGAAAAGTAAAATGTTATAAATAAAAGGCTGACAATCGAAATGTCTTTAAACTCCTTATTAGCAACAGCAGAAACTGTAACCATAAGACAATGAAGTCTGTGCTTTCAAGTCTCTGAAGGAAATGCTCTCAAGCTTGAATTCCATACCCAACTATAATATCAAGGCAAGGGAGAAAAACAAACAAACATGTTCAGACATGTAGGGTATCAAAAAAACAAAACAAAACCTGGGATCCATGAAAAGGGAGATGTGCTCTGTACAGTAGAGACAAAGTAAATTCTCCAGAATGATGGTGAAGGGAAGCTACCAGCTTAAGTTAGAGACAATAGGATAAAGGGTTTCAAGAAGATAGCCAAGGGGAAAAAAAAAAAACTTAAAACTTTACTGGCAGATTACTTGATGTATCTGACCACAAAGTTCTGCTAACAGAGCAGAAATACTCATAGGAACAGAAAAGTGGCAAGTTAAAAGGAAATGACTAAACAAACAAGAGCAACAAAAAACTCTCAAAAAGTCACATAAAAAAGGAAATATAATCATTACCTATCTGGTTCTCACAATAACTCATACTAGTTTAAAAAAAATGTTATATGTTCACTATATATCATTTATTACATATTATATTTAAGGATTATACATACTATATATTACATGTATTTACATATTCATGTACATCACATTTTTTAAAAGATTTTATTTATTTATTCATGAGAGACACAGAGAGAGGCAGAGACATAGGCAGAGGAGAAGCAGGCTCTATGCAGGGAGCCTGATGTGGGACTTGATCCCGGGTCTCCAGGATCATGCCCTGGGCTGAAGGAGGTGCTAAACCGCTGAGCCACCAGAGCTGCCCTGTACATCACAATTTAATGATAAAAGAGGGCATATAAAGGTGCTAATTCCTCATTTTTGGTAGATGTCAATTTTAAAAACAAGGTATAGAAGGTTTAAGTTTTTTTGTTTGTTTGGGGGTTTTTTTAGGACAAAAGAAGAAAATAACACTTAAGCAGCTAAAAGAAATGGTAGCTACCTCTGGGTATTGAGACCAGTTGGGTGGAAAAATTGAAGCAGGAGAAAACAAGAAAGAAGACAAAGATCTGGGAAGAAACTAATAAATCACTCATACAAATTTTGTTCTTCTTTCAATTTTTTAAGATTAAAATTCCTGAGGCTGACCACAGATAATGAGATTCACCAGTCCAGGGTTCATAATGGATTGTGAACAAGAGTCTTGGGACACCATCAGATCTCATCCAAAGTGTCCAACTCCCTAATCTGAACAAGAGACAAGTTGTTACCTCCAGAAAAGAATTTATCAACTCTTTTCAACAACAGGTCTATACTTCCTATTGTAGAGTTTAAAAAAAAAAAATCAATCCTATCATAATTGCTAAGCTGTACTCACTGATTTTCACTGCTCAGAGGAAACAAATTATCTTGAACCATGCAGGATTCCAGACAACCCCTTATTAAAAACTCACTCAATCACAGAAAGCAAGATTCAAGACATGCAATCAAAGACCTGTTCTACCCTTGCCCAGGTTCACGCTCTTCTTTCCTGGCCTTCTTTATTCTGCTTCCCTGACCCAAACTCTCATAAAACATAAATCTTATCATAAGATTCATGAGAAAATGACATTAAATATAATTCATTATAATGAATTTTGCTTGATATTTCATTTTGTTGGAATATAAATACTATAGATCTCACCAAACAAGGGAAGGAATTTGTATTCAGAAAAGCTAAAATTAAAATGTTCTACTCTCAGATTTATTTAAATCAGTTCACAGTTAAAATTCTAGACACTTTGTTTACATCTACAAATTATATGCTTGTGTTTTTCTTCTGGGCCCATATAAAGTCCTATCCACATATACTGAGACTTTTAGACCCAAAATGACATGTCAGCCCAGACTCCACCTTATTTCTATTCCATGACATATTAAGATCCAAACTAAGTCAAAAGATGTATTGTGGCCCAGTAGTACTCTACAAAGCTAATGACCAAATTATCCAAGGCTTAAAAGCTTACAATGATTACACAGCCAAAAGTTTACCTTAAGACAGATATCTAGTTCAGCCTATCCCAAATTTCCAGATAAGCAATGAAGCTTTTGCAGTCCCTCCACAACCACGTATCTGTCAGGTCCTCCTCATTATGAATCTTGGCCCTCAAGTCTGGCTCTTAACTAGGCCAGCTTTCACAGTAGGATCATGCCTACGGAAATTAACCAACAGAATTCAATGCTCCACAGCCTAGGCATCCTGCATGACCATCCAGAGATAAGGAAGTAAGCTCAAAGTCCAGTAATTTCGATTCCTCCTTCTAATATTTTTTCTAATACCTTTCAACACTGATTTTGATGAATAATCTAAAATTACCCAAAAATAATAACCTGTCATACATTATAAAGGATCACTTCTAAACGGACTCTAAATTTAGAATATAAAATCCAGCAAAACTATTACCACAGCAGAATTACGGAGACCTCCACAAAATCTTAATTTTTTTTCTTTATTCTGAATGAAAGGCTTCTTCACTAAGTCTCCACAATAATCTACATAAAACGCTAGTCCGTGTTAACTGTGGTAAATAGCAGATACAACTTCATGATAAATAAAATCAGATATTGGTGGTATCCTGTTCTTCTTAGCTCAAGAGTTATCAGTTTCTCAATATGTATAGGACTATAAAATAGTATAATCTGAGAACTTCTGAAGTGTTTTAAAAACTGTTGGATTCGGGATCCCTGGGTGGCGCAGCGGTTTGGCGCCTGCCTTTGGCCCAGGGTGCGATCCTAGAGACCCGGGATGGAGTCCCACGTCGGGCTCCCGGTGCATGGAGCCTGCTTCTCCCTCTGCCTGTGTCTCTGCCTCTCTCTCTCTCTCTCTGTGACTATCATAAATAAATAAAAATTAAAAAAAAAAAAAAACTGTTGGATTTGGTTCTTGTCTTAAGGAAAGAACCTTAAAAGTTGCTTCTTGACTAAGGCTGACCCAATGGGAAATTACACAGGTTTACTTGTAGATAATCATACATGAGAGCCACGGGCTGTATAAGAGTAGTTTACAAAGTAATTCCTACTGACACAGTATTTGCTCCTGTAACTCACAACCTGGAATTTCTCTCCGAAACCTGACCTCTCCTCCACAATCAATTAGAGAACTTTCAAGGTTACATAAATCCTTCATCCTAGGATTTCCCGGAAAGCAGAATCTCCTAGGATAAAAGTCAAAAGCCAGAACTGTGGCATCTAAACCAAGTCATCTGCCCACTGTGTCCAAACGCCTACGCCTCTGATCTCCTAAACTCACTTTTCTCCACAATCCAAAAAGTCCCAATTCCTAAATCCTGCTCACCCGTTGCCAAAACTATCTGAAGGCTTTCAAAAGGACATTCCTTTTTAAGAATTAGAGTCGAACACCAATAAAAAACAAATTTATATATATATAAAAAAAAAGAATTAGATCCATCCAAGAGCTAAACATTAGTCTTGTCATGTGGTTTAAAACAGACACTTCTAAAATGACTGGTAAATGGCCTGTTTCACATAAAGCCAATATTATGGGGGCATTTCCGGACTAGATATCATTGGGGCTAACACATCAACAAAATTATGTCACTATTATTGGCCACTATGAGCCTCTTGGCTGTACATATTAAGAGCGTGTAGGAGGGGGATCCCTGCGTGGCTCAGCAGTTTGGCGCCTGCCTTCGGCCCAGGGCGCGATCCTGGAATCCCGGGATCGAGTCCCGCGTCGGGCTCCGAGTGGAGCCTGCTTCTCCCTCTGCCTGTGTCTCTGTCTCTCCCCCCCCCTATAAATAAATAAATAAATCTTTAAAATAAAAAAAAAAAAAAGAGCGTGTAGGAGGGCATCTGGGGGCTGCCTTAGGCTCAGGTCACGCATCGGGCTCCCTGCTCAGCGGGGAGTCCGCTTCTCCCTCTGCCTCTCTGCTCTCAAAAAAATAATAAAATCTAAAAAAAAAAAAAATCCAAAAAAAAAAAACACAACCTTGTAGCAAAACAGCATACAAGACACTATTCACAGAAATACTACGTTACCAATAATACACACACAGATGTCGTGTTCAGTTATGATCTTCCCTCCCCAAAATCACTATCGCCGGTTAACAAGTTCCGACTCAGCCTAAGTTTTACAGCGCGTTTCCTTTCCGTTCACCCTTCTGGCAAGAAGTGCCACTTTAAACAAAGGGCTGGACGGCGGAGAACCAGAGGGGGCCCTGGGCCGACGCACACGGGCCCCCGGGCTCGCCCCCCCCTCCCAGCTCCGGCCCCGGCTCGCCTCCGGACGGGGCGTCAACGCGAGGGGCGGCACGACGCCGAGAGCCCCCTCGCACCTACCGCCAGCCCAAGAACGGAGGCCCCGCGAACACACGTCTCAGATTTCGAGTCCTCGACGCAGACACTCACCTCGGCGGCTCAGCGCCCTCTGAAACACCGCGCGGGAGTCCCGGGCACTCTTCCTCCCGAGGTCCTAGACCGAGAGCGGGGCGCGCGGAAGGGCAGCGAGCCGGCCGAGGCGGTGGCCCGCCTCTCCCACGGAGCGCAGCAGCCCGGCGGCCGCGCGAGTCCGAGCCGTCCCGGGAGCCGCGCCGCGCGGCTGCAGGAGGAGCCCCCGCCCCGCCCCGCCCGGCCCGGCCTCCCCGACCGCGTCCCGTTCCGAAGGCCGCTAACTCACTCACAGGGGAGCCGGGGGAGGGCTGCCGGGCCGACCGGCGCTGCCCGCCCAGGGCCCACGGCCCACGGCCCACGGCCCGAGCAGCGAGGGCTCGGCGCGCGCGGCGGGCGCCCCCCTCCAGCCGCAGCAGGCCCGGCCCGCGAGCTAAACCCCGCGCTCGGCGGCCGGGGAGGAGCGACTCCGGAGGAACTCAGGGCCGGCCAGCGTGTGGCGAGTGCGGGGCGGGAGCAAGAAGCGGAAGACCCGAAAGTCGCCGAGAAATCGGCGTAGGAAGCCCTGTCAGGAGCCCCCGGAAGGCCGCCACGACCCCGGATGCGAACCGCGCGCCGGGGAGCCAGGGGTCACACTTCCGGCGGCCGCCTCGCCCCTTCCCGCGGCGCGGCTGCAGTGCGCAGGCGCCTGGCTGGGCAGCCCGCGGCGGCGGCGCGGGGAGGCTCGGCGGCGGCGGGCGCCGGGGTCGCGGAGGGCTAGGGCGCCGCCGCGATGCGCGCGTCTCCTCCTCCGACCGTCTGCGCCTGAGCGGCCGGGGCGGCCCCGCCGTTTAGCGCCGCCTGCGGCCCAGGGCGTGACCCCCGGGTCGCGGGATCGAGGCCCGCGTCGGGCTCCCCGCGTGCAGCCTGCTGCTCCTTCGGGCTCGCTCTCCCTCTCTCAGGGTCTCTCATGGTTAAATAAATAAAATCTAAAAAAAAAAGAAAGTCTTTCCCTGACCCATTTTTCCGTGGCGTGTGAGCGCCGAGCTGTTAGGCTTTTCCACCGCGGCCCGTGGGGGGGCGGGCCTGGGCTCGGCGCCCTGCTGGTAATAATAGCTGATACTCCTTTATTCAACAAATACCTAGTATTTGCTCTGGAAGGAGCTTTAATAGTCGTGAAAATGACTTGTCGGGATTAGTCGATGTCAACCTTCTAACCATATTCCTTTATTTCCCTTGGACACCTACAGAAGAATTCCTCGTTTTTCTGAAACGGGTGATTGGTGTCATCTTTTCTCCTGATCGCTCTTATCAACTTGCCTGATCTCGCATCCCCAAGTCGTCTTTCGCTTTCCTATTTTTTCCTTATTTTTGTGCCCTGTTTTCATTTCTGCTCCTAGGTTTATTTCCTTTCTTCTGCTTTATTTTTAAGGTGTATTTTCTTTATCTGCTGGTTTTTTAACTCGGAAACTGAGATCACTGATGGTAGATGTTTTCTTTTGTGATACAAGCATTTGGTGGGATGTGTCCCCACAGTATCGCTTTAACTACATCTCACGCATTTTATTTTTTTTTTTAATTTTATTTATTTATGATAGTCACAGAGAGAGAGAGGCAGAGACATAGGCAGAGGGAGAAGCAGGCTCCATGCACCGGGAGCCTGACATGGGATTCGATCCCAGATCTCCAGGATCGCGCCCTGGGCCAAAGGCAGGCGCCAAACCGCTGAGCCACCCAGGGATGCCTATCTCACGCATTTTAATATGTTCTCCTTTTCCTTCATTTCAAAATACTTCCTAATTTCCCTGTATATTTCTTTCTTTGACCCATAGATTATTAGTGTGTTATGCAGTCTCCAAAAATTGAGGAATTTTTCGGACATCTTTCTGTTGCTGATTTCTAATTTAGTTCCATTCTAATCTGATAACATACTTTGCATAATTTGAATCGTTTTCAATTTATTGAGATTTATTCTGTGACCCAGAATATGGTCTGTCTTGATAAATATTCAGTGTGCATTTAAGGTGAATGTGTATTCCACAGTTGCCGGGTGAAATGTCCAAAAATGTCAATCACATCAAGTTTGTTGATACCGTTCAAATCTTTTAAATCCTGGATGATTTAAAATATACGGATTTTCTGTCTATTTATCCTATTAATTATTAAGAGAGGAGTATTGAACTCTATAATTATGGCTTCTTCTAATTCTGCGTGTTCTGTGAGTTTTGCTCCATGTATTTTGAATTCTGCTGTTAGTTGCCTAAGCTTTTTTACATTTATAATTGTTCTGTTATCTAGATGAATTTATCCATAATGAAGCTGACCAAAAAGTATTTTATGAAATGAACCATTTTATAAGAATGGTCCAGTTTATAAAACCTCTTTACTCCTAGTAATATTTTTTGCTCTAAAGTGTACTTTGATGTAAATAGAGCCACTCAGCCTTTTCGTAGTTTTGACATATATATATATATATCTTGATAAAAGATATAAAATATACATGTATTTTAAGATGTATTTATTTTAGAGAGAGAGAGGGAGGGAGAGGGCTTGAGCATACACAAGCAGGGGGAGGGGCGGAGGAAGAGGAAGAGAATCCCAAGCAGACTCCACACTGATCATGGAGCCAAGCAAGGCGCAATCTGACCACCCAGAGATCATGACCTGAGCCAAAACCAAGAGTCCCATGCTTAACTGACTAAACAATCCAGGCGCCCCACATGTTTGTGTCTTCCTAAATTTCTCTCAGCATATTTTGTATTTTCAGTGTACAGATATTTCAGTGAATGTCTTTTATCAAATTTACCCTGATGTATTTCATATTTTTGATGCTATTTTAAATGGTATTTTAAATTTCAATTTCAGATTGCACAGTATTAGTAGAAGACAAATACAGTTGGCTTCGTATATTGATTTTTATATCCTGCAGTCTTGATGAAGTTAGTGAGTCCTCCTCCACACTCAGCTGGGGAGTGGGCTTGAGGGTTCTCTCCCTCTGCCCCTCTCCCCACTCATGAATGTATGCACACTCTCACCCTAAAATAAATAAATCTTTTTGTTTGTTTGTTTGTTTGTTTAAATATTTTATTTATTCATGAGAGACACATAGAGAGGCAGAGACACAGGCAGAGGGAGAAGCAGGCTCCATTCAGGGAGTCTGATGTGGGACTCCATCCTGGGACCCCGGGGTCACGCCCTGAGCCGATGAAGGCAGACCCTCAACCGCTGAGCCACCCAGACATCCTAAATAAATCTTTTTTTAAGAAAAGACAACACAAACAGCAAGATATACCATGTTCATGGTTCAGAAGACTCAAGACTGTAAAAATGTCAGTTCTCCCACAAATTTGTAGATTCACACAATCTCAATCAAAATCCCAGCACGCTTTTTTTTTTTTTTTTTGTAATTGACAAAAGAATTCTAAAATTTATATGGAGATGCAAAGGACCTAGAACAACCAAAACAACTTTGAGAGTGAAGAACAAACTTGAAGAATTTACACTACACTATCTGATTTCAATATTTACTATAAGGCTACTTTAAGCCAGATTATATTGGTGTAAAGAAAAAAAGATTGACAAAACTGAATAGAGTTTTTTTATAAAGTTCCAAAATTATTCATTTCAACAAAGGCCCTCAGTGGGAAAAAAGAAAGATTTTTCACTAATACTCAAACATGTGAGTATTCATAGGCATAAATGAGTGAATGAATGAATGAATAAAATAACACATGAAAACACAAAATGGATAATAGGTCTAAACATAAAACTTACAACTTCTAGAGGAAAACAGGAAAAAATATCTGTGACCTTAGGCTAGACAAAGATTTCTTGGGTATGATACCTAAAGCACTATCCTTAAATGACAAAAAAGTAATGAACTGAACTTCATCAAAATTAAGCATTTATTTTCAGGACACTAAGAAAATGAAAAGACTAGCCAAAACTGAAAAAAGTATTTGCAAATCATATATCTAGTAAAGAGCTTGCACCCTGAATGTATATTTTTTAAATCTCTTGTACCTCAAAAAGCACAGAAAAAAAAAAAACCCGAAAAACTCTCCTACCTCAATAAGAAGAAATTAAGTAACCCAATAAACAAATGGGCATAAAGTTTGAATAGACACTTCACCAAAGAAGTTATATGAATGAGAAATAAGCACATGAAAAGATATCCAATATTATGAGGCATTAGAGAAAATAAAATCACAATGAAATAGTACTACCTACCTACTTAATGGTAAAATAGAAGACCAGCCATACCAACTGTTGTTTAGAATGTGGAGTGATTGGAACTCTCATAACCACTAATGGGAATGTACAACCTCTTTGGAAAAGAGGCAATTTCTTAAAAAGTTAAATGTATATTTACATTGCCCAGACGTTATACTCCTAGGTATTTATCCAAAAGAAACGAAAACATATGTTTACCCAAAGACTTGTGCACAAACGTTCATAGCAATTATGTTCATAATAGGCAAAAACTGGAAACAACACAAATGTTTGTCAGCAGATAAGTGAATGAACAATCACAGTATCCATACAATGGAATATTACCAAGAATAAAAAGAAATTAACTATAGATATGTAAAAAAACGTGGATTAATCTCAATTATATCAGTGACAGAAATTGGGAAAAAAATAGTGCATACTGTATGATCTCATTTATATGAAATTCTAGAACATGAAGACCAATCTTTAGGGAGAAAAAAGAAGTCCATGATAGACTGAAAAATGAGAGCTGGGGGCAGAGGGCTGAGAAGGCCAGAAGGGAGAGATTGCAAAGGAGTACAAGGAAACAGTTGAAAGCTCTACTCACGTTAACTATCTTGATTGTTGTAATAGTTTCATGTGTGTATGCATGTGTAAAAATGTTCAGCTGATTATGAGTCAATTATATCTTAAACAAGCTATTAAAAATTTTTTAAACAGAAAAATCTTTTGGTCCATGTTGCACTTTAAGTGAATCTTTTAAACTATGCACAATTTTAAAATCCCATTTTCATTGGGAAATATCGGTTCATTGAGTTATGCAGATCTTCAAAATGTTGACATGTTTCATCCTACGCTATCAAAATATCCCATTTCTTAATATCACTTCCAATCTTATCAGAAGAATCTAAGTATTTGGAAGCTGTCAAGATCACAGTGATGAGGCAACTTTCACAGTTTATTTTCTTGAAAGCTCAATTATATCAATGACAACAAATATCGTTTGTTTTCCCTGAACTGATGGTTCCATTTCATTTATTTTTGAGAAAATATTTGTCAAATGCCCAAGTCTAAATAACCAGTTTGTCTGTCAATAGATATTTTAATAAAAATGGCATTCCGTAATATTAAAAGAAGTTAGTTCAGCTTGCAACTCAATCCCACAGTTTTTCTCCAAGAGACAATTATAGTTCTTTAGTTTGTAACAAAAGTAACTTATGAATACTTCTTATTTTTTTAAGCAGAATATTTTTTAAAATGTGAATTCAAGGGTCAGTAGCCATTAGAATTAATAATTTTTACAGCTTCATTAAGAACATTCTTAATTAAAGTTGTAATTTTTTTAAAAACAGCAAAAGAATGACAGTAAAGAATATAAGGACTATTGATTTGTGCAACAGTGTTCAACTGAAGGTGATTTTGCCCCCAGAGGCTATTTAGCAATGTCCAGAAACATCTTGGGTTGTCATAACTTGGGACTGGAGGTGGTTGCTACTGACATCTAATGACCAGAAGCCAGGGATGCTGCTCAACATTCTGTTGAGCATCCGCCTTCAGCTCAGGGTGTGATCCTGGAGTCCCGGGATCGAGTCCCAAATCGGGCTCCCTGCATGGAGCCTGCTTCTCCCTCTGCCTAAGTCTCTGCTTCTCTATCTCTCTGTGTCTCTCATGAATAAATAAATAAAATATTTTTTTAAAAAGTATTAACCAGCACAATATTCCATTGTGTGGATATACCACATTTTGTTTATCCATTCATCAGATGATGGACATTTTATTGTTTCCACGTTTTGGCTATCATGAATAATGGTGCTATGAACATTCATGTTTTTGTTTAAACATACATCTTCAAGCATTTTAGGTATATACTTAGAAGTGAAATTGCTAGGTCATATGGTAACTCTTGTGTTTAATTTTTTGAGGAACTGCCAACTCTTTTCCAAAGTGACTTCACCATTATATCCCCATCAACAGTGTATGAGTATTCCAATCTTTCCACATACTTCCCAACATTTGTTATTGCCTATCTTTTTTATTATAGCCACCATAATGGGTGTGAAATAGTATGTTGTGGTCTACAGTGATTTGCTTTTGAACTACCAAAGCAAATGATAAAACAATGAAAAAGAGAAATAAATCCTTACTGTTATTATAAAAATAATTTTGACCTCCTGGCTCCTCAAACTGACTATGGTCACATTTTGAAAATGTCTGGAGCAGAGTAAGGCAGAAGTCCAGAGAATTGATAGTAGAGATTTATTGGGAGCTTGCTATAGGCCAGACACCTTGCTAAGCACTTTACAAAAATGATCCCTTATAATCTGATTAACAGGCCTCTAGGATTACTACTTTCATTATCTTCACTGTAGAGGTGAAAAAACTAAGTCTCAGTGAAATCAAGCAACTTGCTCAATGTCCCACAAATAATGCCAAAGATAAGCCCTGAGTCTAGATAGCCCGACTCCAGCATCCTAGGCCTCCTCCTCCCTGCCCCCTCCCCCACTCAACCGCCAGTTTTGGGAAGGAGTCAGGAACACCTTCCCAAGGTGTCTGGAACTCCTTCCCAAGGTCTGAGGGACTCAGGACTTTTTGATAGTGTGGTTCTGTACTTGTTAATTTGATATGATGGGTATCTTGAACTCTTTCGTGATGTGTGATCAACTACAACTTCTAGGTTCCTTCATCTTTTATATTACCTTACATCCCCATTCTTATCTCCCTAACACATTCTGCTAAATTTGATGAAAATTTTGCTTTCTGAAAAGGAGATAGGGGTGAGGAAGTAGGTCATTTTAGAGAGAAGCTGACAATCACCAGTCTCCACAGATAGCTTTCTGGGCCCAGAAGAAAGATCTTCAGATTCCACCCCCTAAAGAAGTGAAGAGAATTTACAACTGGAAACTAAATGCTCCAATTTCCTTATGCGTGAATATACTTTAGTACATTCAAAAATCCATCTTCAACACCTCACCACTTTTGATTGCACTTCGATGTATGTTAAAAGTAAAAGTGGAACCTCTCCCCAAGACAAAATGAAATAAAGATGCTCCAAAGAAAACAACATTAAACTGAAATCTGCAATTTATACTGCAGTGGGAGACTGCAGTGCTTTGATTTGGATGTGGCTGTTGTGCAGAACAGAATAGAGTGGGTAACAATAATGACTACTGTTGTACTTTGTAGCTGTTCTCTGCCATTACAACTGGTACCTCTTGTGCATCTGGGGGAAGCAATGGTAAGCAAGATTGATGCAGTCCCTACCCTCAAATAGCTGACAGTTCAGAGACAGTAACCTTCACAGATTTAGAAAACAAAATTTGATGTGTATGGTAGTAACAGAGAAAAGGAAAATACATGTTTCTGTAACAGCAACTGACTGGGGTTCCAACCCATATGGAAGTATGAGGGCTATGGACATGCATTCCTGAGATCTCCTATGTGAGGAGCGTAGTTGACTGACAACTCCAATGACTGCCTCTCCAGATCCAGCACACCTGAAGCTGAACCTATGCCTCTCCTGAACCTCAACCAGCCAATAACTGAGCACAGCAGAGATGCTAGTGGCAGCCCATTCCTGCAGGACACAGGACTCCTCTAATGGGCAATTCTGGATCAGAAACTCCCTGATGGCCAAACTAAAACTTTCTTAGATAGTACTGCAATCTTTTTCTACCCAATTCTCCTTCCTTCTTCCTCTCCTTCAACAGATGTCAGACTTGCATTGGAATCTGAGTCTCTCCCTGCTTCTTTCTTCTTTCTTCTCTTTTTCTTCCACAGAAATCTCCTCTAATAAATCTCTTGCATGTCTAATCCTGTCTTGGCATTAGCTTCTTGGAGGATCTGAACTAACACAGAAGTTTTTATGAGAAAGTGCCATTTAAACTGAGACCCTTGTGTCTCTCGTGAATAAATAAATAAAGTCTTAAAAAAAATAAACTGAGACCTGATGGAATGGAAGTTAGATAAAAATTTGAGGGAAGAAAAAGAACAGTCCTGAATTGGACAGGAGCTTGGCGGAGTGCCTGGCACATTTCTAGTGCTCAATAAGTATTGCTTGACTAAATGGAATGCAAAGCGCTTTGTATATGGCATGTAATTATTCCTCATAAACAATTATACAAAACGAGTTCTATTATTATCTCTGTTTTACTAATGACAAAGCTGAGGATCAGAGTTGGAAAGTAACTTGTCCAAGGGCAGGCAGAAGTTGAAAGTACAGCTGGGAGGCAAACAGGTTTGTTTGTTTCCAAGCCTGTTGTTTTTAACCACTTAACTACCAAGTTTCACTGACTCCCTTCAGCAGAATTGAAAATGGACTTGGACAAAAAAAAGAAAGAAAGAAAGAAAGAAAGAAAGAAAGAAAGAAAGAAAGAAAGAAAGAAAGAAAGAAAATGGACTTGGAAAAGAAAATTCCTGTTACATATTTTTTTCTTAATTCATAATCGGTCCAAAGGCCACTACCTCTTCTAAAAACAGAGCAGAAACATCCTGAATTTCCCTAGCAATGTGTATGAAAGTCATGAGGTAGCTGGATGGAATTTCATTAATGGAGACTAGGTTATAAACAGGTTCTATAGTTAGAGAAATAAAAGATTGAACGAAATTCTAGAAAGTTCCTCTTCATTAGGTAATGTCACATGGAGATACACAGATGTCTTTTTAATTAGGAAGGAGTGACTGACACCAGAGATATAGGATAGAGTTAGATGAATATTATAGAATTAAACCCTTCAAACTTGTCTTTTCCTAAGATTTTATTTATTTATTCATGAGAGACGCAGAGAGAGAGAGGCAGAGACACAGGCCGAGGGAGAAGCAGGCTCCCTGCAAGGAGCCCAATGCAGGCCCCGATCCCAGATCCTGGGATCACTCCCTGAGCTGAAGGCAGACGCTCAACCGCTGAGCCACCCAGGTGTCCCTCTTCAAACTTATCAACTTCTCCCTATCCAGTGTGATTCCTTACAGGTCATGGGTATACTTTCAACGTGCATTCTTTTGTATACAATTTGAGAACATATCCTGGCTCAAATGATGAACAGTGTCCTTGGGAATTCAAGATACAATACTCCATAATTCTACCTCTAATGAATTTATTGTAGAACAACCTTAGTGAAAGATTAGAGAGTATCAGAACTAAAACAAAGCTTAACAATTATTCCTGATCCTTGTTTTACATGTAAGAAAACAATGGATATAATAAAGAAAAGGAAATAAACTCATATGTTCTAAATCACTTTAAGTATATCAGCATACAATTTCAACTTGGATATTGAGGACAGTACAATCAAAGAAGACAATTGCAAATTCTCCATGGATACACTGTGAATGTAGTTCCCTATTCATTCTCTTGGAGAGAGCCCTTAGGCATTTCAAGATGAAATTAGCGTTATAGTAATTCTCATGCCTTCAGAAATTACTACAAAAATGAACGCCTGGGTGGCTCAGTGGTTAAGCATCTGCCTTCAGCTCAGGGCGTGATCCCAGAGTTCCCGGATCAAGTCCCACATTGGGGGAGCAATCCGTGGAGATTGCTTCTCCCTCCGCCTATGTCTCTGCCTCCCTCTCTCTGTGTCTCTCATGAATAAATAAATAAAATCTTTAAAAATAAAAAAAGAAATTTCTACAAAAAATATAAATTTGAGGAGCAATTTGTTCAGTGATAAATGGCTGATTTGGAGGGAGGAGGTGCTAATAGAATCTATTGCTTTCTATGATTAATAAAGATAATGAAGGTTTATTGGAGAAATTTTGGAAAATACAGGAATGTATTAAGAGGAAAATAAAAAATATCAATTCAAAGGATATGATAACAGCTAAAGTCTGTGAACCTGAAAGTTACCTTTTGAAAGTTTAATTTTATGAAGACAAAAATAAGAATTGCAATAAATGCCAATCAATATCTCAAATTTTGTTATCATGAATGTTTTTTAAACAGGTATGATTCAATATGAGAAAATATACTAAAAGATTCAAAGTAAAAGACATATTCTGTGAATGAGAGTAATTTACTAGGCAATGAAGATCTAACACATTAGTGGAAGATTCCAAATCACTGGATAGAAGAACTGCAATTAAATGAATCAATTAGACCCCCCCCCCAAAAAAAAAACTAATCTTTTAAATTGATCCAAAAGTCATTTTTAGAATATCATTTGATTTTTCTAAGCTGAGCCCTAAAGTTACACGGATATGTGGACTTCTTAAGGTTAACAAATGCTAGGGAAATGTAAAAAGAATAAAGTCAGTATCACCTACACTTCTTTACAAAGTTCACAGTAATGATTTGTTTCAAGTGTACTCTCTTTTCTCTTTGATCTTGTTTCTTTCCTTCCTGGAAAGGTCTTTACTCACTAATTCATTTGTTCATTCATGTAAGCAGTCATTCAGCTAGCCAACAAATATTTACTGAGCACCTATTATTTGCCAGATTCTCCTCTAGTTAAAGGGTAACAACAAGAATGTCCCTATTGGGGAGGAGGAAGATGGTGGTAATAAAAACCTATAGAAGAGACAGCTAATAGGAAAAGAGCCCACAGCTCAAAATCAAACAAGCAGTATGTGAACAAGATTAAACCTCAGCAAGAGCTAGAAAAGTGTTCTCAAGAAACAGTTTCATTCAAAAAAAAAATCTTTCCTCAAAAGGAAAAGTGAAGAAAAGAGCTGGAAGAAAAGTGAATTTATGGTAGGGAAAGATAGTTCTCATAAGTATCAGAATGCAGGGCTTCAGTCTCTAGATGTTTCTATTTGTGTTCTGCCTGGCTTTCTACCACACTCTCCTCCTATAATTTCTTCTTAGGAAGCTCCACTCAGAGAAGAATTTTTCAGGGTAATGTTAACCAGATGGCTTTTTCAAATCTTCCCCAGAAAAAAAATGCAAAGTAGGGTTCGAAAGTAACACTACCACCTACAAATAAGTACTTTGAAAAAAAGTGACTGAAATTCCAATCATCTGGCTAGATGTCCAAGCTGCCAGAAATCTAAGAATAAGACTTTGGAGTGTGGCTTTTTACAGAAAATAGAAATGTGATTAAAATAAGAAAAGAAAAATAACTTCAAACTCTTGGCATCCTTCAAAAACAAAAAGTCTATTCGCCTATGTATTTTGTCTCTGTATTAGCTACATCTTTGCAGTTATACGAGATCCTTGGCCAAGTTGATTTAACATCTCTGCATCTCGGTTTCCTTACCTGCATAGGGATATTATGATAGCAGCTACTTCTTTGGTATGAGGATTAAACTCTGAGTATTTATTAAGTACAGTTAAACTTCAGTTCCGTCGTTGTCCGAGTATTCTCATGTTTCACCTTCACCATTACTAACAGCTTTGACTCCTTCCCTCCCGCCACCACCTGCCCCCAAACAAAGTTACCAAAACCTTTGTTGTTTAGGTGAAAATGGAATATGCATTCCATTCCAGGATAACGGAGTCAGAAGTATTCTCCGATTCACCCCGCAATGTGTGATCACCTTAGTTGCCACCATAAGGAAACATCTCTAAGCTGAACTTGAGCATTAATCATAATAAAGTAGATCTATAAGAAATACTGCATTGAGTTTTTAGATTTTAATTTTAGCAGTCATAGAATTCAGCAGATGGCTCCAAATTCTTCTTTTTTTTTTTAAGATTTTATTTCTTTATTTGAGAGAGACAGAGATAGTGAGAGAGAACATGAGCAGGGAGGAGAGGGAGAAGCAGGCTCCCCGCTGAGCAGGGAGCCCGATGTGGGGCTTGATCCCAGGACCCCGGGATCATGACCTGAGCTGAAGGCAGATGTTTAACGGAGAGCCCCCCAGGCACCTCAAGTGACTCCAAGTGCTAAACAGATACCAGAGGTATATACCTAGGCATTAAAAATTACACTTGTGAACTTTAGAGGCCAGCTTCTATTGCAGTGTAGAAGTCACATGAGCTCAATCCCAGGCAACAACCTGATGTTTTGGGGAGGAGGATGGATGGAACTGAGGGAAAGGAGATGGAAGAAATTCTGAATGTATCAAATTGTGCCAGTGCACTACCCAGATGGTGCCACTCTAGTAAGTTATCACTACTAGTCCTCAAGTCAATCTCAGTATCATCCAGCTCTTTTCTCAGCATCTGAAAAGTAGATTTATTTAAAATGATTGCTAAGAAATATGTGATACAGGGAGATGATGAAAGATACCTTCGGATAGAGGTTAAAGTTGAATTCAAAAATGAAAACTATAAAGATAAAAATATAAAGATATGTTCAGCCAACTACCGTAATATCCCTGGCAAAAATTTAAAATATGCCTATGGCAATTATTATTGATAAGGATATCAAACAATGAGAAATCTTGAACATTTTTGGTTTTTAAAACCACTTTAATATAATATTATATGTCAACTGTACTTCAATAATAATAAAAAAAAATCTTTGTTTAAAACCACTTTGGAAAACACTATGGCATTTCAAATAAAGTAGAATATTTATATATCTTGCAATTCTGCTCCTAAATATATACCCTAAAGAAATTCTTACCCAAGAGATATGTACAGTTATGTTAACACTGGCATTGTTTCAAACAGCAGAAAACTGGTGACTCAAGTAACAAGAAAGTGAATGAATAAATTGCAGTTGATTCATAAAATGGAATACAATATAGCAGGGAAAATAAATTACAGCTGCATATGTCAACATACATGAACTTCATGCACCTATATGTTGAAGAAAAATAAAAAGAACATGTTTCAGGAGAAAAGAACTATATGCTTGCATTCATATGAAGTTCAAAAACATGCAAAACTTAACAATCTGTTATTTAAGAATACATTTATATGTGGCAAAACCGTAAAGAAAAGCAAAGAAATGATAAATAAAGTCAGGGTAGAAAATAGCCATGGGGAAGGGGAGGAAAGGAGAAGGAAGGATGAGGTAGAGGCAGGATAGAGAGTAGGACATAGAGTGGTAATATTCTATTTCTTAAATTTGGTAGAGGGCATCTGGGTGTTCACTTATTGTTATCATTGTGGTTGTTATTTATACTTTATGTCTGTTATGCATAATAATAAAGTAAAAATTTTAAAAATAAATTATACATTATAAGAGTTTTGATTAATGTGATATTTAAAAGTTTTCTAAATGTCAGAAATCTAGTCAAAGTATTCTGACCATAACCTCAGAGAGGCCTTACTGAATTGAAATGTTAAGAATATAATCAGTTAGGGACACCTGGGTGACTCAGCGGTTGGGTGGCCACCTTCAGCTCAGGTCATGATACCAGGACCCGGGATCAAGTCCCACATCCGGCTCCTGTGAAGAGCCTGCTTCTCCCTCTGCCTATGTCTCTCCCTCTCTCTCTCTCTATGTCTCTCATGAATACATAAATAAATCTTTTAAAAAAATAATATAATCAATTGCTTAGTAGCCTCTTGGTCTTGGAACAATTTGTTATTCTTTTGTGGTAAGAATTTTAATTTTACTTACATAAATTCTAGCTTTATAGAATTTCTGGCTACTGAATGAGACTATCTGATTGCTTGGAACACACCTAAAATTTTGACTTAATTTTGCACTTCTTATATTTATATACAGGGGCACACTTGTGAATTCATTTTTTTTAAAAAGATTTTATCTTATTTAGAGAGAGAGAGAGCACATGCGTGCATGTGAGCAGGGTGGGGAGGTTAGGAGAGGGAGAGAGGGAGAGAGGGAGAGAGGGAGAGAGGGAGAAAGGGAGAGAGAAAAATCTCCAGCAGATGCCATGCTGAGCATGGAGCCAAAGTGAGGGTTGATCTCATGACCCTGAGATCTTGACCTGAGCCAAAATTAAGAAGCAGTTGCTTAACCGACTGAACCATCCGGGTGCCCCAAATTCATTCTTATAAATTATCATTTCTTTGTGGAAATGCTCTCCACAAGAAAGCCAACTTTTGGTGCTGGTGGTTGGAACCGCAGAAAAAGAAAAAGAGCCTAGTTTAAAAGTGATTCCTAATTAGAAGTTTTATCCCCCCCAAAAAATGCTATTATAAAATCTGTAATTTGAAGATTTCTGAAGGTGCCAAGATACATAGCCTAAGAACAAAGGATGAATGAACTATGGAAAAGAAGTTATAGCATGACTGTGCTAAGAAGCAATAATTCTGGGGGGAAATCTGAGAGAAGGCAAGTTATGTAAATATTATAAAAATTTGGTTGAAAACATTTTTTAAAATTTTATTTATTTTATTTATTTATTTATTTTTAAAACATTTTTTTAAAATAAAAGTCTGGTTGAGAAAGATTGAAAAGCTGGCCCATGTGACCTGCTGTATATCACTACTTCTTGGCTCCTTGTACTTAAATTCTTTCAATTAAATTCAGCAAGTAATTCATGAACATATTCTTATAATAAAAGTTTTCAACAATATGAACTGGAAAGTCCACCCTGATTTATCATCCTTAGTAATTCTTTTTTTTTTTTTTATCCTTAGTAATTCTTGAATAGTCCTCTCAGGTAACTATTATGTATTAGAAATGTTTACGTATACAAATAAGAAGATAATCTGACCATCAGTGACCTAAACTAAATGGAGTTTATTTCAGAGGCAGTTGCTAGCCCTGGTTCAGTGATGCAGTGATACAAAGACTTTCCCGCGTGATGTCAAGACGGCTGTGAAGCTTCAGGCATGGTATCTTTGAATACAAATTAGTGTGTAGCTGTAGATAATTAATTTTTACCACTGTGCAGAATTGCATTCTACGAATATACTGCTGTGTATCCATTCTCCTGTCAATGGACACTTGGGTTCTTTTCAGTTTCCAGTCTCACGTCTCAATCTAATTTTAGTTTATTGTATTCTTTATGTAAATGCTATCAAATAGTACCAATTATTCAGTATCCTACTGTAATTCATTATATAAACTCAAAGATTTTTTTTTAATTTTTTTTATGATAGTCAGAGAGAGAGAGAGAGAGAGAGAGAGAGGCAGAGACATAGGCAGAGGGAGAAGCAGGCTCCATGCACCGGGAGCCCGACGTGGGATTCGATCCCGGGTCTCCAGGATCGCACCCTGGGCCAAAGGCAGGCGCCAAACTGCTGAGCCACACAGGGATCCCTAAACTCAAAGATTTTGTCTGGTTTTCTCACTACTTTATCCTCAGCACTATTTATTCATTTCACAAAAACTATTAAATATCAACTATGTACCAGGTGCAAGTTGGAAACTCTTACTTGAGTTTCCCTCTGAAGCCCCTTCCCTTCATATCTTCTAGCACAGCCCTCAGGTCTGATTCTGTAGTTTGGTACTTTACAAGCCGGTATCATCCCAAGAGCAGGGCTACTGCTAGACCATAGGCTGCTTTTAGGCTACTCGGGAAGAGAGGCTGTCCCCCCACCGAACCCGATCACCTGCCAGGCCACACAGCCCCACTGCACTGTGTTCGGTGAGCAGAGCTCAGCTTGAATTTCAGCCCTTCACTCCCCCGCCAAACATTCCTCTGCAGGTACAGCCTGTTCAACTCTGCAGAGCCGCCCAGCCCAAGGAAACTAGCAGAGGAACGCCTGGGTGGCCCAGTGGGTGAGCCCGGGCTTCAGCTCAGGTCTGGTCCCGGGGTCCTGGGATCAAGTTCCGCAGAGGGCTCCCTGCATGGAGCCTGCTTCTCCCTCTGCCTGTGTCTCTGCCTCTCTGTCTCTCTCATGAATAAATAAATAAAATCTTTTAAAAAGGAAGAATAACAAAACTAGCAGAGACACCAATTTCTCTTTAAGTTTTTTGAACTTGGCTATGCTCAAAAACATTTTTCCTTTACCCCTGCTATTCTCACTTTTACCATTTATACTAAACAGCTGTAGGAAGTATCCATAATATTAGCCATGAAGAAAATATTGGCTGTGAAGAAAAGTAGCACCAATCAGTTCTTTCAAATATCAGTTCAGTGGCTCAGAGAGCATGCTGGGTCAGTAAGATGAACCCAGATAGCCTGGCCATAAGAGTTTGACTAGCCAGAAATGACCTTCTCGGGCTACTCACGAGGGACATCAGGTGCCTGAGGTGGTATCACCCAGTTTCTGCCCAGTGGCCCAATTTCTGTTGATGCCAAGTAACACCAGACAAGCCAATTGAATTCTCTCTCTGAAACCCGTAAGGGATAGATCCATACAGAAGGGACACGCTATTCTAGTTCAACTACCCTCAGTGATATTGAGCAATTCATGTTTTTTAGTGATACCTGAGGTTGCAAAGGTCACGCTGCAGGAAAATTTGGGACATGAGGCCACTTCCCTGGTACAAAGCCTCCAACAGAAAATGAAATCTGTGTGACTCTTCCTGAAAGGTATCTGGCACACTTAATTGGTCATTCCCCCCACCACAGTTGATTATAAAAACTGTCTTGTATCATTTCCCAAGTTCTGCTTTTCTCTCCAACCAGATGCAACTTCCTCAAGAGAGCTTCTTCATGAGGTCTTTAACCCCTGGCAGAGTGCTGAACACACATATAACAAAAATTCAATAAATATTTGCAAGGCTGGATAACTTTTAAAAAAATTCTGAATAACTCAACGTAAAACATTTAAGTGTAAGGTAACATATAACCATTATAAAACTGTAAACAATGTAACTGAGCCACCCAGGTACCCCCACAACTTGGGTTTTTAAAAATTAATTAAGTAATTAATTATTTTAATTAAACAATTTTCGTGTCTATTCTTCATGCCACTGTGTGTTTGCTGTGTGTACACCTCATTGTTCTGGATGGCTTCTAAGTGTTCCTCCTATACTATGGATAAGGTCATAATTTTTTTTTTTAGGTCATAATTTTTTAAAATAAACTTCCATGGTTGAATATTTAAGTTTTCTTCAGGTTTTCACTATTACTAATAATGCTACAAGGAACACTTGTACATGTACTCTTGCACAGTATTCTTGAGAGTGTTTCTCAAGTGTAGGCTAAAGACCTGGATGTGGAATTTCTGGGTAAAGGTACCGAGATGTTTTGAAAAGGACACCCAGCATGCTGCCACTTCTGCTCCTGCTCAGTGGGGAGTCTGATTCTCCCTCTCCCTCTGCCCCTCCCCCTGCTTGGGCCCTCTTGCAAGCTCTCGCACTCTCTCTCTCAAAAAAATAAATTAAATCTTAAAAAAGAAAAAAAGGAACTCTGCCTGCCACTCTTTTTTTTTTTTTAAGGATTTTATTTATTTATTCATGAGAGACACAGAGAGAGAGGCAGAGACACAGACAGAGGGAGAGGCAGGCTCCATGCAGAGAGCCCGATGTGGGACTCAATCTGGGACTCTGGGATCACAACTTGAGCCAAAGGCAGACGCTCAACCGCTGAGCCACCCAGGCGTCCCTGCCACTTCTAATCTGTGTTATTCTAAATATGTCACTTCAACTCCCTGAGATTCTATTTCATCTCTAAAACAAGGAAAAATCTCAGTTTGTTTCATAGGATTGTTGTGAAAATCAAATAACAAAGCTAAAGCTTCTTGGTTGATTAATATTAGGTTCCAGTTTAGTTTTCATTGAATGGTAGTATTTCCTGAGTTTCCACATAATATGCTAAATCTTACTAGATGCCCTGCCAATTTTTAGCAGTCAGCTAAAATGTTCCTCTTTTGAATAGAGAACAGGGAACCAAGTAGGAGAATATTATGGAAGTGAAATAGACCAAGCAATGCATTCTGTAGAAATAGGTCTTGCTCTATGGAAAGATGGATTCGAGATTCCAGATTTGATCATTCCTTGAAAAATATGAAAGTGACCCACAATAAAGAGTACCTGCAAAAGAATACAAAGAAAGTATCTGTTCTAGAGACCCATGAGGTCATAGGCAGAGAAGTCTATAAGACCTTTATAATCATAACACTTCGTTATAAAATATCTTAAACTGGTTAAGAAAGTACTTGCACCACTAATCTTATTATCAGAAGACCTGACTTGAATTCTGACTTTCCCACTGACTAGTCTGTGAGTAAGTGATAAGCTTTCAGAATGTGGGTGTTTTTTGCAAAATGGAGGTAACAAAAATACCTACACGATTTTAAGGATTAGATAAGGTACTATATGTGAAGAAGCCCAGCTGAGATCCTTGCAAACTGGGACACTCAGTAGATACAATTGACATAAAGGGAGAAAAAAGAAAATTCTTTCTTCCATTCCAAGGAAGAAATAGCTCTAAGTCCTGAACCAACAACCTCCATTTGCAAAATGAAAGGATTGAATGAGATCATCTTGAAGGTCCCTTTCTTTTAAACAATAATAAAAATTATAAGTTACATGTATGAAGTATATAGTGTTTGTCAGGCACTATTCTAATTGCCTCATATTTGTTGGTTCATTTTTTTTTATTGAAGTATAATTGGCATGCAGTGTTATATTAGTTTCAGGTGCACAGCAGAGTGATTCAACAATTCTATCCATGGCACAAGGCTCACCATGATAAGGGTGGTCACCATCTGTTACAACACCAGGTAATGCTAAATGAAATAAGTCAGAGAAAGACAAATAACATGTGATTTCACTTATATGTAGAATCTAAAAACACAATTAAAAAAAAACAGAAACAAATTCATAAATACAGAAAACAGATTCATTTAATCTTCACAGTGAAGCTATGAGGCAGGTACTACTATTATTCCCATTCTACAGGTAAGGAAACTGAAGGTCAGAGAGGTTAGGTAACTTGCCCAAGGCCACAAAGCTAGTGAGGAAGAGAGGCAGGGCTTTAAGCCTAGGTTGTCTGGTTCCAGAGTTCCTGCTCTTAAGCTTCATTCTGTGACTCTATTATCTTCCAATCCTTGACTTCTCTGGTTTGTGCTGATATTTGTAGGAAATTCCTAATAGTTTCTGTCCTTTTTTCTTTTAAAGCTTTATTTACTTATAAATATATTTAGGGGAACTTTTTCCCTTTTTGAGAAAAAATATAAACACAGAGAACTTACATTAGTTATCTACTGCAATGTAACAACCCCACAGCTTAGTGGCTTTAAGCAATAAACATTTATGATCTCACACGATGTCTGAGGGTCGGAATCTGAGGATGACTTAGGTGCGTGGTTCTTGGTCAGGGTCTCTTACACACTTGTAGTTGTGCTGTTGGCCAGGACCGCAGTCATCTGAAGGGGCTGAGAATCTGCTTCTGAGCTCACTCATATCACTGCTGATAGCAGTTCTTCACCATGTGGGCCCCACCCCCCTCATAAGGCTGCTCGTATGACTTAGCAGCTAGTCCCCCAGAGCGAGAAATCTGAGAGAGAGGGGAGGAGAGAATCCAGGATACCAGCCAGAGTCTTCTGGCCTAGCTACTGGCTTTATCTTAAAGGTGGCATTCCATCCTCTCTGCCATTTTCTATTTGCTAGAAGCAAGTCACCAAGTTCAGCCCAAACTCAAGGAGAGGGAAATTAAGCTCCATCTCGAGGGGAGGAATATCAAAGAATGTATGAACATATTTTTAAAACTACAATGAGAACAAAGAAGAATATAGTAAACAAGGGTGCGCTCATTGCCCCAAACTGGCAATTATTACCTTACCATATTTTTCTCAAAAACCTTTTTAATATGGGAATCCCTGGGTGGCTCAGCAGTTTAGCACCAGCCTTTGGCCCAGGGTGCGATCCTGGACCCGGGATCGAGTTCCGTGTCGGGCTCCCTGCATGGAGCCTGCTTCTCCCTCTGTCTGTGTCTCTGCCTCTCTCTCTCTCTCTCTATGTCTATCATTAATAAATAAATAAATAAAATCTTTAAAAAAAAAACCTTTTCAATAAAAAAATTTGGAAATGAAATTTCCTTTTCCCATGTCCAATTGTATGGCGTTTCTTTCCAGTCTTTTTTATTCTTTTATGTAAATATAAATATAGTGAAAACAACGTATAGAGCCACTTTGTGGGTTTTTAAATTTTTTCATAACTGGTATCGTATATTCTTTAGCTTGCTTTTTTTCCACTTTTTAGATTGACGTATGCTGATGTAGTTGGACCTCGTTCAATATTGTATTGTAGGGGCACCTGGGTGGCTCAGCAGTTGAGCATCTGCATTTGGCACAGGGCATGATCCCAGTGTCCTGGGATCGAGTCCCATGTCGGGTTCCCTGCGTGGAGCCTGCTTCTCCCTCTGCCTGTGTCTCTGCCTCTCTCTGTGTGTCTCTCATGAATAAATAAAGAGAATCTTTAAAAAATATATTGCATTGTATAAACAGACCACGTTCCATTTGTCTACTGACAGAGATCGTTTCCTAAATTATAAATCACTATTATAATCAATGCTGTGAGAAATAGCTATAATCATGATTCCTTGTGTGCATGTGCCTGAGTCTCTCCAGAACACTGTTTTTCTACCTATTTCAACCCCATCCCACAATGGGAAATATCTTATTGGAACCAGTCCGTGTCTCCTCATAACCAGTTGCATATATGGGCTGAAATCACAGTTCCATGAGAAACAGTACTTATCCTTTCTATGACTAATGACCTCTGATATTACCTGTCTTTATTCTACATTCTTTTCACTTGCTAGCTGAGAGCCTCTTAATTTCTGGACCTACTACAGGACCTCTATCTGCAGTTTTTGAAAAACAATCTTCTAAGGCTATGTCTAGATGTTATGGAATTCACACTTTATAGCAGTTTAAATTTTACAAGGCATCACAACCTTGCACTTGTTGGCTGTTGTGCCAATTTACACCACCACCACCCCCAGCAGTGTAGAAGAATTCCTTTTTTGCCCATATTGACATCCATGCTCAGTCTTATCAGATTTCAAGTTTTTACCAGTATCATTATTGGGTCTCCTCGAAGAGTTAGATGAAAGCAGCCCTGCTTAAATATATCATTTTCTTGTTTAGGACAAATAGGTATAATGGGAGAATTCCGCTATGCTTGTCCTCCTGGCTGCTGTATTTCACTACTGAGTTCCTTGGAAAATATAACAATTAAAGAGAGAAAAAGGAGACTAAGGGGGTCATCCCTCAGAGGAATGACAGGAGCCTCTGGGACAGAGCTGGACCCACCTGCCATGACTCCCTCTGGTTTTCCAAGGAGGCCATTCCAATCCACTTGCATCAAGCCCTCTGCTCTGTAAGCTCTCTCTGACCTTTAGCAACCTCTTTTCCTACTGCACAAAGAATGTAAGACCCTCCCTGAAAAATTGCCATATCTTATCCTTCATCTATAAACCTATCAATACATGTTTCCATCCCCTCTCCCTCTAGTCTATCCTGGAGCGAAGGGTACCCTTCTTCCCGGCCAAGGCTAATGCTTCTACCCCAACACTGAGAACACCCTCTGAAGACTCTTGCTTCATATGTGATCCCGTCTTTTGCCTCTCTCTTTACCCCCTACCCCCTACAACCTCACCCTTCCCCGCAGCATGGACACATGTTCAACTCTCCTCTTCCCGAATAAGGTTCGCTCTTGCTCCTTTGCCTTAGTTTTATGTATCCTCAAGCCCAAGAGTCATGTCAGAGAAGCATTTCCTTTCAGCCATAGGACCTGTCCTTTCTCTGCCTTCATCGTCTTTACCCAAGTATGTATTTACATACTTATTTGAGGGCCGGCATCCCCTACCATGTGGTCAGGCACTGTGGCTGCCCAGCACCCAACATGAAACAGGCACTGAGCGCAGATTTGAGTGAACAAGTGATTCCTGGCTTGGAGCCTCACTCTTCCTGTGTCCATTCCTACACCGGACGGACATCCTAGAATGAAAGGCCTGCTGCACCCCTTGCCAGCTTGAACAGGGCTGCGGGCTCCTCAGCCTGCAGAGTCCATCCACCCACCTAGCACAGTGAAAACCACCCTTCCCTTTCCCCAAAGCAAAACAGACACTGTCCCTTCTAACGGAGGAAGCCGAACAGGAAAAACTCAGATCAGCTAATTGTTAGTAGCTGACAGCTCTGATAAAAGAAGTCATGGAGGAAGAAGGGCTCAGAATACAGAAATAAAGGTGGTTATGTCATTATTTATAGACTTCATCCTACTGTTTTTCTTTCTGTTTTCCTCGTGCTCTTTTCCTGTGACGATAAAACATTTACCTATTGTTTCAAAGGGAAGGGAATCTAACATTGCACTGGGCACTTAACCACATGCCAGGCCTTAGGCTAAATGCTTTGATTACTTTGTCTGATTTAACGGAATTCTCTAATTCTTTTCAAAATCCAAAGTAGCTATTACTACCCCTTTCAAAAATTAAATGATCGAGGCCAGAAGTATCAAGCACGCCAAGAAAAATGAAATGTTCTGGTGATTTCCACGTTACAAAAAAGTGCAAGAGGCCTGTACAATCCATATGCTTTTTATTAGTTAATAGTAGATGATGGGTCCTCTCTGGAATGTGTGCTGCCCCCATCTCTGGCTTCCCTCTGCTGGTCTGTTCTTCCTCTCAGCTTGCTTCTCTTTCCCTTGCTCTCGCTTAATTCCATTACTTTCTACTTTTTCCATCTTTCTCTCTGCCTACTGCTTATGCCCACCAACAGCTGCATTGTTGCCTTTTAACCCAAAATAGTTATTGACCCCTTGTCTCAGCCGAAAACAAACAAAGAAAGGCTTTTTAAAGTCCTGGGCTAGAATAACAACAGGCAATAATGATATTGCAGGTCAATACGTGATCCCAAGAGATAAAGTCATACTCTCTAGCTAGCCTTTCAGCTTCTACAGCAAAGGGAGAGGGGCCCACTGAGCTTTTTGCGAGGTTCTCAATCATTATTGATAATAATGAGGTTCTCACCTTGAGGTTCTCTCTTCCCCCTGCCCCTCCCCCCATCTCCAAAATAAACAAAGATTTAGGGGCAGCAGAAGTCATGGAGCCACTGGCAGTGTCTAGTGTCCAGAGACAGCAGTGTCACCTGTGCAAAGCTACAGGGTTTCTCACTCAGCTGGGGCATAGGACCCTCCCCAGACGATGCTGGAGTGCAGTCCTGTTGGCCATTCTATTGGATCTGCCTTTCCTATTCCCACTTGTTTGCATACCCTGGTTCCCTGGTTTCTTGGGGATTGTGTGAGCTATCCCTATTCCTTCAGATATATTCCTTCATATACTACAGACAAGAAAAAAAAAAGAAAAGAAAGGAACGGAAGCAGAAGAAAGAAACGTTTAAAGGACAGAGACTAGGCTGTGGACATCTGAAAGTAGCATCCCGTAGCAAATCCTGAGGGGGCAGAAGCCGCTTTAGAAAACCAAAACTATTTCTACTAATCCAGGAGATTTTATGCTCTGTTTGAGTGTTGAAGTCAAGGTTGGCACAACAGGTACCTTCCATTTTGATGCTTTTTCATCCCCCACTTGCAGGGAAACAAGAAGCAGCCAAGGGGATTAATCATTCCTTCGATTCAATTTCAGTGAAAGATATTCATTTATTTGCAAACTTCTCAAGTGCCTTCTGAATACCAGACTCCATGTTTAAACAAATCAAATCTTGGAGATCAAGCAAATGCCATAAATCATCAAAATAGCTCCCTGTTCCCCTACCTCCCGGACAAACAAACAGGCATTAAAAGAAAATTAGTGAAGAACAAAGCTAGTGGGTTGGTGGTTTAGAGCTTGTGGGTTGATGATCTGACAACATTTTAGCAGAGAACTTTGCTGCCTGGCAAAAAGCAGCGAGTTGCTAAACACTGAGAGGTTGTTATGAATACCCAAGGCAAATGTATTGTTTCCTGGAAATAGGGGCAGTGTTTGAAAGCCATAGCCCTGCAGCTACATGATCTGCACCTCATGAGGATGTATCTTCCCTTGACAAAAAGCATTTAAGATTCCTGGCAGGAACCGCCCCCTCCTCTTCAACAGACTCCTACCTTCCTGAATTAATCACAGACCTTGTTGGCTCATTAAGTCTTGGTGTCATTTTGATGCTTATATTATTACAATGATACATATAAAGCTACAATATTCAATTTCTGCTTAAAGGATTTTAAGGCTATACTTTGGAGATGAGAAATTTTGAATCATCCAATTGGTTCAGGAAATGAGTTTGTTGGCCTTTGGCGGGAAAGAAAAAGGGAAAGCAAATCTCCTGGGGCTTAAATCAAGGGCACTCTTAGGGCTCCACTAGACTTTTTGAAATAAAATAGTAATGGTAGTCACAGGAAGTTTTACAAATCGGCACACCAAAAATTTCTTTCTTTGCTAACCTCGTACAACTGGTCAATCAAATACGCTAAACTCAGTCAAGAGCAAAGAGCAAAAGAAAACAACTCTATCTCCACCGCTCTTTCAAACTTCCTCCGTCAAATGATTCTCCTCCATCTCAGGCAGGGGTCCTAGTTTTTCTGGTCATATTCAGGTATTAAAAAGCTCAGGATTGGGGCACCTGGGTGGCTCAGTGGTTACACGTCTGCCTCCCGGGACCAAGTCCCTCATCAGGCTCCCCACACAGGGAGCCGGCTTTTCCCTTCGCCTGTGTCTCTGCCTCTCTCTCTGTGTCTCTCATGAATAGATAAATAAAATCTTTTACAAATAAATAAATAAATAAATAAATAAGACTCAGGATTATCTAATGTTAAAACTTTATACTCTCATTTGATTTGAAGTTTCTCTTCCTGACCCCTGCCCCCCACTTTCTTCATCCTCCGGCCTGATTCAAGCTTGCAAGCCCCAAATGGGAAAGGCCAGGGTAGGTTTGTGTGGCAGGGAGGCAGGGAGGAGACAGAGGGATATTCTTTCTTTCTAGATCTATCTCTTTCTATACTTTCTAAGTGCTTCTTGTGGCTATTCTATGATCCTATCAGTGGAGGAGGTAGATTAGAGGACACAAGTACTGTTCTCCAGCTGGTGCAGTAGACTCTTTGAGTTCCCACATCCGAGGATCCCTAAACTCCAGTTTCCTTTCATAAAATATGATTTTAGGTTGACTATGGCTTTCTCCACCACTTGCCACTCCAGATATTGCATCTCAGCTTGAAGCTTTAGATGGTCCACCACCACCCTTTAGAAAGACTGTTTTGGTGGAGCTTCTTTTAAGATGACCAAAACCCAGTCCTTTTTTATGTAATCCACACACAGACCATAGGAAACTTGTATGTTTGCCCCTTCAGACCCTTATTTCCAGCTCTATTAATCAGGGTTCTCCAGAGGAACAGAACTTATAGGATACAGAGATTTCAAGACAGACATAGATACATAATGAAATCTATTATGAGGAATTGGTTCACATGATTACACAGGCTGACAAATTCCAAGATTTGCAGTCAACAAGCTGGAGGCTCAGGAGAGCTGATGGTGTAGCTCTATTCTGAAGGTCAGTCGGCTGGAAACCCAGGAAGAATTAGTGTTCCAATTCAGTGTTTCAATCCTGAGTCTTAAGTCAGTAAAAAGCAAAATTCCCAGCTCAAAGGCAGTCAGCAAGAGAAATTCCCCCTTAACTGGGGGAGGGCCAGCCTTTTTTTGCTCTTTTCAGGCCCTCAGCTGACTGATTGGAGCCCACCCACTTCAGAGAAGACTCTGCTTTCCTGTCTCCAGTTAGAAGTGTTAATCTTGGGGTGCCTATCTGGCTCAGTTGGTGGAACATACAACTCTTGATCTTGGGGTTGTGACTTTGAGCTCCAGGTTGAGCGTGCAGATTATTTAAAAAAAAAAAAAAAAAAAAAAAACAGGAAATGTTAATCTCACCCAGAAACACCCTCATAGACATACCCAGAATAATATGTGACCAGATGTCTGGGGATCCTGTGGCCTAAGATCAACCATCACAGCAACTCTAGTCACTCTGCTATCATAGTTCCCTTTGCCATGCGTCTTCCCACTTAGATGTTTTCAGATGAGGGACAGGTATTAATTCCTGATTCCTCTGTGCCAGGCTCTTTCTTACATAAAACACCCCCATACCATCCCACTGTACAGGGGACAGGTGTAAGACAACTCCATGGAGAATGTAGTTTAGCCTCGTACTAATGTGAAACCCCAAATCTATGGTAGAGTAACCAGAGTGTTGAAGAAGCATTGGGTCAACCCAATCTCTTCTATGTTTATATATCCAAGTATGAACTCAGGTTCTCCCAGAACCTCTCCTACTCCGCTCGCTACTTCCAGTCCTGCCATCAGAAACAGACCTTCTTAAATTCAAATCTGCAACTTCTGATCTGCTAAATGAAGACAGCTCCAGAATCTTACTGCTCTACAGAAAGCCAAACCCTCTACGTATGGATTTTTAGTCATTAGTACTATGGGAAGGAAATGGATTTTCATGCTTTACAAATCTCATGTTCATTTATTCATTTAACAAATATTTATTAAGGACTTAGTGTGTTCAATGTCAGGGTAATACAGGCTAAAAAAAACTATGTTATCTGCCTTTAAAGAGTCATTTTCTAGTGAGTTATGGAGGTGATCACGCAAGTGTGTTCATAGGATAGGAATATAAGTTCCAAATGGCCAGGACACCTATGCAAAAACCCTTGAATGAGTAACAACTGGATGAGTTAGGATGGTTCTAGCTGACAGATTGCTTATTCCTATAAGACTGGAACAGCCAGGGAATGATCAGGTTTTGTGAGGCCATAAGCTTGCACAATTTGGGGAGCCTACTTTAAGAAAATGAATATAAAATTTAATTTATGCCTTCACATTTTACAAAATCAGGAGGCCATATAAGGCATGTTGCGAGGGCCCTTCCAGGGGACTTGAAAAGGACTTAAGCAAGCAATTGGGGCCTGAAACTAAAGTTTCTGGGCACCTGAGTGTTGGTCAGTTAAGTGTCGGACTCTTGATTGTATCTCAGGTCATGATCTCAGGATTGCGAGATCGAGAACCACATTGGGCCCCGTGCTGGGCATTGAGCCTACTTAAGATTCTGTCTCTCCCTCTGCCCCTTCCTGCCCTCTCTAAAAAAAAGAAAAGCTAAAGATTCATTAGATGTAAAATTTCTCTCAATCTCAGTCAATTTTTTTCTTCATTTTTTTTTTTTAAGTAGGCTCTACAGCCACATGAGGCTTGAACTCATGATTCTGAAATCGAGAGTCGTATGCTCTACCAACTGAGCCAGCCAGGTGCCCCAGTCTCAGTCCATTTATCATTAAAATATTGTATCTTTAAGGACTACTCTACATAGTATGATGATAAATTTGGGCTCCATGATCACACAGACAGACCTACATTTGATGTAGCCTCTACCATATACTTCCTGTATTTTGGGAAAAGTTACTTAAATTTCCTAAGCCTCAATTTCATCTATTAGCAGACCTAGTTCATACACTAGTTGCAAAGATTAAAATACATAAGCATGTAAAACATTGTAGTAGGGGCGCCTGGGGGGCTCAGTCCTGGAAGTGAATCCCCCTGGTCAGGCTTCCTGGTCAGCGGGGAGCCTGCTTCTCCCTCTCCCTCTGTCTGCTGTACCCCCTGCTTGTGCTCTCTCTCTCTGTCAATGAATAAATAAAATCTTTAAAAATAAATAAATAAAACATTTTAGCATAACTCATAATTATTGCTTAATAAGTATTACTATTATTAGCTATTGCTAAAATCTGAAGTATCTGAACTCTGCTCTTTGTATTTGTTTTTTCAAAACTCACAATCCTTGGTTCCTCAAAACATAAAATTCCAGAGAGCAACTGTAAGAAAATGTAAGGATTATCTATAAGGAAATAAAATCTGGAAATCCCAAGTCTGGAACCATGGTGAATTTCCTGGTGAGGAAGGGCCGCTAGACCCGAAGTTCCGTTTGCAGTGGATTGCCTTGCCACCATTCAGGCTGGCTGAGAAGACATTGCTCCTTTTGCTGAGACCAAACTGGACTGTGAAAAAAAGAAGACTAAAATGTAGGAGATTTTTTTTTTAAGAGAAAGTAAAAATCAAAATAAAGTATATCCAAGGAAGAGTCTGCTTTCTCACAGATATCTCTCTATTCCACATGAGGCCTTAGGAAAAAGAAATTTTGCTTGGACTCCTTCTAGCTTCCAACCTTCATGATGCAGTGTGCCATAGATGAGTACCCACCATATAGGTGTACAATCCCAATCATAGAACTAATACAGGTATGCATATTGGGCACTGCATAAAGATATCATATCTAAGGAGGTATCATCCACATTGTAGACATCACATATTTTTATATTTATCAAGATAATTTTCTGGCAAATGGCAGCTAAGTGCCTTGTTAAATATTTAGTACATTATAATTTTATAATCGTGGAAAATAGAATGTCTTGATGGAGACTTGGGGAGGTGGTACCTTTTCTCACTTTGTGCACATGTATCATATGAGCCATGGAGACCCTGACTAGATATCTAGAATATTCAAATTCAGATCCAGCTCCCTAGTCTATCACCCCCCCATCTCCACTGCCCTCTCAGTTCTGATTTCCCGCATAAGGTCCCATGTTTTCTCCTAAGAATTGACACAGAGAATTGCTCTGCCCATCAGGCAAGAGTCTTTTACTTTTACAGAGCTTAACAATACAATTAGGTATTCATATACCACAATAATCTACAATAATAAATACATTATAATAGGGAGTAATTTCCTTGTAATATTTCTAAAATACACACACACAGTTGTTTAAGGCCATGTTCATTTCAGCAGAAACACATTTCAGTTACCCAAATGGCTGAAGATATATTAAAGTGGATAATAGACTATATCTGCTGTTCTTTTTGACAGCTTCAGCTTTTATAATATCACATCTAAAACAAAAGGAAAAAATTACCAAGTGGATTTGGTTTTCAATATAAGGCTCACCAGATACGTCATATTTCTGGAAACATCAATGAAAAGAGGATGTTTGGTTTTTCAAATGTGTTGGCCCAACATAAATATAGCTATATCCAACAACATCAGACCTAGCCATATTTAGCCTACCCAGACTTAGTATAAGCCTATTTCTTAAAACATGGTCCTTATTGCAATATTTTGTACTATGTTTAATTCTCAATATGTTCTGAGATATAAGTTCAAACCAAACTTTAATTCTAAATGAAAAAGAAAACAGTTTTTAAGATGTGTCTTTGTAACTGTAATTTAGAATTTTCAAGTTAATTCAGAAAATATTAGCTTTTTCCATAAGAGATTCTTAGCTATAGGAAACAAAGTGAGGGGAAGGGGTGGGGGATGGGGTAACCAATGATGGGCATTAAGGAAGGCACATGATGTAATGAGCACTGGGTGTTATATATAACTGATGAATCACTGACATCTACCTCTGAAAGTAACAATACTATATGTTAATTATTGAATTTGAATAAAATTTTTTAAAATTTACCTTTTTATTGTTAAACTTTCTTATTGTGAAATATATCACACTTCCACAGGAGTGTATATGGATAGTTATATATGCTGTCAAAAGAAGAATGATAAAAGAATAACTCTGCACCTACCATTCATCTTAAGAAATAGAACATTATCAGTACTCTAGAAGTTTCCTTTGTACCTCTCCCCGATAATGTCCTCCTCCCCATCCACCACTCCATAGCTAATCACATGCGTAGACTCTGTTAACCTTTCCTTGTTTCTGTTAATTGACTTATTAGTCCCTAAGCAATGTATGATTTAACTTTGCCTGCTTTTGCAATTGATGCAAATGGCATCGCACATATTTAGGCTGTGTGATTTGCTTTATATTCAACATATTTTTGAGATTTATCATCCACTGATACCTGAAGTTGCAATTCATTCAGTTTTGTTACTTTATATATTCCATTGCATGAACAGACTACAATTTTCTTACCCATTTTACTCACTACTGATGGGTATTCGGGCTGTTTCCTCTTTTTTGTCTCTTCATAAACGATGCTATTGTGAACATTTATATTTACATCTCCTGGTATACATGTGCATAATCTTCTCTAGACTATAAATCTAGAAGTAGAGAGTTTTAGTATTTATTATATTTTGTTAAAGAATCAAAGTAATGCCAAACCACAATATTCACAGAACATATATTTGATGATGATGATGATGATTTTCTTGCTGAATAATGATACAAGAGAGCTCATGCTTGGCTCGCTGCTTCTGGCTTCAAAACATTACTCAATACCATCAATCTCACAGGAAGAAGTACCAAGAAACCTAACACATGTCTCCAGGTTTTTCCAGATAGGAAACAAGAGCTGAAAAGATGACGATTCAATGAAGTGCTTCACAAAGTGATGGTAAATGTTTGCCAAGTGATACAGAAAGAAGAACTGAAATTCAACTATTAGGAAAAATATGGGCTGGACAGGAGCAAGAAAGCTTGACTTCTAAGCCGCCTCTATTTATAGATGTCTGTGTGATCTTGGAAAAATCAGGTAATTTCACTGGGACTCAGTTTTCATGTCCATAAAATATGAAGTTTGGGTTTAATGACCTTTGGGTCACTTCCAGCCCTAAAATTCTGATTCAGTGATTGCAAAATACTTTTGGAAATGACAGCTTTGATCGCCCCCTAGTGGTTGCTTCTGGTATTGCAACTAGAGAAGCCAACCTTAAATGGTTCTCTCCTCTCGAAAACTTCCCTGCTTAATATATTTTGGCGATTATAATTAAAATGTGTGAAAATTAAAGGAAGCATTTTGTGAAGTTAGAAAAATATTTGGAAACACACACGTAAATAGAAAGTTATTTTTCAAAAAAAATTCCAACGATTTGAAAACTTAAAAAAGTTATTTCACTGACAATGATTGATATTTGGTTTTAATAATCATGTCCTTGAGCTGTACCCTTATAATTTTTGCACATATTTTCTGTGAATGCAACTCACTTTAAATACAAAGTGATAAAAAAAGTTCTGTTTTCTTCCCCCAAGTTGGAAAAAAATCAATTGATTCATTTCTCTTCTTCTTCTTCTTCTTCTTCTTCTTCTTCTTCTTCTTCTTCTTCTTCTTCTTCTTCTTCTTCTTCATTTCTCTTCTACTAAATTAATGCCATTGATCATTACCTGAGTAAGTAAAAGACTGGAGCATTCCTAAGGATTAAACAAAATAACTTACACAGTAACTCATCCATAGTAGGCAATTGAATGTATTGAAACAGGTTATGTGAGTGTGAACATAAATCTAAAAACAACAATACATTTTTTCCTCAAGCTGGAGCCTGATGTGTCTAGTGGATTGAAAATAAAAAAGAATAGCATGATCTACTTTGAAAAACTCGTGAACAGACTTAACCACTTTAAGACTGAGTTTCTCTGTTTGCAAGGACGGAATACAATTCTTGATGCCTTTTGAAATGACAAGGACGTCATAAAGATTAGTGAGCTTAATGTTGGTAGAGAATATTGTATTCCTTAGAAGAGCAGTGTTACATAAAGACTCAGTGCAGTATCATCAGAAGCTGGCTCCCAGGGCACTGTGAATTGCACCACATGCCATTTTTGAAACAGAGTACAAAATCGCGACAAGAAAAATAACCCTGCTCACAAAACTATAAAATGTCATTTTTCTTCAAAGAGAGCAAAATAAGAAAAATGAAGACTCTTACTTCTGAATTCAACCACAAAATCAATATATGAAAGAAAAGAATCAAACTTGGGTCCTGAATGTTTTAGTTCTTTGAGCATTTTAATGAACAAGTGAACAATTAGTTTAATTCTATAAAAATACTCTGATAGATGTTTAACATTTTGTCTTGTAGATTTTTCAACAGTAGAGCTACCTTGAGGAAGCTATTCCTGTGTTCTCTTGTCTGTTCATCTGATTTTCATCAACACGACTGGGTGAAGGGAGAAAGTCAGAGAAAGTCAATTTTAGCTCTGGCTCCGCCTCTTATAAAGTATAAGTGACCTTGAGCAAACCACTTCAGCTCTCAGAGACTTATTATTTTCCACAAAATGGGTTTTGATAATAACAGTAGCTCTCCCACACTGGGGTTCTGATGATTAAAGAGGGATGTATAAATTCTTTCTGGAGACAACAATGTTACTTCCAAATATTAATGATTATTTTTCAGCTTTTTTTGTTTGTCTAAACAAACTATCAATCTCATCTTTATCGATGGTTAAGTCTTGATGATTTTACCCCCAAACTCACATATCCAGATCTTCCTCTATATTTCCACCTCTTCTCTCCAGACCCCACAAGCATGATTCCCACTCACCACCTCACCACCCAGTAAATCCCACTTCTGACTACTGTAGGGCTCTGTTTAAACCACCCCACCACCAGAGCAAAATTTGTCAGGTGCAAATGTAATCATATCTTTCTAGCACTCGTAGTTCCCGAGGGCTTCTAGTTACAGAATAAAATCTCCTTTCCTTCACCATTTAGCTCTGCCTACCTATTCAACTTCGTCCTCTGTTGTCTTTTCTTGTATTTCACAGAATCATAATTCCATGAATGTGTTTTTTCCTGCCTTCATGCATTTGCACATTTCTTCCTCCTGCCTAAAATGCCTTCCTCCTCCCACTCAGCAACTCGGGTACAAATTTTCTGCAGAATCTTCTCATTTATTGCTGGCAAAGTTCTATTGACTCTTCATGTCGGAGTTCAAAATGTCTCCTTTTCACATGCTCTCTTTCCACTTTGTTTGGATCTCCTTTAGAGTTTTCACTGTACTGGCTGCACTTTTTTTTTAGACTGTTGATTCCTGAAGAGAGCTGAGCATGTCTCGTGTTGCTATCTCCTGGCTAGCATAATGCCAGCACCTGTTACACACTTAATGTTTGTGGCATGAATGTTTTTCAAGTATTCTTAGCCACTGGACTGATTTCATTTTATAAAGCTTATTTTTATATTTTTGCAAGTTTTTTTTAAAAAAAGATTTTATTTATTTATTCATGAGAAACAGAGAGAGAGAGAGAGAGGCAGGGACACAGGCAGAGGGAGAAGCAGGCTCCATGCCAGGAGCCCGACGTGGGACTTGATCCTGAGACTCTGGGATCATGACCTGAGCCAAAGGCAGACGCTGAGCCACCTGGACGTCCCTATTTTTGCAAGTTTTTTTTTTTTTGCAAGTTTTAATTATTTCTGTTTGCCAGCTTAGCATCCTTCTATTAGTATCGTGTAAGTAGTTCTAATAACCTTATTTTGGGACATCACTACTGTAACAAATACAACATTATGGCTTAAGTTAGAGCCTTCATAATTACAAGGAACAGAGAATTACTGAAGCTAACTCAAGGGATGGGGGAAGGAATTGTTTTTAAGACACTGAGGTGATATTTAGGGGCTCTAAGCACAGGAAATGTTGCGGGATATGAGTTCACATGGGGTACAGAACAGCTTCTTGGCCTCCTGTAACATCTTTGCATCCTTCGATTCCTTCTCTCCCAGCGCCATTTGTTTTTAATTTTCTGGTAACTTGAGCATGAATTTGGCTATAATTCAAGTTTCCAACATCCTTTCACCTTTGGCCCCAATACTTCCTCTCTTTTCTCAAATTTCTGATCCACCAGAGAGGACTGTAATTGACACAGCTGGTTAAGCCACGTTCATTCATCAAATTTTTAAGGAATATGTAATATATGCCAGACATTCTTCCAGATTCTGGGGTAAAAGCAGTGGAAGAAACAAAGATGTCTGCTGTCACAAAGCTTATATTTTGTTAGCAATAGACTAGTCACTGAAATGGCAATCTCTCGACCAGATGCCACCTTTTGGCACCAGCACCTGTAGCTGGGCAGTGGGGAGGCAGGGTCCTGTGGCACAAAACCTGATAGGTCAGCAGAAGTGAGCAGGGCAACTTCCCCAGAAGGAGGTGTGGGTAGGGACTTCAGGGCAATTTTAGTTTGAGTCCTCCCTTTATTACTCATATTCCCTTACTTTACTCTCTTTCAATTCCTATATATCTTACCTAGGGTTTGTTTGTTTATTTATTTATTTATTTATTTATTTATTTATTTATTTATTACCTAGGGTTTAAAAAACATTCTTTTAATCTTTTCTTCTTTGGTCCATTCAAAACCACTCTGATATCTGAACAGATTCTTTTTTTTTTTTTTTAAGATTTTATTTATTTATTCACAAGAGACACACACAGAGAGAGGCAGAGACACAGGCAGAGGGAGAAGCAGGCTCCATGTAGGGACTCAATCCCGGGTCTCCAGGATCACGCCCTGGGCCAAAGGCAGATGCTCAACCGCTGAGCCACCCAGGAATCCCCTGAGCATATTTTTATATCTTCTAAGTGACGTGTAATCTTGAAAGTTACTTGGAAAATTTTTAACTTAAAATCTGGGGTTTGTAAGGTTTTTATAATGCCTGAAGAGTATATCCCAAGACAGGAAAGATAAATGTTCACTCTTGATTTATGTGTATCAGCTTGCTTTGCAAGTACGAGGTGTTGTTATTCCCGTATATATATATATCCATAGTTGGGGGGAGATATTATAGAAGACTTTGCTAATAAGCCCTAAACTTGAGTCTGTCTGTCACCATGATTCCCCTTGTCTTTCTGAGATCTCTGTGTGCACGGGTGTAAGCATGTACGCTTGTGCACAAGAGTCTACCTAGCATATTGTACTTGTCCCTTGATGGCTCATCTTGATTTCTTCACTGTTTATCTTTCTCCCTCTCCTGCCTCTCCGTTTTGTTCTCCTTTCTCTTCTCATAGCTCTTGAGTTTGTTTGTCTACCTTCACTAACTAGGATATAGAACTGAAGTCAATGGTTTTTGTTTTGTTTATTTTGTTTCAAGATTTTATTTTTAAGTAATCTCTATACCCAACGTGAGGCTCGAACTTAGAACCTTGAAATCAAGAGTCACACACTCGACCAAACTGAGCCAGCCAGGCACCCAAATGAAGTCAATGTTTTATTACCAGTGCTACCACTTCACTGGCCTGGGATTGGAGATGAGTACCCCAGGACCAGTTTACAATTTGGTAACAAGCCTAAAATTTAGTTAGCTGTCAACAGTCGAGAAGTAATGATTCAACCATGGGCCCGGCATTGAGGGCTTCTCACAAGAGTGAGTAACTACCACTCAGTGACACCATTTCATGTAAAACCTAGATGCTGAAGTGTATAATGCATTATGCAAAATCCATAATGATGATTGCTATGCTTTTATTAGAAAGTGATCACAATGCGGACAGCTGGGTGGCTCAGTCAGTTAAGCCTCTGTCTCTTGGTTTTGGCTCAGGTCATAATCTCAGGGTCATGAGATGGAGCCCTGTGTCTGCTTGGTCATGAGATGGAGCACAGTCGGCTTGTTTCTCTCCCTCTCTCAAATAAATAAATAAATAAATAAATAAATAAAAAATAATTTTTTTAAAAAAAGAAAGTGATTACAATGTATAATTGTGAGAAAATCTAACATTCTTCTACAACCAAGAACCTTGACCATTAGCCTTTGTTATAACTATAGTAAAGTACCTTCATCAATAATCCTCTAATTAAACTAACTCAGGTTAACTTTGGCCCATGCAGATTAAATTTGCCATAAATTTTCTCTTATAATCACGATCTGCAGGCATGCCTTTGATCCAAGACCAATGGTCTTCAGAGCAACTTTTCATAAATAAATTGTTACAGGCAGTTTCTACTCTGCTTACAACTTAGAGAAAGAAAGCAGTTGCTTTAAGTCTCCCTATTTCAGACCTCACCTTTTTGGCCTCATAGCAAAAGAGGATGGAAAAGGTGTTTTAGCATGACCTAGACCAGAATGAAAATCCTAAAATGATCTTCTTTTAGTCAACAGGCAATTCTACAAATGCTGACCAATTTCATCCAATCTTTCCCAGTCTCATAATTGATTTTATACTCACACTTGCCATCTATGTATTATTGACTCATTCCAAACAGCTTTAGTAGAATACCACTTTTTTAAAAAACTGCTTCTTAAAGAAACTCACTCTTAAAGTGATATCAGACCTCCCCTCGTCCTCAAACATCTTTGCAACATGTTACAGTAACAAGCATTTTTAAGCAATTAATTCAATTTTTCAACTTTTATGGAGCCCCTCCTAGGGCCAGGAGCTGCATAGACAGACAACAATCTTTGTGACCATGTAGTTTATATTCTAGTGTAAATAGTTATGTAGTATAGAAAAAAGTGAAAAGCTATGGGGAAAATTTAAGGAAGGCAGGCAGCTAGGGAGCAGGGATTGCAATATTTAATGAGGCGGACAGCTAAGCTGGCTCAGTCTCTCGAAATAATTTCATATTTCCTATTCTTGACTTAAAAAGCAAAGAGATGTCTATTGATAATCCTCCCACTGCAAAAAGATGAAATATTATTTAATTGTTTTTAAACTTGTACACCTTTGATTAAATATTTTTGTATGACTCTACCTTCACTCAGAAAAAAAGGGGGGGGGGATGCCTGCGTGGCTCAGTGGTTGAGCATCTGCCTTTGACTCAGGGCATGATCCCAGGGTCCTGGGATCAAGTCCTGCATTGGGCTCCTGCATGAGCCTGCTTCTCCCTCTGTCTAGATCTCTGCCTCTCTCTGTGTGTCTCTCATGAATAAATAAATTAAAATCTTTTTAAAAAAAAGAAAGAAAAAAAGAAAGAAAGAAAGAAAGAAAGAAACCCTAAACCAGAACTTAGTGTTTGCTGATTGTCTGTAGCTGTGTTTAATTGATCACTTTATAGCAATATTCCCCTTTCTGAAGTGACTGGCAATGGGACATCAGAAGACATGTTCCAAAAAGTTGATGACCCCACAAAAACAGAGTACTCTGCAAAATCTAGCACCAATAACGTCTAGTGAAGCCATATGATCTTAGTTATTTCAGACAAATGCAGAGATTTCCTGCATGCTGGTACATTTTATATATAGCAAATGACAGTACTAACCAACTATAAATATTTGTGTATTAGTATAGCATGTAATTGCCATTGTTCTCTGTTTTGCCCTACATGGCTTTTCTTGAGCATCTTCTTATCACCAAATAGTCATAACACATCACATCAGCTTCCAGCCAGCCAAAACTAGCAGTTCTGAACCCTGGCTGTGCACCAGAATCATCTTTTTAAGTCATTAATGCATAGGCCCCTGATTTCAATTAAATCAGAATCTCTAGAGGGATGGGGCTGGGGCATCAGTCTTTTTTTTTTTTTTTTTTATTCAGATTGCACAGGAGATTCTAGTGCATACATAGCCTGGGCCAAGAACCTTTGGACTTAGCCTTTCAGACCCAACTCAGCCTCTCTGAGGGTTCTCCTTTTTTGAGAGAGAGAGAGAGAGAGAGAGAGAGAGAATGCTGTGGGTGGGGGGGCAGAGAAAGAGGGAGAGAGAGAAACTGAAGCAGACTCCATGCTCAGAGTGGAGCCTGCCTTGGGTTGGATCTCACGACCCTGAGATCATGATCAGAACTGAAACTAAGAGTCAGATGATCAACTGACTGAGCCACCCAGGCGCCCCTCACTGAGGGTCTCCTAAGGCAGTTAGCCATTTATTACCTCTAGAGGAACCTCAGCTCTCACTTCACTCTCCTTTTCTTTCAACTACTTTCCTCCCTTTCGTTTACTTCTTGTCCTTTTCTGTGTGCTTCTGCCTGAGGCCTGCCAACAGTACCTGCTAAGGTTGTTTGACCCTATGGGTGCTATGTCGGGCTAGGTTATCAGTCCTCTAATGCAAAATACACGATCTAGTTACCCAGAGGTTACCCACTCATTGCTCCTGCAGCTGCTTCTGTACTTCTCTGGAGCTTCTCCACACTTGCCAGCCTGGCTGCCCTCCACAGGGCCTGCCCTCAAGGTGGTATACGTGCCCCTCAGAATTCCCATCTTATCTATATTAATATGTACTGTCATAGCATCTGCGTATGCTCTCAATATAGCATAGAGGACATTTCATTATCTGGCCCCTTTCATCTCTGACCTCCCCTCCCACTATCACTACCACAGTCCCTCCTACCCCACCCCTATACTCACACATCCCCTTATGTGTCTTATCATATTTCCACAGATAAATGTGTATGGTTTAGGTCTGAAACTTCCCAACTCCTTCTTCAGGCTCCTAACTCAATTGCTGCTCCCTTACAAAGTCCTCTCTCATCCCCTTGGCTATGACGTTACTCACACACTGTATCATGATGGCTTATGTGTTTATGCCCCTGGCTCCCCCTCTAGACTGAAGGCAGAGGATGAGTCCTTATATTACATATTTTAAAATAATAATAGCCTCTCAGTGAGTGTTGAGTAGAAGAATGAACAGACTCGTAGAATGTAGGTGGCAAACTATAGCTAGCTTGTAGACCACATCTGGTCCACTGCCTGTTTTGTAACTACTGCTCTACTGAAACACAGCCACATCCATCTAAATGTATTCTATAAACACATGTATGTATAAAGTTTTATTGAAACATAGCCACACTCATGGTCACTTTAGTGCTGCAAAGGCAGAATTAAGTAGTTGCAACAGAGACCATACAGTCCCCAAGGTCTAAAATATTTATGATCTGGACATTTTCAGAAAAAGTTCGTTGACCCCTGACCTAAGAGGAACATGAGGGACCTTCTATTGTAGCATGTCCAGTAGAAGGATAATGCAAACTATATATGTAATTTTAAAATTGCTGTAGCCACCATTAAAGAAAAAGGAAAAGAAACAGATAAAAATTTTAGTAACGTGTTTTCCTTAATTCAATATATTCAAAATGTTATCATTTCAATAAATAATTAATAGAAAAATTACTATGTAATGAGATATTTTACATTCTTGTTTTAGTACTAAGTCTTTGAAACTGTGCAGATAGTTTATACTTAGAGAACATCTTAATTTAGACTAACCCCCTTTCAAGTGCTCACTAGCCACATGAACAGCTAGTAGCTGTATTATTGGACAATTCTAAGTCAGATCCATGAGTTTATGATTGAAGGAATTGGTCAAAAGAGGGTAAGAGTCTAATCCAAAGTCACATAGTTAGTGGAAGAGTCAGGCTCTCTTCATCCCTAACCAAGTGCTCCTTTCATCACCTCATACTGGCCTTGGCCATGTTGTTTGTTCACCAGAAGAGATATGATAAGAAGACCTGGCTTCTAATTCAGCATAGGCATTAATAAGTTGTGTAACTTTAGTATATTTCTCAGCTTCTTGGGATTTCCATTTCCTCATCTCTAGAGTAAAAGCTTTGTGATCTTTAGGTACTAATGTTATATGACAATCAAACATTCATTTTGCCCCAGAGGTCTCTTTCTAAGAAGCTGTGTACAAAGATGAATTCTAGACTATGTTGGTCATCACCATAACTTTAAAAAAGCTTTTAGAAACCAGAATTTCAAATAGTTCTTTCATCAAAACCTATATTTTAATAATAGGGACCAAGCCTAAAGCCATTGACCCTTTCAGAACATCAATATCATGTTCTCAAGGGATTTTGGAGCTGATCTGAGAAGGCCATTGCTGAGCAGTGAGAGAGCAAAGAGAGGGCATGTGTTCGGGCTCACTCAGGGCAGCAAACTGGTTTCCTGTCTCTGCTAAGCCCTGGGTCTGTAACAGGCAGCAGGAGCACAGCATGGTGTGAGGATATGGAGCTGACATAGTATCTATGGGAAATTCGGGGATAGACACCTGTGCCATGATTAGATAAGCAAATTGTATTTTGTATTAGCAAATTTTATCCTAGAATCGATAGTTCTATTAAATTTATATTCCAGACCACAGAGGAAACATAACAATGTAGGAGGAAAGGTGAGGAAATGGAAGTGGGCAGGCACCACAGATGGATATATTTTTCCAAAACGTTTGCCTAAGACCAATGCGTTCACTTTCATACCCATTCACGTCTTGCCCATCCCTTACAACAGAGAAGCACTTCTTTCCTTCCAGAGACTGGAGAAGACTGCAGTGCAGGGTAAAAGCTATAGGCTTTGGAGTTAGACAGGCCTTAGTATGAGCCCCAGATACTCCTTTTAAAAATTATTAGGCCTCGGTACACCTGGTTGGTCAGTCAGTTAAGCATCTGACTTTGGCTCAGGTCCTGATCTCAGGGTCTTGGAACAGAGCCCTGTGTCAGGATCCTTGCTCAGTGGGGAGGCTGCTTCTCTCCGTCTCTCCCCCTCACCCTGCTCGTTCTCTCTCTCAAATAAGTAAATGAAATCTTTAAAAAATAATAAAAATTCTAAGGCCTTGGCACAGTTCGTGCCTTAGTTTTCTCCTCTGTAAAATGTGTATAATAACAATAAAAATAATAATACCTGGGATTGAAGATGAAATGAGACAATACATGAAAGTTTTTAGCACAGAATCACATATTAAATTCCAAATTAATCTTAACTATTATTCTTATTGTGAAATGAGTAATCTTCTTCTGAAAATAGGAATCAAGAAGCAGGAGAGGGATTATCAGGCTGCTGTACCCACAACAGTCTGTAGGTAACTCACAACTGGTCCACCATGTTTTTGGAAATATTAGTGGTGTGCATTAAATCGTGCACATGTAAATCCGTGCAACTCTAAAGTATTTTGCAGCAAATCTGACTCTGCTACCCAGTCCTCCATTGTTAATGTCCCGAGATGACAGACAGGGCAGCTGGACACATGGTGAGGAGTCCTCCAGGGAATCCGCCGGGTATTTTGCTTTTGTCACTCGATAGGTAGGTTCTTCAGAAAATGAGTTTCGTTTCTTTACAGCTCTTGCTTCTTTATTTTATTTTGATAAGCTCATGCACTGCTAACTGACTTTAGAATGGTTTTGTTAATCTTCCACCTTTCTGGAAAAAATGACGTGAAAGTTTAAGTGGCTTCAAGTTTACATCCTATGTTGGAAAACTTACCCTCCGGTACCAAGTGACTCTAGGAAACAATCCTTCAGCATTTGTTCAGCTAACAGTGAGGAGGTGGGTTCCCGCCTAGCTGAGTCATTCACCACATTTCCTGAGGAATGGATTCGACTCAGGATATTTGGAATCACTGGCCAAAGACCAATGAGGCAGCCCTGGGATTTCCTTCCTGGACATTCCTCAATGAAAACTCTGTCCCTTAAGACAGGACCGGAGATTAGCTTTGAACTGATCATCAACTACAGTTGAACTATGAAACTACCATTTACACTTTAATTTAGAGTATTTAGAAGAATGTACTATAACAAAAACTTCTAACATTTACATAGCACTCATTAGGTGCAACAGTTCTGAATGTTATACTCTTATTTACTCATTTAAATTTAACAGCAACCTTATGAAGGAAGTACTGCTATTATTATCATCTCATTTTACAGATAAGGACACTGAGGGCAAGGAGGTTGAGTAACTTGCCCAAGACCACACAGCAAGTAAGAACCAGGGCCTGAGATCTGGTCTGGCACCAGATTCTGTGCCTTTATTTCCCTGTCCTACCTGTCTACAAATTAAGTGGTGTCTTTTCATTTTTGACCAATTTTTTCAATGGAATTCCAAATATGTAGACTTAAAAGTCTATTTTGTTTAACCCAGGCATCCCTAGTTTCTTGTAAAAAAAAAAAGTTATAGAATTAGAATACATTTATTTTGTGAGTAAAGAATGAGAAAGATGATAGAAATTAATCTTTGTGGGTTGAAGCTTTTAATAGTTAATAAGAAATCTTTGTGATGAGATTTTTTTTCTTATTACTTTACTATTGCATCTTAAACATTATTATTAAAAAATGTATCCTTTTTTATTTTGTTTTCTACATGCTATTGATTCTCATCATGATTCTATGAAGAGAATGTCATTGTACATGGTATAAAAAGTTAGCAAATGTGCAACCATCAGATTTTAGGTGAAGAAATAAAGAGCCCAGGGCTGCAGTTCAATTATACCTTTAGAAGCAAATACCTTCACGTAATAGCTTACATTTGAACCTGTTTTTTACAAGAATAAAAGCAAAGTAATTACATTGCATAATCTTTCATTAAAATTAGTTGAAAACCAAGATAGCTCTAACATATTATGTTGTAACTCACCCAGCAGTCAATATTATCAGTATTTTAAACTCTCAAATTCATGTAATTTCTGCTATTAAACACCATTTGTTTAGCTTGAATTGAAGTAAAATTTAAGCTTATGTTACCTTCTGACTAGTTTCTTAAGTTTATTATAAGAGTTCCTTTCACTTAAAATATTTTTGAATCAAGGTTTGGAATTTATTTGCGCCATTCTAAAATTATTAAATATGGCTTCATGTGTTTATGTTATAAATATAACAGTGCTTGCAATGTTTTATTATAAGTATTATGGATCTAGGACCCCAGATTCCCTATGGATCTTTTAGGAATCTGTGGTAATGTAATAGAGCTTTCTTTTTTAAAATTTTAATCTTTATTTTTCCAGAAAGGGATATTATTAATACATCCACATTTACTCTATATCCTTGTAAGAAAATGTCACGAGGGATAGAATGAACTTATGGAAGCTAACTTTCAAGTTCAAAAAGGCTTTTGAATGTCTGCCTATAATGAGAGTCTGTTGAAAAAGCTGAAACAATTAGTCACAGGAAAACTAAAGAACAATTTCCTTTCTTGTGCTACATTTACAACTAGCTTTGAAGAGTCTATCTGGAAACAAACTATTCTCACAAATATAGTATTGAATGATTTTTTTTTTCACATGCATCCTTTGAGAAATAGGAAGACATAATTTTCATGAAATCGTCTTTTTAAAAAAACATATGGTTTGCTTTTAAATGTGTGGCTTGCTTAACTTTAAAACAATAATAATAGGAAATTTTTTGGATCACCTACAACCTCATCATCCTTACAGATTAAGATTTTATTTTTCCATGTGTCTGCAGAAGATTTGTTTTTTTGTACCGCTAAAGAGCCTTCAGCTTTCTAATTTTAATGGCATTACAGTTTTTTTCTCCATTCAGCCATCAGGTAGGTAGTTTAGCAGGCATAGGGATGGACAAAAGTAAGAAATAAGTAAAAGTAATCATTCATCTCTAAAACGGCTGAATCTTTGAAATATCTCACTTCACCAACAGTCCACACTCTTCGCACTTTGCTTCTGATAGCAACAGCAAAGCTAACTTTGGTCATTACGGATACTTCCTCTTGTGCAAGTCCAAGTTGACCTCGTTCAACTTATGTTCAAACCATTTTAGTTGATTTCTCTCTGGGGCTTAGAGTGCATTCAACAAACATGTGGACCTTTGATTTATTGGTCACAAACAAAAGCTAAAAATCTTACAGGAGGATAAAACTCATCTTTGTTTCAGCTTATGTTAGTAGGAAGAGTTGTTTTAGCTCCATGGGGACTCTGAACTTTATTTTGAACTTATTGCCTGGTGCCTTGGAGCAGTGGGATCAATATTTTGAGGCATTTTTTTCCAGTCTCACAATTCGAAATGAGCCTCAGCAAGTTAAACTAAACTCTATTTGGCTTTAGCAATTCAAACCTTCAATATTTCTTTCAATATATGATTGGAGGTCAATCCTATCTACTCATTAATGTATTTAGGTTTTGTTTGAAGCCCAGGTATTTTATTCATTTGTAAAAGCCTTGACTTTTTATGCTCGTGAAAGGAATACAACAAGCTCATTGTAGAAAAATTCTAACATTAAAAAATTACTGTAGGTACTCTCGTGATATGGACAGCCATTTTATTTTTATTTTATTTTTTAAAGATTTTATTTATCCAAGACCGAGACCGAGACAGAGATAAAGACAGAGAGTACTAGAGCACAAGTAGTGGGGAGGGGTAGAGAGAGAGTGAGAAGGACAAGCAGACTCCCTGCTGAGCATGGAGCTCAACGTGGGGCTCGATCTCAGGACCCGGATATCATGACCTGAGCCAAAGGTAGAAGCTTAACCAACTGAGCCACCCAGGTGCCCCTGGACAGTCATTTCATTTTAACAGAAGACTAGCAAACATTCCTCCATAAGGTTTTCCTGTTTATGAGTACATATTACTATATAGAGATTTTTTTCAGTAATTCCTTGATAATTACATAGCTCTCAGAAATGCACTAAGTTATACAGTACATACTGCTTTGTACATTGTGTTTATCATTGAATATCTCTTGGACATTGTTCCATGTTAGAACTTATAAAATCTAGTTCATTCTTTTCTTTATATATAGCATAACATAAATGTACCATAATTTGTTCAAATAGATCCATAATGATGGACACATGAGTTGTTTCCAGGTTGGTTTTGTGTTTGTTATGTTTTCCTTTGCCATGCCAATGTTGCAGGGAATATCCTTTTAAACATAGCTGTATATACTTGGAACACAGTACCATAGAGCCTTAAAAAGAAGTAATGGAATAATACAGTTTTAATGTATTCATTTTTGTTAGCACTTCAGGTTATTGCAATCAGCATATCAAACTCTTAATAGATATTTCAAAAAATGTTTTAAATATTTCAAAAATTTTAATTCAATACCTTTAGTTCTTTGTTTTTAAAGATTTTATTTATTTATTTTAAAGATTATTTATTTATTCATGAGAGACACACAGAGAGAGAGAGAGAGAGGCAGAGAGAGAAGCAGACTCCATGCAGAGAGCCCAACGTGGGACTCAATCCCAGGTCTCCAGGATCATGCCCTGGGCCAAAGGCAGCGCTAAACTGCTGGGCCACCCGGGTTGCCCAATACCTTTAGTTCTTTTTTTTTTTTTTTTTTTTTCCTTTAGTTCTTAAGAATAGTGCATTTTTCTAGAAATAGAAAATATTGACCTACATGTGACCTTCCAATATGTTCTTTCAAGATTCATTGAATGATGGTAATAATGATTCCTTGACCATTATTTAGCTCTTCAGTTTACAAAGTACCTTCAGGTAATTATCTCCTTTGACTTCACATCAATGTGATGTATGCAGGACAGGTTTATGGAGAAAAATGGTGCTGACTTGGAAGTTGTTACTGCCTGAAATAATTATATAGAGCGTAAATTCTTTATTCTGCTAAATCAAGGAGTCAAGGCACTGTCATGATAGGAGTGCTGTATCATAATGGTAGCTTAATGTGAAAAAAAACCCCACGTATCACTTCAGTAACTGGTGTTACTAATTTACTATCCAGTTTTCAGTCATTTTTATTTAATTCTCTGATATCCAGAGATTAAACTCACCAGGCATTTATTAGCTAAGTGCTCCAATAATTGCTACTCCAGCACCAAGTGTTAAAAGGCATTTATGCAGCAGTTATTACTGGTGGGTGAGTTTTAGTGCCACTCTGTTCATTTGGGATGGGGAGGACAGAGGGGGATGACAGAAATGAAAAGTCCACAGAATGTAGCACTAACACCACAGTGCTTGGTAAGACCTCAAAAATTCCCCGCCCCCCCCCATTACTGTTTCTATTTCTATGACCCTTTCTTGACCCAGTGCCTATCATGGTATGGCTGGCAATACATGGTGCTGCCTCTCTCATTTCTCATTCTGCCTGTAGGAAGCAGGCTCCTGTGCAGGGAGAGGAAATCATTGTTCTGTTGCCTCCTGCTTTGGCAAAGGAAGCAATCTTGAATGATACTATTGTTGCCATGGCTGCAAACTCATGTTGCCTCATTAGTAGATCTATTCCCACTGTCAGTTTAGCTGAGAATGTACTTCTGAACTTCCTCTCTTCCTAAATCTACTATCATAGGTAGGCACAGGACCTCAGAGCCAGTTTCCAGATCTGAAATTGCATGAGATCCTGCCCAATACAAGCCCTGCTTATTGAACAGTATAGCAACGTTTAGCCAACCGTGATTCTACAGAGTGGCTACATCCATACTTGGAAGCCAATTACATTACTTAAAGAGAAATCACATTGCTGATAAAACTTAGAAATATTCATGCTCTGTTCTTTTTTATTTTTTTTAATGATTTTATTTACTTGAGAAAGAGAGCACAAGCAGGGGGTGGGGGGCTGAGGGAGGGGGGAAGCAGACTCCCTGCTGTTCAGGGAGCGCCCCCCTGCCATGGCTCGATCCCAGGACCCTGAGAGCATGACCTGAGCTGAAGGCAGTTGCTTCCAGCTGAGCCACCCAGGAGCCCAGCTCTGTTCTCCTTCATCAGGATAGTTTCAGGAAGCTGACCTGCCCCTCCCATCCGTCCAGTATGACTTTGTACCACTCAAGGTATACTTCATCATCAAATCAAGGCTTCCTCCGTGCCGTGTGTGTAACACCTCACTCTTTCCTCCTTTCTCCCTACCCTCATTTTGTTTTTCTCTCTTTTAAGTCCATCTACTCTTGCCCATCTGAATTCTAATCAGATATGAAAACAGGTCCCCAAGACCCACATCAAGCCTTTTCTATCTTGACAGAGAACCCCACAAGCAGAGAAACTCAATGTTCTTTTTATTATTATTTTTTTAATTTATGATAGTCACAGAGAGAGAGAGAGAGACAGAGACACAGGCAGAGGGAGAAGCAGGCTCCATGCACCGGGAGCCCGACGTGGGATTCGATCCCGGGTCTCCAGGATCACGCCCTGGGCCAAAGGCAGGTGCCAAACCGCTGCGCCACCCAGGGATCCCAGAACTCAATGTTCTATCTGGTGCCTTTCAACCCCTGTTTGAAATATCCAATTTGTACTCTTGAGGTCCAAGTTGATAAAACTGTAACCTGTGTACTGAATTGCAATAATCACATTAGGCACCAGAGTGTAGTGTGTGCCTTTCCCATTCTCCCAACCCCAGAGCCTTCTCTCTGAACCAAGTAGGTTAACAGACTGATAGGCTAGTTTGGGTTTCAGTGCATGTCTCTGAGCTCAGAAGCTCCCATTGAAGTTCAGAGTCAGAGGCAGTTGATCACTTCTTACTCATGAAGTATATGGGAATGGTAGGTAGTTCCAGGCTGAATCAATGACGTATGACCCACCCTTCTTCTCGTTTGGCTAACAAACTCTTCTTACACACACAAGAATGATCTCTTGGCCCTCATGACGTTTAGACAGTAGGCCACATTTCTCCTAGGATATTTCAAGAATGAGTATTCCATAGCTGGTTAAAAGTTCATAAATTCTTTCTAGTACAGAACAACATATTTTGTAAGCCTGATGACTAAAATTTTTTTCCAATTCAGGAAATAAAAATATATAAGAAGTGTGGCATATCTCAAGGGTGAGCATATCCTATGATAATTTTCCCTCCTATCACCTGAATAGTCCTATGAACTCTCTAATTTAAGACTTAAAGTCCTGTGTTACATATTAATTGTTTAGTATCTTGATCAGGAACTTTCTTAACTAGATTATAAACTTGTCAAGGGCAAGAATCATGCCACAAATAACTCTTATACCTCTCATCACACTCGGCATAATCCTGAGCTTCTCAAGATGCTCAATATACATTCATTGGTTGAAATCAATGTAATCTTTAGAAAGAGGTGATTAAATTCCAGTTCAGTGTTTTAGGTAAGGGATGGTGGCCTCTGGAAGAAATAAAATTTACCCTAGATGGTTCAAATGAAGAGACTTTAATGAAAAGATCATTCAAAGATATATAGGCCAGGCGAAGAAAAGAGACAAAGTATGGTGAGGCATTAGCAACCAGCTATACAGGGAGAGTCATATTTTTCCCTGGGGCTGAAGAAACAAAGGAAACAGCAGAATCCAGTAAGAGCTGGAGCTGGGAAAGAAGACCAACCTTGTGGAAAATGTGATTGGGGAGATGCAGCTACAGTGAGAGGTGGGGTGAAAAAGCAGGGGGATAAGGAAGAAACACCCCACTTTCCACTCTCAGATTTCCCATGTGTTCCAGCTCATGGAAGGTCATGGAGATGGATTTCAGTCCTCTGACTCAAGGAGCAGGGCAGAGCAAGGTGCAGAGACGTGGGGAAACAAAATGGAAACCAACAAAAAAGGCTGAAATGTTCTGTTCAGAATAAGAAAAGCCTAGAAACACAAAAGCTACTTGGGAAAATAAACCGGAGTTAGCCAAATTCAGGCTCTGACACTGTTAATTTTCTTTATTAGATCACTCTGAATACAATCTGAATAAAGAGAATAAATACTTTATTACATTCCAACTTTCAATGATCGCATTTTCTTTTTTAAATTTTTTTTATTTTTAAAGATTTTATTTATTTATTCATGAGAGACACAGAAAGAGACAGAAGCAGAGGGAGAAGCAGGCTCCCTGTGGAGCAGGAGGCCCGATGCAGGACTCGATCCCAAGACCTTGCTATCATGACCTAAGCAGAAGGCAGATGCTTAACTGACTGAGCCACCCAGACGCCTCCCAATGATTACGTTGTCAAGTCAAGAAATGAACATGTATGTCCATCACTCATGGCAATGAATAAAAAATTTACTTACAGACATAACCCCCGACACACCAAAAAATAGGGGCTTAAGGAGCCCTTGCGTTTTTGTGACTATAAAGTAAAACAACAGAACAGGGGTTCTCAGGTCATGATCCCAGGGTCCTGGGATGGACCCCACATCGGGCTCCCTGCTCAGCGGGGAGCCTGCTTCTCCCTCTCCCTCTGCTTCTCCCCCAGCTTGGGTTCTCTCTCTTTCAAATAAATAATAAAGATCTTTTTTAAAAATCTTAAAAAATAGGGGATCCCTGGTGGCTCAGCGGTTTAGTGCCTGCCTTCAGCCCAGGGCGTGATCCCGGAGTCCCGGGATTGAGTCCTGCAACGGGCTCCCAGCATGGAGTCTGCTTCTCCCTCTGCCTGTGTCTCTGCCTCTCTCTCTCTCTCTCTCTGTGTGTCTATCATAAATAAATAAATAAATGAATAAATAAATAAATAAATCTTTTTTAAAAACTTAAAAAATAAAACAACAGAACAAACATGTTCTTCTTATGTAGAGAAATTGTTACGAATAACATAAAATTGTTCTTTCAATTTATAAGAGGCATATTTGAACAATTCTTACTTTTGTTCGGTTTCCACTCCTGACCACATAGACATTAGTGAATATTTATATAAACAGATTCATAGGCCCGAAAGACATCAAGGTCTGGGGATCTATCACTGAATTTAACAAACGAAGAAATAGACTCCCCCAAGTTAAGTCACCTGCCCTCAATCAGGTAGTTGGTTGTGACAGAACTGGCCCAGAATGCAGATAACAAGATCCTAATCTAATCACCCATGGTTCTAAAAATGTTTGATTCAACTCCAATGAAATGGCAAAAGAGTACAGGGGTTAGGGGCAAAGGTTTGGAATTAGGCAGAGCTAGGTTCCAATCTTAACTGGAATTTAGGCAAACAACAAACTCCTGAGCTTCCATTTCCCCCTCTGTATGGTTGGAATAAACACAGAATTCCACCCCATTAGAGTTGTTATGGGTTGACTGAAAAAATACATATAACACGCTCAGCACAGTGCTTGCCATGCAGTAGATACCAAATCAATAGAAGCTGTTGTATACAGTACTATTTATAAACATTTTCTAGCTTTCTTTGAAAATCAACTGATAATGTAGTCATAGATGATGGTCAATAAGAATTTGAGAAGCATTATGCAGGGGACTCTAAAGCAAGACAAAAAGGTTGAAATAAGCCAGAGAAATAAAGTAGAAAATAAGGGAAACTATATTGGAGTGGAAATGAAGGCAAAAGCCCTAACAGAGCAAATGAATTGTTTCGTTTTATTTTTCCTCCAAGGAAACATTATCAGGAATCCTACTTTTAAATTATGGCTTTTTTAACTAATTTTTTTAATAGTGTTAAGTTTACAGGAAAAAAAATTCTCTTTTGATTCTCAAAGATCAATACTTTTGGACCCATTAAAAAGTTGAAAATAGTTGAAAAACACAAAGCGCTATATAGATAGAAGGTGATATGAATAAATAATGAGAAGGGCCCAGGACCTAGTTAATACACCAGAAAGAGATAAATCAACAGACTTGCTCTACCTAGGTTTCTAAAGAACATCAGGGGTAAAATTATGCAACTGCTAGCAAAGTTGTGTGCCCTGTTATGGCAAACTTTCCAGGGTTGCCTATTTGAATTCTTTCTAAAAGAAGAATTGCAGGCATAGCTGTGAAAACTTACTGATAGTAAGTATCACACTATCCAGGACAAACTAGTTGACTCTGTAATTAAAGAGAAGGACCAATGAAAAAATGTATAAACAAATCCTGCTGGGGAAAAGGCACCATAGCTTGTAAAGGAAATTCATATAGAAATATCGTGGAGTGTTTAGAGAAATAATAACTATTATGCCCAAGGGAAAACTAGTGAATAAAATTTCTAAATATAAGACTTCCTACTATTTAATAAGAAATTTTGATTGGGTCATCACTGGATTGGCACTACTTTTTAGTATATTTTTATATTTTTTTAAAAATAAGGAGCTGGCTTAAAATGAAGAAACAGGGTATATGAATCAGTAAACATGTCTTAATTTGGAGAAGCATGAACAGCATTTCAGAGATCCTTCTGTGCTGGGACAAATATACTTAAATTTTGTGTAAGTAATCTGGAAGAGAGACTACCAGGTTTACAGTTGATACTCATTTCTTCCAAGTAGAAAATGCCAGCAACAGCAATGGAGAGAATGGTATGAAAAACCTAAAAGTTTGGGTAAGTAGGCAGAAGGGTAACAGCTCTATTCTTTTCTACTTAACCCCCAGGGGTACAGAACCCACTTGTAGATCAGCAGGGTCACTGAGAGATGCTGTTAGTTAAGCAAGTGCCATGGACACGAGGACGGTTCCACACAGCCGAAGTCTCACTGTTCACTCCAAAGTAGGTTCTAAGCAAAACGCAGAGTTCGCGCACTTTCTCTCTCGGGCCAAACTGGGATGTTCTGCTGTTCCAGAGAAGTCTTCCTGTAGGAGTGGGATGGGCAGAAGGACTATGAGGAGAGGCTTTCTAAATCTCTGAGCCCTGAAGAGAAAACGTCTTGTGGAGATTTAACTAAACACTGTCATTAGGTACCTTAATGTATTTGTCAGGGCTCAGTTAACTCAGGCAAGGTTTGAGGCCAACTTTGAGATCTCTAAGGTACTTTGAGAGGTGACAAGAGCCTTTGTGCAAGAAAGGCATTCTTAAAAAGCCAGGAGATTACTCTAGCGCCTATGGAATAAATCCAGAGTCCACAATAATTTGCAATTCATGGATGGAAGACGCTAAAATGCATCTTCAGAAGGATTCAGAAACCACTGGGCATGAAGTAGAAAGGATTGTGTATTTGTTTGCTAGGGTCTCCATTTTTGCTTTCCTTTTACACTTCATAAGATCACCGGTTGGCATGCCTCTGTGGAAAACTCTCAAAGGTTTTAGATGGTTTTAAAAAGAATGCATTTTGGAAACAACTTTGGAGTCGGTTTCTCTAATTCCTAGATATTCTAATGATTCTTTTCCATTTATATAGTTCCTTTAAACAGTGATCAAAAAAGGAAAAATGCAATTAATTTTCACATCAGTAAAAGAAACAAAAACTAAGCATTTGCAATGCACCAGTATTTTATTTTGTTTTATTATTTTTTTAAAGATTTTATTTTTATTTATTCATGAGAGACACAGAAAGAGAGAGAGGCAGAGACACAGGCAGAGGGAGAAGCAGGCTCCATGCAGGGAGCCCGATGTGGGACTCAATCCCGGGACTCCAGGATCACTCCCTGGGCCGAAGGCAGGGGCTAAACCGCTGAGCCACCCAGGGATGCCTACACCAGTATTTTATACTTCATTTAATTGTTACAGCAAGCCCTTCAAGTACTATTATTATTCACATCTTGGAGGCTGGGAAACTGAGGCTTAGAGATATTAAATAATGTATCCAATGCTATCTGGGGGGACCAAGAAAACTAGAAACTCAAGGTCTATCTGATTCCAGAATCCACGTTCTCAATATCCCTAACTATACAAGAACTTACTGAGAGTTTATGTTTATATTTGATTGTAATTTATATTAACATAACAAAAGGAAATTTCATTAAAATACTTTCTCATCTTTAATCCTTAATCATCTTTAATCTCTATCTTAAAAATCTTTCCATTTTTTTCTACATGCTGCTTACTCTGTTAGTAGAACATCCACCATCATAGAGTATAAGAACTATTTTTCAAGAGGGGCATGTTGCCGAATGTCATGACTATTCATGTGCTGGTTCTAGTGCTTTCAAACAAATTTGCTTTGTGGTGCCCGCTCTATTGCATTTTTTTTAAATTTTTATTTATTTATGATAGTTACAGAGAGAGAGAGAGAGAGAGGCAGAGACACAGGCAGAGGGAGAAGCAGGCTCCATGCGCCGGGAGCCTGATGTGGGATTCGATCCCGGGTCTCCAGGATCGCGCCCTGGGCCAAAGGCAGGCGCCAAACCGCTGCGCCACCCAGGGATCCCCTATTGCATTTTTTAGTAACCTGTAAATCTTGTTAAAACCAATAAAAATATAATTTCAGAATGTTTCAAAAGCAATCTCTCATGTCACTAGAGTCTCAAATGTTGTTTTTACTTCTTGTACAGTGCAAAAGAATTTTGATAAGAATAATTTTATCTTTAGATATAACATTTTTTCTAATTACAAAAAGGAATACATGACGACTTGGAAGAATTTAGAATATGTATAAAGGTATAAAGAAAAAAATCCAAAATTTCATTACCCACAGATAAAAAATGTGATGAACATTTTAATGAACTTCCCTTAAATAAATATGAGATCAAAATTTAACTGTGGCTTATTTTGGAAAATGGTTAAAGAATTTCAAGTAATTTAAAATTATACATATACATTTTAAAAATATATATATTATATATGTATATATTCATCTAAGATATTCACTGAGGTTTTCAAATACTTTTTCTAAAGTTATCCCATTTCTTTATATAGTGACTATGAGATGTTATGATCATAAGCAAAGATTTGTCTTATTCGTGTAGCTGAGAATTGAAAAAAATTAATGTGATTTTTATATAATAGAAAATTTGAACTTTTGCATGTTTCAATTTTATTTTTTTTTCTGTTAAGAAAGATAATATGTGGTCACTACAAACAAATCAAATAACACATGTAAGTATTAAAAATAGGTAACATTTGCTGAGTGCCTTCTATATGCCAAGTATTGTTCTAAGGGTTTTATTTATATTAACTTATTTAATCCTTATAAGAACTCTGTACAGTAGGGACTATTATTTATTATTTCCATTTTACACAGGAGAAAATCGAGTCTTCAAGAGGCTAATTTGCTTGAAGTTTTGGTTTACCAGGAAAACTGTTAAGCCAAACCAGCCTGGTTTTTATTTTTCATTTGTTTGTTTTAATGGGAATATAAAGAGATGAAGAATCAGGGCCTGCTATGAACAGATTATATCTTCATTTCAGAAAAGAAAAGATAGCTCCACGTGATGTTTTTTTAGATTTAAAAAATGTGAAGATAAGGGTGTGAATGCACAGGCAAGAGGATCTGGACCTGCCTGAGCCTTTAGAGGAGAAGTTAATAATGGGTCACTATCAAGGACATGTAGTCATTTAGTGACTAAATGACAGAGGTGAGATCCAAACCCAGGCAGGATGTTCCCAGAGCTCACAATTAACCACTCCCTCAACTGCCTCTATAAAGTTTAATGAGGAAAGGGTTCAAGAAAAAAGCCTAAAGTATCTAATTCCATGAGTCAAGGACAACAACTACCATCATTTTGTAAATATATTTCCAGACCCTTTTGATGCAAAGCTTAACTACAATTGATCTAAATTTTGGCAGAATGTCCTGTGATCCTCTTGGAACATGAACCCATGTGAATCTTATGAGAAACTTCTTCAAGGCCATTTCTCATTTGTTTCCATATCTTTCCAGAAGAGTGTCATGAGACTGCTTCTCAATGTTGACTATGGGGAGTTAGGTCCAATTTCACAGCAGCAACAGCCCCCTCCTCCTCCCCTCACCCCCAACATACAAGACTACCCTCACTTCAGACACCAGCTGAAAGCTCAAAGTTCCCAGACCCCCTCCCCACTTTTGACTAACTAGCCACAAATTCAGGAGTTCCCACTATCCCCTCAAGTTTGATAAGTAGCTAGAACTCAGGAAAGCACTACACTTAATGATTGTGGTTTTATTATAAAGCATACAAAGCAGGACCAGCCATCTCAAGAAACCCATGGGACAAGTTCTGGAAGGGTCCTAAATGTGGAACTGTCAGGTCCTCAGCATGTATAACAGGCCCGCACATCAATGTATAATCATACATTATACTAACCAGGGGAGGGCAGCCCCGGTGGTGCAGCGGTTTAGCGCCGCCTGCAGCCTAGGGTGTGATCCTGGAGACCCGGGACCCAGTCCCACGTCGGGCTCCCTGCATGGAGCCTGCTTCTCCCTCTGCCTGTGTCTCTGCCAACCCCTTTCCCCCGTCGCTCATAAATAAATGAATAACATCTTCAAAAAAAAAAAAAAAGATAGTATCATTATTATACTAACCAGGGGAGCTCACTCGAGCTTCTGTGTTCAGAGTTTTTACTGAGGTTTCTTGATGTAAGCATGATTGATTGAATCATCAGCCAAGTGATAGAACTTAGTCTCTAGTCTCTCTCTCTCCTTCCTAGAGGCTGAGCTGTTACCACCTAGCTCAAAGCCCCAACTCTCTAATCACATGGTTTGTCTTTTTGGCATGGCCACCCTGCCTGGGTTGTTCATTAGCATAAACACTGTCGGATCCAAGGTGCCCACCATGCATAACAAATACATTCTTATCTCTTAGGAAATTTCAAGGATTTAGAGGTTAACTCTGATGCCATCAGCCACATTCTTCACTATACAACATCCCACCCCCTTAGCTTACACCTGCAGGCTGTAAAAGTACTTAGCTGCAGCATAGACTCAGCTCATCAGCAACAGGGTACCCCACCTCTTCTGTGGCATTGTCACCTTTTTTGTTTCTGTGCTGTTCTGTGGAAAAAGGGACATGGAGAGCTGGCACCTTTGCTGTTCTTGCTTTTGTTACCTATATAAGTAATAAGCTGTCTGAATCTTTAAAAGCTTGTATTTTTTGTTTTTGTTTTTGATTTTTTGTTTGTTTGTTTTTACCAGCTGAATCTGTTAGGTTTGCTTGACCTGTCATGTACAGAAATAAGGAAATCGCAGGAGGACAATTATGGGTGATTAAGGTGTTTAATTTGTTTTCGCCATTTTGATTTATAAGAACACGCAAATGGAGTTAGCTAGATGTGAGACTGGAACATGAAGGGAAGAGGAGAGAGGAAGCTGTGAGGTGGCAATGAATGACATCAGAGGAGAGGATGTGTTCTCTAAAGAAGACAGTGTAGAGAAGTTAACGGTGAAGGGCTACTTTGATGTGAGCTCAGACTTCAGCAGTCGCAAAATCTTAGAATAAAATATGGCTTTTGGGGTGTTACATCCAACCTCTTACCTGATACAAGTATTTTTTCTGCATCATCCCACAAATGATCATACAGCTAGTGTCGATATACAAGAAGGAAGAGCTAGGCTAATGATTGTCAGGGCAATCATACAAATCTGAATGTTTTTGCATTCTTTCTCATAGTGAGCATGTATTTTTTAAAGATTTATTTATTCATGAGAGACACAGCGAGAGAGAGGGAGAGGGAGAGAAAGAGAGAGGCACAAAGAGATATAGGCAGAGGGAGAAGCAGGCTCCCTACAGGGAGCCCAATGTGGGACTTAATCCTGGATCCCAGGATCACACCCTGAGCCGAAGGCAGAAGCTCAACCACTGAGCCACCCAGGCGTCCCTCATATTGAGCTTAAACCTGCCTTTTACTATTTTACTGTCAATCCTTTATTACCTTTTAGAGTACATATTCATATAGTGAATTCTTAGTGACAGACATGCTATGAAGTCAGCCAGTGTATCTCCCCTGGGTTTTGTCATCAGAAAATTAGACATCTACCTTCACCAACAACTCACATGGCTTTGTCTTGGTTCTCACCATCTTGGTTATCTTGCTATCACATCAGCATCTTTCTTAAAGTAGAATATCTGCATACAGTTGCATCAGTGGAGAGTACAATGGAATGACTATTCCCAATAAAATACCTTAATTTCTACACTTTTTAGAATTAAAAAAATTATTTATTCATGAGAGACACAGATAGAGAGAGACAGAGACACAGGCAGAGGGAGAAGCAGGCTCCCTGCAGGGAGCCCCATGTGGGACTCGATTCTGGGACTTCAGGATTATGCCCCAGGCCCGAAGGCATGTGCCAAACTGCTGAGCCACCCAGGGATCCCCTATAAATGTATTCTTTTTTTTTTTTTTTTTTTTAATTTTTTTTCTTTTTAAATTTATTTATTCATGATAGTCACACGGAGAGAAAGAGAGAGGCAGAGACACAGGCAGAGGGAGAAGCAGGCTCCAAGCACCGGGAGCCCGATGTGGGATTCGATCCCGGGTCTCCAGGATCGCGCCCTGGGCCAAAGGCAGGCGCCAAACCGCTGCGCCACCCAGGGATCCCTATAAATGTATTCTTAACTTTAAAATAGTCTTCTTTATAAAAGGAGCTGTGGGAGATAGGAAAATGAAATGTATGCTAATGCCTTATTCTGTCCTCCTGCAATTAAATTTTAAGTGTATTTGTGTGTTTTAAATAGTATTTTTAAATAATTTGATTTGGTTTTGTATTATGAAAATACTGTATGTTTATGGTAAAAAATGCAAATGACACAAATAGTATAAAGAAATTTAAAAAATTCCCCTGTCATGTTTACAATCCCATTCTTTAAAGGTAACCACAATTTAATCTACTATATTCATCCAGAATTCTTTTTCTATATTAGGCATCTTTCCAAATCAGCACCATGGATCTACCTCATTCTTTGTAATGATTGCCTAATATTTTATTACATGGCCATACCATATAATACAATGGTCAGTTATTTACCAGTCCCCTATTGATGGGCATAGAGGTTCTTTCACTTTTTTAAAAAAATTTCATACCAATACAAAAAAAAAAACAAAACAAAAACAAAAAACAACCCAAAACTTTGTGCATCTTTGAATACTCGAGAAAGCCTATTTGCGGAATAAATTCCTTATAATAGAACTGCTGTGTCAAAATCTGTGTATGTCTTCAAGGGTATGCCAATTTACATGCCTACTAACAGTGTGTGGTAGTGTTTACTTTTCCATATGCTGAACTTTAAAATAATTGCTGATTTAAAATAATAGCTGATAAATGAAATACGATTTGTGCTGGATATTTCCGTTTGCCCCATCATATCCACCCTGCACCCTTCTTTTCTCTGCCTTTTGTCTCAGGAAGACAATCTGTATAGACTACATCACTGGCTCCTGTGCCCTCTTCCAGCTTCCTATATGTCAAGAATAGGAAGAGCACCAGCAGGAGATAGGGGCTTGGGTGGGGAGGAGAGTGCAGTTGAAGTATTTATTTATTTATGTGGGTTCCCGTCTTGTGGAGTCTCTGTGGGCTAGCTGTGATCCTTGGGGAGAGAAGCTATGACTCTCCCCACAATCTTCTCTGCCTTCAAGTTCAAGCCTTTGCCCACTCCTCTTGCCCTTTCAAGCATGGAAGGGTCATCTGTTCTGCTAAGCCAGATATTGCCCTCTGTCTTACGGTTTTCCTATACTTTGCCTCACCTTTGTAAAGAGTAGTATCATTATTAAGCATTCCTCAAAGTACCTAATTTGAATGTTCTGTTTCCTGCCAGTTCTTGCTCTTGGGAGCTCAGCCTAAAGAGATTCTGTGAGTTACATGCACCACTCTGGTCAATTTCTTTGTTCTAGTGAGAGCAGGTTGTGTGGTTCACCCCAGCTAACTGGTTAAGAACGCTAATTATGTAATTTCTACATAGGGTAACTGAAAGTCCAGCAATTCGTTCATTCAATGAATACTTATTGAGTTCCTAGTTTGTGCTAGACATTGTCCTGCTATTGTAGATGTAAAAGTAGACAGAACTTTGTATAGACAAAGTTCCTCTTCATGGGAACTTCTCCTCTTAGAGTCTGTAAGAAAATTAATAAATATGTAATATTATTTTAGACAGTGTTGAATATACCGTGAAGAAAATAAAGTAAATCAAGTGGAGGTTAAGTGGCTATGCACATTCTGATATATTTTTTAAAAATTTTTATTTATTCATTCATGACAGACACAGAGAGAGATGCAGAGACATAGGCAGAGGGAGAAGCAGGCTCCCTGCGGGGAGCCTGATGTCGGACTGGATCCTGGGACCCCGGGATCACACCCTGAGTAGAGGTAAACACTCAATCACTGAGTCACTTGGGCATCCCCATATTCTGATATTTTATAATGAATATCTGGAGGTGTATCTCAAGAGATGCAATTTGAGCTTAGAACTGAAGGACGAGGGAGTGTGGAGATCTTGGACATAAGTCTTCTAGGTGGCAAAGGCTTTGTATTTGAAACAGTCTTGCCATATTTGAAGAGCAGCAGGAACACCAGAGTGGCTTTAGGATGTGTGGCAAATATGTGTGGTCTGTTTGCCTAATAGCCATGCTTCCTTGCTTGGGAGAGCTGTAATTTGGTTCAGACACAATATGCAGACTCAGGGGATGAACCACCACTTGTCTAAGTGAATCATGAAAACCCTGTTCCAAACTGTCAGTGATTGATTTAGACATAGACACATAACTCAGTTCTGGCCAACGAGACATAAGAAGGGAATTTTCTGGGGGCCTCTTGAGAGTTTTTCTCCCTGGTAAGATACAGACTTAAAGGAGAAAATTGCTCAGTCTTTTTCTTTTTCCTTCTCTTTTTGCTTTGAAAGGCTCTTTATGAGAATCTGATACCTAGAAATGCAACAATCAAACAAAAATGAGAAAACAAACCAACTTTAAGAGACAACAGATTAAGATGGCAACATGAAAGGCTGGAAAGAACCTGGACCTTAATGATACTTTGAACTCTCTAAACTAACTGTAGGACCACCTACCTTCAGACTTACTTAAAAACAACTTTAGGGCAGCCGGGTGGCTCAGTGGTTTAGCGCCGCCTTCAGTCCAGGGCGTGATCCTGGAGATCCGGAATCGAGTCCCACGTCGGGCTCCCTGCATGGAGCCTACTTCTCCCTCTGCCTGTGTCTCTGCCCCTCTCTCTCTCTATCTCTGTGTCTCTCATGAATAAATAAATAAAATCTTAAAAAAATTTTTTTTTGTAGCTTAGGTCACCATTAGGTGGGGCTTTTGTTCTTTGCAGTTAGTATACTAACTCATACACATATGATAGGAGCATGGGGAGGTAAGGACACCAAAGCAAGAAAGATGGGCAGGGGCCCATCGTGCAGTGTCTCTTAGGTCAAGGTGTGGAGTCTGGATTTTACTTGAAGGATAAAACATTTTAGCAGATAACCAATTCAATGCAGGCATATGATACAGATCTATCTACATTTATACCTCTATGTGTATGTATATACTTATCATGTACAGATGAAAGATAATTTGTTACAAAAATAATATGCCTATAAATATATTTACCATTTCTCTTCTGATTTTTAGAGAAATTACTATTTAAAGCCAGGTTAAAAGAAATAAAAGGTCTTACAAATAACTCATGACTGAAAATCCCAAATGTTAAGAATCTTTATGTTTGACTTTTTTTTTTTTTTTTAAAAAAGGATTTTATTTATTTATTCATGAGAGACATAGAGAGGCAGAGACACACGCAGAGGGAGAAGCAGGCTCCATGCAGGGAGCCCGACGTGGGACTTGATCTTGGGACTCTAGGATCATGCCCTGAGCCTAAGGCAGATGCTTAACTGCTGAGCCATCCAGGCGTCCCTATGTCTGACCTCTTATGCTTGGGAGAACCTTAGAACAGTTTCTAGGTATTGCTTCTGTCCCTCTTTAGTCATGTCAGAGTCTTTACCAATTATGTTCTGCTTCAGAGGCTTTCCAATTGCCATCTGAAGCCCTTATCTCCCTTTGAAATAGCCCCCAATTTCTGCTTCAGCCTTGTCTATTTGTGAAGAATGCAACTTCCTTTTTTTAAGCATGGCTAGCCTAAATACCTTGGGTGTTGTTTTTCTCCTAGCTAGCACCAGAAGAATCACAGAATAAGGTAGCTCATTTAAAACATTTTCCCCATGGTTGTCCTGTTCTCCCATTCAGGAAAAAGATTATTGGTTACCATGGCAATCAGCTTCCACAGCATTCCATTCTAAGTAACCACACAGGTATAGCACAAGCTTTTACTCAACGTTCTTTACTGTCGCTCTCTGCAGATCTGCATATTTTTCCAGCCTATTCTCTGTAATTGCTGCTTTGAACAATCAACCTGAATTTAAGCCAGGTAATTTTTTCAAAGGCACCATATCCCTATCTATTCTAAATATTTTAGAAATTCACATATACAGTTGTACAGTGATTTTCTCACAGCACCAACCCAAAACTTTCTGGTGCGTTCTTGAATAAGTCTGGGGTTATATCTGCATCTCTTCTACCATATTTAGAAAACAAATAATGAATTTACAGTGAAAATCAGGGCAAAAAATAATTTTATGAGATTATCTCTCATATGTTCTATATCGTATCATTCCTGAGGATAACTCCCTAATTTGTCTCCCTCCACCACTTCCAAGCCCTCTAATAAAATAGTGCACAAACTCAGAAGAGTAAAAATTGTCCTCCATCCATCACCTTGGAGATGCCAAACACTTATACATTTATATCCCTGAGATCATTAACTACTCTATTTTTTTTTAAGATTTTATTTATTTATTCATTCATGAGAGACAGAGAGAGAGAGAGAGGCAGAGACACAGGCAGACGGAGCCTGACGTGGGATTCGATCCTGGGTCTCCAGGATCACACCCTGGGCTGAAGGCGGCGCTAAACCTTGCTGGGCCACCCAGGGATCCCTAACTACTCTATTTTTGTTCAGAACATTATTATTTTTTTTAGAACATTATTAAAAATAATAAAATATGGTTTTAACAGGCCAAACACATTACTGCCACCTAATATCTGTTATATTGTGGGGGAGGTGGGATGACATTGGAGAATCAACTAGATAAATTGTGTTTCCCTACAACTCTTTCCTTCTTTTTGGTATTATTACTTCTAGTCGTTGCTGGTTATTTAGTCTCTTTATAAGTATGTGGCATAAACTAGGAATCTTGAGATTTCTATTGTATGCTGAGATATATTTTAATATATTATTTCTACCTATGATTTTATTTGAAGCAACAGTGGTATTTTGGTAATGAAAAAGAGGCAACTTGAAAGGGAGTTGCTATTACCTGATGTTAAGCAATTAAAAATAAAATCTGACTTTAAGCCTCTTTCTTGCAAAGTCTTTCAATCTTCTCGATGTCTTTTCATTGAAAAAGACAGATCTCATGACCAATCTATGAACATCCCATTGAATATTGCCATCTCCTATTAAGGGCATGGAAGTAAACTCTGTAACTAAAACAGATGCCTTCGCCCACAGGTTCTAAAATCAGAGGGTATTCATAAACCTCTCCACAAATTTTCAGAGTGTAGTGGGAAACAGGAACTGTTAAAAATTTGAAACTCTACTAAAGTACTTTCTACCTCTTCCGGGAAAAGAAAATATATTACTTTCTAGGAAGCTCACTACTTTAAAAAACATGCAAAGCAATCAGGGTTGGAAATTCGTGGTTAGCATTTGGGTTATCTCCGCTCAGTTTAAGGCGATATTTACTTTTAGATGGAAAGCCATAGAATGATTCTCTGACTCCTCTCAAAATTGTGTTGGAATTGTTTCAAGAGAGCAGAAAAAACACTTATTTTAATTATTATTTTCTGAGCAGATATTCTATGATACCTAACATGTTTTACTTCTTCCCTTGGGTACACAGACGTATATATTCTGTTATACTAATCCCATTCCAGCTAGAAAGAAAAACTGACCAACTATTGGTAGACTTTTCTAGGTTGAGAGCAGAGGCTGACGTTAAATAACCACAAAAACTTTGGGTAATTATATCATAATACATGATTCGACTCACATTGGAAAAAAGTTGCCCTCAATTTCAAGGCGACAAAAGAAGAGACCGTGTAGCTTTGAAAAGTAGAATCTCTAATGAAGGGTCAGCATTATAAAAGCAAGGAGGCAGCTGACGTGCTGTTTTGACAGTTGGGTAAAGATGTGGGGGCGATAGGATTGTAAACCAGAGGAAGTTCTGATAAAAGGATAGAATGAAGTGTTTGAAAATAGTAAAGTGAGAGCTTAATTAACATAGACTAATGGAAAGAGCAGGAAAGGGAAGAGTGATTTAGTTCAGATAGTAAGTAGTTTGTGGAGAAATTTTATAGAGTAATAACTTAATTTGTATTTTAATTTGCAAGAGCCACGGGACGACATTATTTGAAGAATGACAGTTTTATTGTTTTAATATTTTATACCTAAGAAGCTCCCATTTATCTGAAATATAAGTTAGTACCCCTTTCTATTAATGTGATGATAGGTTATCCGGCAAACTGGCAAGCAGGGGTTTGCTTTTATTAACCTTGTTATAACCTTAAAAAAACTATTTTCAATATTTCAAATTATAAGCAAGATCATGATTTTATAATGTGAAGATAGCTGAAAGTCAGACTTGGTTGCAAATCAGCCCTAACTTTTTTGGCTGGTGTCCTTTAAAACTGGGCAAAACCCTGGCAAACCAATCTCCTTAATTAGGAATCATGTGAGTAGTTTAACATTAAAAAAAAAAAATTAAAGAAATACATGATATAGGTTATATAGAGTTTTGGCTTTTTATATTTAAACGAATGCACAGATATCCATTTATAGCTCTCTTAATAATCACTTAATAGGCTGGTGATCTTATGTCCTGGATTTTCCAGGTCACTTCAGATTTCCAATATTTTGTCTGTTGTTAAAAGCGTGTACAGATTTTAGTTTGGAAAATGTGGCCAATGAATTCCAAGACCAACCCTGAAATAGCAAGGGCCTTTAGCATTATGTAGTAATCCCATTTCTGGGTCATGATCATCAAATTAAACCAAACCAAAGTTCATTATTTGAGACTACCCAATAATAAGCTATCAAAACAGGGCATTTGAAAACTTTGTAGTAATTAGTTTGAAAAGCGTTCATAATACGCTTTATTATAGGCACAAGCACACCTAACTAGTAGGCCTATAGAGGACTCCTCACTCTTGTCCTATAGGAAATGAAAAACAAGCCGTATTTATAATTTCATGTTACATACTGTAAATAAATGCCCATATGTACGGTGCTTAGGGAGAAAAAATACAAAAATAATCTAAATGAACTTGCGTCGATAATCTAAAAAATTCTGGTGGTCTTCCTCGTTTCTGATTTTCACAGACTGGACCTCATACTCCTGATCAGCTGGCACTGACAGGGCATACCGGCTTTTGCTATAAATAGGACAGTAATTACGAGTGAACTTTTAAAGCGGAGACGGTCTCGCCGTCGTTCACGCCAAAATGTCGCTATTACGCAAATGGGACCATTTGGATCACTTGCCGGCCTTCTCCCTCCAACCTGTGCCCCCGCACCCCTCGGCCGGAGCTCTGCCCGTTGCTCCCTCGCGATCTGGGGACGCACCAAGCGGGGAGAGAAAAGTTTTCCGGTCCGCTGTGTGCAGAACGGCACCTAACAACCCTTCCGAAAATTAAGGTGGTTCTTCCCGAGTCTGGTGGGACACACGTCCCGCAGCGGTGGTCGCGCGCCCGTCCCGCATCTCCGCGCCCCTGCGGCTCGGGAAGCCCGGGACGCGCGCGGCTGCGGGGGGGGGGGGGGGGGGGGGGGGGCGGGGGCGGGGACGAGGGACGCGGGGCGGCCGCCGGCGCTCGGCGCTCGGCGCTCGGCGCTCGGCGCGGTTGCCACGGATGACTCACTGGCGCTCCGCACAGTCGCTGCCAGGCGCTCCCCGCCCGCCGCTTCCTTCCCGGGGCTGCTCTCGGGCGGTCCCGGCGCTCCGGCCTTCCAGGAGCGGGGAGCAGGTGGGCACACAGGCGCTCGCCCCGTCCTCCCCCCCGCCCCCCCCCCGCGGCTTCCCTAATTTAGCAGTACTTCCGGCCGCGTGACATCATCCCCCGCACCGGGTGACGAGAGCGGCGGGTGACGTGCGTGCGGAGAGGAGCGCGCTGACGTGGCTATTTAAAGGTCCTCCTGCGGGGAGGATGGAGACAGAGCGCGAGCACCTGGCGTGGGGCGCGGAGGAGGCTGCGGCGGCCGGGAGCGGGGCCGGGAGAGCGCGGAGGAGCCGAGCGCACGGGCCGCCCGCCGCCGGCCACTAGGGGAGGCGGGAAGGCCGGAAGGCAGGCAGGCAGGAAGGCAGGCCGGGCTGACGGCCCCGCGCGGCCGCGGCTTCCTCGCCCGCCGCCCCCCGCCGGCGGGGGGAGGGACCGCTCGCGCCCCCCGGTTCTCCCCGCCCCCTCCGCCGCCCTCCGCAGCCCGCCTGGCCGCCGCGCTCGGCTGTCGCGGGCGGCGCTGACCCGGGAAGCGGCGCCCTCCGCCCCGCGAGCGGCCGGAGGAGGCGGCGGCGGGCTGCTCTGCCGGGCGGGCGCTGGAGGCCGGCGGCGGCGGGCGGTGATGGGAGTGTGAGGAGGCGGCGCGTGCGGCGGCGGCGGCGGCGGCGGCGGGGGCGCGCGGGGCGAGCAGCGCGGCGGCGGCGCTGGAGCAGCGGCTCTCCCCGGCCGCGAGCCCCGCTCCGCTGCCCCGACGCTCGGGGCCCTGCAGCTCGGCCCGCGCTGGCGCCGGGAGCGGGCGCCGGGGGCGGCGCGGGCTCGGCGCGGGCTCGGCTCTCCGGCGCGCTCCCTCTCCGCCGCCGGCAGCCTCCGAGCCGCGGAGCCCCGAGGAGCCGAGGGACGCCGGCAGCGGCGGATGAAGGGCCGGGCGCGCGCCGGGCTCCATTGTGCTGGGCGGCGCGGGGCGGGCAGGGGCTGACGGGGGGGGATCGGGCCGCCGGCCCCAGCCTGCTGCCGGCCTGGAGATGGCTCCGCGGGTTCTCCTGGGGACAGTGAGTCGACCCTGCCCAGCCGCCTCGCCCTCCTCCCCGCCTCCTCTCCGCTCCGAGCCTTAGGAGGGGGAGACGCGGAGAGACCGGCTCCGATGTGGAGCGCCGTGCACGGCGCGAGCTCCGGGCTTGCACGTCGAGGAGGTTTTTCTGCATAGCTTTTTTTCTAACGTGAGCGCAGGGAAGCAGTGGCATTGCTGCTTTTAGGATTTTTATTTTCTCGTAGGGATCTCTGTATAAAGTGCACGCACGTCGCATCGGGTTACACGCTCCACCCCCCAAGGGAGCCGGTGTGGTGGAGGAATTCGAACCCGCAGCCTTAGTCGCGCCGAGAGGCCGAGCTGCCTGGCGTTCCCGGAGTGTCGGGGAGGACGAGAGCGGAATGACCACCGAACTCATTTTTTATAGGACTCGGTGAAGCCGGATTCTGCGTTTTCCGACAGACACACGTAGACTCATTTTTGTGGAATAGAGTTGACCGCCGTCTCCTCCGCGCAGCATTTTAACTCTAATAAGCAGATGCCGCCTCTGTTTGAACGTTTCGGTGTTTACGAGAGAGATCGTTTCACCCGAGGGATCTAATCGAGTTATCAGCACCACTGAAATACCTCCAGAAAAAAGGATCTCGGGGGGTGGAAAAGCAACTGCGAAATAGCAGGACGGAGACATTCCTTTGGAAGTTATTCTGTAGCAGCACAGCAGAAACTTCAGAGCGAGTTTTCACTGGGCAAAATGGGGTAAGGATTTTTAGTGCCTAACACACCTTTGAGGCTGTCGGGGTGAGTGTGAGTGAGTGTGAGTGTGCGTGCGCGCGTGTGCGTGTGCGCGCGCTGAGCCGTGGCGGTGATGGTGTTTGAGGTTTTCGGACAGATGGGCCACTTGGCTACACTGGTCCTCGGTCAAAAATGTAGGTGTGTTCTTTTAAACGAGTTCTTTTTGTAGGTTGACACCAGGGGTCACGATGAAGGGACGTTATTAGGAACACAATTTGTAACCAGGATGTAGGTTTGTTACGAATATTTGCGAAGACAGCGCGTCCTGCACTTCTCCGCTGAGCCTGCTGCAATCAGTTTGTCGTTAAAATCCTCCTGTGTCTTAGGTGGTGTTGCCGGGGTCTTTGGGGGAGGAGTACTGCGTTCCCTCAGTACTTGGAGAAGAATCAGTCACACAAAGGAACGATTGTAAAGTAACGAGTGGTTGGACTTCAGCCCTTGAAAATGATCCAGTGTAAATTGTTGCCTCCCATGTGCCCTCTGTTTTGCCCTTGAATATCCAAAGCTAACGTGCAGAATTGATTTATTGGGGGCACCAAAACCTTGGTCTGAAATTCCTGCTGATGTCGTCTCCACGGTGCTGGTGCACTTGGTGGATCAGAGCTTGAATTAGGAAAAAGCTTTTTCTTTGTTGAAGGAACTTGCACTTTCTCTGTATATCTGCTCTTAAGCTCAGGTCTTGGGGTTCTTAGTTAATGCCGGACCTAAACCGTAACAGTACCAGAGTCAACCCAAGAGTGTTTTCCAACCTTCCATTAACTCTTCACACCGTGACTTGGGAAAATGCTAGTGACCCGCTGTAATGTAAGCCAGAAACCCCTAATGTATTAATGGAGCAATGAGGTAGTCATTTCATTGACAGATTACCCATGTTTTTTGTTGAAGGGGAACTTCGAGAATTTTCTCTCTCTCTCTCTCTTTCTCTTTCTGGTTGAACAAACAGACCTAAAGTGTAATTAATGGACAGGATTGAAAGGATAGATTAAAGCTCATTGTGACAGTTTAGGGGTATGCCGACCTCAGCTTTCTTCTTTGAAACTTTCAGAGGAAAGTTCTTGGATAGTACTATACCTTTTTTTGTTGGAGTTAGAATTTGAGGTTGAAAATGTAGAGCATATGTTGTAGGAGGTCTTCATCAGAATGATTGAGAAACTGATCATTGCTTTTAAAAAAATGACAAGTGATGAGAATGTATATAACTTGCATGATTTGGGTACTGCCTAAGCAATTAAAATACTTTATTCTATTTTAGTGCTGCTATTCATAGCCTGGTGATCTGAGGCAAATTATTTAACCTCTCTGGACTCTATTCTCTGTAAAATGAAGGAATCAAATGATAAGTTTTAAGTTTTTTCCAATCTGTAAAATTGAATTTTTTTTCCTCCTGTTTTAATGATTACTAGTTGGTTTTCTTAAAGTAGATTTTTCAGATGGAGAGATTGTTTTCTCTAAGCAGTTTTTTAACACATCAGCTGGAAAGTAATGGCATTTAAAAATGTTTTGGATGAATTGCACCAATTTTAATAAGCGAAAATACTGAAAAGTACTGCTATTTAAAACCTTTGAAATATGGCTTCCCTTGAGAATCTGCAGCTCTTCTGTTTAAAAATGTCAGAGAGAGAAAAAAAAAAAAAACCACAAGTGGCAGTTTTTCATGTTGAAGGCTGCGTTCTCTCCAGACTGTAGATTGGTAGCATCAGGAAAGAAAATCGGTTTTCCACAATCTTTAAGCTGCATGAATGCTCACTATTTTACCAAAGGAGGTCTGGGGTAAACTTGCTTCAAAGGGGGCTGGTAGTTAAAATATGAAAATAAGCCCCCACACATAGCAAACATTTTTCGTTCTTGAGCGTAATTAAATCTATTGATAAACTGATTTATTTGTCCTCTTCCCAATAAAGTTTCAGGAGTAGACTGGAGGGGAAGAGGATTTTCTGGCATTAGTTTTCCAAAAGTGTGTGTTTATGGCTATGATTCTTGCTCACTGATAGTGACTTGTTTCACCTGAGTTGTCAAGAGAGGCTGAATGGGAGAAAGTAGAAGAGCACAGAGAAGGCATTTGTGGAAGTTTGCACACTTGGTGGTGTTTATACCTGATAAGTGTTTGCGTAGTAAGCTTAGCCTCCTGTACCTATTTGAACCAAAAGGAAATGGTGTGAACATAAAGGAAATCTTTCATAAAGATTTCATTTATTTGAGGGAGTGCACACACATGCCAGCCTGTGTGCCAGTGGGGGAGGGGCAGAAGGAAAGGGAGGAGCAGGGAGCAGGATGTGGGGCTCGAGCCCAGGACCCCAAGATCATGACCTGAGCCCAAGGCAGATGCCTACCCAACTGAGCTACCCAGGTGCCCGAAAAGGAAAGAGTATTTTAAATTGCCTTTGAAGTTTTACCCAGCAATCCTAAATTATTCTACTTTGACAGGTATATAAAATTTAATGTCGTGGGTGAAGAGTTTTCACATTTTATGAAATACATTTTTGACTGTTAGGTTATAATAAGAATTTATCTTAACAGTGGATATAATTGCAGATCTAGGGGCAAAGTTTAAGCAAAAGGAATTCTTCTCGTGGGCAAGCTTGAGTGAGGAAGGGCCAGAGGCTGGGGGAGCGGGAAAGAGTCTCAGGTAGGCCCCTGCTGAGCGGGGAGCCTGATCCAGTGTTGGATCCCGGGACCCTGAGGTCATGAACTGAGCCGACGTCAGGGCTTGGGCGCCGAAACCAGCTGAGCCACCTGGGCGCCCCTGGGTATTATTTTCATTTTTAAAGAAAACTGGTGATGAGTCTAGGCAGGAAACCAACCTGGCTCCAATAATAGTAGTTTATGAACCATCGTGGAAATGGAAAAGAACAGCTGAAACGGACAGTTGGCAGAGTCTGTCAGGCTGTCTTGGGTGCTGCCGCCCTGTTCTTAATGACAGGGAAGGCAGTTGAAGGGTCGGGCGGGAAATAGGTGAATCCGACCCCTAAGAACGAGGGCATTCATGTAGGTGCTGTAAGGTGTGCAAGAGGCTGCGCAGCCCCGGCGAGGAGGGCCTGTCGGGTGCGACCCCCAGACCGCCTGCCCGCCAGCGGGGTCTCTAGGAGAGCAGGAGCCACCTGCTGCTTCAGAGCCTTGGAGTAGGCAGCGGAAGTCAGGGAACTCCTGCAGGGACTTCCTGCTGCTTTCCGTTCTGCTGAGCCCCTATTGACAGCTTCGTGCCCTCCCCGGGGAGTGGAGAACCTTCCTCCCTCCTCTGGCTGCCTCCTTGAAAGTTATTTGTAGAATGTGATTCTCCATGCTAATGAGATCTAATACTGCTGTTCTGATTTATCTCCCCTGCCTGTGGGAACCTCTTAGAAACCCCCTTCTCTGCCTTTCCCCAGAGAACTTCCTGAAGCATGGACGTGGGTGCTGCGGCATTGCAACCTGACCTGGGTCCTTTCTTTGCGGAGAGAGGAAGCTGACACCTCTTTTCTGCCTCAGGCTTCCCTGTGCTGAGGCACAAATGTGGAACTCCTGATCCAGCACTGGCATCTGAATGGGCTTTGTTGAAAAGGCACTCAGTCATTTCTGATCTCAGAGTATTTAGATCCAAGTCCTTATTTGTTCATTTGACTAATGTTGAACTTCTTTTCTGTGGCTTGTTCAGCAGCTCAGTGCTACTGATAGACTCATAATGTGTGCTCTTTCCCTCAGAGAGTTTATAGTTCAGAAGTTAGGAAGACAGGCCTGAAATTAGAAAGTACGCTGAAATATCTGGGGGGCCATGGTACAGGGCATCAGAGAAATACGAAGTGTGTGTAGCCGTAGCTGCTGAGGGAAGGATAGAAAAGCTCCTGTGGAAGAGGTAATAGGTATTAAATAATGAAAGATGAGAACAGGTGGGCCTGGTGCACAAATGAGAGGGCATTCAGGGCAGAGGGAGCAGTGTGATTTACAGCACCGAGAGAAGGCACTTCCAAAAAGCTGGGCTTGACAAACTTGGCTCTGTGGGATGTGGTAAGAGACAGGCCTTGTAGATCAAACAAAAGCTGGTGCGTTTCAAGCTTTTTTGTTTTTGGATAATGACCCATTACAGTAAGATACGCATTTTTACCTCACAAGCAAGTGCACACATACATAAATGATAAAATGTCACAAAAGAATACCTTTTGTGTGATGTGCTGTTATATTTTCTATTTTTAAGAAAGAATGACATTTGAGATCCAATAAGTTGATTTAACAACAACCTAGTGATAACTGGTAATTTGAAAAACACTGCTCTTGGCTGTGGGAGTCACTAAAGAGTTTAAATAAAGCAGAGAAATTACATGAAGGGCCAGGGAAGTAGGGTGAAAAAAATAGTTTTAAAAATCATTGAAAATTTGGTTTTGTGTGTTGAGTCCTGTGGAAACACTAAGGTGGAGCAATGAACCCTAGCTCCTAGCTAGGTAGGGGGAAATGGATAGCTGAACAGGACCTATTATAACATGCCAGGGTGAGGGCAGGGGAGGAGGGATTTTAGTGAGTTGTGTGTAGTTGTCTGAGTGGGACTTTTTCAGGATAAGACGTTTCATGTGCAGGGGTAGAAATGTAGGAAATGGCATGATATGTTCCTGGTTGAGCTGCTCTCTTTGATGGGCCATGAAATAGTGAATGTGGGAGTTTAAAAAGGACTTTCTAGCTAGCATACAAATTGCATGAGAAGTAAGAGTGAGAACACATTCCCCCAAGCAAGTAATTAAAGGATATTTGGAGTTGTTGGCAAGATTTGCCTCGTAAGCTGAAAAGTTACTTAACCTGTGACTAACAGAATTATACTTTTAAATCTATCAATATATTTTAGAATATCGACCACAAAAGAGGAAGAGTTTGCATATTTTGAGAAGTGTTTTTCTGCCTCAGTTTATTAAAATACAATTGACATATAACATTGTATTAGTTTAAGGTGCACGATACAATGATTCAACATATCTGTAGTCTAAAATGACCCTGGTTAGGTCTGTTACCTCCCTCATCTCACGTAGTTACAGATTTTTGTTTTTTGTGATGAGGACATTCATCAGAATGGGTTTATTTTTTAATTTATTGATGGAATAATGGAGTTCCCCCCCCTATTCTCACTGACATGTGAAAGGACTCATTTTTTGTTTTTAGGGATTTTTTCAAGGTAACATACATAGGCAAAGTCACCTTTGCTCTTTCCAAATGTACTTTTCCCTTGTTTATAACCTATTGTTCCATATAGTGAGGACTTTTAACTGGTTTCTTTCTGCTCTTTTTTTTTTTTTTTTAAATCTCTGTGAGTTCATTCCTTTTTCTCTTGTCCAAGTGACATAGCAAGTACAGTAGCAGAGGACCCTCAGGGCTTTTTCCCTGGCTACAATGCATTTACCCAGTTGAAGGTGCTAGAAATAATTTAAGCCTCTTCCTATTCCCAATCTCCCTTCTCCCTAAACTTTGCTTATGCAGTTTACCCCCTACTTCCCAGCTTCAGTGTGGGGATTGGCAATGCTCATCCAAGTACCTGCCTAACTGCCTCCCCCCCCCCCCCCCCCCCCCCCCCCCCCCAAAAAAAAGGAAATTGGAGGAGGAGGACTTTTCCAAATTTGGTGGTAATTGCCACCAATTTGTTGATGGCCTACCCATCCATTCTCAACTGAAATGGAACAGCATCTCTATATGGAATAACAAGTTAGCATGCCAAAATGTAGGAATATTGTTATTTAGATTTACATATAAGGTATTTTGTAATGTCTTTAAAAAAAAAAAAAAAAAAAAAAAAAAAACCTGACTCCAGGAGCGTCTGGGTGGCTCAGTTGATTGGGCATCTGGATCTTGATTTCAGCCCAGATCATGATCTTGGGGTCCTGGGATCCAACCTTATGATGGACTTTGCCCTCACAGTGGAGTCTGCTTGAACTTAGTTCATCCTCTACTCCTGTCCTTCCCTCTTGTTCTCTCTCTCAAATACGTAATTTTTTTTAAAAAAAACAAACTAGATCTTATCCTACGGTTTTAAAAATGAAGACTAAAACTTTTTTGAATAATTACATATTTAACAGCATAAATTGAAAGGAGAATTAAGATTATGGTACTTGAGTATTTGGACAAAACTATTAGTTGTATAAACTAATCAAGGTCAGTTACTTCAAGTATCTGTAAATTTGGAGGAGGAGCAAATATTAGAGGTGAGATTATTTGGGAGACAGAATGGATGTAGTATATGATGATATTGGCTCTGGCCTGAGGTTTTTATAAGAACTGTGAAGTAGTGATTTTGAGTAGCATGTAAGATATGATTATGTAATCCTTAAAAACAAAAGTGTATTATGTCACTTTGGTTGGTCACATTACGTGGATATGAATGTTTTTTAAAACATCCTTATTAATCCTATTTTATTTCACTTGTGATTTTATTTTCCTTATTTTGATTTCTTGTCTCTCTAGTTACTAAACTTTCACAGCAAACTTGCAGACCTGTCATGAGCAAACAAATGTACATGCAAAAAAAATCCCTCTCAAAAAAGAAATATATAAAGGATGTGTTTAAGGGAAAATCTTAATTTTGGTTCAGCACAGTAATTTATTTAATAATTTTGAAATGAAGTCACAATATATCTGACTAGTGTGACTTTTCTTTTTTGGGATTAGAGATCATGAAAGTTGGTTTAGGCTAATTACCTGAAATATTATTCATAGCAGTTAAAGGATTAAAGTAATTAGTTGGTGAACTCAGTTTCATTTTTTTGTTTTTTCAAAGATTTTATGTATTCATTTGACAGAAAGCACAAGCTCATGAGCACACAAGCTTGGGGAGCAGGAGAGGGAGAAGACTCCCCACTTGATGTCGGCCTTGATCCCAGGAGCCTGGGATCATGACTGGAGCTGAAGGCAGACTGAGCCACCCAGGCGCCCAAACTCAGTGTAGTTTTAAATGATTGAATATCTCAGAAGAAAAAAATGATTAAGTCTTAGAAGGTCTAACCTCCCTACTGCCGATTTTTTTTTTTTTCCCAGACCTCTGGTGTTTAGTTGAAATATTTTTCGTTACTGGATTGTTCTGTTATTTAGGATTAATCCAATTTACTGGACAGAAGAGTAAGGAAAATGAGTTCCAGATACTTAATATTTCTTGATAAAATTTTGAAATGATTGAATATGACATTTTAAATAGCTTTATTTCTCAGTAAGAATTTCTTTAAAAAATGTGCAGTTTGTTACATATTTGTAAAGCCTTATGATCTGTGGCTTAGTAAAATGACTGTAGTTTATAAGATTCATTATGTTTGTAGAATAAATGAGATTTTTCTAGAGATTAAAAATGTTTCTAAAACATTGTAAGAGTTGGTAAACTTTTTAAAAGCTAATTATACAGTGGTCTTCAACATGCAAATAAAATCACAGGTAGATTCTTAATTTTTATAGCATACCTTTCTATATATCGTAAAATTAGGATATCTGCTTTCTATCTCTGTTAAACAAATTTACCAATGAACTTCAGCTTGTAATTGTAGCTTGCTTCTCCTTTCCCCATTCATCATAAACCTAACCCATTGATCATTTCTCTTTTCCCTAATATCTGAGTAAAATAGATGAAATCAGTAAGAATCAATCCTGCTTTTGTTAAGCAACATTTTTGAGGGGAGAGGTTGAAATTATACGTACACATACATATATATATATATATTGTCTTTTTCATCTACTTTTATTTCTTGACCCCTAAACAACACGGGTTTGAGCTGCAGGGGTCTACTTACACACATAATTTATATATATATATATAAATATATATATATACACACACACACACATACATGTAGTGCAGTCCTGTAAATGTATTTTCTCTTATTACTTTCTTTTTAAAAAAATTTATTTCTTTGAAAGAAATAAAAGAAAGAGAAAGAGCATGAGTGGGGTCTGAGGGGGCGGGCAGGGAGGAACAGAGTGAAGAGGAGAAGCGTACTCCCCTCTGAGCAGGGAGCCCAATGGTGGTGGATCCCAGGAACTGGAGAACATGACCAGAGCTGAAGGCAGACATTCAACCAATTGAGCCACCCAGTGCAGTTGTCCTGATTTTCTTAATAACATTTTCTCTAATGTTATTTTATTAACTGTTATCAGAAAGGCTTTTGGTGAACAGTAAGTTAGTAGTTAAGTTTTAGGGGAGTCAAAAGTTAAAAGTTGAATTTTTCACAGTGCAGGGGATCAATAGTTCTTAACCTGTGTTGTTCAAGGAATCAACTTTATTTCATTTATTTTCCCATCTTGTTTTAAAATGTTTTTAAAAATCTCATTTCTCTGGTATAGTTTATTTATTTAAGATTTATTTAGTCATGAGAGAGAGAGGAGAGAGGCAGAGATATAGGCAGAGGGAGAAGCAGGCTCCATGCAGGGAGCCCAATGTGGGACTCCATCCTGGGACTTCAGGATCGCGCCCTGAGTCAAAGGCAGACGCTCAACTGCTGAGCCACCCAGGCGTCCCTCTGGTAAGGATAGTTTAGAATTAATTTTACAGGGGCATCTTTCTAGTGGCCCTGCAAAGGAAAAAAATCCAAATATTCTTTCTTGTGCGATTTTTTCCACCTAGTAATGGATTGTGAACCCACTATGACTTTTGTGTAGCTCAAAGAATTTTAAGGGGGTAAAACTAACATTTGACTTAGTTAAGAACTGGATTTCATTTACATGCAGCTGTCCTTGCTCTTTGGAGGTAGGCTATTGGAGGAAAGCAAAAAAATACTGTTTTCTTTCTTGTATCAGAAAATAAAGTTATTGGGATGCCTGGGTGGCTCAGTGATTGTCTCTTGCCTTCATTGTGATCCTGGAATCCCGGGCTCCCTACAGGGAGCCTGCTTCTCCCTCTTCTGTGTCTCTGCCTTTCTCTCTGTCTCTCATGAATAAATAACATCTTTTTAAAAAAAGTTATTTATGAAATACAAAATATTAAAAATCTAGTCAGTATTTTCCCTTCATAATATATTTACCTTTATACTTTTCTAGCTTTTGAAAAGTCACCTTAATCTCTTTTAACAGCTAGTATTAGCTTTAAAAAAAAGTTTTGCGGGATCCCTGGGTGGCGCAGCGGTTTGGCGCCTGCCTTTGGCCCAGGGCGCGATCCTGGAGACCTGGGATCGAATCCCACGTCGGGCTCCCAGTGCATGGAGCCTGCTTCTCCCTCTGCCTGTGTCTCTGCCTCTCTCTCTCACTGTGTGCCTATAAAATAAAATAAAATAAAATAAAATAAAATAAAATAAAATACTTAAAAAAAAAAAGTTTTGCTTTATGACATTTTCTTTTAATGTTATTCCATAAAACATGAAACATTAACATGTTATCTTTGACAGGATTTGGCAATAGTTCCTTAAGGCAGAGAGCAGCTGTAAAGATTGAGGTCTTTTGGTAAAATTACCAAATGAGAGTTGGACAAAAATTAAACCCAAACAACTGTTGCTGAGGAACCATAGATACTATAGCAGCTTTCATTACAAGTCATGTTTATTATGTCATGTCTGTTTGATCCATCTGAATCCATGTGTTGACATGCCTCACAGTCCAGAGGGCTGTCGAAGAGACTTCTTGACTTTTTTCTCCCCTCCTGTAAGGAAGGAAATTTGTCCCTGTGTTCAGTAGGAGAGCCTTCACAGAAATGTGCTGAGAGCCACAGCTCTGGTGTATATCTCTTCAAGTATTATATATTGTGTTTGCTAGCCATCTAGTTCACAGTATAGCACCGTGTTCAATACAAGTTGAGAGGATCTGGGGAATTAGAACCCATTTTTCATATATAGAAAATCCCGGGGGATCCCTGGGTGGCTCAGCGGTTTGGCACCTGCCTTTGGCCCAGGGCACGATCCTGGAGTCCCGGGATTGAGTCCCACGTCGAGCTCCCGGCACGGAGCCTGCTTCTCCCTCCTCCTGTGTCTCTGCCTCTTTCTCTCTCTCTCTCTGTGTCTATCATAAATAAAAATAAATAAATAAATCTTAAAAAAATAAAATCCCGATTCCTAGCAATTAGATATACAGTTGCATGTACCAGTTGTTTTTCTGATCACTTCTCTAGGCAGATCATTGGATCTTTTCACCGTTCTGATTAGGTATGCCCCAGTCTTACTGCAGTAGTTACTGCCTTCTTTCTGTTTCATTAAAGTGCTTCTAAGTAAGTTTAAGAGGGCTGCTCTGAATAAGGCTTTTTTTGTGAGTTGGCGTTTTCTGTCCTAGTTACTTTGAGTTTCTCCCATTAGACAGTCTCTAAGAAATTATGTTAAGTGGACCTGACTCTCAAAGAGCTCAAAGTACTGTTAGAAAATTTCTGCCGGTCAGTCCTGCTTCATGGAAGGTAAGTCTGTACATTACTAGACTTCTAGTAGGACAGTTACTTTGAACCTATCAACGTACTCGAGTGTGCTTAGCCTGCCCTGTTATTTGCTTCCCTTTTGCTTATTCTTTTATAAAACTGCCATTTTCTCTCCTACTCTGTTGTTAGGAATGTTTCTCACATGGATTTGAACATTAAAATTCATGTGCTTTGCGTAATCACCCTGCCAGCTCCTAAGATGTTTACAGAATGAAGATGCCACCTACGCTTGTTTACTCAGTACTGCCAGGGATCCATATACACTGAGCTGAATGGGAAGACTCCCAAATCACCCTTAAACTCCTCTCTCTTGAGGTTCTCTTGATTTTTTTTTTTTAATCGTTTTAGATCTTGCAGGCTGCCTTTTTCCTTACTCAGTTGATAATCTATAGAATTTTAGTTGTCTATTTTCATTGTTGCTTTCATCAAATATTTTATTAATGGTGAATTGATATTTATTACTATGTCTATGTTAATAGGGGAAAGAGAAAAAGATATTAATGACAGTATTACTATTTACTTTTATTTGGTGACGTATTAGTATATTGTGAGTCATCAGTATATGATTAGTAAACCATTCTGTGATAGAAAGCTAGCCTGAAGAATGTTTTGAAAGATGGTGCAGTGGTCATTTAACCGTAATGCAAGATTGTATGTCTTCTATGACCTCAGCTATCTAAAATACTTCTGTATATGCATAAAAATACTTGAAAAACATTTCCAGAAGTGCTACCATATTTATTTTTGGGATGTAGGATTGTGAAATGTTTCTTGAGTTTTTCTGAACCTTTGTTTTTCTATGATGAATATATTAAGTCTTAGAACTTCTCTTTTATTTTAAGGGTGGGGGGGGTATTTAAAAAATGCCAATATCATATAAATTATCAGAATCAGTATTCCTTTTTTTTTTTTTTTTTTTAAATTCATAGAGACACAGCTAGAGAGAGAGGCAGAGACGCAGGCAGAGGGGGAAGCAGGCACCATGCAGGGAGCCCGATGTGGGACTTGATCCCGGGTCTCCAGGATCACGCCCTGGGCTGCAGGTGGCACTAAACCGCTGCGCCACCGGGGCTGCCCCAGTTAGTATTCCTAATACAGATACTTATGTGTTTGACCCAGTGTTAGCTTGCTTTTATTTCATTTTTCTTTTCAAAATGGATTAAAGAAGTAACTAATGACAGTAAAGATGATTTCTTGTTTTTTAAGTGTAAGGAGTTATCAGACTGTTAGTATTAATCGACACTTTTTATGGATAAGGAGATAGAGCTCAAAGGGAACGTGTGACTTACAGGAAGTTATGTCACTATGAAATGGCAGAGCATGTGCTAGATCCTCTAGCTCCTCAGGCTCTTAGCATTAGTTCAGTGCATCCTAAATGGATGCTTACTGACACAGAACTCATTCTTGTTTTCAAGATTTTATTTATTTATTTGAGAGAGAGAGCAAGAGATAGAGCACACACGAGTTGGGGGAGGGACAGAGGGAGAAGGAGAAGCCTACTCCCTGCTCAGCAGTGAACCCTATGCAGGGCTCGATGTGGGGCTCAATCCCAGGACCCTGGGATCACGACCTGAGCCAAAGGCAGGTGTTTAACTGACTGAGCCACCAAGGCACCCCATAGAGATTCATTTAGAGAAGGGTTTCTAACCCTTCATAGTTAAAAGAAACATTCTAATTTAGTGTAAGCTTGGTATCTTAGTGATGAGTTCATTAAATGTATCTTGTTTTCCTTTTAGATAGTATGGAATGAAACTGCATTCTAATTTTAGTGTAATTAAATCTTTGCTCATGCATTAAATTTTGACTACATTGAAGTCTTTCTCAGAAATGATTTGATGTTATTACATATGCTTGGTATAAAGTTTCCAAAGTTAATATTAAATTGTGAATTCCATCAGTCAAAGCCCTGTTAACTGCCCTTATAGTTACTGGGCTCTGAGCCCCTGAAATACTTAAGTAGTCAGGATCTACTTTTCTGAAGACTTTAGACCAGAAATAGAAATCTTGAGATGTTATTTTGAGACATCTTTCCTAGGGCATAACGCTGGACTAGGAGAGCCTTGAATCATCATGGGATAGCTGTAAGTTACTTGATTTCCTAGAATTTGTAAGAAAAGGTTGGGCCATATTGTATCCAGATTGAAATATGGATTTGTTTTTTCTGAATTATTTTTCCTAGAGGTCTCAGTGGGCAGAAAAGTGTGTGAATGTATAAGGTAGAAGGCAGTAGGGATTGGTGGAGACTGGGAAAGTGAAGAGAATACAACCTGCCTAATGTCATTCATATCCAGTTCTAAAAACTAGTGAAAGATCACATCTGAGGCCTAAGACATTAATTATTTAGCAGACTTTTTTTTAAGCATCTGCCAAGCTGGTGGCTAATCTAGGTTGGGTGCAGTAATTTTGGAAATTCTTTAACTTGACTGAAGAAGGAAGACTAGAACATAGGACAGGGGCAGAAATTAACATTAGATTAGTGGTTCTTGATTTTGAACCTGTATCAGAATTACCTAGAAGTTTTGTTAAAAACTGGGATTGCTGGCTTCACCTCCAATTTTTAATTCAGTGAGTCTGAAAGTGGGTCCCACAAGTTTGTTGCTCTAATAAATTCCCAGATCATGCTGATGCTGTTGATTTTAGGACCTTACTCTGAGAGTTCTTGTATTTGAGAAATGAAGCTGACACATGTGAGAAACTTTTTTGTCCATTTGAAAACTCAGTGACCCCTGAAGCTTTTGTTTTTTCTTTGCTTGAAATTTGTAAAAATTATAATTCTGAACTTAGAGGAAAATCCCTGATTGAGACTCTCATCTATTTTTTATGAGCTAAAAGATCCAGGACGACTTGAAACTGATCTCTCTCTCTCTCTAAACCTGATTACTTTCAGCAGTACTGATCAGTTAAGCCCATTTCTAATTCTGCTTTCTGGTATTACTAACTGTATTATTTTTAAAATTACTTGACACTGCTTTGACTCCTGAAGTCTTATGCATTTGGAGGAAGTATGACTTCATTTAGGGTTGTTTATTCTGCTTACATAGCCTTAAGTGTGTCCACATGCCATAGTTTTAGATTTCTATTGCTGTGACAAATTGCCTCCGTCTTAGTGGCTTAAAACAACATATGTTTATCACACAGTTTCTGTGAGTCAAGAGTCGGCTACCTTAATTGGATCTTCTCAGGGTCTCACAAGACAGCAGTCAAAATGGCAGCTGGGACTAAATACGCATTTATGGATCTACATCATCTTCAAAGCTAATGTGGTTGTTGGCTGAATTCATTTCCTTGCATATGTGGAACTCAGAAGCTGTGTCTTTAAAGCCAGCAGGAGGAGCCAAATGAAGGAGCTTCATCTTCTTTTATAGGACTCACCTAAGTAAGTCAAGGTCACCCAGGATAACTGGGCAATCTCCCTTTTGATTAACTGAAAGTCAGTGGATTAGTGACTCTCATCTACTCTGTATTACTAACAACTACTCAACAACTCTGTGTTATCCTATTCTACCCATACTCAAGGGAAGAGCTTTATGCAGAAAGTATCCACCAGCAGGCAATAATCTTCGGGGCCATCTTAGAATTCTGTCTGCTAGACCACATCATGTATCCATGGATGTTATCCAAATGCTCAAATACCAACATTACCATTCCAATTTTTTCTTAACTTTAAAAAAAATCTATAGCCCTCTGCACTCCTGATGCAATATGGATTGGATACTCCTTAGGCATACTGGTAGTTCTTATCCTAAACGTTCCTCTTGTATATTCCCATTTATTTGTTTGTATTGTATCTTCTGTTTCCTGGACACTGTTTTCTTTCATGGTTTACCCCTTTATTTTACTGAAGCTCATTTTCCTGTAGTTACTGAAAATGACTAGGTAGGAGATGACTTTTGAGACCTAATATATGAAGGTGTCTCCTCTGCTCCCTCCTTTTTAAATTGAGTTTAGATCTCTAGACAGGAAATGACGTCCTTTCATTGTGAAGGCACTGACCTAATCTAGTTTTTTAACAGTGTTCCTGTTGAAGCCTACTTGTTTCTGATTCCTGTTCCTTCTTGTATGACTTTTCCCTTCGCTATGAAAGGTTTTAGGATTTTTTTTTTCCTTTGCTGATCAAAGACTTCATGATGATATGGTGTGGGGTTTTTTTGTGTGTTTTTTGATTTACCATTTGCACTCTCGGTCTGTTGGCCATTTCAATTTGATTAACTTCCCTAAATTTGGGAGATTTCCTTGTATTAAAAAAAAAAATTACTTAAACATTTTCTGTCTTCTGTTTATGAATTTTCTTAGTTTTATCTTTCCTACTATATTTTCCCTTTTATTCTAGCTTTTTTTTTTTTTTAAGATTTTATTTATTCATGAGAGAGAGAGAGAGAGGTGGAGACACAGAGAGAGAAACAGGCTCCATGCAGGAAGCCCAACGTGGGACTCGATCTTGGGTCTCCAGGATCAGGCTCTGGGCTGAAGGCAGCGCTAAACCACTGAGCCACCCGGGCTGCCCTTTATTCTGGCTTCTAAGGAAATTTCCTTGACTTCCATCTTCTAATGCTTCAAATGGATTTTTAATTTCCATGCAAATCCTCTTTCTCAATCTCTTATTTGAGGACATTTATAGTATTTTGAAGTTTTGTTTTCAATTTCCTAAATTTCCTTTTTTGTGTTCTTGTATTTTTTTTTTTTAAGCTCCTATCATATTGGAAACTTTCTGGAATATCTGGTGATCCTCAGCTATGCATTAGAGTGAGATGCTGAAAAGCTGATTCAAAGCTCTTTGTGATTCAGTGAAGCCTGTCCTTAATACTTCATTTTAGGCGTTTAAGTAGTGGTCTTTTTCTTGGGTGGTTCCTGAGTGTCAGTAAGTAGAGATCTCTTCTCTGAGATAGTTCATTTTATTCAGAGAATGATCTTCCAGTATGTATACCTCTTGGCATTCTGAGAGCAAGATCAGTATTTTCTTCCATGTGTACCTAAGAGTCATGTTACCTGCTGTAATGTGAAAAGCACAAAGGGAAGAGTGAAAGACTGTGAAAGGCTGTGGTTTAATTTGTAGCCTTTCTCTTAATGCTCTTACTTTAGGCCTTACCTTTGTCTTCTGCTGTTGGGCAAGTTTATTGCTGGATTGTGGGGAGGGGAGTCTTAATTTCTTTGTTATCTAAATTTTCAATCAATTCCCAGTTTTCAGCCCTGTGCCTTACACTCTTTTTCTGCAGCCCCATTGCCTATAAATTTTCACCAGCAAGTTCACTTATTAGTTCTCTTTTTATAGGCAATTTAGTTTCCTTGGCTTGGCCAAGTCAAGTACTATTCCTTCTTTTAAAATCACATCTTTCAGAACTGTATTAGAATTACTTATGCACTGGTGTCACTTCTCCTTTGATGTTACAGATTCATACCTTCTTTTTCCCTTCACTTACATTTTAGTGAAATTTCAGAAAAGGAAGATAAATGTATGCAATTAATTTGCTATGTTTGACCAGAGTCATTGAGCCATAACATTTGAACTTATATAAGATGTCTTTCAGAATGTGTTCATGCTGTTGATGGTTAATTGATTAGAATTTGGTAAATGATAATGTGTTAGCTTTCTGAAAATCTATCTGTGTTACCAACACCTGAAAATTCAATGCATGATGCAAGCACATCTTAAAATTAAATAGTTAAAATTGATCATCAGCCCAAACCTCAGCAAAACAAAGCACTTACTCTCTCAACTGTTTTGGGTAACTAAGATATTGCTGCAGTTTGTCCCCTAACACTGTGCCTCTTGAGCACTTGTAACAAACATTAAGCACTTAATTTGTGTCATGAGTCATGCTAGGTACTGGCAATACAAAGATGAGTAGACAACCATGTAAACACGAAATTACATTACTGCTGTAATAGAAATGCACGTTGTGTTTGAGAGCGCAGAGAAGGAAGTGTTCACCGCCACCTGGGAAGGTCAAATAAAGCTTCACGTAGCCAGTTAAGTTTGTTTTGAGACTTAAAGAAGAGGTGAATTGATAGGGTAGGTAATGGGAAGTCAAAACATATGTGAGTGGGTATTAGGGCACTTCAGGCAGAGGGGTGGCACAGGTAAAGCCTCAAAGATGATGTATGCCAGTTAAAAAGTTAAAGTAGTTTGGCATAATTCATATATAGTATAAAAGCAGATTTCATTAAAAGTCTAGTGCCGTATGATGACTTACTAGAGGGTTATACTTTTCCTCTAAATTAGTGGTCTCCATATTTTTCAAGTACTTATATCAGTAAAAGATTTTAAGCATGTTTCTTCATATGTATACATTTATGTTAAATGTTCTACTGTGTGTATATATATATATATACACACACATAGAGTTATAAAACAAAAAAATAGAAGTGAAAGAGGACAAAACTTTCTGTACCCCACTTTAGAGGCCATTGCTTTAAGTGATGGTCAGCAAAGGAACAATTTTAAGCTGGTAGAGTTATTACTATGCTTGTATTTTATATTAACTACTCAGTGTTGCAATGTGGAGGAAGTTTTGGACTTGAAGGAGGGGAATGTGTATGAGAAATGGGTGGCAGTCTTGAAGACCCTCAAGTTTAATTGTGTGATAGGTTAAGTGTAGCAATTTAGTCAAGAATAATGGCTTGTGTTAACATAGAACAGGGGCTGAATTCAAGAGAGTTATGTAGTCTATAGAAGTTGACAATGAACTGTGTAGATAAAAAGGAATAAAGAAATTGGCTTGGTCAGCAATTAGTTGAGATAGGGAACCAGGAGAAGTTTGCAATGAGGTGAAATGACAAATTGGGTAAACGTTGATCTATTTATGGCTGTCCATATGGGAATGTCTTCTGGTTGGATATCCAGGTCTGGACTTTAGGTAAAAAGAACTGGGCTGAGGATAGAGTTTTGGGAGTCAGTAGAATATGTAAGTATTGGTTGAAACTATGAATGTCGATGAGCTCATTCAGGGTATTTATAGAAAAGAGCAGATGAGGCCTCTCTAGGGGAACAGTCATTTAAGGGCCAGGCAAAAGAGAAAGCTGTCAGGCTAAAACAGAGAATAGTGCCAAAAAGTCAGGTAAGGAAATTTTAAGAAATGAGTGGCCAGGATCAAATGTAGCAGAAGCCTCAAACGAAGCTAAAGTAGCTCTTAGATTTGGGTAGGTAGCGGTCCTTTAATGAATGACCTTACCTTAAGCAGTTTGAGAAGTCTGGGATGGAAGCCAAATTGCCACAGGGTGATGGTACTAATGAAGGATGAGGAAGTAGAGACTAGAAGTGTATGTAGACTTCTTTAAGACCAAGCTTCTTTGAAATACTGTGACTTCAGTAAGCTGTAGGGTTCAGAATTTTTTTGGTTTTGTTTCTAAATGGGATTAGGCATTCCTTTAGGCCCTAGGAACGGAGTTCATAGCTGAGGGTATTTAAAAATTATAGCAGAGAGGGATAATTACTGAGGAAAGAGATGGAAGAGCTTGTGATCTGAAACACAGGTAGTTGTGTACCCTAGTCAGCTTATCTTCCACATGGACTAGAGAGAGGGATGTAAGGAAGAAAATGACTAGATTGTTTGTAGGTTAATGGGCAGGGAGCTGGGAGAGAATTCCTTAGCTGAAGGACTCCGTTTCCTCAACTCATTAATTGATTTCATTTAACAAATATTTATTAAGAACCTGATATGTGTCAGGCACTGTTCTACGTGTATGAGATACATCTACAAACAAAGAGCCCTGCCCTTATAGGTATATATTTTTAGAAAATGATAGAAGACAAGGTTATCTACTAAGAACGTAGAAGATGAAGGTTGGTCAGAGCCTTGAGAAGAGAAGTGAAGAATGAAAGAGATTACCAACCATGAATAGCTGGGAGCTTAGAAGGCCCAACTGAGGTTAAAGCCATGAATTTTGGCGCTTTAATGGTTGAAGTCAAAATCTAGTTTGCTACTGTACCTGAGAAATCAAGCTGTGTGTTAGAGGGGTTTTCCTCGTCTCCATTCTGCTAACAATGAAACATGAAAGAGGTATGTCCAATTTTTGTAGTATTATATTCAGAGTTATTTTAATATGCTACCCTTTCCTCTTCAACTGCCCTTCTATGGAGGACATTGTTATTTTAGGAAACAAACCTTGTAAGTATTAAGTTTGCCAGAGTCCCATCAATTTCTTAACGTATGATGACTTTTCTATAGAAAACATCCTGAAATCTAGTGCTGTGGAAAGTATTGGCGCCCACTTGAAGTCTTAGACTGCATTTAATATTTATCTTATTTCTCACTTGTGCCCTGCACACATACCACACACAACACACAGACATTCACTGGGGAACCAGAGTATAAAGGTGTTCAAGTTCTGTCTTCTTTCATACCTGGGAAAGGCACAGAAATTAATTGATTGGCATAAGCACTTGAACATTGCTCAGATTCCTACTAAGAACTCAGTAGATTACTATTTTGAAAGCAGTTTTGCAGCTTTAACTTGTCTTTCTTACTCTTGATAAATGTAAATATTTTTAGTCTCTCTGGACAGGGTGGGCTTTTGTTCTCATTCTGGTTACTCAGAGTACCTGTACTCCTGTGCTGATCTTAATCTTATTATCAAGATAGCGTGGATAGCATATTATTTTACTTTTATTTTTTAGATTTTATTTATTTATGAGAGATAGGGAGAGAGGCAGGGATACAGGCAGAGGGAGAAGCAGGCTCCCTGCAGGGAGCCCAGTGTGGGACTTGATCCCGGGAATCCCAGGATCTGAGCCAAGGCAGATGCTCAACCATTGAGCTACCCAGGTGCCCTGGATAGCATTTTTTTTTTTTTTTTTAAATAGAGACTTCCATGCTGAAGGAATATGTCTTAACTAGTGAGTTGAGCAGTAATTAAGAAATAAATTTTACTTTATCCTTTATTGTATAAAATGTAATTATATCATCAAACTCTAAATGGATGGCACTTGTAGCATTTTTAAAAGTTTTTTTGTTTTGGTTTAAACCTCAAGAGAGAGATTTTTGGCTGCAGATGCTATAGCTGTGGTAAAGCCTAGCATGGCACAGTATAGCAAAATATAGGTTGGTTTAGCAATCAAGGTCTTTTGAGCCAGCTAGTGGCTGAATTTAAATTTTTGATTCTCTTTAGCTGTTATTGTTGGACAGGTTACTTAAGTTTTATATGTCTCAGTTTCCTCATCTGTAAAATGGAGGTTGCAATTGTGAAGATTAGAGGATAAAATACAAGGAAGGTTGTTAAAACAGTGTGGCACGTAGTAACTACTGTCACCACTGTGATTACTATGACTTTTACCCAGTTAAGTTTCTGGTACTCAACTGAATTTTTTAAAAACATCTAAATAGGGAACATGAAGAAAACTTTAAACTTTGGTACTATTGAAGGCCAAAAATAAGATTAGGGATTTATCCATCCTCTTCTAATCAAATACCCATTAAAATCCTCCCTCCCCCACTATTTTATGTCCAAAGAACTTACCTGTTTAATGTTCTAATGTCACTGATTGTTTTGAAATACTATTGCTGATTTAGGGGGCCTTGATGGAATCATGAAAATATTACTTCCTAGTAAAGAAGTTTGAATAATATATATGTGATAGGAATAATCATTCTAATTTTACTGTATTAAATTTTATAAGATACAATTAAATAAATCAAATTTAAATACTTTTTTAAAAAAAACTCTGTACTTAAACCATCTTATTGATCATCTTATTAAGTCCACAGAAAAGTATTTAAATACCTGATTGGGCTATTTTATTTTATTTTATTTTATTTAATTTTATTTTATTTATTTTTAAAGATTTTATTTATTTTTTTTTTCACGAGAATACACACACACACACAGAGAGAGAGAGAGAGAGGGAGGCAGAGACACAGGCAGAAGCAGGCTCCATGCAGGGAGCCCGACGTGGGACTCGATCCTTGGTCTCCAGGATCACACCCTGGACTGAAGGTGGCGCTAAACCGCTGAGCCACCGGGCTGCCCTGATTGGGCCTTTTTAAAATAAATACTGTTCATCAGTTATGGGAATCTTAAAATCAGATATTGTTAAATAACTCAGTTTAATATATGAAATGCTAAGTAAAAAACCAGCAAAGATAAAACATCTCTTTGTGAAGGACATGTATAACAACATAGAGAGAGGCTCATGGTGAAAAGTTCACAATATTTTGGTGTGGTCATTAGATCATGTTGTCTGGTCTTTTAAGTTCACTATTTAGGATGTTTGATTTGGGGCACTGTGGACTAATTTTACCCTATGGAAACAGAAGAGACTGATATATAAACTGGACTAATTAATGATTTATCAAGAAGTCATTAAAAATGCATCTTCTCCCATAGAAAAAAATGCCACCGTGGAAGCTATTGTAATCAGAAGGTTGATTGAAGGTTGTACTTTGTTACATGTCCAGTGCTGCGCTTTGTGCATTGATCCCCACTTGCCAACCAGGTACATCAGGGCCCTGGAGAGTGCTAGAGGCACTGCCCCATCACCTCTCAGAAATCCCTTTTTCTAACTTCCATAGTTATCTGCTTTCCTGTTACACCTTCTTGAAGAAAGTGAAACCCTTGAGGAGGTTTTATGCTTACTCATTAGCCTGATCATTCCTGCCTGAGTTTACAGCCTCATCTTGGTTGGATTTGAGGAGCTTAGATAGACTCCTACTAAATTTTTTGAATCTAAACTCTGTGTTATGGAAAGTTCTAAGCACATAAAAATCTAAAGAGAATTGTATGATTAACCCCTATGCATCTTTGTCACCATGCTTCAAGAGTTAACATACCTAAGGTGTATATTGTTTCATCTGTATTGCCTGTCCCTCTTCATATTATTTTAAAGTCTAGACCTCATACAATTTTACCTATACAATTAGATTTGATTAATAGATTTCGTGAGTCTTTCAATCTGTAACAGCCAGCCGTCCCTTTTTTGTTGTTTATGGAATTTGTCATCTAGAAATTTTCCACATTCTGAATTTGGCAGGCTGTATTTTCACCGTGTCATTTAACATGTTCCTCTGTTCTCTTATTTCTGGTAAACTTGTAGCTAAATCTAGGCTTGACTGAATTTAGGTTTGAATTCAATCCCCTGCCCCCAAGAATATGTCATAAGTGGTGTGATATTCTTCCAGTGTGTTGTATTATGACAGAAGGCACATAAGAATTTCTTGGCATTTCTTTTTTTGTATGTTAAAATTGATCAGTGTTAATCAGTTAATCAGTTAATCAGCTTGATCTATCCATTATATTCTTTCCATGAAATCATTATATTTTAATTCTTCCTAATTTTGTTCTCAAGGAGTACCTTGTCAAACGTTGTTGCCTTTCTTCTAATCCATTCTTCACATACAGCCACAATGATCTTTTATTTATTTATTTTTATTTTTATTTTTTTTCATGATGATCTTTTAAATATAAATCGGATCACATACTACCCATAGTGTCCCATTACTCAAAGACTAATACCTATCCTTTCTATACCTCATTTTATGCCATTCTGTCCTTTGAGAATCAGTATGGCATTATTCATAGCATAGGCTTTTGCATTCGACTGCCTGATTGTGTAACTTTGGGCAAGTCATTCAACTATTTTGTGCTTCAGTTTTCCATGTATAAAATCAGTATTTAAGAATACCTACCAACAGGATTGCAATGATTAAATAATACATATGAGTCACTTGGAACAATGCCTGTATAACATAAATACTGAGTGTTAGCTGTCAGTTGCTGCCGGTGTTGGTGCTGTCATTTCCAATATCTGTGTCTAAGCCACACTGTACTTTATAATTTTTGGAATTGCCAAGCTCTTGCCAGCCTCAAGATATTGCATGTTGTTCTGTCTCTTGGTATATAACAAACTGCCTAAAACTTAGTGTTTTAAAATAATAGCAGTCATTTAATTAGTTGATGAATTTGGAACATGGGATAGGGCTTAGTAGGAATGGCTTATCTCTGCTCTCTTTGGTTCTTGGCTGGGATGGTTTAACTAGAGGCTGTAATATCTACTTTTAAAGAGTCATTCATATGGTTGGTGAGGTAGTGTTCGCTTTTCACCAGAACTCAGCCAGGACTGGGCCTTGGTTTCTCTCCATAGGCTGATTGGCTTTACTCAAAGCATGGTGACCAAGTTCTAAAAGTGAGAGCCCGAAGAGAACCAGGCTGATGCTGAATGGCCTATTACAACTTAGCCTCTGAATTTACACAGTGTCACTTTTGCCTCTTTATTTTGGTCCAGACAGCCATAAAGGTCCATTCAAGTTTAAAGAAAATGGACATAGACTCCACCTCCTAATAGGGGGATGACAGGGTCCTAGAAGAAGGACAGAGTTACTGTTGTAGCCATCTTTGGAAAACATGTTTTAATATACACATGCTGTTGTCTGTGCCTGAAATGCTATTATACTCTGATTCTTACTCTTTAACCAGCTACCCAATTTAAATTAGTTCCATCTTCTTCCGTTCCTCTTGTGCACTCTCTTTCTCATAGTTCTTTATTTTCTTTGGCAACACTGATAATAGTTTGTAATTCTCTCCTGAAGTCCATGAAGGCTAGAGCATGTTATATACCTTGTATTAGGCATAAAACGTGTTGAAACATTAAAATGTATGATCAGTAACTTAAAAATTTTAATCCTGGGGCATCTGAGTGGCTCAGTTGATTGAGTGTCCAACTCTTAATTCTGGCTTAGATCTTAATCTCAGTGTCCTGAGATCGAGCACAAGTTGGGCTCTGTGCTCAGTAAGGAGTCTGCTTGAGATTCTCCCCCTCTCTCCCTTCCCCCTTTGCTGTGCACCCACGTGTGCGCTCTCTTTCTTCCCCAAATAAATAAATTAATTAATTAATTAATTAATCTTAAGAAAAAATCTTAACACCATGTATCACATTTCCAATAGGAAAAGCATATTCCAAACTTTGCAGAAGGAAGGGAACAGAGATACAGAAACACCAAGAGTCAGTCCTTTAACTTCTCATATTTCATGTCCTACTGCCTAGCCTGGGGTGAGGATGGGATGGAGAGGAGAAATGTATGTGTATAAATTTTGTGGAGGAGAGGAGATAGATGGAGTAAGCAGTTTGAATAGCTAAATCATAAGTACGTTTTCTCTTCCCTTATTTCTCTAGTTCATGGCAAGAGGCTTTTAGCTGGTTTGACAAAGAAGAATGATAGCCTAGGAAATATTCAGTACTCTCAGAGCAGCCAGATAGATGTTCTTTACTCAAGGTAACCTAACCACACACACCCTCACTCAGAACCAGTGTTCTTTCACTTTTGACACTTATCTAACAAATCAGTTACTGGGTTTCTCAGCCTCTTGGTGGTTGGGTAGGGGAAAAAAGAACAGATAGTGGGGTACAGATAATAGTAAGAACAGCTGTTGATATATCGGATATTGTAAGACTGGGAATAGTAATGTGTGTTAAAAGTGTCTACAAATTCTAAAGGCTCATTCACTTTAATGAATGAATTTCTCATTCACTTAAATACTTCCTTCATGCCACCTTGTTGGGTGTTGGAGACCTAAGAGTGAACAGAATGCACATGACTCCTGCCCCCATGGAGCTTGCAATCTGGGGATGGGAGTAGACTTAAGATGAGTGTTTGCAAAGTATATATTTTTTATCCTATTGACTTTTAATGTATATGTGTCTATATTTTAAATGATTTAAAAATTTTTTGTAAGTATACAGTTGGCTTTTGCTTAATATCCAATCTGATAAACTCTGCCTTTTATTTAATTTTATTTTCCTTTTTAAGGATTTTATTTGTTTATTTGAGAGAGAGAGCCAAGTACAAGTAGGGGGAGTGGCAGAGGGAGAGGGAGAAGCAGATTTCCCGTGGAGCAGGGAGCCCAATGCGGGGCTCAATCCCAGAACCCCAGAATTGTGACCCAAGTTGAAGGCAGACACCTGAGTCTCTGAGGTACCCCAAACTCTGCCTTTTAATTGGGGTGTTAGAAAATGTACATTTGATATCATAATTGATATGATTGGGTTTAAGTCTGCCGTTTTACTTGTTTTCTGTTTGTTCCATCTGGCTTTTTTTGTTCCCCACCCTCATCTCTCTTTTGACTTATTTTAGCAGACTTACTTAAGTATCTTTTATGGCTCCTTTCATTTATTTTATAGACTTACTATATTTTGAGTCTTTTTTTCTTTAATGATTGTTTAGGGTTTATAGTATACAGTTGACCATTGAACAACACCAGTTTGAACTGCACAGGTTTACTTATATGCAGATTTTTTTCAATCACTACAGTACTATAAATGTGTCTTAACATTTTGATAACATTTTCTTGTTTCTAGCTTTATCGTAAGGATACAGTGTGTAATACATATAACATACAAAATATGTGTTAATCAACTGTTTATGTTGTTAAGGCTTCTGGTCAGCAGTAAGCATTTGGTTAACTTTTGGGGAAGTCAAAAGTTATACATGGATTATTGACCACACAGGAGATCAGCAGCCCTAACCTCTGTGTTGTTCAAGAGTCAGCTGTGTAACTTATCACAGACCTTTGGATGGTATTGCATCACTTCACATATAATAAGAACCCTATAGTAGTATATATTGTATTATCCTCTACCTTTGTGCTATTGATAAACATTTTACTTCTCATATAACCCCACAATACATTGTGATTACTTTTTGCTAAAACAGTCAATTGTTTTTTAAAGAGATTTTAAAATTAAGGAAAAAATAGTATATTTACCATTTTTGATGTTCTTCATTCCTTTAAGTAGATCCAAATATGTACATGTATCATTTTCTTTTACCTGACACTTCTTTAATATCATCATCTCATAGTACAGGTCAACTGATGATGAATTCTTTCAACTTTTGTGTGTCTGAGAAAATCATTTCACCTTCACTTTAAAAGGAAAATGTTTTTTGAGATAAAATTCACAATGCATGAAGTAACCATAAACCATTTTAAAGTGTATAGCATTTGTTACATTCACAGTGTTTTGTAAACATCGTATCTGTCTAGTTCCAAGCTTTTTTCATTATTGTAAATCTGCTTTCATTTTTGCAGAAATTTTTCTGGGTAGAGAATTTTTGATGAGGTTTTTTTTTTTTCCTTTCTTTATTTTTAAGATGTTTTTCTGTCTCCTGGTTGATAGTGTTTCTGATGAGAAGTCCGCTGTCAAATATTTTTTCCATCCCTCCCATCTTTGAGGACTTCAGGTGCCATTTATGTGTCTGTTTCTGTTGATTGATTTTTGCGCTGATAGTATTTTTAAGTGTTAGATATTTAGAATTTGTTGATTAGGTGCTGAATTTTTGTATTTTTAAAATATTCATTAGAGGATCTAATGAAAGAAGTAGGATTTTTTTTTAATATTTATATGGTGATAATTGCATATGGTGATAATGCTTGTCTTAGAGGAAGTAGAAAATAGTGTATTAACATGACATAACAAAAGTCTATAACTTAAGAGATTTTGAGTTGGTTACTGTGTTATTCAGAAGTAAAGAAAAAGGAAATTTAAGTTTTCATTACAAACACCATTCACTTCTTTGGAAATAGTGAAAGTCATGGGCTTTGGATTTAGTCTTGCATTTGAATCCCAGAAATACCAGCACTAGCTGTGACCTAGCTTTGTGTTAAACTCCCCCCTCCTCCAATAAGTCTTTTTTTTTTTTTTTTTTACTCTTTTTATCTCTTAATGTTGTTTTGAGATGAAAATGAGTGTGTATGTGTGTATACATATATATATATATATATGTTAATATAAGGTGTTTACATGTAATAGGAATTCAACAAAATGTTGTGTTTTCACTTCAGCCCATCCTTCAACTGTTTCATTTTTGCAACAATACTACTTCTGGATAACACATTGATTTGAAGTTTGGTGAAATGGGGAGAATAATAGTCACTACTCAACTATACTTGTTATTCTTAAGCAATTACTGTAACTCTTCCCATAGCAATAATTTGTTATTCCTGAGCTTTAATTTTTATCAAATTACACTCAGTTGAAGATACCCAGTTGGTAAACAAATTGCCCAAAAGTGCTTTAATATTTTCAAAATTGCTTCTATTAAGATTTTATGCTGTTTTTCAGGAATTCTTCCCATACTGAGTCAACCTATTATTTGAGGAATAAAATCAGAAATTTATTTTTAATAGAATTTAGAATAAACTAATTCTGTAAATGGAGAGTTAATAGATTTTAACCGGATGAAGATTTGTACCATAGTCCTTAATCCATGGTTTCACTTTCAGTGGTTTTAGTTACCAGCAATCAACTGTAGTCTTGAAGCAGATGTGATGAGATGAAGGTCCATAGTAGCCTAACACTATGTCACAGTACCTACAACATTCACCTCACTTCATCTCATCACATAGGATTTTATCATTTCACATCATTACAAAAAGGGTGAGTACAGTATATTTTTTTGTGATAGACCATACATCAAACTTTTTTACAGCATTTTCTCTTTTATTATTAGTTATTATTAATCTCTTACTGTGCCTAAGTTATAAATTAAACATACACACACACACACACACACTCACACACACATACACACACACACACACACGGAAAAACAATATATAGGATTTGGTACTATCTTTGGTTTCAGGCATCCAGTGAGGGTCTTGAAACACTTCTTGCAGATAAGGGGAGGACTACTGTGTCATCTGTTATCATGTTAGTCTCCTATGTCTGCTGTAGCAAAACAAAGTTGGTGGCTTATAACAACATGGATTTATTTTGTTAAGATTCTAGATGTCAGAAGTCCAAAGCCTGTTTTACTGAGGGTGAAATCAAGGTGTCAGCAGGGCTGTAGTCTTTCAGGAGGCTCTAGGGGAAAATGGTTTCCTCCCCTTTTTTACCCTCTAGAGTTAAACTCCTTGCATTCACAGTTCATGGCCTCTTCCTCCAACTATAAAACCAGCAGTGTATGCATCTTCCAGTCTCTCCCTCTCCTCCCTTTGTCACATAACCTTCTTCTGGAGTTAAATCTCCTGCTGCCACTTTCTTATAAGGACACTTGTGATTACATTTAGGGCTCATCCAGATAATCCAGAAGAATCTTTCCATCTGAAGAGCCTTAACTTAATCATAGCTGTGAAGTTCTTTTGCAAAATAAAGTAACATTCGCAGATTTTAGTGTTAGGACCTCCATATCATTGGGGGCATTATTCAGCCTTCCACAGTCTTTGAAAGGGGATATCAATAAATCCTATTTTTCAAATGTTAGTGTTTTTATGCCATCCTATATTTCAAAGCCTGTTGGCTTACTGAAGTCTGTTAACTTCTCTTTTCTGTTGACTATTTTCAATTTTACCTGGTAAAGTATGTTTTTTCTGCCTATGTCAACAAATATTTAGTTGTGATGATTCACAAGAAAAACTGTCTTAAAAGTCACATCACCGGGGAGCCTACGTGTGGCAATTGAGCCTCCGATTCTTGGTTTCAGCTCAGGTCATGATGTCTCAGGGTTATGGGATCGCATGGGCTCCCTGCTTAGTGGAGAGTTCGCTTCTCTCACCCTCTGCCTGTCCCCCTGCTCATGCTCTGTCTCTCAAATCCTTTTTTTTTTTTTAATTCACATCATTTTTAGGGAATTTATAAGTGGTTTCTAAAGTAGTTCTTACAACCCATTTTGCAGAACTTGTTCTTATGGAATTTAGCCTTTCTGATTATGTATGTGTGAATTCTGTAATAGCTCAGATGGCTCTTATTGGAAGTATACACAACTTCCCCACAGTACAACTAGCTAGGGACTTAATTTTTAAAACTGAAAGGGAACATTTCCCTGGAACAACACCTTTACCCAAGGTGAAATATTCAGTGAAATGCTAGAAGGATTAAATCTTTAGTAGATGTTTTTGCCACAAAAAAGAAACCAAGATAGGGAAAACAATGGGAAGAAAGTAGAAAGTATTTTTGCACATGTACAGCTCCTAGTTTGTTAAAATATACATTTTCTTCCTATCATGTAATCCTTTTCAGAAATACCATATGTGATGAAATTTAGCCAGTGTCTGAAACAGATAGGAGATAATTTGGAGTTCATAACTTCTAGTCTCAAAGACCAGTGCTTTCCCCTCACACAGGCTAACATTATTATTGTTGTTGTTGTTGTTATTGTTACTGTGATCTGTTACAGAGGTGGAACCATTCTGTCAAAATACAGATTAGAGAGTTATGTTTCCTTGCAGAAGGAAAGCTCAAGAACTATGATAATTGAGATGACTAAAAATAAGTTATTGAATCCTTCCAAACTACACTGTCATTCCAATGAAGTCTTAAAGTACAAATTGCTTTCAAAATACAAGTAAAACATAAATGATACCAGTGAACATACATACATTCCATGAAAACAAATACTCCCAACAGTGCTTAACATGCACAGTAACCATAGTTGTGTAGCATACTATCCCACTTCTGTCAACAAAATTAGAGGGAAGGGCCATGCAAACATTTGGTTACAGCGTGAACTCATGACAAAAGAATTATTTTCCCATCCAAGGAGTCACTATAGGGTAAAGTTGGGCACTCCAGAGCTAAATTATATTTGTGTGCCAGCTCTACCAAGTGTTATCTTGAGCAAATACCACTCCATATACCTTAGGTTCCTCATCTTCAAGAGAGGAATAATAGTACCTCATAAAGGCTGAGAGGATTCAGTAACACAGGGATAGCAGTTACAACAGTGTCTGACCCTATGTTTAGCCTTCAAAAATGTTAACTATAACCAAAGAATTTGCCATATACGCATTTATAAGTTTAAGCTTTTGCTTTCAGGTTTGAGTGGCATATCTGAATTTCTCATTTTGAATTATCCAATCTATGGCTTTCCTCCTTCGGCATAAATGATGGAAGCCGTAATTTGTGTGCTCATTAATTGATACAAGAGAAATTGTTGAGAGTTCACATCATACCAAGTGCAAAAGGTTAAAAACTGTCAACTTTTTTGTCACTGACTTTTTAAAATTCAAAAGCTAGTTTTTAAGCTACTCAGTTTTTATGATATTAAATCTGTAAGCTTTCGATTTATACAGAGAATTTCCACTTATTATCAAAAAATCAAGAAAATGGTAAAGCAGGACAGTTGAAAATAGTGTTGAAAAGAAGCAGATGAATAGATAGATGATATCATTACTGAGTAAAAAACAGAACATGGCTGAGTTTCTTGGCAAATGAGCCGAGAAGTGTGTTGCATTGTAGTCTTACTTGGATATAACAGCCATAGATGAATTTTTCCCTTGCATGGTCATAGGAGATACTGAGTAACATCAGGATTCAATGGGAGTTTCTTTTATCAATCTGTTAAGAGATCTAAGGAAGAACTACTTTTTTTTTTTTAAAGTTTTATTTATTTATTTGAGAGAAAGAGAGCACTCAGGAGCTGGACGCTGGAGGGAGAGGGAGAGAGAATCCAAACCAGACTGCATACTGAGCGCAGAGATCCTACAACCGTGAGATCATGGCCTGAGCTGAAGCCAAGTGTTGGCCACTTATCTGACTGAGCCACTCAGGTGCCCCTCAAGGAAGGACTTTATTTATTTATTTTTTTAACATTTTATTTATTCATAGAGACACAGAGAGAGGCAGAGACACAGGCAGAGGGAGAAGCAGGCTCCACACAGGAAGGCTGACGTGGGACTCGATCCCGGGACTCGAGGATCACACCCTTGGCTGAAGGCAGCACTAAACCGCTGACCCACCCTGGCTGCCCAAGGAAGGACTTTAAATCTTAATTCAGTGTAGGCTTTTAAGATGAGAAGAAATTTGCCTTCTGGCTGTGTTACTAATGGGGTTTAATCTTATAGAATTTAGAATAGTTAACAGGTTCCTTAAGCAAATACTTTTGATATTTCTGCCAAAGTACCTTAATAGTAGAAAAGAGTATCATTTAGGATACTAAGGATAGGAAGGTATCTCTTTTGTGGTATGACTTAGCTTATAAATTCATGTGAACTTTTCATTCTTTTCCATAGTCTAACCATATTTATTTCTGATGTGATTTTTATTACCATGATGTAAAATGTTGTGGGGAGACTTGCTGTGCTCACGTTGCTGTTTGTAGTACTCTTGTTAATACCACTTCTCTCCCTTTTCTTGAGAAATAAGGCTACTTGTTTTTCTCAAATGTCTCAAAAGAGCATTCAGTTGAGACTCCGGAGCTCTTTCTCACATGGTGAGAGGCTCTTTCTGACTGGGAGAGATTTAACACTAGGTATTCTACTTTGCTCACTCTAGAGTATGGCTTTTATGGAATAACTGAGAACTGGTTCCAAATAGTTGCACGAGGCAACCTTAATTAGATTCCTGGTATCATCCACTTAAAAATTGTGAAATGTCTGCCAGACATGAAGGCTTCAGTAGAATTGGTACTTTTTCTGTTTGTCCATTGGTTCAGCTACTATTTGTATTTAGTTAATTGATCATGATATTCTCTTCTATGTTGGCTGGGAGAACCAGTTAGGAAACTTTTCCAGTTTGAGATGAGTGGCTTTCTTAGAATTGGTATCTTACGTGATTTTGTAGGACAAGCTTGCTGGTTCAGAGTGACACAGGAAGTTATATTATTTGTTATTTGTTGTGTAAGATAATTCTAGATATCATTACACATCATAAGAGAATTTTGAGCAGACCTAGTTGATGGAGAAACTTGCATCAGTGGGGATTTGTGGCTGATTTGTAGGAAGTATTCTATGGGCAAGAGTATTCCCAAATCTATTATTTGCTGGATGAATCCGTTATCAATAGGGCTATATTTTTAACTGTCATTTACGTTTTTTTTTTTTTTTTAACTTAAGGCCTATATTTAGTAAAGGGTGCAAACATACAGTTCATTGAATGTTTACATATGTATTTATCTGTGTAATCACCAAGATAATATTCTACTACTTACATTTTTTAAAGCAAGCAGATACATTCATTGCATTACAATTGTTTGCTTAAACTTTTTTTCTTATTACAAGTACAGTGCATGTTCACATATTGAAAAATTAAGATTAAAAAGTTGCTTATAAATCCCATAATCAAGAACTCTGTGTGTTTTAGTATACATTCTTTCATTCATTCACTCATTCATTCATTCTTAGGTGCCTAATGTGTGCCAGGTATTTGGGTTGCTGGGGACATAGCAATAATCTAAAAAGACATAATTCTTGCCCTTGAGGAGATAACATTCTTGCCGCAGGAGAGGGACAGTAAATAAGAAAACACATTGGATGTCACATGGTGATATGTCAGGGGGGGAAGTCAAAAGAAGGGGTCGGGGGAATAGGGAAAGGAGCTGCAGTTTTTCATAGAGGAATCAGAATGGCCTCACTGAGAACATAATGTTTGAGCAAACAGCTGGAAGAGGCAAAGAAAAATACTAGACAGATTTGGAGGGAAAGATCACTTCCTTCAGGCAAAGGCCCTGTGGTAGGCAGTGGTGGACATGTTTGAGAAACCCCAGGAAGGCCAGTGTGGCTGGAATAAAAGACAAGTGGCAAATGAGGTTGGAGAGGCAGGGGCCACATCCTGTAGTGGTTCTTCCTCCTGGCTACACAGGAGAATCACCTTGGAGGCTGGGTGTTTCTAACGCAGCCAGGGTTGAGAAACATTGGTAGAAGGCCTTTAGACCATTTTAAGGACTTTGGTTTTTACCATGAGTGAAATGGGAAACCATTGGAGGGTTTTGAGGAATGACTCACCTGATTTAGGTTTTATTATTTTAAAATATTATGAAAATAAAACTTTCCTGAATCATCATCCCACCTGCTTCAGTAGCCATCTCCATTTTGCTTTAGTTAATATACCCTCACCCCTCCCACCCTTTTTACCCCCCAGAGTATTTTAACACTAGCTTAGGTTTTTAGAAGGATAACTGGTTTCTGTGTTGAGAGGAGGACAAGCAGGATGAAGGCTGAATATAAGTATATCCTCTGTGGGGTTTTTTTCCTTTTATATTCCTTTTTTTTTTTTTTTTTTTTTTTTAAAGATTTCATTTATTTATTTGACAGAGAATGAGGGAGCACAAGCAGAGGCAGCAGCAGAGGGATAGGGAGAAGCTGATTCCCTACTGAGCAGGGAGCCAATGCAGGACTCCATCCCAGGACCCTGAGACCATGACTGGAGCTGAAGGCAGATGCTTAACCAACTGAGCCACCCAGGCACCCTTTCCTGGATACTCTTAAACAAAAATTAAATTATACTGGATTCACTATTTTATAAACTATTTTCCTTGACTATATTAGACATGTCACTGAATAGTCAATTACTTTGTTTTTAATGGCTACATCGAATTTTATTATATTGGCTGCACCTTAATTTATTTGGTCTTACATTATTGAACATTTTAATTTATAACCTTTGGTAATCAGACTATGTGGTAATACAGCCCTTTAGCTAAATCTCTGCGTATACCCATGATTATTTCCTTAAGGTAAATTCCTAGAATGGAATTGCTATGTCAAAGGATATGCACAAAAATTTAAAGGCTTTTGATATGCATTGTCAAAGTGTTTTTCAGAAAGGGTTTACTAATTTATACTCCCACCAGCTGTTTCTGAAAGTGTCAAGTTTTCTTAAACTCTCACTAACATTGAAATCTTTCATTAAAAAAAAAAAAATTCCTGTTTTGACAGGTGAAAAAATAACTCATGGTTTTAATTTGCAGTTCTTTGATTTCTAGTGAGGTTGAATTTTATTTCCATTTGCATTTAAAAAATGCTTATTCGTATCATTTGCTGATTGTGTTACTTGGGGTGAGTCACTTAGGACATGTTTTTGTACTATGAAATGGGTATTGTGTGCCAGCTTCTCAGAGTTTTCACAAACTTTAAACAAAAGCATTTTGTATGCCCAGGTTTATAAACTGTTTGACTATGATCCACAGTAAAAAACAAAAGGCATCTTACGTTGCAACCAGCATTGGTAAATAAGTAGCCAAAAGTTTTATGAATAATGCTTCTACTGTATCCAAGTGAGATGCACTCTGACACTTTACATCCTTGTTCTTTTTTAAAATGTCCACTGTTAACCTTTAGTTGATCATGATCCTCTGGGTTGTGATGCAGTGTTTAAAAAAACACTGCTATAAGCTGTAGAGTACTGTATCTTGTTAGGTGCTTTTCTATCTACAGTGATTACCTCTACCAAATACCCTGAACGTCAGTCTGCCCTTTAGCTCTACCAAAATTCGCTTCAGAAAGGCTATAAGTAGGAGGTAAGACTCCAAACTTAGCTTATTATATTCCTATATCAGGTTTTTCATCAGTGAAAAATACTAAATTTATTCACACTCTGAAAATGTACTTGTTTGGACTTCTATAATGCCATAATGACTGAATTATTAACATGGCTGTTTTGAAATAGATCTAATGCATTTGAACAAAAAAACCTACATCATTATGGGGATTGTATTTGCAAAACCCCCAATTGAGACATAGCATCTGACAGAAGTTTTGTCTATAATTTTTGGTACCTGAAAATCTGACAAAAGTGGGAAATGCGAATCACATTTAGCTATATTTAATACAGCTCTTTTTCAGTAGAACAAATTAGTGTATGAAAGTTGAATAGTCCTGAGAGACTAAGAGTATGTGGCTTCCATATATAAAATCCAGATACTATTCTAGCTAACCTAAGTGAGGACCACTCAGAAAGGAATTAGCCAGGTGGAATTATTAGCTGTGACTGGAGAAAACTCCATTTGATGGGAGTGATTCTTTCAAGTCTGAGGAATGTTGGAATGGAAATTGCATAGAGAAACAGAGTGGGGATGGGGTGATGGTGTTTACTATTTGAAAAACACCCAGGAGTTTAACCTATTTAACAATAAAACCTTGTTGTTACTTTTGACTTGTAGTTTAACATTAAATTTTTTTTTAAGATTTTATTTATTTATTCATAAGAGACACAGAGAGAAAGAGAGGCAAAGACACAGGCAGAGGGAGAAGCAGGCTCCATGCAGGGAGACTGATGTGGGTCTCTATCCCAGGTCTCCAGGATCACGCCCTGGGCTGAAGGCAGCGCTAAACTGCTGAGCCACCCGGGCTGCCTGACATTAAATATTTTGTTTAAAAAATATTTTTTGATGCTAAGCCAGGAAAATTTTTAAAGACTCTAAGTTAAAAGTTTGACTAAAAAGCATTTACTACTCCTCTGTTCACCCCTCCACAAAGGAAAAATTTTAAGGAAGGTGAGAAACAATTTGGCATATAAAAATTAAAACTAAATTTAATACCAAGGAACTGTAATTTACCTTTGAAAAAGAGCAGAATATATATGCCGTTTCTATACTCTATTGATTTTCAAACATTAAATGTCATCACATTTAGAAAAATAAGCAACTCTGCTTTTCTGTACTTTAGTGGGTGTTGACCTTAATTAAGTGTGCATATGTGGTTAGAATTATGAGATTTCTCTTTGCATATGGTTTGAGTGCTGAATTTTGGATTCTGGTCTCTTCACTCTCTGAAGCTAAAATTAGGTTTTAAACAAGCTCAGAAATAAGTGTAGAAATCTACTGGGCTCAAATGGGCCAGAAATATATGAAGCATTCCTCAGCCTCACTAGTAATCAGGGTTATGCAAATGAAAGCAACAATGAAATACCATTTCATGCCCATCAAGTTGGCAGAAATTAAAGCTGTCACTTGGACATTATCAAGTGTTGGGAGGAAATAATCTAAGACTATTAGAATATAAATTGGTCATGTGCTGTGAAGAACAATTTGGAAATATGCTATGGCGCATACTCTATGACCAGGAATTCTTCTAGTGTATCTTCTTGCATGTGTGAACAAGTAAACACACAGGGGCATTCTTTGTAATAGTATGAAAATTAGAACCTATGTATGTCTATCAGTAAGGAAATAGCTACATAAAATAGTCCAATATTTTCCAGTTGAAATACAATGTGAACATCATGTGCAATTTAAAATTTACTCCTGGAGTGCCTGGGTGGCTTAGTTGGTTAAGCGTCTGCCTTCAGCTCAGTTCATGATCCCAGGATCCTGGGATGGAGCCCTGCATATTGTCTCTATGCTCAGTGGGGAGCCTGCCTCCTCTTCTGGACTCTACCCCCATGCTCTCTCCATTGCTTTCTCTCAAATAAATAAATTAAATCTTTAAAAATAAATACATAAATAAATTTAAAGTTTTAAAAAGGTAATATCAATTTTAATACATTTTGGCACATTATACCAAAATATTTATCTTTTAAACGTGATTAATATAAAAATCATTGGACTATTTTACATTCTTTTTTCATACTAAGTCTTTGAAATCCCTTATGTATTTTGCACTGAGAGCATATCTCCATTTCGATGCTAAAGTTTATCAGAAATACTTGATCTGAATTTAAATTTCATCAAAAGTACAGTTGAAATAGTAGATTCATGTAACCAAGTTGTTCCATACATGCTTAAATGTATTTAAATAACTGACTTGGGTATCAAAAATCTAAGCTGATTCACTTTCTCAATTGCATTAGCTGTATTTCAGATAATCGGTAGTCATGTGACTAGTAGCTACCATATTGGACAGTGCAGCTCTAGTGATAGCATAAACTATACTGCATAGCAGTTAAAATAAATGATATACATATGTATAAAACATGGCTGATGATTCAAATTTCACAGCATCAGTAAAAATTCTAGAGAAATGTGTGGTTTAATGGTTTGCTTTGAGCAATTTAAAATACTATTCACAATAATACATGGAATAATGTAATATTTATGCAACCACTATTCAAATATAGCAGACATTAACATTTTGCCACAGTACCTTCAAATCTTTCTCTTCAGTCCTGAATTTATTTTTTATTTTATTTTATTTTATTTTATTTTATTTTATTTTATTTTATTTTTTAATTTTTTTTGAATTTATTTTTTAAAATATCCATTTCAGATATTGTATGAATTGAGTATCCACTTGATTAGTTTGTAGTAGGTATACAGGAGAAAAGTACCAAAGAGTAATACTGTTCCTTGAAATATTGGTGTTAGAATTCAAGTGGTCTTCTAACATTTAATGCATTTGAAAAGTTTTTAGGAATTGGATGTCTACTAGAAAATTATTTTAGATTTTTAGGAATGCACCACCTGTTTTAACCAGAATTAAATTCTTAATAAGAGGCTATTCGCTTTAGATTTCCCTAGTGTATATTTTCAGTTCTTACTATTGAAGTTCTAAAAAACATATGCCTGCTATGTTTCTGGTTCATCACTAGATGGAGTTGTTGTAGTGCAACTATGTGTTGGGTGGCTATTAGTAGAATAATCTTTGCTTCTCTCAAAGTAAGCACGTATTGTTTAAAAGATAACATTCTCAACATCTACACAATCAGCTGTTAAACACATAACATGGCAATAGAAATACATAGTTGATAATACGCAGTTATCTTTGAGCAGCATCAAAACAGCTATTTTAGTCAGTAAGGTTTTTCTTATATGGGTGTGTAAGGAGGTGGAATTAAACCAGTTCTCAGATAATCCAGAGGAATTACAATTTTTAAAAAAGATTTTATTCGTTTATTTATTCATGAGAGACACAGAAAGAGAGGCAGAGACACAGGCAGAGGGAAAAGCAGGCTCCATGCAGGGAGCCCGATGTGGGACTCGATCCCAGGACTCCAGGACCATGCCCTGGGCTGAACGAAGGCAGGCACTAAACTGCTGAGCCACCCAGGGATCCCCAGGAATTACAATTTATATTATTACTTGTACTGGATAATTCTGTTGAGGAAATTCGGGTGTTTGGGTTCTGACTTTTCTGAAGACATTTCGTGCCACCCCCACTGGCACTGAAACTAAGTTCTTCACTCATTACATCTGAAGTTCAGTGATCATTGGTGTCTATTCTTATCCTTTCCCATGTCCTTTAGGCCTTAACACGTATTATCTAGCTTCTCAAATTCCAAAAAGTAAGCTGACGGAATGTTCTTTATCTTACTTTCCGTGTATTTACTTCTAATGAAGGAGAGTATTTTCACCAGGAAGTAGATGTACCTATAGCACTTGAGTCCTGCGGTTAGGCATGTTTGGATTTCTGCTTCTCTCCTACTTTCTTTTTATTCCTTTTTATGAATAATAGGAATACGTTCATATCATGTACTATATAGTCAATTGAGTTGAAGCTCTTAAAATTTGTCACTCTTTGGTTCTTTGGCAGTCTTCACAGTGGCCCCTGAAACATTCTTTTCTCGGTGTTAATTTTGATGTGTATGCCGTTTTTCCTCCACAATGCCACTTAAGAAAATCTTTTTAGTACCTGTGCAAGGTTAAAAATTAAGTAATACTTATAGGTTTATTTAGACAAGTACTGTTTCCCTATCTCATTTTATCTTCATCAGGCCCCATCACTAGAGACAGCTACTTTTAAAACCTCAAACTTTTGTTTCTCTTGGTAATTACCTATCTCTGATCTGTGTTATACTGCTATTTCTTGATTAAAAGCTTTGTATATTAAAATCTTACAGCCCAAAGCCAATTGATAGTGAACTTTTGCCATTTTCACATTAATTCCTCCCACCTATCTCAATGCAGTTAGTCTTACGAATTTTATTGATTACCTCTAGAATTTTAGGTGAGGCCCCCCAAATCAAATTGTGTGTGCTGTGGGCTTGTGTTTTAAAGTTAATAAATGACCAGCGTACAGCTATCCAGGAGTTCTGGAAGACATTCAGTTTCATTTTATTAGGGGGCCCTTTATTGTAAGGTTTATGTAAACGTCTTTGATTATAATTTGTGTAATTTTTATTTTTATTTTTTTTTAAATTTGTGTAATTTTTAAAATGAAAACTGCTTGAAACAATTAGGAAACTTGTTTTATCCCATAGGAAGCCTGGAGGCTGATTCATTGATTCAATGACACAATCAAGGAAGCAGATTCTTTGTCTTTACATCTGCTATTCTTAGCAAACAATGTCAGCTTTGTTCTCAGGTTAGCTGCCTGATAGTAAGATGACTCCTTCAGGTCCAGTGTCACCCTGTACATCCCTTCTTGTGTGTGGATCTCTTTGTGCATGTACCCAGAAGCTACCAGCAAACATTCCCTGGTTATCGGGTTGACCTGAATTGCTTCAGAGGTCCATTCCTAAACGGACTTCTGCAAAGAAGAGTGAGATTACTTTGATTATCCTGGTGACGTTCATAGTTGGGTAGAAGAGGGTTAGAATACTAGAACAAATCCAGGATATTTTAGGAGAGAGTGCGGAAGAATAGTTGGTGGGTAGTCAGGGAACAATGTAACCGTGTTAAACTTTCAGTGACAAGTGTTACTTTGTTTCCTAAGTTTCTACCTGGCTCCTTGTTTTTTGAAAAATTAATTAGAAACTCAGGGAATTATTTGAAACCACAACCTTCTTCATATGTCTTTGCTACAGTATTTATTGTACTTAAATATATGAAAAACATTTGTGGGCAGCCCAGGTGGCTCAGCAGTTTAGCGCTGCCTTCAGCCTGGGGTGTGATCCTGGAGACCTGGGATCGAGTCCCACGTCGGGCTCCCTGCATGGAGCCTGCTTCTCCCTCTGCCTGTCTGTGCTTCTCTCGCTCTCTGTGTGTTTCTCATGAATAAATAAATAAAAATCTTTTAAAAAAATGAAAAACATTTGTAAGCAAAACATTAAAAGAAGACTAAGAAGGGGCACCTGGGTGGCTTAATTGGCTACGTGTCCAACTCTTGATCTCAGCTCAGGTCTTGCTCTCAGTCATGAGTTCAAGCCCTGCATTGGGCGCCAGGCTGTGTATGGAGCCTTAAAAAACAAAACAAAACAAAACACTAAAGAATGTATTTCTTTTTCTTCTCTTGAGCTTAGTTGTTACTATTGGACCCATACCTTTGCACTTCCTTGGAACATAAATTTATTGCATATTTGCAAAAATACAGACTTTAGTAATAATTTTTAAAAAGCATTATCATTGAGTTTTTCTTTTTCTTTTTTAAAAGATTTTATTTATTCATGAGAGAGACAGGCAGAGGAAGAAACAGGCTCCATGCAGGGAGCCCGACATGGGACTCGATACTGCGTCTGCAGGATCAGGCCCTGGACTGAGGGCGGTGCTAAACCGCTGAGCCACCCGGGCTGTCCTCATTGAGTTTTTCTAAATCAAATCTATGTAGATGACAAATGTTAACTTTTTCCTCTTTTTTCCCCTGCATCTAGAGCTTATATGTCTTTAGCAAATAGTTGTACTGTTTTGCTTCCGTTTTCATGATTCTTGTTTCTTCCTTATTACAGATGCCTAAGTTAAATATAGTAATTCTTTATGTCAACTTTAATGAGGTCGCTTGTTTTTAAAAAAAAATTCCGATTTTACTGTGTTTTTCTCAGGTCATCTTATACTTTATTTCTTCCAATTATTCACATCCATATTAAGTTTTGGGGTTGATTACTGCATATAGTACTTTTACTGAGTTTTAGCCCAAGATGAAGAACTTCAGAATTATTCTTACAACAGCTTCTTAGAATTATTTTATGAGCCAACTGGAAAATACTCCAGTAAGCTTTTCTTATAATAGGTCATTTGAATCACTCATGGTCCTGATTATTGATGTAAGAAATGACAAAGTAGATGATTCTCTAGGATTAAAGTGTGTAGGTGTGGGTGTGGTGTATGTACGTGTTTAGTTTTGTTTCTTTAAGGTAGTTTAAAGCATTTCTTGCCAAAATCTATTTGCTTTTAAATTTGATTTTTAGATTATTTTCTTAGAAGAGTTATTTTGTTTTTTTTTTTTTGTTTTTTTTTTAAAGATTTTATTTATTTATTCATGATAGTCACAGAGAGAGAGAGAGAGAGGCAGAGACACAGGCAGAGGGAGAAGCAGGCTCCATGCACCGGGAGCCCGATGTGGGATTCGATCCCGGGTCTCCAGGATCGCGCCCTGGGCCAAAGGCAGGCGCCAAACCGCTGCGCCACCCAGGGATCCCAGAAGAGTTATTTTGAATGCCATTAACAAACATTAATACTAGTCATTACTAAATAAGGCTTCAATTTTTGTATTGGATTTTTTTATATATATTTTTTCTAGTGACAATAATGTCAGTAAAAAAGGCAGAATTTCCAGACTATTGTGGTCATAAAATATAAGTCCTGGGAGATGTTAATGTGTTACATGGAAAAGAATTCTAGGGTCAGATAGTTTTGCCACATGCTGGTTATTCAGGCTTAAGTGGGTTTCTTTACTGCAGGACTTCTTAGGATCTTTAAAAATACTTAGGATCTTAATATATTAACGTATATTGTAAGCATTTCAGAATGGGGCAATACAGTGTTTGCAGAACTTATTTAAACATGGAGCATTCATTTCTAGGACTGTTCCGTAGAACATACTTTGGGAAATAATGGTATTTGATGCAGTTAGTATTTGTGTGAACTGCCGTGAAGGAAGTAGTGTGTCTAACCTTTATTGATGAATGCCATGCAATTTATTTGAAAAAGTATTAACTTTAACACTTGGACCCTTGGGACAATAAGTTTCAAATGCTTTACAGATCCTCTTAGGAAATTAGAGTTTGAAGGTTTCAAGTATAGCATTCTTATTGCTGCTTCTACAGCTTTTCTTTAAAATGAAATTTATCCACATGCTTAGTGTTGTTGAAATCTATCTTAAACAGACTAGTGATATGATCTCTTGATGGCTCCCTTAACTTTTTACTCTGGCTGGTGTTCTGTATTATTATGCTCCAAACTAATATTTTCAAGTTGCTGTGCTGACAGTTTTATATGCACACCCTTATACGCATCTGACCTTGATCAAAACTGAGTTCATCCTCTCCCATTTCATCCTCCCCCAATCCCAGACTTTGCTTTCTGTTCCCATATGGGTTAGTGACATCATTAACATTTTGGTCTGGATAATTCTTTCTCGTAGGGGACTGCTCTGTGCATTGTAGATGTTTAGCAACATCCCTGGCTTCTACCCACTAGATGCCAATTGCAATCTCCTTCAGTTATACCAACTAAACATGTCTCCAGATTTTGTGAAATACCCCATGGTGAACAAATCACTCCTGTTAGAGAAACACTGCCCTACAGCCAATGTATTCCTTAATCTTACTGATTCTATTTTTTAAGTTTACCTTTAATCCCTCCTCACGTTTTTTATTCCCACTCCCTAACCTCCGTTCCTCTTTATTTCTAATACTTGAGTTTCTTTCATAAGGGTGTGACTAGCCTTCCTGTGTCCGATTTTGTTTCCCTCCCACCCACCCTCTTTAGTACTGCCAAGTTTATCTTTCTAACATGCGGAGCTGTTCTCTATATACAATCTCTCAGTAGTTTCTGGAGGAGACCCTTGTGAACTGGCCTCTCTTTAGCCTCATTCTTTAAAGGTGCTCATACTTACTACACACCCTAGTGTACTTGTGCCTTCTTCCCACCATAGCATACTGTGTTTCAAACTCCTACACAGTTTCTCCATGGTAGGAGCTCTTGGTCACTTGTTTTCAGAGAATATATCATGCTGAAAAGCATTTTTTTTTTTTTTTTGACATCTGTCCTCCCTCATCAAATTGAACTTTTCAGGGACAGGGACCATCTCTCTCTCTGTTTTGGGCAGGTAATAGATATCCAAGAGAAGTCTGAACCATTTATTAGTATGCCTTGATAGATGTGGTAACTTCCTTATTCTAGGAATTCTTTTCCCTGTGTCAGCAGTGAAATTATTTTTCTAAGCTTTCTCATCTAGATTTTGATAGGCTTTTGACCACAAATCACCTATTCAGAAGAGAATTGACGAAAAGCAGTGTACCTACCTAGTTGATACTCAAATTCAGAAGGCACATTTGTGAAACAGCTAGTTAATTCTAAAAGATTTTTATTCAGAAGGGAATTAAATGGTGTGGATTAATTGTGCAGATTAATATAATTGAATTAAAATGTCGAAAGTATTAGAATAATTGAAAACATTGGATTTCCATTGATAAGGATTTGTTAAAATACTTGCAAAAGTGCTATCATTGTCTTAACTATTTTAGTTTTTTATAAAACATATTGCAACATCCTCAACTATTTAGAAATTTATTCCCTTTCAAATGAGGTAGAGGGGTTGTTAGTAAAGACTAGAGTTCCTCCTTCCTTTCCTTACAGGCCTTAATAAATACAGTTTTGTGTGATTGGGTTTTCCTGTGAATTGGAACTAGCTACAGTCAGGCTGACCAATTACACACTTATACCTAGAACTTTAATTAAAAGGTGAAGAAGAGAAAACTCAAAGTTTACATGGCTTTCTGGAAGATAACCCAAGTATAGCATCAGCCTCATTGAAAAAATGAAGGATTGAAGGTGGGGAAAAGGGGAATGAATAGATCTAGTCCTAATTCAGAATTTTTCACCCAGGTGCAATGCCTTGCCAGATTGTTAATAATTATTTATTGGATGAATCCAATAATCCAATATACTCACTGTATATAACGTGAGTTAAGCCAGAAATGATGGCTTTCTGCTTCAGTTTTTAGGGAATGGCATAAAAAGGATCCATTCCTTTGGAAGAAATTCTTTTAATAAGAAAAGCTGTTATGGAGGTTTACAGAAATAAAGCTGAGAAGAGGGAGGTTACCTACAGGGAAGGTACCTCCCTTTCATACCTGCTCTCCAAAAGCTGAAGCAGATCATAGGCATATGTGACACCCAGCCCGTTATTATTAACCTAAAGAGTCATGTTGCCAAGGACCCAGATTTGCCTTGCTTGTTTTCCATTTTCTCCCTTTTCCATCCTTTCTTTTCTTTAAATTTAAAATTTGAAACATTAAATACTAATTAATATTCTCTTTAGAATCTTAAGCAGCTTTAGAAATGATGTGTAATTGAAAGAAATGAGCTTTATTTGAGCTCAAAACAAAACAAAACAAAAGACTTTTCCAGAAGAATTTCTGCTCAGAACTTGGAAAATTTGCATCATAATGCTTCTGTTACATATAGGTCATTGCATGCTTGTTTTCCAAACTGTAAAATAAGCTAATGATATTTTGAATATACATTTTTAATAGCTTTGGTTCTTGAAATTATTTTTAAAATCTATATATCTCTAAGGCCCTACTTAATCTCAGTAAAAGATACTGTGATTGTGAGCTACTTTGTTTTCCATATATTTTCTAATGAGGTAGAAATTATAGTGAATGCAAACTTTCTTAGTAGGTTATTTATAGGATATAGTAGATTCTCATTATTTGCAGTAGTTGTGTCCTATAAAGGCACCACAAACACTGAATTATTGAATAGTGAATGATTGCTCCCAGGGGACATACAGGGTTAGTTTCCTACAAGCCTTGGTCATATTTTCATCAGTCAATATGTAACTTTGTTTTATGTGTATTTGTATTTAAATACACCTTATTTAATATGTATTATTGATTCATTACCATTGAACTCATGGCCAACAGCACTGTAATTCACATCCAAGCAAAGCTTATGTAATATATTCTTTCCATACAACAAATCACAGCCTTCTGGCACCTAGGAACATATAGCACTTCAGCACAATGCTTGGGAGCTGTTTTAAACAGAGCACCAACAAAAAGCAGAGTAATGTGAAATACATGGTGTTAAATAGATCACAAGAAGGACACTTGTTTACAGTATGAGAGCTGAAACAAGAAGGCTGTTTTCTTGATCACCCTCAGATGCAAATGTGCATGTCAGGTGATTCACATCTTTCCATTGCAAAAAACTAAGAAGGTATCTCAAGTGCTGATTTTGGAGTTAGAAATATATTTTAGCGAATAGGAAGATTTGCATGTATAAAATCTACAGATAATGAGGATAGACTGTAATTATATTAAAATTTATGATTGAGTACTTACAATAGTCCAGATTTGAAACAGTGTTTCTCTTATTTTGGGGCATATGGGTGTTTTGGGTTAAGTGGGGTATTTCTCACAGTTTTCATGGTCTGTTGTCCAGGGGAATAAAACTCTCAATCTGTCTTTTTTATTTTTTGCCCTATAGGGAACAACCCATCTTCAGCACTCGAGCTCATGTCTTCCAGATTGACCCAAACACGAAGAAGAACTGGGTCCCCACCAGCAAGCATGCAGTTACTGTGTCTTATTTCTATGACAGCACAAGGAATGTGTATAGGATAATCAGTTTAGATGGCTCAAAGGTAAGTTAAATTTACTTTAAATAATCTTGCTGTTTTATGCAGTAGAGCATTTTCTGTTTTATTTGGAAGACTTGTCTTTATTAAAATAAAATATTCTTTTGAGTTTTAAAAACTTAAAAACTTTTTTAAAAAGGTCTTTTATTTATTTATTATTAGAGAGAGTAAGTGCACACGTGCATACAAGCAGGGATAGCTGCAGGCAGAGGGAGAGGGAGAAGCAGACTTCCAGCTGACCAGAGAGCCCGATGCAGGGCTCTATCCCAGGATCATGACCTGAGCCAAAGTCAGATGCTTAACCAACAGCCATCAAAGCACCCTAAAAACTTAACTTTAAAAAAACCAAAATTGATCATTCTTAGGGTAGCAACATTTTTTGTTTACTAAATTACTTGGATTGACCACTTTATATTGAGTTACATATCAAAATATTCTACAAATTTTTAGTTAATTTGATAAATGTTCATTGCATATCTCTTACATGTCAGGCACTATGCTAGGTGCTACAAATATAGTGGTGAACAAAATGGACACAGTTTCTCCTCTTTGAGAGTATACATACAATCTAGTAAGGAACTAGATTTCCTTTCAGATAGACTTCTGTAGATTAGCAGGCAACTCAAAATCCCTAAATGGTATGAAGTCTGGTCAGTGTCACCGTTAAAGCTGACATCCCTTATTCTGAAGAGAAGTTTATGGACAAGACCTAAGTTTTTATTTTAAGAGAGACAGATGGTATAATGTTTAGGAGCACAGACTGCCTGGATTCATATCTCAGCTCTACCATCTACTAAGTGTTTGACTTTGGGCAGATTACTTCTCTGAACCTCATTGTTCTCACCTCATTAGTGGTGTTAGTATGGATTAAGCGAGTTTGTATCTCAGAGCACTTTGATCAGTGTCTTGTAGATAGTATGCCTTTCAAAGGGGGGAAATTCCATTTTTTCATCAATGAATTTTGAATAACACAGAGAGATACAGAAATACCAGACATTGGGTTCTGGATATAACGTGTATAGAAAGATGAGGGCTCCATTCTTCTTCAAGCTTTTTTGAAGCCCTGAGGTATTTCAGCTTGAAATTTTAGCAGTTCAGGGCAGCCCCGTTGGCTCAGCGGTTTAGCGCCACCTGCAGCCCAGGGTGTGATCCTGGAGACCTGGGATCGAGTCCCACATCGGGCTCCCTGCATGGAGTCTACTTCTCCCTCTGCCGGTGTCTCTGCCTCTCTCTCTCTGTCTGTTATGAATAAATAAATAAAATCTTAAAAAAAAAATTTAGCAGTTCAGTGTAAGGGTTAAGACCACAGATTGTAGACATAGAGTGTCTGGCTTGAATTTTTTTTAACTGTTCACTAGCCATGTTACCTAGACAAGATACTTAATATCTTCACACCTCAATTTTCTCATCTGTAAAAAGAAATTAATAAAAATGCCTACATCATTACCTCACAGGATTGTCGTGATGATTAAATAAATTAATTTAGGCAAAAGCATTTTAAGGATGTATAGTAATCAGTATGCAAACATTTACTGCTTTTGTTACCATTAATAATATTTTCAGGCTATTAGTTACATATTGTCTGTGGTTTAGGGGGAACAAAAGATAATTTAGTGCTCGACTCTGAGTTCTTTTTTTCACATGCTCACTCATCATCTCCTTAAATAGATTATAGAATTACAGGGGCTATTTGTACCTTATCTTGTATTTAAGTCACTAATAGGTATTTATTAGAATGACTGATTCTTGGGGCACCTGGGTGGCTCAGTCAGTTGAGCGGGCAGCTTTTCATTTTGGCTCAGGTCATGCATGATCTTTGGTGCCCCAGTAAAGAAAACTTAAAAAAAAAAAATTATTATCTTTCATTTTTACTTAGAGGATTTAAAGGACTTGAGAAATAGTTAATTTCTATAAGACTCCTTTTTTTTAAGATTACTTATTTATTAATTTGATAAAGAGCATGCGCATGGGGTGGGAGCAGAAGGAGAGGGAAGAAGCAGACTCCCAGCTGAGCATGGAGCCTGGACTCTGGGCGCCATCCCAGGACCCGAGATCATGACCTGAGGCAAGGCAGACACTTAACTGGCTGATCCATCCAGGTGCCCCTGTAAAACTTTTTAATGAAGAATAATTTTGTCATATTTTGTAACTGTTTAGTGAAATCAACAGATTTTAACTGTTATGACCTCAGACACTAGAATATTAATTTATTTCTTTTCCTTGACTAGAACTTTCAGTTCTCTACAATTTGTTTCCCAGTTGGCCCAAACCACAGATAAAACATCATTTTATTAGACGGGAGAGTTAAATGGAATAAAGTTCAACTGAAGTATTCCCTTGTCCCATGTGATTAAATAATTCTCATGTGTTCTTCGTTCTCAAGCAGTAGGAACTATTGCTGCTGGCATTTCCGTTTTTGAATATACTTTGCAGTTTGTAATCATCAGACTCTTAACTCTTGTGAACAAGTTTTTGTTTTGTTTATTTTTACAAAATCTACCCTCTGTAGCGGTTACATTTTCTAATTACTTTTTAAGACTGATGCGGGTAGCTACTGCAGTTCCCTGCAGAAGTTGCTTTTTCTCGATAAGCAGTAGTGATTTACTTGTGGCTAAATGAGTGTTTTTCCCTTCCCCACCCCCACTTCTATTTCTGTACTGCATGATGAGTTGGAAAGCCCTTAGGTGCCCCTGATTAGAAAATGTCTGTTTGTTCCATTTAGTACCCTTATTGTGCATGTAAAGTTTGCTTAACGGTTTTTCTAATCAAGCTGCAGAGACATCACCATGGCTGAGGGCCAGAATAAGAGCACACCACGATCTATAATGACACAGCATTTTTACCTCTTTTCCTTGAAAGGACAAGAACTCTGAGATTGAAAGACAGATTTATTTTAAAGAACTAAAATTTTTCTTCTAAGTAGATTCATATTCAAACAGTTCAAAGCATTCTAGTCAAAGTATTCTAACAAATAATTTTTTTAAAGTGCAGGATCATCTACCATTTTAAAGTTTTTCTTTAGTGATTGAAGAATCCCCAAACAAGTAATCCCAGAACAAGTGGAGGCAAGGAAATGTTCAAAATGGTGATTAAAATGGAACTCTTAAAAGCATAAAGAAGTTCACTTCCAATAGCTAAAACTGAAGATCTGTGACCAACACAAATGGGTCAGTTTTCTCGGATGCTTAGAAAACCTCTTGGTACCTTACTTTTTGAGAGTTACTGGGATGACATGTAAAATGCCCTTCTGTCCTTGAAAGCACTCCGATTCCAGCTCTCAAAAGCACCCTCCTGGGGGAACACTTGAGGACCACCACATCTAACATAGTACCTGCCAGTCCTTGCCTTCCAGCCTCTCAGACTCTATCATATGCTGATCTTAGGGGCTTCATAGCACTTAACCCCTCCATGAAATTGTATTAGTCTTTGTTCATGGACCAACTCTTCTTGCTTTAGAATGTAACCCACAGTTACATTGCCTCTGATTGTTATATTTCAAGTCTCTAGAATTGTGCTTGGCATTTAATAGGTACCTAGTTTAAAAAGCTAATCAAAAGCTAATAACCAAATGATTCCATAACCAAATTCCTTACCTTATGTTACTCCATTCCTTACCATTTGTTAATATATTCGTTTCTATTCAGTTTTTCATTTTATGACAACCTGCAAGTTAGCACTTTTAGCTACATTTTACAGAATCTAAAATGACATGCTAGGAAAAGCAGCTTTTGAACTGAAGGGAAAGGAGTGTGAATATATAAATTTTGTCAGTTAAAAATGCATAATCAAGAATAAGGGCTCTCCTAGAACAACAGCTAACTCATCTATTATTTGTGATAGAAAACAAAGGACCACTCTTTCTTTTGCTCTCCTCTTTAGTAGGACAAGTGTCCTACATTTATTATTGTAACTTCATCAATCTGTGCAAAGCTTGTAAATATTTATATTTATACTATTCACATGGTCAATAGATTTAGCTTTGTTCTAAAAATGCGTGATTTTCATTCCACATTTAGTAGTTCACCAAATGACTGCTTATGAACTTGGTAAGGTGTTTATTTTTATTATTACTGGAATCACTTTGTAATCTCAGTTTTGGAGGGCATTAAAACTAAAACCGATTCTATACTTTTCTAGTACTGTCAGAGGGAATGTACTTAAGTTATGTTAAAATAATAGTTGGAATTTATTATAGTGACCACCAAAATTTATTATTATTACTATTTTTTTGTGAGAGAGAGAGAGTGCACATGAGTAGGGGGAATGGCAGAGGGAGGGGAGACTCTCAAGCAGACTCTGCACTGAGCACAGAGCCCCACACCGTGCTCCATCCCAGGACCTTGAGATCATGACCTGAGCTGAAACCAAGAGTCAGCCACTTAACCAGTTGAGCCACCCAGGCACTTCCCAAAATTAATATTTAGCTAACACACTAAAATACTAGTTTTCTAATAAACTATGTGATAAACAGAAATGATAATGATTCTCTGTATCATGAATTTATACCACTTTATGAGGAAAGAAGTAAATTATGTATTTAGGGGTTTGTTTTTCCCTTGAGTAAAGGAAAAAGTACTAAGTGTACATCTTTTCTGTATCATGATATATTTTGAGTAAGTCAGCTTTAAGAAAACTCTTGATCATGGATTTTAGAAAATTAGTGTACAAATAGAAAATTTGTTCTTTTGATGTATTCATTTTTGAAAGATTATTTGGAGGATAGGGCCTTACTTTTAAAGAAGCAGTTATTAAAGCCTACTTGCTTCCGGGGAGTATTACTCAAAATTAATAGATACTGATCCTTATGTTCAAAGGAAAGAAACTGACTGCACTAAAAAACTCTCCAAGATTTTTTACATTATTAGAAAATTAATTGTGATTGTAAAGTGTTAAAATTTTTGATAGAGTATCCTGTATTTATAGTTCTGTTAGTTACCATATTTCTACACTGCCACTTATATTGTTAAAAATTATTTCTATATCTTCATATATTTAATATTGTGACTGGTTAGAAATCCTGAGTTTTTATGGAACTAATTGTCCTGTGTTTAAATGCCTGTTTGCTAATTTTTGGCTAGTTACTCATACTTTTATTTTATTTTTCAGGCAATAATTAATAGCACCATCACCCCAAACATGACATTTACTAAAACATCTCAGAAGTTTGGCCAGTGGGCCGATAGCCGGGCAAACACTGTTTATGGACTGGGGTTCTCCTCTGAGCACCATCTTTCTAAAGTAAGTTAACTCATAAGATTAAGTGGAAATCTTCAAGTCAGATGTCTTAAATATATAATAACAAGTGGAGAGTATAAAATATGGGAGAAATTTTTTAATATTCTCAGAACAATTGTAGTGACTTTAAAGCAAGAAGTGAGAGGGATCATTAGATTCCACTGTCAGTTGGAAAATTGCACACATTAAAAACAGTCACCATTGATAGAGAACTATTTGTGTGTTTAACTATCTGTGTGACAGTTAACATAGAAGTTAGGGATTATCACTTCAGAATGGACTTTGCTCAGGGATTAGCACCCTTAGTAGAGACGGTCTGCAAGGAAGTCAACACAAACTCTTCTGAATTGTGAAAACAAGCTGCTAATAATAAAGATTTGAGGTTTTTTACATGATAGTAGGCACATACAGATTACTTTAAGAAAAATCGTGTTTTATCTGGGTGAGAATTACTTCAGACTCTCTGATGGAGTACAGGGTGAAATATAATAAACACATGAAGAGTTCTTGGAAGATACTGACCAAGTGAATTACTGTGGCCAGAATGGCCAGTAAAATAACAGAACATCACTAGGCTAACCATTGAAAATAAAACAGTTGTCCTGTTTATAAGCAACAGCATGCAGTGTTCATACCACTAGTGTCTTGATATCTTGTGGGTGTCACACAGAAAGAGTATGTAAGGAAAAAGAAACTGTCTCAGGATTGGATGATGATCACTTTTGCTCCTCGGATTTTATGCTCACCAGACCCAAAGATTTATGCTTTTAAACTTCTCTCTTTGAAGCCTTCCATAAAAGGATAACACTACATTTGAAACATTTTACATATAATTTGGTATTCACAGGATCTGATTCCTTTTGGGAGTTGCAGTTGGTTCAAGGTCGGGCAGTCAGGCTCTTGAAGATACACACTGTTCATGTTTACATTAAACAGTATGCTGTTTATTATAGAAATCATTCAGATTCTTAAATTTCTTTTTTAAAAAAACGTTACTTTTTTATGAATACTTATTGAATCAAGGACATAGTTCAGTAATGAAAGTAGTCTTTGTTTCCATTTGTTTTGGTTGTAAACATTTCTTAACACTGTTGCTTTCAAATATTTTTGTTATCTTTTATATAAATTATAGTTTAGAGACCAGTTTTAAGGATATTTTAATTTTTGCCTTCTTGATTATAAATCTATCCCCAATAGGATGATGAAAATGAACAAGCGTTATCTTATTTGGTTTCTCTTATACCTGTTGTATTCTCTAAATACATTTCTTGAGCTGTGGTAAAGGTAAGAATTAGATTCAAAGTATTTCGATATAACAGGGACACAGGCATCCAGTTGAGCATTAGCACTCCATAAATAGTCCCCTTAGGAAATTACATGTTTGTTCTAATACTTTTGCCATTACTCAAATGGCAGCTTTTTGGAATTACCTGTTAAAGTCTATAACAAAAAAAAGCAAAAGCTAAACTAGAATTATATTACTTCCTAAATTTCTTGACAACACAGGAACTAAATTGTGGATTAATTTCTCAAACTTGCATGAAATGATTTTTGAGTCTAAGTAATTTGAACTAGACAAGGGTCTATCAAAATAAGGGAGAGTAGCAACCTTGAGAGAAACGTTTGGTCTCCTAAGGTTGATGTATGAGGAAAATTGCAACTATGCTTGAATTGTTAGAGTAATTACTGTGTTGTATTTTGGTTACCATGGAAACCAAAGCCTATAAAGATTAGCAATAGTGTGAGCCTTTATGAAATTTAAAAGGGTCTTAAACATTAACTACTTTGAAATGCTACCTGAGTGTAAGAAAAATTGTTCTGCTTCAAAATACATAGAGAAATTAATCATGGTTTTATTTTTATTTCATTGACCCCGTGTAAGACCTTTTTAACTTTGTGTTCAGATTAATTGGACAGACTATCTCCTCAGTATAAAAAAAAGAACAGCATACTAATAAAGATTCAATTCCTGATCTACAAGTTACACGTGATAGTGGCAAGTTTAAAGTAAGAAGGAAAGTTGTAATGACAATTTTAATTTTGACCTTCATCTAAGTCCCCAATGCAGGTCAGAGTATCATGACCTCTCCTTCTAAAGTATCCCAAGAGAGAAATGAAATCAGGTTTACTTATGGGGGTTTGGAGAGGGAAATAGAATTTCATATTTTTATTACCAACTCTAGAAGATGTTATAAGTTGCATCTAGGTTTTTTATTTTTTAATTTGGTTATTCTGTAGCCTTAACTTACTCCCTCTGAGACTAGTGGTAGACTAGTTTCCACTTCCAAAACAATAATAGATACTCTTTGTGGCCCTGACACTTCTAGATTACTATGGGTTAATAAGAATTAGCATTTCATGTACTGTAGTTTTGTTGTTGTTTTTACCGGTCTTAAAGACCTTTGTGAAATTATGTTATTCCTCTCTGCTGCTGTACATTAGCTCTTTAGGAATCTTTGGAAATGAAGTTCTAGTAATGTCATTTAGTGGTAATAGTAAATGTTACTATTTATATTGTTGAAAATAAAAAACCTTATATAATCCGAGAGTTTATATTCTAGTAAAAGTTAAAAGTAAGCTCCAAATACTGAGATGTTTATGAGTAAATACTTAAAAGATTCTGTTTTCTTCATGATAAAGTATGCTAATCTTTACTTATTCCACTCACATCCTGTACTCTGCACCTTGGTCTTAGTAAATTATATCTGAACAACCAAGAAGGGACATAGATAAACTTGCTGACACCAAATTCAATGCAGTGGGTCAGAGTAGGTGATAGTCTACAAACAAGTGTTGGGTATTATGTTTCTTTAACCTTCATTTTTATATTACACCTGTAATTGATTTGAGGGCTAGGTTGTGTAAGAGTCAGTTATTCAGACAATGAAAGAAAACCAAGGTAAAAGTGGGCATTGAGACCTATTTTTATTTTATTTGGTTAATGTATATAGTCTTTATACATTCAGTTCGCAGAAAAGTTTCAGGAATTTAAAGAAGCTGCTCGACTAGCAAAGGAGAAATCACAGGAAAAGATGGAACTTACCAGTACACCTTCACAGGTGGGTATTTCATTTCTATTCTTATTCTTGAGCCTTGTTCATTTCAGATGGTGTCCTTTATGTCAGGGTTAAATTTGGGAAAATAATGGCAAAATTAAGGTAATTTCCAAGGTGGACATAGAAATGCACCCTTCTATTAATTTGTACTAGTGGAGAAAGTTTTTTTTTTTTCCCCCCCTCTATGCCAATGTCTGCAAGAATCTGGAGGGAAAATCAGTTTAGTAATTACAACTTAGATTCTTTCATGTGCATACAACTTAAAAGCAATCATATGTAAGAACCATAGATTGGCCTATTTTGTGTTCTGTAATGGCCAGTCACAAGAGGTGACACAGGAGAGACTCAGGGATATAAAAGTTCTTAGACTCACAAGTCCTAGAAATAGGACACATCTGAGGGGCACATAGAGAAGCCTCAGGGTGGTCAGGAGGCAGGAAGCAGAGCATGGGAAAAGCAGAGGCTAGAGCTATATTGAAGTTTCCTTGGGAATTGCAGATCAGGTTAGACAATTTAGGATTTGGCTCACTGAATAATGTCTGTAGGCTCTAAACTTATGGGGTTAGTCCCTTATTGCCTGATATCTAGTCCTGGGATAATTAAGGCAGAAGAATTGCATCCTGGGTTGTGTGGGCCAGATGAAGGAGGTACAGCTCTGAATTGGTTAGTTTGCACATCAAAGGCATACCCCCACCTCTCCCCCCTTGCTCTAAGAGTTGGCTAGCCAGAAAGGGTTTTTTTGAGACATAAAAGTGTCAAATTTATAGAAAATTTAAAAAATAATACAGTCTTTTACTTGATTTTAAGTGTACTTAAATCTGACAGTTGCGACGGACATCTTTCTTTACAGTTAGTGCTGAGACCCAAAGGCTATAGGATTTATACAGGTATTGCTTTTTCCTTTAACAGTTTAACCTGTGACTTGACCATCATAATCTTTCTTTAGTTGGAAATTAATTTAGATCTCCAAGTAAAGTTCATTAAATACTTATATTTCAGTACTTTTTACAAAGGGTTTAATGTACATTGTGTGATTTAGCTTTTCTAAAAATAATGTTTATTTCAATCTTAAGAGTAGGGCTCAGCTTTGTGCTGAGTTCTTTATAGCATTTGAAGTGTACTCAAGGCTTATGTGAAAAGGAAGAATCAGATGTTACAAATGTTTCCCTGGAATAATGTCAACATAAGAGCAGATTTACATAAAACTTTCTTGAGGAAGTGAATAGAAATTGCCTGGGAATTTAGTGACTAGCCATTTTTGAACATTGTTTGCTCTTTACTTTCTTCCTCACCCCAGACACCCAACTCTATTTGGTAAACCCTGCTGGTATAAAATGTTCGGGTGGGGGTTTTTTTGTTTGTTTGTTTTTAATAGGAAAGGAGAGCTCTGTTAAGTATGCTTAAAGCGTGTGTTGCCTCATAGACCAAAGGTGCACTCTGGATTGAAGCCAAGGCTCCATTACACCTCCTCCACATTTGCAGTGGTCTGGAATAACATGAATGATCATTTTGAAACTTACCTTGACTCTGTCTTCCTTAAGTGCTATGGTAGCTAGTGATGCTTTTTGTACAAACCTATTTAAAATTTAGTACCAGTGTGTGTTGAGAGCTCCAGCTCTTCAGGTGATTGATTCTAGCATTGTAAGAGGACATTGTAGCACATGCAGTAGAGAATATGCAAAGGACTCCAATAAAATTATAATGGATTACACTTGTCCATTGTACTTAGTTCCTGTTTCTCTGACCGTAACTTGTTTTTGTTTAATTGACCATGAACAAGTTGCTGGTGAGATACCTGCTCCTCTTCGGTGGATGGAATGTCTTTAAGCCTGGACTTTCATCAAAGGAATATATCCAAGATGTTTATATATGGAAAATACTGTGAAACATAAATAAAAGATATTCTAAGTTCATCAGTATTTGAGAGCCAAAGTATACAGACCCTAAGTTATCTTTTCAAAACATGTGAAGTCTGAGTGCTAATTTAATGTACAAAAGCCAGAGTAATACTTAAAAAAATTATTTTCATTTCTGTTTCCTCCTCCCCTCTCGTGGCAGTCCCTTATAGATGTCATTAATATATCTGTTTGAAATGTATGACTGCTGGCCATTCTGAGTCTACTCAGCTAGAGAGCAGAACTTGATTCTCCCTGGTTTAACCCAATCTGCTAAATTAACCCTCTGCCTGAAGTATAGAATATTACTCAGGAATTCAGCAAGGGGATCAAGAGGTTAAATAGAATAATTGATAGCAGTAGGCATTTAGTCAGTCATAGATTTTATAGATTTTATCTTTATTTGGGAGAGATAATAGATTGGTTAAGAGTGGGTTTTCAAATCAGACAAACTTAGATATATATTCTCTTTTGCCACTGTATGATCTCAGGCAATGACTTAACCCAATTCTGTTTATACATATGTAGCATGGGATTCACACTGCTTAAGTTCTAGGATTGTTGGAGCGAATAAGAATGATAATGGTGATGTCATATGATAATGGCATTAATATAGACTTTAGAGCCTGGCTTTGAATCTGGGCTCTAAACCCTTACTAGTTGTTTTTTTGTTTTTAGGGTTGTTTTTTTTTTAAGGCAAGTTACTGTTTTTTTTTAATTTATAAAATGAGAATAAGAACAGTATCTCCTGAGGGATCCCTGGGTGGCGCAGTGGTTTAGCGCCTGCCTTTGCCCCAGGGCGCGATCCTGGAGACCCCGGATCGAATCCCACGTCGGGCTCCCGGTGCATGGAGCCTGCTTCTCCCTCTGCCTATGTCTCTGCCTCTCTCTCTCTCTCTCTCTCTCTCTGTGTGTGACTATCATAAATAAAAAAAAATAAAAAAAAAAACAGTATCTCCTGAAACTGAAATAACACTGTATGTTAACTACACTAGAAGTAAAATTAAAAACTTAATGAAAAAAAAAAAGAAAGAAAACCAGTATCTTCTTATAGGGTTATTGTGAGAATTAAATGAGGATGACAAAGTGCTTAGCATAGAGTAAATTTGTAAATGTTAACAGCTGTTATTGGTGTTGTAATGGTGAAGGTGATGATACAAAGCCTTGACATAGTATCTGGCACATAAATGTTCCTTAGAAAGATACAGGTGCCTTAATTGAATAAAACCTGCATCAGTACTCTGGAAAACTTGTTAAAACACAAAATATTGAGTTCTATTCCTGGCATTTCTGATTTAGTAGGGCTGAAATGGGGTCTAAAACTTTGCAGGGTTCCGGGAGATGGCTGATGCTGTTGATCTAGGGGTAACACTTTGAGAAGTAGTACTGTAGAAAAACTGCTCCGTATCTCTAAAGGCATGTGATGAAGAGAGTCTGGCATTTAAAGCCTAGTTAGCCACTTCCCCATTCTTAAGCTCTTGATCTAAGTTTTTACTCTTGATAAAATGTGTGGTCAAATCAGATAATCTGTTGTCTTGATGGAGATAACATCTCTAGGAATAAGTTGAATCATGTATTGTTCTTTTGTTTCATGTCCTTCTTTAAATATTAGACATTAATTTAGAACTTTTTCTCTATTGGATTTTATGTTCTGTTTCCATGGGAATCTTTTATTTTTATTTTTATTTTTTTAAAGATTTTATTGATTCATTCATGAGTACACACACAGAGGGGGGGGAGCAGAGACACAGGCAGAGGGGAAGCAGGCTCCACGGAGGGAGCCCGATGTGGGACTTGATCCCGGGTCTCCAGGATCATGCCCTGGGCCAAAGGCAGGCACCAAACCGCTGAGCCACCCAGGGATCCCCATGGGAATCTTTTAAACAGTCAGTTTGACATAGAATCAAAAGTGATGACTGGCTTTAAATCTGAAATTTCTGGGATGCCTGCGTAGCTCAGAGGTTGAGCATTTGCCTTCAGCCGAGAATGTGGTCCTGGAGTCCCAGGATCAAATCTGGCACAGGCTTCCCATGGGAAGCCTGCTTCTCCCTCTGCCTGTGTCTCTGCCTATCTCTCTGTCTCTCATAAATGAATAAATAATATCTTTTTAAAAAATCTGAAATTTCTTATACAGTGCACAGTAAAAGAATACTGTATTTGAATTGGCTTGTTAAGTGCTTTCCTCAGAATACACATTGAAGAAAAAAGGGCTCTATGATTTTTTTTTAATGTACAGAACCCAGAGTAATAGTTAAAAAAATATATTTATTTTCATTTCTATTTCCTCCTATTCCTCTTTTGTGGCAGTCCCTTATAAATGTCATTAATATTTCTGTTTTAGTTTAAAATATATAGAGTTTAGAATAAAAATAAGTGTGAGCTGTCATTTGACTAAGACTTTAATTTTTTTTAAAGATTTCATTTATTCATGAGAGACAGAGAGAGAGAGGCAGAGACATAGGTAGAGAAAGAAGCAGGCTCCCTGCAGGGTCATGATGTGGAACTCAATCCCAGGACTCCAGGATCACGCCCTAAGCCAAAGGCAGAGGCTCAACAGCTGAGCCATCCAGGCATCCCTGACTAAGACTTTTAAATTGAGTGAAGTATTTACTCCTTTAATTGTTTTAGTCAAATACAAGTTGCAGGGTTTTTTTTTTTCCCCATATAAATTGTCAGGTTGTAAAGCATTGGGATATATTGTAGCTTTCTTGATCTATATTTAGACTAGCTTTTATCTCAAGATTTTATTTTTAAATTTATTTTTTAAGGATTTTTATTTATTCATGAGAGACACAGAGAGAGGTAGAGACATGGAGGGAGAAGCAGGCTCCCTGCTTCTCCCTGCTTCCCTCCAAGGAGCCTGATGTGGGATTGACCCTGGGATCACGCCCTCAGCTGAAGGCAGACACTCAACCACTGAGCCACTCAGGCATCCCTTTCTCAAGATTTTAAAAAATTCACTTTATAGAAAAAGTAGAATATATATGTGTGTGTGTCTATATTTGAAGAACAAGTTTCTTTAAGGTTTGTTATAAATACCAAAATTTTTTAATGTTCAAATTAAAGACAAATTATATTTACTCAAATTATGTACTGGTTTATTTTAACTGATTATTAGTATCTCTTTGACTGACTAGCTGTTTGATCTTCTACAAATGAGTTGACTTGCCTGGGTAGTAGTTCTTAAATCTATAGGGTCAGAGGTTTGAGGTATATGATCTCTTTGGGCATTCCAAATGTAGTAAGTCTCAAATGTTTTAGATTTTCTCTAATAAGAGTGTCACTTGTTAAAAATGGATTTTTTTTGAAAGGTGGTCTATATTAGCCAAGTGTTAGTACCTTGAACTATATTAGTTATATATCTAACCCACAAATATACCATTAGAATTAGGTGAATGCCTATAAATTAATATGATACTTTCGTAGTATCACATAACAAATGTGGTTTTACTGAACCAGATACCTCAAACAGTTTTTACAATCTCAGGAAAGGTTCACTAGACTTCTCTGGATATTATTGTTTGCTGTCCAAAGGAAGGACAGTGGACTTTAGAGTCTCTGATCTGTTACTTGTCTTAGTGGTGTATTTACTCATTCCTTTATTGGGTTTGCCTACTAGGTATTGGCAGTGAGAATAGAGAGATGAGGGGGATAGACATTATTGCTGGTGAAATTGAACTTGGAAGAAATACAGGAGCTAGAGGATTGGTGAGGTATGCTGGTAAAGGAGGAGCTAGATGTTTTTGAGACTTCTGTTGTTGATTTATAGCATGAACTTCAGAAGAGGATTTCCATTTCAGGTACTGAATAAGGCATTAGGGAGATACGGCCTGTGGATAGTTAGAAATTTTGAATTGGAGCTAAGTCTCAAGAGTCATCAACAAATGAGTAGTACTTAAAGCTGTAGGAGAGAATAATATCATCCAGAAAGAAAATAGAAGGGAAGATAGGGTCAGAAATTGTCACTTGAAGATTGTCACTTAAATTTGAGGGACATATAGGGAAAGACACTGAAAAGTGATAGGAAATGAGCAGCAGAAGATGTTAGCACAGAAGTCAAGAGAAGAGCATTTTAAGTTGGAGGCAATGATTTGGCAGTGTCAGAAGGGGCTTCCAGTAGGATGAGACTTAAGAGGACTTTAAATCTGGGTGTCTGGGTGGCTCAGCCTGTTAAGTGTCTGCCTTTGGCTCAAGTCCTGATCCAGGGTCCTACTCTGCAGGGTGCCTGCTTCTCTGTCTGTCCCTGCCTCCATCTCTATCTCTTTGCTCATGAATTAATAAAAAAAAATAATAACAATAAAAGAGGACTTTAAGCCTAACAAACCAGAGTTCACTGGTAATTTACAGGTGGACTGTTGGTATAGAAGGGCCATGTGAAGTAGTTACTTTTTTTTTTTTTTAAGATTTATTTATTTGAGAGAGAGAGTACACGTACATGGACACACACACACAAGTAGGAAGAGCAGGAGCAGGACAGGGAGAAGAAGCAGGATCGCCACTGAGCAGGACCCTGGGATCTTGACCTGAGCTGAAGGCAGACACATAACCAGCTGAGCCACCACGCCCCCAGTGTGAAGTAGTTTCTAGAATGAAAGGAAGTAGAGTTAGTGACTTTGGGCTATTCTTATGGCAGAAGTGTTTGGTAGTGGGAATAAGGTCACAAATATTATTTTCTTTTGTAGGAGGAGAATAAGAGTTTTTTTTTTTAATTTTTTATTTATTTGTGATAGTCACAGAGAGAGAGAGTGAGGCAGAGACACAGGCAGAGGGAGAAACAGGCTCCATGCACTGGGAGCCCGATGTGGGACTCGATCCCGGGTCTCCGGGATCGCGCCCTGGGCCAAAGGCAGGTGCCAAATCGCTGCGCTACCCAGGGATCCCGAGAATAAGAGTTTAACATAATCTCAGGAACATGCGACGCTGAGGATATTTTTTTGTAGAATGTATGTATGGGAGTGATTTGCATATGTTTTTAAATGTAAGGGATGAGTAAAGGAGACAGAAAAATAGAAGGAAGGGGATCATTGATGGAGCATTGTGCAGCAGAGGGTAATATTGTGAGGGAGGAGGATGGAAACAAATGAGCCACTTCTTCATCTGAGACAGGAGGGAAGGATAAAAATAGATTCAGATACAGATAGGAGGAAGACTAAGGAAGTCCATGCCAGGTTATTTTCGCTGGAAGGAAGAGTTAGGTCATTCACTGAGAGAGAAGGCTTGAACACAGGTTTGGAACAGCTGTTAGGTAAGGTAAAAAAAGAAGAGTCAAGTGGGAGTATAAGTAAAATTAAAGATTACTCAGCACTTAAAGAGCATAATTGAAGTCAGGGCTCAGAATTATTTTCATGACACTAACCTATTTAATAGCATTTTCTCTCATTGTACTTGGTTAGCTTGGGCACACAAGAATGAGGAATGATGGTTTAGTTGATAGAAATTGTAAATTGGCAAGATAGTTGTTGTGGAAGGAAGCCTCTAAATGCTAGTGAGAATATAATGAGGGTGATTGGCTTTCTGGTATAGGCTGACCATGGAGGGGAATAAAGCTAGATTGCATCTGACAAAGTCACATAATGGCAGAGGGCCGTTAGATACCAGGTTGAAGAGCAAGTGAGAAGAGTGTGGGTTAGGTTGAGAGGATAGGAGGGTGTACAGTGCCTCTTACCTGTTAGAATTAAAACTAGTAGTTGATGAGTTAATCAAAAAAATTGAATGGGATTTCTGGGTGGCTCAGTGGTTGAGCATCTGCCTTTGGTTCAGGTTGTGATTTTAGGGTCCTGGGATCGAGTCCCACATTGGGCTCCCTGCTCAGTGGGGAGCCTGCTTCTCCCTCTGCCAGTGTCTCTGCCTCTCTCTGTCTCTCATGAATAAATAAATAATTTTTTTTTTTTTAAAGGTTGGTTAATGGGGCACCTGGGTGGCTCAGTCAGTTAAGCACCATACTTTCAGCCCAGGTCACAATCTCAGAGGTCCTGGGATAGAGCCCCATATCTGGCTCCCTGCTCAGCAGGGAGTCTGCTTCTCCCTCTCCCTCTGTCTGCCACTCCCCCAGCTTGTGCTTTTTGTCTCTGTCAAATAAATAAAATCTTAAAAAAAAAAAAAAAGTCGGTTACTGTGAAGAAGCATTGAAAGATCTTTAAGTTTATAAATTAAAGTTCAATAATACTATGTTTTAGGGATTCACCAATATTTTTATTTAAAGCTGAATATGAATTTTTGAATATGAATCTGTTGATTGGAATTCCATGTTATCTTTTGTACATAAATCATACTTATAATTAATTGTCTGCAATTTCCTGTTTTTCTTTTAAGTAGAGCTAACCTTTGTCACTTGGAAAGAAATCTGAGTGTGATAGTAGATTTTCCTGTCATTTTCTGTTACTGTAGATTTTATTTTACTTTTTAGTTTCTAAGAGTGTGTTTTGGTTTTTATCAAAATAACCACTCTAGCTTTGAATTTAGATTTTATTAGCTTGCATAATATTTAATTCAGCTGTATAATAATATAAATGCAATTCGCATAAATATGCTTGGGACAGGTAGAGCTGATTCTTGGTAAGCATTTAATGTAACTAGTAGGTACAAAAATATACAGAAGAGAGATTAACCCACTAGCACTGTGCATCCGTCAGCCATTACACTTTTACATGGGGAAAGAGCAGCATGAGTTAGTTTACAAAGAATTTCTATGGTTGTCAGAAAGTAGGATTTCAGAAGTGGTGACCAGGTATGGAGAATGGTTTATGACAGTAGTAGGCATATGATCTCAGCCTCATCTTCCTTAATGTATCCTTTTGTTCTTCTGTGTCTCTTCCCTGGCATTTCTTTCTGTATCTACAGCCATGGGAACTCAAAATTATAAGGTCCTTCCTGTTTGAGTTTCTGCCCAGAAAACAGTGTTTTCATCTTCATTTAAATAGAAAAGACTGAAATAGGATAAGTCTTCTTTTTTTTTTTTTTTTGATAAGTCTTCTTTGAATGTTTATCAAATGATAAAGAGAAGGAGCTCTGTTTTCCTTAAGTCAGAAAGGTTGGAACTGTAACAGGAATTTTAATTTTAGTCTTTACTGGAATTAAATGGAAGGTGGTGGTGGTATTTGGTCTAGAGGAGAAGGCAATGCTGCCCCATCCTTCCTGCCCACTGTCCTACTACAGCACAGACATGAGAGGGGAGGTTAGTGGTACCACCCTGAAGGCCTGGAGAGGCCTAGATCATTTCTTTTTCATGTGATTCAGGATATTTCCTACTGTGGGTTTTTTGTTGGTTTATTTTTGGCTTTCCTACAACTTCATAAATGAGTGGAGAGAAAGAATTCTTTTTTTCTCTAAAGATTTTATTTATTTGAGAGAGAGAGAGAGCACAAGCATGAGTGGGGTGAGAAGCAGAGGGAGGGAGGGAGCAGACTCCCCACTGAGCAGAGAGCCCAGTGTGGGGCTTAATCCCCAGATGACTGGAATATGACCTGAGCCCAACGCAGGCAACATTTAACGGACTGAACCTCCCAGGTGCCCCAGAGAGAGAAAATTCTTAAGAAGCAGTTGCTGAGTCTTAGATCTGTGCTTATATTTTATGTTTCACACTTTTCATCTTTCTTATCAACTTTGGTATACATATACACATACACAGCCATGTGTCAAAAAGATATGTTTGATAATTTTTACCTTAAATGGTTACTAGCCATATTAGCTTAATGTCTTTTTTTTTAAAGATTTTATTTATTTATTCATGAGAGACAGAGAGGGGCAGAGAGAGGCAGAGACACGGGCAGAGGGAGAAGCACGCTCCGTACAAGAAGCCCTATGTGGGACTAGATCCTGAGACTCTGAGATCACGCCCTGAGGCGAAGGCAGCCGCTCAACCACTGAGCCACCCAGGCGTCCCAAGAATGTCTTTCTAAAGACAGCCTATCCGTTTTTTTCCTTTCAAAAGTTTATAGTCTAGTATATCTCCAAGTTTTTAATTTTAATGTTTGAATTTAAGATATAAAATATTGGCTTGATATAAGGTATGTTTTTTTTATAGAAATAACGTAACTTGAATGTTTAAGAAATTACTCAAAATTTAGTATAAAAAAGAACTAGATGTTTGGAATACATTAAATAAAATAATTTCACTGTGTTATTTTTAATACAGATAAAATTCCCAGAAGGTTTCACAGATTACTTTTGACTACCTGTTGGGTAGTTAGAAAGTCAAAGGAGTTTGATTTTCCCTTTATGCTCTTATGTACCGTTGTAACTCTTATGAGCAAATACTGATTTTATTAATTTTTAGCCTGCTTTATTTAAAAAAATGCTCTGGCTTTTTATTTTATTTTTATTTTATTTTATTTTTTTTTTCATTTTAGATATAATGTCTTGGGTAACTGAGCATGCCTTTCATTAAATATAGCTAATATTCAAGCATTCTGATGGAAAGTTTGTGAGTTGAGGTACTTGGGATTGTTGGAACCTCTATCTCTTTCTTCCTGTCCTTTTTGTCCTTCCTAGCCTGTCTCTGAAATGGTCTTTCTGCTTCAGTAGCTTCGACATTCTTGGCCTCCCCCAGCCCCATGTACCAAAACCCTCATTTCCCCCCAGAAGGCAGTGAGAACCAGAAATCAAACTACTATTTCTCTTTCCTCTCTCTTTTAATCCTAATCTACTTTTGTCCCTCACACTCTTTTCAATCCTAGCAAATCTCCAAGTGAATCCTTAGTTGTTAACCCTTTCAGGTTAACGTGGTAATTTGTTTCTGTTCTCATTTCCAGTGAATCAACTTACTGTTCAACTGACTGGACAGTGCACCTTTATTATTTTAGTTCGGTTTGGCTTTCTGGAAGAGAAATAGTCTTGATTTATTTCTTCATGCTTCTTGAACTTTTTGGCTAATTGATATGATCCATAATTGACCTAGAAGTAGCCACTTGGGATATCGTTCCCATTTTATGTTGTCACATTATACAATAAACCTTATTCATGCATTGACGGTCAGTTAATTGAAAAAAAGAGGATTTAGGAGAAAGATTTTAAAAGAATGAAATTAAAGGTCAAAATAGAGGTTTCAATTAATAATTGAAAAATGGTTAAGTGATAAGGTGGAATCAAGAAAGTAGCCTTTTGGGGATCTCTGGGTGGCTCAGCGGTTTAGCGCCTGCCTTTGGCCCAGGGTGCGATCCTGGAGTCCCAGGATCGAGTCCCACGTCGGGCTCCTGGCATGGAGCCTGCGTCTCCCTCCTCCTGTGTCTCTGCCTCTTTCTCTCTCTCTCTCTCTCTCTCTCTGTATATCATAAATAAATAAATAAATCTTTAAAAAATAAAAATAAAAAAAAGAAAGTAGCCTTTTGACCTTTAATAGCTTATATAATTTATAGCATTATGGTAGAATTTGTTAAAATACTTAAATGTGAAATAAAATACATTCAATCTAAAACCAGAAGCTCCCGAAAGAAAGTTAGTTACCACATTAATATTTTCTATATTTCTTCCTAGGATTTCTCCATGTGAAGTATTTTTATGTAACATATATAAATTATCATAATCTAAGATATCTCCTTGTATACTTATATTTTTCTAATTATAAGCATTTTCCTGTATTACATACATTTATCTTCTTGGTTGGGTTTTCTTTTAAGTAAGCTCTGCCCCTCATGGGGCTCAAAATCACACCTGGAGATCAAGAGTCGCATGCTCTACCAGCTGAGCCAGCCATGTACCCCTCTTGTTTTTATTTGAAGAAATCCCATATTTTTTGAGCTTATGACCATACCTACCTGCTCTCCTATTGGACACTGATGCTTTCATTTTCTTCCTTAGCATAGCCTAATATTTCAGTCGTGAAGTTTTAGTGCCCAGAGATCACAAGGGGTCCACAAAGCTATACTTAAAATGATCTGGTACTAGGACCTCTCCTGGTTAACAGATTTATCCAATGACCCCTCAATTCTGATCTCTAATAATACCAAACTTAGAAAATCTTAAGATGGCAGTCACAATAATAAGTGTCAGCTTGAGCTTCATTTTAAATTCTACTTACTTTCCAGAGGAACGAATTAAATTTACCTTGATAGACAAAACTTAATTTAAAGTAGAAATAAGACAAATTTTGTGAAGAAAAATAATTCCATTGTTCAGGCAAACTGAAATGCACTCACTCTATATGTGTAGCAGAGGGATTTCTGGCTGCTTTTGTAGATAACTATGGAATTGAAAAGTAGGGCAGATAAAAAAAAATTAAAACTTGTTGAAGATTCCATTCTTCCCTTTGCCTTCCTACCTTCCCAAGGAAAATAACATTTTCTTGCATTTTTGTGCTGTCTTCTTTTTCATAATTAGTTCTCTGAACATCTTTTATTCTAACCAATTACTTGTTTATATAAACCCAGAAGTTCTTTAGTTCTTTGAAACTACATTTCTAAATTATATTGTTTTCTTATGAGTTGTTCTGCTTTTAAAAATTATTTCTCCTTTAAATTTTATTTTTTACATCTTTGACTCAAATTTCAATGGAAGTATAGTTTGTAAGTAAGCATACGTTGGAGTCACTTTGAACTTTAAGTTAATCTTGTATATTTTAATAAAAGTATAACACTTTTATCCCCTACCTCCCTTTTTTTAAAGGAATCAGCAGGCGGAGATCTTCAGTCTCCTTTAACACCAGAAAGTATCAATGGAACAGATGATGAAAGAACACCTGATGTGACACAGAACTCAGAGCCAAGGGCTGAACCAACTCAGAATGCATTGCCATTTTCACATAGGTACAGATTCAATTCAACCATCATGATTAAGTAAAATGTGTAAATATGGAAACTTATTGGTTTCAGATAAATTTTGAAAAGTTATAACCCTAAGTGAAAACCCAGGTCAATCTTTTTCTTTTCTTTTTTTAAACTGTTACTTTTAACCTCAGAAAGGTTTTTAAATAGTTTATAGATGCCTATATGGACTGGAATGAACATTTCCTTTATGTAGAAAAAGAACTACTGAGTTAATTGCAGTACAAATCATTTTTCAGTGAAACACATTATTGTAAATCTTTTCTACTTATTTTTTTAACACAGCCCCTAAAAGGCCACCTTTGTTAACCTGGTTTCATCTATGTTCTTGAGGGTTAAAATTTTTTTTTTGCTTTTTGTTTTTTAAATCTACTTCCTACTCTGAAATTAAGCTTTACTGTACTCTTAGAGATGAGCTCACCATAGGATTTCACAGAAGGAAAGAAGTTATTGTTGTAACTTCTATTAACATTTATGACAGATTGAGTTTTTGTACCAACTAACAGGGGATAAATCTTGTAGTTCTGAACTGTAAAAGAATTTGATACTTCAAAAAGATAAAATTTATCTTAAATGTGTTCTAAACCAGTTAATTTGCCATACTGTGGTATTTTTTTGGACACAGGTCTCTGGAACTGCAGCATTGCAAATAAAAACGAATACCTATAAGTCATTGTCTTAAAGTTAAATTTTATCTTTCTTTGGAAATTTTTGACCAGGTAGTTTTAATGAAATTAAGAAAATAGTTTTCCTATATTGTGCATCTCTTTTGAGGACCAATTTCTAAAAAGATCAAATTCTTGAACATATTCAGAACAACTGTGAAGTGAGAATATTCCAGAACTTTTTTTCATGAGAATTCTAATTTTGATTGAATTTGTTGAATATTAGGGGCAGCACGGAATATACACATTAGAGACTAACACTGAGAGACCTCATGATCAGGCTGAGGAAGAAATTAGTTGTGAGTTTTTTTAAGGAACGTGTGAGGAAAACTTTGTGACTGCAAGAGTATTCTAATTTTGTACCTAAAAATGCTAATAATTTGGCATACAATAGTAGACCCATCTTAGAATTATCATGGTTAAAGCATTAATATGTTTTAACTATGGCAGTGTAAGCATATTCTCTTTTCTATTGTTATAAAAATAAACTGAATACATGAAAAATTTATTAGTTCCTCTGAATATCATGTACACATCAATAGGTAAAATATATAGGGTTTTTTTTTAATATGCTATTACAACTGAAGAGCAATGTGATTAGTATGCAGTTTTTAAAAAGGGAAGGAAAAATTTTATTCCTATTAAATTTAACATACCCATATAAAAGATGTAAATGCACTGAACATAATAAATTTGATTTCTTTGACTTACTTAAATGAGCCATGTGCATTGAATATTATAGCATTTGGAAATGAGAACTTTTGTATTTAACATTTGTAAAAACTATTTCTAGTTTACTTTATGCACCTAAAAGTCTCTGAATGTTTGTTGTTTTCCTGATCCTTAGTATTTGGAGTTATGGACTGGGATTAGTCATCTTCTATTGATCTGCTCTGTACTTGGGAGTCTAATAGGAGTTAGTTATTTTTACTTGAAGGTACGGCTTCTTTGACTACTAGAATCTGTAGATTACTCATGGAGATACTTGAGTTCTGAAAAGAAAATTTAATAGGTCATTTAAAGCTTTTAATTATGTTAAAGGTATTATACAGTCTTATAGTTTTCTTGTTATACCATTTTAAAAATAGCTTACAGGATTTCAGAAGACTTACCTTCTGAACTAGTTTTGATTTCTACCTGAGATGGACGATTGAGTGTTTTATAACCAATGTTAGAATCCCAAAATAACAGGAGAGACCTTAAAGATGGTGTAATCTAGGATCTTCCAAACTTCGGTAGTTTGAAATCAATTTAGGTTATTCTTGGCATTCTAAAAAATGAAACATGAGATAGGAAATATTGGAGTAAAATTCACATTAAGAATAGAAACTTTGCTTCATTCAGTAATGCACAGATTTGTGTAGGTGCCTGATTATAATGTAAGAAACATCAGTTTGAAAGCGTGTGCCTTCAACACATGAGACTAAATCCCAGCGGTTAGGTCAGTTGTCCTAGGTTGCATAGTTCATGAAACTTGAGTAGGATTGCCGCTCACCTTTTGATCCCAATAGGGAATGCCAGTTAGAGTACATTTTAGTTGAACTCCTATCACAAGTACGCCGTAGTGTTAGGAAGTTATTATCTTCCTATCCTAAAAGTACTCTGTAGAAATAAGATCAGCGTTTCATGAATGAGAAACAGAAGATTAAAATAATTTTTATTTAAATCTGAAACTTGTGTTTAAATTTGATAATTTAAACGCTTTTTTTTTTAAAAAGGAAGACAAAAGTATGTTTTTTAAGGCTTATTTAGACAATGTTTGCCTTCTTCCTTAGTACTTACTTCAACAGAAAAGAATGAACAAATATATATATTGCCAACATTTCTCTGTCCTGGTTGATGCCATTTTACTGTTAAGTAAGGAGCAAAGTCACTAAAATATCTATGTGTTGTGATTTCATGAAGAAAGGATATGAAGAGCAATGACCTAGTTAGTCAAGTTAATTAAGAGTTGATGGTAGTAATAGTACTTAGCAAGCCAATTTGTGCTCTTAAAATTCAAACCGTGTACCTAGTCTCATGAATTCATTAATTAACATACCAAAGGGTGGCCTTGATTTTCATTTGGTCCTGAAATTTTGGCATTTGTGTTATGGTTGGTTCTTTACTCTTTGTTAGTTTTATGTACTTTTTAAAAATTACTAGCTTTAAAGACATAAGGAAGATTTTTTTTTTGTTATTCTTTAAACTTACACAGATTTTCAAATATATTTGAAAGAGAGAGTACTATGATGAACTCCCATGAACACCCCCCCACCCATCTTCAAGAGTTATGTAAAAATGGCCGGTCTTATTCCTACCCCTGCCCACTCTTCCACTTTTGTATTATTTTATTTTATTTTAATTTTTTTAAGATTTTTATTTATTTATTCATGATAGACACAGAGAGAGAGAGAGAGAGAGAGAGAGAGGCAGACACAGGAAGAGGGAGAACCGGGCTCCATGCAGGGAGCCCCACACGGGTCTTGATCCCGGGACTCCAGGACCGCGCCCCGGGCCAAAGGCAGGCGCCAAACCGCCAAGCCACCCAAGGATCCCCCACTTTTGTATTATTTTAAAAGCAAATCACAGACATAAAATTTCATCCACAATACTTTCATTTTTTATTTTTATTTTTTTAAGATTTTATTTATTCATGATAGACACACAGAGAGAGAGAGAGGGACAGAGACACAGGCAGAGGGAGAAGCAGGCTCCATGCAGGGAGCCTGATGTGGGACTCGATCCCGGGTCTCCAGGATCCATGCCCTGGGCTGAAGGTGGCGCTAAACTGCTGAGCCACCTGGGCTGCCCCACAATACGTTTTAAAATTACTTTCGAGCTTTTTAAAAAACTTACTTACTAAGGTAGCACAGCTATTTATATTCTATCTCAGTGTCATTATACGGTCTACTTTGCATTATTTACTCTTTTCTTTGATTTTTAATTATACTGCTGAACTAAATTTTAGAATGTATGGGCTACTCAGTATACCTTAGTCAAGTGCTATTTATGTCCTTACCTTATGCAAAAACATTCTCATTGAGTAAGTTTCAATAAATTAATACATTTTTAGTGTATTTATATAAATGCTTTTTTTGAAGTTTAGGAGTGTATAAAAGGGGGAATTAGTGAGGATGAAAACGTTTACTGATTTCTTTGGGGAGGATCACTTCTCAGCCTTTTGGCTAAGATCAAGTGTGATTTCTTTGGGAGAAATGGCATTATATTTTATCTAAATTGCTATTTTTCTTAAAAATTATTTTTAACCTAAATGATAAAAATCATTTGAGGACTGAGCAGGTATATTTTCCCCACCGAAGTGTTCAGGGTGTCCTTTGAGACCTTATCTTAGATTAGCTATGTACTAAATAAAGCAGATATATACTAATAGAAGAGCATAAACAAATGGGGGAAGGTTTTGTTTTCTGTTTCCAGGGACTTACTGTTTGCTTTATAGCATCAGCTGTATGAATTCTGGAATTTACTTGTTCTTAATAAGAAATTCTAGGATATGTTTTTTTAAGACTTAAAGCTATCTAAATTCCCTTTGGAAATAGTTAATTTTACACTATCCCAGTGCTGTTAGAATATAATACTAAAAACTAAAAGTTTTTATTTTGTTCAGTGTAAATTTATGTTCCCCACATATACAGTAACATATTGATAAATAACTGCTATTATTTTATTTCTGAGAGTCCAGAACTAGTATATATACATTAGTAGTTTGTGAAGCTATTTTTGTACTGATAAATTTTAATAACCGTTTGATTATATTAAGGAAAATAGGCTGTTTTAAGCACTGATTATATTTAAATTCTTTTAATGTTTATATAGTATATTCTTATGGTGCTGCTAGTACTTACACATTTTGGGGGTGCTGCATGTGTATTCTCTTCTGTTAAAGAGATTTTTCTGCCACTTTGTGTGTTTCCAGCAGATATTCATTAAAGGATGTATGCACAGATGTTACTCTTTAATATATTGATTTTACTTTAAACCAGCAAACTACAATTTTACTCAAATTTATGAAATCTGGGTTGGGTTCATTTAATTTTTATTTAATAGCGTAATTTCTTCATTATCAGAGTTTCAGAAAGCTACTGCTTTAAAACTGATCAGGGATATTTGCACAATTTGAAAAACTAAATTTTGTTAGAAAACTTATACACCGTTATAGTTACATGTTAAATTTTTTAAAAAAGTGCTTTATTTTGAATCAAATACAGTTTGTACTTACTTGAAAGATGATACAAACAGGAAAAAGATGAATGACTGTTAAGAGCTCTGGGGTACTATACTCTTCTTAGCTATGCCCTGTGTCTCCCATTTTTATGAATAGTAGGCAAAACTTAAAGGGTCATAGGTAAGAACTAAAATAGAAATAATCTCTCTAGCTAACTTTTGTTTGGATAAAATTTTATTTGTAAACCTGGGATTTGATTTCACAAGAAGTGCTTTATCATTAATATAATTGCAGGTGAAAGTTTAAATTGTAGGATTCCACTAATAGTTACAACGACTTAAATATTGTTATTCTTCCACCATTGAACTTCAGAAATTAGATTAGGTTTTTTAAAAATTAATTTGAAGGCTGAGACAGATTATGAGAGATTGTAATATAAGAATTTAGAGGTGTCAGAATTTCCTTTACCATAATTTTGAATAGATAGCATTTTATAAGAAGTACTATAGTAATTTCATAATATATGCAGTTTACATTCTCTGGGAAGTGAAAAGCAGTTTTTACATTTTAAATAAGATGCAGTAAAAAAATAGAGTATAGTGATTGGGTGTTTACAGTATTATCTTTCTGAATAAGTATACTTAAATTTCCTGTCCTGCATTTTTAAGAATTGATCTTTATTCTCTCCTAATGTCTTCTAAAATATTTTGAAGAAAATGTATAAATTTGCTGAAGCATTTTTTTCAGGTATTACCACTTAATGTAGGTTTTATGGAAGAAGAAAAATAACTATTCATATAAAATAAAAACATTAGTAACTCACCTTGGGATTGGTCCCTTCCCCTTCTCCCTCTTTGCCTTATCATTGTAATTAATGGGAAAGAATGTTCATCAGTCTGTCCCCATTGATTGTCAGCTTCCATTTTCAAAATGACTAGCTGGAGTTAGACATGTGGTCATTCATAATGGAACAGATTGATCCTAGATTATTTATGATCTCTTCCCTGTAGAGGGCTTTTAAAATTCATTTTAACCTTTCATTTCTGTTTTTAAAAGACTATAGTGGGGATTCTACTGGAAGGGAGGTGTGTGATATAGATAGTTCTAGGACTTAGAGGAAAATGTTCTTCCTTTTAATTGGATTCCCATCTTTCTTACTAGAGGAGTAAGGGACAAGATCAAGATGTGAACATAAGAGGTCAAACAAGCCACATAAAGGTGTGACATTTGTGGTATGTATGGCAGTAAGGAGTGGTGAGGTCTGTGATAAAGTAAAATGTGCAAGGTTCATCTGAAGATACTAAAGTTTTTTAAAATAATGCCATACAGAGGGATAGGGACTAGATGACCCATCTGGTTTCTAGTTTAGACTTTCAAAAGGAAACTGATTTACATATGGTTTAGCCCAGGGTAAAGATTTTAAGCATATTTTACTAGCAATATTCGTTGTTGTAATAACCTTATAAACTCTTGGTGGAGGTGTTTGGGATGATATAAACATGCAGATGAATCCTGGACATTTCCTCTTTTTTGACGTATTACTCTGACAGGTTTTTTCTTTCAAACACAAAAGTCAAACAATTTCTGTGTCATGGTATGTATGGACCATTCCATGGTCACCGGATGAGGCCTCCTCGGCCACATCACCTTGTGCTTTTATAGCAGTTACTCCAAATTGCTGGTGGTTTTCCACGTATAATCAAGCAAGCATGCTTTCTCATCTGTAAGTCCTTGCTTCCTTGTTTTTGGAACATTTTCCCTTCTCTTTGCAGTGGCTGTGTACCCACACTCTGTATTTCCTCCTATCCACCTCTGGCCATAACTGGACCACCAACTGGTCAACCTCTGTAATATCCTTTAAGCTCTAGCACCACTGCCTCTGTAAACTTACTCTCATGCTCTTAGACTGAAATAAATGTATTGAAAGTAGTCATGCTCTAGGGATTACACCTTCCTTGTAGGGATAAAAAAAAATGTAGATGTGACTAACCAATTAAAGTAAATGTATATTGGGATCCCTGGGTGGCGCAGCGGTTTGGCGCCTGCCTTTGGCCCAGGGCGCGATCCTGGAGACCCGGGATCGATTCCCACATCGGGCTCCCGGTGCATGGAGCCTGCTTCTCCCTCTGCCTGTGTCTCTGCCTCTCTCTCTCTCTCTGTGACTATCATAAATAAATAAAAAAAATTAAAAAAAATATTAAAAAAAAATAAAGTAAATGTATATTTTACTTCTATTTATTTTCCATCAGTTTTCCATTTTCCACTGACAGTTTAGCTTGGTCATATGTCCAATGTAGAGAAAATAGTTGATTTTTATGACCCTGGCCTAAATTGAAGTTAAACTTCAATATTAGAACTTTGGAAATAGAAGAAACTTTCTATTACATAGTCCATCCACTTCATGTTACAGAAGTACAAGCAAAACAACAACAACAAAAAAGAAGTACAAGCAAGGCCAGGGAAGAGGTGAGGTATTCAGCAGCAGTATTTGTTAATGGCTTGATTAGAACAGAGATCTCCAAAGGCATTGATCATTAGGGTCCTTCCTGGTTGAGGCAGTGCTCCTTCCACTAAACTCCAGGTTTGTTTTCTGTATCATACTTCAAGATACTTTTCATCCAGATTTTTGTCATTGTTCAACATATATTTACCACTACTTGTTAAACTTCCCTACTTAGATTCTTAGCTTATGGAGTGAGTTTTACTGATTTACATTTCTTGGTATACCATTTAGTTTCAAGCCATTTCGATATGTAAGAGATCATGAATAAATTTGTTAAGCAAATAAATATATATGTTTTTGCCATCACTGAGATGACAGAAAGAGGTAAATACATTGGTATATCTTGATCATTAGTGATAATAATAATATATTACTAGACAGGATCAACAAAAATATCAGTATGAAGAATAGTTTACATTTTTAATTCCAGTAGTGTCCACTTAGCAGTTAATATTCCTGTTAGTAATTTTAGTAACTGCTTTGTTGAGATGTAATTCACATACTAAATAATTCACCTATTTAAAGTGTATAATTCAAGGGGACTTTGATATATTTATAGAGGTGTGCAGCCAACACCACAGTCAATTTTATTTTTTTATTTATTATTATTTTTAAAGATTTTATCTATTCATGAGAGACACAGAGAGAGAGAGAGAGAGGCAGAGACACAGGCAGAGACAGAAGCAGGCTCCATGCAGGGAGCCCGATGCAGGACTCAATCCCGGGACTCCAGGATCACGCCCTGGGCCGAAGGCAGACGCTAAACCCCTGAGCCACTCAGGCGTCCCTCCACAGTCAATTTTAAAACATTTTCTTCACTTCCCCCATTAGCAACTACTTTTTTTTTTTTCCTCCTACACACTACCTTCTTCCCCCAATCCAAGGTCACCACTAATCTTTCTGTCTGTAGATTTGCCTGTTCTGGACATTCTTTATAAATGGAACCATATAATATGTGGTCTTTTATGACTAAATTCTTTAACTTAGCATGAGTTTTCAAGGTTTATCCACATTGTAGAATATATCAGTACTTCATTTCCTTTTATTGCTGGATGATATTCCATTGTGTGGATATACTACATTTTATTAATCCACTCATTAGATAATAGACATTTGTGTTGCTTCCACTTTCTGAAAATTCTACCATTGTTATGAATAATGCTGCTATGATTATTTGTGCACAGGTTTTTGTGTAATACGTGTTCTCAGTTATCCACGTATATCCTAGGAGTAGAATTACTGGGTCACTTGGTAATTTGATGTTTAACCTGTAGCTGCCAAACTACAGGTTAAACTTTGCAAAAGCAGCTGTACCATTTTACATTCACATCAGCATTGTATAAAGGTTACAGTTTCTTGACATCATCAGGACTTGTTATTTTCTCTTATATCTTTTTACTTATAGCCATCTTAGTAGGTGTTAAGGGCTATCTCATTGTGGTTTCAATTTGTACATATTTCCCTAATGGCTAATATTGTTGAGCATCTTTTCATGTGCTTGTTGGCCACTTTTATATGTTTTTCAGATGGCTACTCAGATCCTTTATCCATTTTTAATTGGGTTGTAATTCTTTATATATTCTGGATATATAAACTCCTTATCAGATAATCATTTGCAGGTATTCTCTCCAATTCTGTAAGTTGTCTTTTCACCTTTTGATAGTGTCCTTTGCATTACAAAAGTTTTACATTTTAATTAAGTCTAATTTATCTATTTTTCTCCTTTGTTTCGTATACTTTTGCTGTCATATCTAAGAAACCATTGCCTAATTCAAGATCATGAAAATTTACATGTTTCTTCTGAGAGTTATATAATCCTTTAGGTCTGATCCATTTTGAATCAATTTTTACATACACTGTGAGATAGAGGCCTTACTTCACTCTTTTGCCTGTGGATATAGTTTTCCCAGCACCATTCATTGAACAGACTATTCTTTTCTTACTGAATTGTCTTGACATCCCTGTCAAAAAAATCAGTTGACTGTACAGATGGGGGTTTATTTCTGAACTCTCAATTCTAACATACTCTTCATGACTGTAGCTTTGTAATATGTTTTGAAATTGGAAATTTAGGTCCTCCAACTTCATTCTTCCTTTTCAAGATTGTTTCAACTATTATGAGTCCCTAGGATTTCTACATAAATTTTAGGATCAGCCTGTGAGTTTCTGTAAAGAAGTCCATTGAAATTCTGATAGGGATTGCATTGAATCTGTGGAACAATTTTGCTGGCCATCTTAGTAATGATAAGTCTGTCAATCAGTGAACATGGGATATTTTCCCATTTATTGAGCTCTTTAATTTCTTTCAACGATGTTATTTACTTTTCAAAGTGTAAGTTTTGTGCTTCTTTTGTTAAATGTATTCCTTTATTATTTATTTTTGATGCTGTTATTTTGATTTATTTTTGATGCTGTTATTGGGATTGTTTTCTCTATTTCATTTTCTAATTGCTCATTGCTAATATATAGAAATACAGATGATTTTTGTTTAGTGATCTTATATCCCATTAATTAGCTAATAAACTCATTTATTTTAATAGTTTTTGGTGGCTTGCTTAGGATTTTCTATATACAAAATCATGTCATGTGCAAATAGAGAGAATTTTATTTCTTCCTTTCTCATCTGAGTGTCTTTTATTTCATTTTCTTGACTAATTGCCAAGTCTAGAACCTCCAGTGCAATGCTAAATACAAGGGACAAGAGTGGACATTCTTGTCTTGTTCTTATCTTAGAGGGGAAGCTTTAAGTCTTCCACTGTTAATTATGACATTAACTGTGGGTTTTCATAGATGCTTTTTTTTTTTAAGATTTTATTTCTTTATTCATGAGAGACATAAGGAGAGTGACAGAGACATAGGCAGAGAGAGAAGCCGGCTCCTCACAGGGAGCCCCATGCGGGACTCGATCCCTGGACTGGAATGACGCCCTGAGCCTAAGGCAGACTCTCAACCCCTGAGCCACCTAGGCATCCCTCATAGATGCTCTTTATATTCTTAGTTTTTTGATGTTTTTTTTCCCATTGATATTCTAATTGTTTAGTGACTTCTTTCCCTCAGTTGGTAGCTTTAGAAATCTATGCTTTGACATATATAGCAATATATATAGCAACATAGCTTTCCCTAAGTCTATTTCTTAAAAGTAAATTGATAGTCTGTTTTAAAGAATAGAAGAATTGACTGAGAGGTAGAATTCTTTTATAAAACTGTCACTGTTTCTTTAAAGCACATCACTACGCCTTAGTTTTTATGTCTAAAATTATAAAACTTTGCAGTTTTCTAGCTTTTTATCTTTTCCAAAATATGTGGAATAGCTTTTATGGATGGTGGAAATGTGAGCAGATTTACGTCTTTATCTGATTTTTTAAGTAATGATTTTTTTCTACTTTAATTCTTTTTAAAGATTTTATTTATTTGAGAGAGAGCAAGTGAGAGAGCGTGCAAGTAAGGAGGGAGGGGCAGAGGGAGAGGGAGAAGCAGACTCCCCACTGAGCTGAGCAGGGAGCCCAACGTGGGGCTCTTGGAGCTCATGGGGCTCAATCCCAGGACCTTGGGATCATGACCTGAGCTGAAGGCAGACACTTAACGAACTGAGCCACCCAGGTGCTCCCTCTTTTTTAATTTTTCTAAATTACAATAACTAGTAAAAATACATTCTTTAAAAAACAGAGTGAGAATATAAATATTTTTAAAGAAGATACTGGATAGGGATCCCTGGGTGGCGCAGCGGTTTGGTGCCTGCCTTTGGCCCAGGGCGTGATCCTGGAGACCCGGGATCGAATCCCACATCGGGCTCCCGGTGCATGGAGCCTGCTTCTCCCTCTGCCTGTGTCTCTGCCTCTCTCTCTCTCTCTCTGTATCTGTCATAAATAAATAAAATATTTAAAAAAAAAGAAGATACTGGATAAATCATTTTATTTTAGTGAATATAAAGCATATTCTTATCAAATATGAATAGAAACAAACATATTAAAGTTACTCATTTTAAATAACTGATTTCTAGTATAATTATTACTCTAGAAGACTCTTCACATATTCCCTTATTGCATTATAGAAACATTAGCTTATGATTTTTTTTTATAAACATTAGCTTATGATTATCTTAAATCAATTATGTGATCAATACTTGTTTTATGTCAGTAGTGTTCTACTAGTTTATCTCTAAGATCTTATGTTTCTGGATGCATGTAGTCTAAGAGAGTTTTGTATTGTACATTAACCTTTGTACATTAACCTTTAAGCAACATAGGGATGTTAAAATTATTTTGTGGGACATTTTAAAGGGTACCTATGCATATAAAGTAGAAAATTAAGTCACAAACTAAGTTAAGCCAGATTTTTTTCGTTTCCTTTACCTGGGGCATTAAAGAGGTTTTTATTGTTTTGTTTTGGTTTGGTTTTTTATTTTTGATTTTCAACACTCAAAGTTCTTCATGGTAATAAGAAAATTCTTGTGAATTTTCTTCATAACTGCCTTGGAGTCTCTAACATGAGGTTAATGGAAAAACATGTTAATAAACGTGTCTTTGGAAAGTATATTCAATCCTTTGGCTTAATAGTTTTTTGTAATTAGATAGTTCTAGGATATGCTTAGTATACTCATAAACTAAGTTACTAAGGCCTTTGTGGCTCTATGAAATAATAGATTTTTTTCTCTCAGTATTTAGAGATTGAATATTAGTATTTGATAAATTATGTAAAGAACCATATCACTGGATATTTTCTGAGTCCAGGGAACAGTGGGACTATCTACCTATTCAGTTTCTTTTAAAGGATGTAGCTAAATCATTCTGTCATTCATTTCCATAATAATGGTTGGAAAGTCTTAGTTTCCATAGCAAGGAAAGGAAATGTACCTTATCTTAGTGGTCTTGCCATCTCCAGGACCTCTTAGGTGCCAAGCCCTGAACTAATATTAGACATAGTTTATCCATTTTGGTTTTTTGGAGAGAGATGTATATCTTAGGCAGAAATAATAAAGAAGAAAAATTATATACCTACATAAACTCCCTTCCCTTTTCCCCACTTCTCACTTAAAAGAAAAATTCTGCTTTGAATATTTTTCCTGGAAACGCTGCCTTACTTCTTTAAATCCTGCTGCCTTACTTCGTTAAATCCTGATACCTGCTGGATAGGTTTTTTTGTAAAGTGAGAAAAGATCAGTTCTCCAAGTTGGATATTTTTTCTTCTGCGAAGAGAGCCAGTTTTCCTTGGCTATCTGATCATTTCTGTGGCCATGAGTTTTGGAATTTAGCAGAGTCACCATTTCCTATGGAAGAAGAGGATCTGCCATTTGTCCTGATAGAGAAGATGCAAATAATCCCTAAGAGAAGAGAGTGACTAACATGGAAGAAAGAAACATGACAGTTCTAAGATATCCAGTCTTCACAGTTTTAAGTTTGAAGAGTCCAAAGAAGTAGAAAGAACCTTTAAAGAAGATAACTTCAGAGTTAAAATTCCTTTTTATTCCTAGATAGCACTTAAGGTATCTCCATGTAGCAGAAGAAAGAAATGTTTTGCTCCTTTGGCAAAATGATATTATACAGGCATAACTTGTTTTATCGTGCTTTGCTTTATTGCACTGACTAGATAATGTGCTTCTTACAAATTGAAGGTGTGTGGCAACTCTAATTGAACAAGTCTACTGGCACCATTTTTCCAAGAGCAAATGCTCACTTCAGGTCTCTGTCATATTTTGGTAATTCTCACATTATTTCAAACTTTTCATCATTATTATTTGAACTGCTGCAATCTCATCGAATTTTAACAGATGAGGAGTTCTTTTTATGGATGAGCAAAGAAAGTGGTTTCTTGAGATGGAATCTACTCCTGGAGAAGATGCTGTGAAGATTATTAAAGTGACGACAAAGGATTTAGAGGATCACATAAACTTAAGTGATAAAGCAGAGACAGGGTTGGAGAGGACTGACTCCAATTTTGGAAGAAGGTCTGTGAATAAAATGCTATCAAATAGCATCACTAACTACAGAGAATTTGTTGATGAAAGGAAGAGCCAGTCAGTGCAGCACACTTCCTTGTTGTCTGCTTTTAGGGAATTGCCTCAGCCAGCTCAACCTTCAGCAACCACCACCCTGATCTGTCTGCAGCCATCAACATCGAGGCGAGACCCTCTACCAGCAAAAAAGATTAAAATGCTGAAAACTCAGATGATGGTTAGAATTTTTTAACAATAAAGCAGTTTTTAATTAAGGCATGTACATTTTTTTTTTTAGATAATGCTTTTATACACTTAACAGACTATAGTATAGTGTGAACATAAATTTTATATGCCCTGGGACACCAGAAAACTCATTTGCCTCACTTTACTGTGATACTCGCTCAGTTTTGCTGGTCTGGAACAGAACCCTTCAGTATCTCTTTGCTCCACTTAATTTTCGGAAGGCTTGAAAGTCCTTCATAAAGAAAAATTCCTATTTGAGAATCAAAATAGCTTTATTCCTGATTTAAAAATTGTGGAAAATAATCAGCCTAATTTGCAAAGTAGAACTGTTTATACCTGTCACTTCCTTTAAGATATAATGAAGCCATTTTCCTACATGTAATCTGATACTCTTGTATTGGTCCACTTCTTTTGTTGTGATATATGAGAACACTTTACTCCCCACCTCACAGGGATGTTGTGAGGCAAATTTTAAATGTTTCTAAGAAAAGTATAGAATTAATAACTCGACTGTTTCTTGTTGGTAGTTTCTATAATCATAAGATTTTACTTATTTCTAAATTTACAAGTGCTTTTTTTTATAGCTATGAATGGATATTAGGTATATTCCAATGGAAGTAAGATAATGAAGTTGTAAGTGATTTATCAATGAACATCCTTGTATAAATTTAAATGCATGAAACATTGCACTGATTTTTTAACAAAGAGCTTTATATAATTACAATTAAAGAAAAGCTAAAGTAAGTGTCTGGTTTCCCCTTTTTTTTAAATTGAGATTTAATTATTCATACCTCTTAGAAAAAAGGCAACCCAATTCATTAAATTCTAGTTGAAAAGAAAATGAATATGACAAGGAAATAGATAAAATTGGGATCCCTGGGTGGCGCAGCGGTTTAGCGCCTGCCTTTGGCCCAGGGCACGATCCTGGAGACCCGGGATCGAATCCCACGTCGGGCTCCCGGTGCATGGAGCCTGCTTCTCCCTCTGCCTATGTCTCTGCCTCTCTCTCTCTCTCTCTCTGTGACTATCATAAGAAAAAAAAAAAAAAGGAAATAGATAAAATTAAAGAAAAAAAGTGAAAATCTCAAAACAAGGTTCAAGCATACAGAGATGCCCAGAATTTAGACTTCCATAAAAGCTGAGTTACTGTTAACACAGTTAACACAGATAAAACTCTGTGTTACTAGGTAGAGGTGAAATCTTAGTAATACTTGGATAAAAATAAGATTATTGGGGATGCCTGGGTGGCTCAGTGGTTGAGCACCTGCCTTTGGTTGAGCGTTTGCCCCAGGATGTGATCCTGAGGTCCCAAGATCGAGTCTCACATCAAGCTCCCTGCATGGAGCCTGCTTCTTCCTCTGCTTGTGTCTCTGCCTTTCTCTCTGTGTGTCTCTCATGAATAAATAAATAAAATCTTTTAAAAAGTTTAAAAAAATAAGATTGTTGTAATAGAAATTTGATAAGCATTTGCTTCATATGATAGAAGGACCCAAAAGAAAACTTGCATAAAGGAAAATTAGGTAAAATTCATGCATAGAAAATTCTTGATAGCCTACAGAATTTGGTTTCATTTGTACAGTTTTATTTTCATAACATATTTTGGGAAGTAATTATATAGCATTTTCTGTTTCACGTAAATCAACCCAATTTTTGCAAGTGAAAACATAGTTACAGCATGTGCATTATCGGATAATGACACCCAGAGTGAGGCTTTAAAATTGCTATAAAATATTCACTTCTGCTTTGTTCTCACTGTCATAGTATCAAAAGACAAGTCAATTCAAAGTGAATTTAGGGAATCAAGCTTATAATATGTATTCGAATTTAGAAAATATTTCCTACATTACCATATTATTTAAATATTTATTTTACAACTTATTCCAAATGCTGTAAAAAGGAGAATAGATATATAGTCCTAGGTTAAGCATGTTGAGATCAAGAAGCACTCGACCTCACAATGTTGTATTTTTGTATTCGTCACTTTTTCAAAATGTAATAGCTTTAGATGAGCCTTACATATTTCTCTTTACCAGTCTGTTCCCTAATGTGATATGTACTACAGAGTTCACTCATGTTGTTTAATTTGTTATTTAACTTTAGTAGGAGTGGGAACTATACAAGGGGCTTTTATTCAGCTAACTCCGTTTGTCCCTGTAATCTCTCCCTCCTTTACTAATTTTATAATTTGCCCTCATTTAAGAGTTTTATGCATGCATTCATATCCATTGATATGAATGATATATATTGGTTCATAGTGTATTATTGATCCATAGGATACAGTGTGTCATTCTGTATTTAGTTTAGTGCTCATATACTTGATTACTGCAGCAAGAATAATCTTTGGAAATTCTAACCTCAGAATAATGAGAAAAACCCTATGTTAACAGTCAGCTAGTTTGAGGGTTGTAATGAAATTATTGATAAAATGTTATGTATAAGCATTTATAAAAATAGAGTTCCTTGGGAGCACCTGGGTGGTTCAGTTGGTAAAGTGACCAACTCATGATTTAAGCTCAGCATTGTCTTGAGATTGAGCCTTGCATTGGCCTCCATGCTCAGCTGGGAATCTGCTTGAGATTCTTTCCCCTCTGCTTCCACCCTACCCCCATCCCTATCCCATGCCACCAGCTCACGCTCTCTCTACCTCTCTAAAAATAGATAAATATTTAAAAAAAAAAAAAAACTCCTCTAAAAATAATTCTGAACCTGGTTTCGGTTGCCCCTACTGATTTTTTTAAACACCAAATATGGAATCTAATACTGAGAAGTTATTTTTTTACTAAAAATTTTAGAGAAAGTGTGCCTTTTTTTCTAAAGCAGTCCCAAAATATGGTAGTATCTGATATATGTGCTCTTCTAAACAATCTGTCATAGAAAGGACGGATTAAAGTTGGTGAACATGTGCTTCAGAAATATGAAGAAGTATAACCATTATTAGTCATTACCTTAACAGTTACTTTTCTGATCTTTAAAATTTAGAAGGGCTATCTTGTATTAGTGCCCATTTTAATATGGAAACAGTTTAGAAAATGAATGCATCCTGAACCTGATTTAATTCTAGAGAGAATAATTTCCTGGGAAGAAATGTGAATAATATATTGGTTTTATGATCATTGTATTGGTCTCTAAAAATAAAGCACATTCTTACCATAATATCCATCTCAAAAATAAAGGGATGAACTTGGGTTTTTGTGGCCATGCCACCAGTAGTATTCATTTTAGGCAAATTACTTCATCTCTCTAAGCTAGTTTCCTCATCTGTGAAGTGAAAGAGAGAAGTAATGATTCCTAAGGCCCTTTCTTTTAATAATCTAAATGATCTTGCCATTAGTCCAGAAAATAAGATGTCCTCTTATGATCTCCTGTGGCTGGGCATGAGCTTTAGTACCAAGTTTATAGCGATTAAAAACATTGATAATGTTACTATGCTACCTAAAATAATTAAATATGAGTCAAATTAACCATCTCTATCTTTAAGTAGAAATTTAGGAAAAAGCAGTGTAAGTATAGTATCCTCCTATGCTTCTGCGTTATGTGCACACATAATTATAATCATTTAACTTCCTTCCAGATGTCACTATAGATTCAAAATATGTGATCAATCCATCAGTTTATACTTTCCAACAATAGATCCATTTCAAATTAGAGCACTAGCACTAAGAGATAACCATAACATGATAATGTCCGAGAATGGAATATTGTAATAGAATACATTTTTGAACTCTAATGCTATCTAATAACCAGACTTAGAGATTGAAACCCATAATAATTAAATCTCTACTTGGGAATGGACTTTAGGAATATTAAGTCATAAACAATAAACTGAAAGAAACTTGCTGTATGTAGTCACACACTTTGAAACCTTGTACTTCACCACAGGAAAATAGTGAAGTCTGACATGCTGTCTTGGAAAAGTAGGATGTAAGAATTTATTAAGTAATATATTGCTATACCTGGAAGTAATAGTGTAGGCATTTAGCACTTCAAATAGTGTTGTTTAATGTCCTACCAGTGAGTCACACCTCACAAATACAAGTTGTAAGCTAATTTATAGAAAGAAAGCATTATGCCCCCCAAAAGCCAGAGAAGACTACTCCTTCCTTTTAAATCACAAGGTCAGCAATACCAATTGAGAGAAAAATCATCTTTGTTCTTCTTTATTCATTCTTCTTCCTGAAGAGATTATCTTGTAATAGTCCATATATTTCAGTTCAGAACTTTGTGTGTTTTAAGATTTTTATTTATTCATGAGATATAAAAAGAGAGAGGCAGAGACACAAGCAGAGGAGAAGTAGGCTCCCCCCACAGGGAGTCCAATGCAAAGACCTTGGGATCACGTCCTGAGCTGAAGGCAGAAACTCAACCACTGAGCTACCCAGGCGTCCCTCAGTTCAGAACTTTGAATGCTAGGCTCACCCTGCTATTCTTAGTACTTCGAACGATTAGGTGGTATGGTATATATGGAAATTTATTCATTAAAGGTCCTACACGGGTTTCTATTTTTAAACCTTTGTGTTTATAATTTTTAATTTTTAATCTATCTTATAGGCATCGTATGAGAAGATGAATAGGTCTAATTTTGCCACTTTTTAGAGAACAGACTGGAATGTAAGGAGGTTAGAGAATTTTTCTAAGATCTATAGACACCAGAATTAGAATTTGACTCTAACCATTGGCTTTTCTGTCCCAGTCTTTCCCAAATTTATCTTGAAATTTTTAGTCTCTGTATGGAGACAAAACTTGGAAAAGATGGTAATTGACAAAATTCAGTCATTATTTGGCACAAAAATAGCTTATGAATCTTTAAATACGTGATTGAAATTCATCAATAAGTAGGTCTATAGGCATTTGATTTATTAGAGAACATACAATGTATTGAGGTTAAGTCAACATGGTCATGTTGATATTATGTTTTCATTGACAGGATTTAACAGGATTTAGTGTGTATTCTTGGTGTGTGTAGTCATAGTATTCTTTAGGGCCTGCAAGCAAGGTAAAATATTTAGGTAATCTTAGATTTGAGTAATTTGTAATTTGTACAGTAATTATACAGTAGTTTGTATTGTATGTTTACTGTGTACACATACATAATATGCTTTCTTTGCTCGTTAGTCTTTTGATACAATGGTAAGTTAAGAATGTAATCTAGGTGTTTACCAAGTAGCTGGCTAACAGTTTTAATTCTGCTTAGAGCAAAGCTTTATGTTTCCAAGACCATTGTGGCATGAGCAAACATTTGAAACACATGTCCTAGAGTTTTCAGACCTGCATATAATGATCTGACAACGTCTAGAAAGGGCTCCATAACAAAAGTCATTTCTTGGGAGCAGCAAGTTGAAATTTGTAAATAGCTTCAAAGGTAATCTGCAAAATATGGTCGTAGGCCCTAAATAGTTTAAAAGTAGGTTCTAGGGCAGCCCAGGTAGCTCAGCGGTTTAGCGCTGCCTTCAGCCCAGGGCGTGATCCTGGAGACCTGGGATTGAGTCCCACGTCAGGCTCCCTGCATGGAGCCTGCTTCTCCTTCTGCCTGTGTCTCTGCCTCTCTCTCTCTCTCTCTCTCTCGAATAACTAACTAACTAACTAAATAAATAAATAAATAAAATCTTAAAAAAATAAAAAAATAATAAAAGTAGGTTCTAAATTTTATTTGAAGATAAAGAGGTTAAAGGTAGTTCGATAAACCTGTAATCCTAAAACCACACATCCATAGGCTGGGAGCACCTGCAAGGCACTATTATTTTTGTGAAGTATCTTCATATGTATGTATATATACATGTGTAATCTCCTGGATTAAGAATCATTTAACTAAAAGTTATGTATGTAAAATTGCCATGAGGCACACACACAATCAGAGGTCAAACTAAGCATGACCAGTTATTTCTTGCAGTTATCCACATATAGGTTCATTTTAATACTCACTGTTCAAAATCTAGAATTTATTAAGCATGTCTGTGAGCCAAGACAAAGTGAATAAGTTTGTCCTTGAAAAGCTTTGTGAGGCAGAATGTATAAGCAGTATGATAGTGATCCATTGAGTGCTCTGGAAGCCATGAAGAGCCTCATCTCTCTCCCCATTGCTACTAAAAACACTGCAGATCTCAGTTTGCTTTACCCTTTTTTGACTTTGGAGTGTCAGGTACTGAATAAGAAAAAAGTCTCAGTTCTCATGGTATTTAAATAGGGGAGTTAGAAAAATAAGTACATAACAATTACATAAATAACTGCATGATTACTGTTATGAAAAGTGTCATGAAAGAAAAGATCAAAGGGAGAGGAGAGAGCAGGTGTTGTTATGGCTGGATCAGAGGAAGAGGCCCCTTGAGGACTACACATCACTTTTCCTTCCAGAGAAGAGACATTGGTCTAGGAGAGAGAGGAAGGAGCACCCAGTAGAGGGAAGAGCATCTGCTTTGGCCTTCAAGCACTAAGATGTTTAGTGATTTCATCTGAGGTCACAGTAATGACAGTGGAAAGAAATGGTAGAGAAAGACTGACCTGGAAGAAATAAGAGAATTGTTCACTTTGTAGCATTGAGAACAAAGGGCTAGAAATCAAGATGATTCAAGCCCACTAGCTTTTAAGCCTTTTGAGAACAATAGCTATGCTGGTTCGTCCTTACATTGTCTGATAGAGTGCTTGATACATAGGTGTGCAATAACCAATTATTGAATCAGGTGACTAGTTAATTGTTGCTTATATATGAGATTTTTTCCTACAGTTAGGGTAGAAATTCCTTTGATAAGAAAAATGTCATATACGTCTATAACTCCCAAAATATTAGATCCATAAAAAGCAGTAAATACTGTTGATTTATCACTTTTTGCTTGAGTTGTTCAGAAATTGTACAAACTGATAGCCTATTTAGTTCTCCAGTAATGGTTAAAATGCTAGCATCACATGACTAAGTAAATTAGAAATGCAAATCTTAATGCGTTAATAGAAAATGAACGAACACCTCTTTGATTACTTTATCTTCTTCTCCAAATAGTACCTAAGAGCCAAAATATATAAATGCCCAAATTTTATAAAATTTGGTTTTTGGTTCTTAGTTGCTAAGAATTTTAAGGAAGAAGTACTTCTGGCTGTGTGGTAAATCCACAGTATCACTTAGCACACTGTCGAATAAAGATCTTCCATGTAGTGTAGTGCTAAGGGTATCAGTATATAGAATCTGAAATTAGTTTTTCTTCCTTGAATTTATTTGATCACTTTTATAAAAATGCATCGGAAAGAGTTAACTATACTCTCAGAAAATCACCATTTTTAAGTTACATATAGTTGCCACATGTCATGTCAGTGTAATATAATTCTTGAAAAACTCAATGTAAAAGCTAGCTTTCTAGATCTATATTTGCAGAGTAACTCCAAAGCATTTTTTTTTCTGGTTTTGAGATACGTTACATACAAAATTGTGTAAGTTTAAGGTATACAGTGCATTACCTTGATACACATATATTGCAATATGACTGCCACGATAGCATTAGCTAACTTAACTGTGTCATGTCCTATTATTACCATTTTACCATTTCTTTTTCATGGTGAGAACATTTAAGATGTACTCTCAGCAACTTTCAAGTGTAGAGTACAATATTAGTAATTTTTAAAAAAGATTTTATTTATTTATTCATGAGAGACACAGAGAGAGAGGCAGAGACACAGGCAGAGGGAGAAGCAGGCCCCATGCAGGGAGCCTGATGTGGGACTCGATCCTGGGACCCCAGGACCACACCCTGGGCCAAAGGCAGGCACTAAACCGCTGAGCCACCCAGGGATCCCCAATATTAGTAATTATAATCACAGTGCTGTATGCTAGATCCACAGAACTTACTCATCTAATAGCTGGAAGTTTGTGCTCATTGCCCAACATCTCAATCCCTTTTCCTGCAGCCTCTGATAACCACCATTCTAGTCTGTTTCTATGCTTTTTTAGGATTCCACATATACGTGGTATCATAACAGTATTTGTCTTTCTCTGACTTCATTTATCAGAACATGCTCGGTGTTCACCCGGGTTGTTGCAGTCAGCATTTCCTTCTTTCTCATGGCTGAATAATATTTCACTGTGTATATATACCATGTGCTTGTCCATTCGTTCACTGATAGACACTTAGGTCATAAGAAAAAAAAAATCACCAGTCATTACAAGCTCATAAACTGAAGCAGTTACATAAAGGATTCACTATACGGGCAAACACAATGTATATGATAAAAGCTCCTCTCAACATTGGCATATGTGGTTGTTTGAGGTGGTTTTCTGAAAGCTGTTAATAAATCAAGTAAACCTTAGAAGCATATTTTAGTGCTAAGAGCCTAGTTTTAGTAGAATGTGTGTTCATTTGTAGAAAACAGCAGATATTAATAGAAGGATGTGAAGTAGTTCCACAGATATTCATGTTTATATGTGTTATAAAATTATTTGCTTTTCATGTAAATATAAGCAAAACATGAGGTCAGGCATCTCTATAATATACAGTCTGATTTTGAGTAGTGACATGGGTATCTATTTTCATTTCCTCAAAAAGAAATATAGATATCCTACTTTATTCCATCTTCATTTGTAACCATTCTCTGCTTTGAAATATGTTTTGCATATTTTGTTGTGATGTCGAAGGCCTTTGGAGCAACACCTGAAATCTGTTTCATTCCATACTTTACCAGACTATCCAAGGATTTGAAACCAACTTTGACATTTTCATTTCTGATTAGTATAATCTGATTATCACTGATTTTTATTCATATTCTGAGCTATTGAGAAGTAGTCACTTAGTTTTCAGTGATCTCTACATAGCATTCTCAATACTTTTATATATGACCACATATAGTCAATTGCATATTATGTGTAAGGTAATAGTGCAGGGGAATAGCACATGTGAAAAAAAGATTGTATAGTGTAGTTGCAAAAATCTTCAAGAGGTAGGAATTTTAATTTGAGTCCTAACTATTGCCAATATAGGGAAGATAGGAAGTCCCCATCTGTTACAGCATTTGGATTTAATAGTCTGGGTTATTCAGTTGCTTAAGCCTGGCATAAATGAAGCCCAAGTCAGTGGTCTTGAATCATATATGATGACTTTACACAGAGAAAACTTTAAAAGTCACAGATTATGAAAGAGGATATTAGATTAAGGGGAACTAAGTTTATGGGATGGATATGCTCAAGTCTGTGACTGTTACTAGATGCAAACACAATGCAAATATACTGCTGACAGAGCTTTCAGTTGTATCATCCAGTGGTGACTCTTGGTGAAATAATCTGGAGCTGAAGTACAGCCAGTCATCATCACTGTGGCCAGTAAAGTTGATTCCCCGAGTTAATAATAAACTTTCACTTCCATGCAGGCTAATCAGTCAGGCTTTAGAGAGAAAACGAAAAAATCCTCTGTTGAGAATAGCCAGTCAATAGCGGATTAAGCTATTATTAATTCTGAGCTATATTCTTAAATACTTACATACCTATCACCATCTAACCCTCCCTAAAGTTCATTTGCATAATGCTTTTGATCAGGACCCTTTTACAAGTTATTTGCATAGCTCATATGCATTAACTAAATGGAGTTTGGTAATGATGATCTGTTTCAACTAATACAGAAATGGTTGCAAGTAAAATTTTGTTCATGCTGTTACCCAAACATACAAGTAATTTGAAGTTATATCTTTTGATTCTGGCCTTCTTTTTAAAAAAATTTTTTTAACTGTAATCCAAAAGTCTTCTGATTCTGAGTATCAGATATTGAGTGGTCAATAAGATTATTGATCACATCTTTTTTTTTTTTTTTTAAGAATGAAATGTTTTTATGACAGGAAATTGGAAAAGAGAGATTTCCCTGTAAAATTATTCATATATTTCTACCTAATTTTAGCTTTGGCACAATCTCTGTTAATAGCATCTTTTTCATTCTGCCAGTACTGAAAGTGATTTCTATTATTTTATATATATTTTCCCCAACAATACTACATAGTATATTAAAGAGTTTTTGGGATAGATTTTCCATAAGTGACCCACTTTGCAAGGAAACAGACATCTTAGAAATCAAATTATAGATGGAGAGATAATATTCATTTCTGTATTGAATAAAGTATAATGATTATAAGATGCTATTACCCTATAAATAAAAGGACAGGCTTAAAAATAATTGTACCCGTTGCAAAAGATAGATATTTATTCATAAGAGATGAGAGAAACATAATTCTTTACTTAGTATGTAAGGCTGTTTCCCTGAAGACCTCTCCGCAGTAGGATAGTCTAGCACTGTGCTCTGAATAAATTTGCAAAGAAAGTTTTTAGTGACTGATTAGTTTTGATAAAAGGGAAACCAACATAAATATTAACTTGCGTGAAAGTAGTAGGTGCATAATTCACAGTATCACCCTGAGTAAATTTTTTCTCACAAACTAGCAGTAGGGCCACTAAATAGATTTTTTTCTCCCTTATATCCAGCACCCAACCCTCAATTCACACATGTAGAAAAAGCATTATTTAAATTGAAGTATTGAAGTATGTAAAATGCCTGTGAAGTACTTCAAGCCTTTCATAAATCTCTTTGAGCAAGGAGTTGGGAGTCCACATCTCCTACCTTAAAGAGAATAGGCTGCTTTAAATTTTTTTAATTTTTTTTTATTTTTTTATTTATTTATGATAGTCAACAGAGAGAGAGAGAGAGAGAGAGGCAGAGACACAGGCAGAGGGAGAAGCAGGCTCCATGCACCGGGAGCCCGATGTGGGATTCGATCCTGGGTCTCCAGGATCGCGCCCTGGGCCAAAGGCAGGCGCCAAACCGCTGCGCCACCCAGGGATCCTGCTTTAAATTTTTTAAGGGAATCTCTTCAGAAGTTTTAGAACATCCTGGGTAGGGACTTGCAGCAAGAGTAAAAAGTAACTGTAATATTGGGACCCCCTGGGGGGGCGCCTGGGTGGCTCAGTCAGTTAAGCACCTACCTTTGCTCTGGTCCTCACATCAAGCCACGCATTAGGCTCTTTGCTCAGCTGGGAGCCACCTTCCCTCTCCTTCTGCCTGCCGTTCCCCCTGCTTGTGCTCTCTTGCACATTCTCGCTCTTTCTGTCAAGTAATAAATAAAATCTTTAAAAAAAAATTGGGGACTCCCTATGGCCTCTTCATCTTGTATTTTCATTCCGTGGTCACAGCTCCCTTAAGGCACATGGCAGGAACCACGGAAGTCTCTACATCAGGCGAGGATTGCACATATGTTAGGGTGTACAGAGCCATCTCCAGAGAGTGCTGCTAAAGCATATAGATATGCTTCTGTTATGGTAGGAGCACAGTTATGGGAGCCAAGGGATTTCTAAGGGCCTGTTTTTAGTGGTTTTATGAGTTCTTCCATTTTAGTAAATAAAAATGGGGCAGAGCTAGACTTTTTATGCCCTCCAAAATCAAATGGGAATTTTGCACAGAAGTGCAGGATGTTTTACAAGGTAACCCTAATATAGTTCAGATTCAGATTTCATCTTCTCTGCTCGCATAATCAGAAATCAACCTTATCACGTTATGAGTATCATTTCTGTGTTTTCTCACTTCTCCATTAACTTGATAAATTTATCTTGAGCTCTACATCAAAGGTTTAATCTTATTATAAATAATACATCATAGTACCTAAGGATGACAAAAATCATTGAATATGTGCCTGATGTGGTTTTGATTTAAATTACACCTCTTTAAGTTATTTACATCACCATCCAAAAAATCACCCTTAAAATATTTAATATTTAAATCATTTAGCATTTTTATAGCTCACTGAACGATCTTTCAAGATTCCTTATTGCATGTACAAATACAGAAGGTACTAATATTTGAGTGTCTATTATGTTCTTTCTTTAAGGGTACTTTAATACACTCTTTATTCCTCAAAATCACCCAGTGAGGATAGTATTAATCATAATTTTATAGATGAGGAAACTGAGGCAGAAGGAGTTTGAATAACGTGCCCACGGTCCCATAACTAGCAAGTGGCTGGAGCCATCATTTCAACCAAGTCAACAGACTCCTCAGCTTGTGCTTCTTCTTTTTTTTTTTTTTTTTTAAGATTGTATTTCTTTACCCATGAGACACAGGCAGAGAAGAAGCAGGCTCCATGCAGAGAGCCTGATATGGGACTTGATCCTGGGATTCCAGGATTATGCCCTCGGCCACTCAGGCATCCTGGCTTTTTTTTTTTTTTTTTTTTTAATTGAAATATAGCACTGTATTAGTTGTAGGTGTACCCGAGCCCATATTTTTAACCACTCTTTCACAGTTTGTTCTTGTTTAGTGTATACATTTAATGAAATTCTTTATTTCTATTCAAAGCAATTTCTATTTAAAGACTGATAAAGGCATGGTTATACATTTTAAAGTAATTTGTTTCAGATTAATTTTATAACTCAGAAAAATCACTGCTGTTTTTTTTTAACTAAGTAAAATTCTATATTTTATCTGATCTCAGATGCCTTTGATAAGACATACCATTATTTTATGTACTAACAAGAAGAAAACATTGTCAATTAAACTGATTATAACAGCTCTTTCCGACTTCTTAGACACATATCAATATACCTATAATACTTTTTTTTTTTACTTTTTTTTTTCCTATAACACTTTTATACGTATGTAGTATGTGTAGAATAAGTGGCTTAAGGTGTTCCGCTGCTTTCATTGTACTCAGAGTCCACCTCTTCTGATTTACTTTTGACTGTATGTCCACATTTTTCAACCCAGTGTTCTTTTTGGGGGCTATTAATAATACTGGAGATACAGTCTTTATTGTCTCTGAGATTTTTTTCTAAGCCATTGTTTATTAACAGCTTTAATACATAAATTCCATTTCAGTTCTAAACACCGTATTTTCCAGAGTGTGATTTCTGGTTCCCTGCAGGGATTGTTTTTAAAACTTAATCAGCAATGTACCTTCATGTGTTTACCAGGAGCCATCAGTTTCTATATTGCGTGTCAGCAGGCATGCCAGGTTATGTGCAAAGATGATGGATTCTGAGGAAGGAATCTGAGCTGGAAAGTAAGATTTGGGGGTGGTTATCAAGGCGTACATTGACAGCAAGGATCAGAGGGGCAGCATTTAGAAGCAGGTCCCAATAGAACTATAAGGATCAGAACAGTGGGAACATCTGATAAGAGGACCCCAAGGATAAGGAAACTGATGAATTGCCAAATTTACAATAAGCTTTGAGGGAAACCTTGTTAAGCATTTAGGCACATTGAGATTTTCAGCTGTATCTCATAGAACGAGCCTTTAGTTTATAAGTGGAACTAGCTTGGGGCCAATAGGCCAACAGGGGAGCACCTAGCTCCAGAAGTGGCATGCATGTAGGTTGAAGTCCAGGTTAATTGCTTCTGTGCTCACAGGTGCGAAGGAATAGTAAGGAGACAAACTGCCAGGCTGTCTTTAGACAGGGCAGCGTTGGCAGCGCTTGAGTCACTCTCTGACTTTCATAGTGAGGGTGACCTCACTACCAATACGAAGAATCATGTCCAGAAGTAAGTCTTTTGAAACCTATTTTTAAATCCCCCTTTAAGGGATGCCTGGGTGGCTCAGCGGTTGGGCGTCTGCCTTCAGCTCAGGGTGTGGTCCTGGGATCCGGGATCGAGTCCTGCTTCGAGCTCCTTTGTGGGGAACCTGCTTCTCCCTCTGCCTGTGTCTCTGCCTCTCTCTATGTCTCTCATGAATAAATAAATACATCTTTAAAAATAAATAAATCCTTCTTTAAAAGCTTATCTGGATATTTTTTTACAGTTCTGCATGATTAGCATGCTTAGGAATTATATGCATGGGGCTACCATTCTGGAGACTGATGGTGGATCTGGGCCCTGGGGCATGAGAGAGAGGCAGCTTTTTAAAATTCTGTAACTGACCATTCACATAGAGGATTCACTTCGTAGGTTAAATAAGTAAGTGCATTGCTCATGCATAGACTCTGTTACATTGTCTATTCATTAGACTATCCTTTTTCTTCTAGACTTTACATAACTAATTTAATGAAGTTTACTACTTTTTTTGTAGAACTTTGACTTTAGTTAAAGGAAACCTGTAAAATTCCAGTTTAAGGAACCTTTCAGATGATGTCTTGGGAATGTTTTGAATTGCCTCATCTGACTAGTAGATCTGAAGCCAACAGGAAACCGGCTGGTCCTTTCTGAAGGGAAACTTTACCAGTCACAAGAATAAAGAATTATTTTGCTCTTATTCTAGCAGAGAGACATGAGATCATAGTGGTATTTCAATATCTCTTCTGACTCACTGGTGTCTCCAACTAAACAAGTTACTGTATTCTTTGTGAACAATTTACGTAATGGGAAACTATCAAAACTGTACCTGTAACAAAGAACCAAATTAGCAGGCAGTTAGAAACCTAACATTTTTTTAAACAAATATCCCTGAACTGTATGGTGCTAATTTGAAACGTTGGTATCAGCTTTAATCCCAAGGTATTCACTGTTGTTAAAAAAATCAATCAAATGGGGGGGGGGAAGGGCTATCTTAAAATTGTAAGAAAGGAACACTTTTTTCAAAATTGTAACAGTATGCAAAGTATTTAAAATTATATGTGAGGTCTGAGCACATCTGAGTTAACCGAGATAGGTCACATGTAAAACTTCCTTCAGGATACTTACTCTTTGGAATTCACTGTAAGTTGAAATTGTGTAGGGTATTCTAATATAATAGATGATGAGGGGAATACATTTAAAAAACTATAAAGAGGAAACAGGACAGATTGACAGAAATAAAAAATATTTTATTTCCTAAATTGTATTTCACGTGGTACTCTAGATTATTAAAGGAGCAGCTCATAAAGTAGAAGATGCAAGCATGTTCTAAAAGATTCAGATTTACCAACAAAGTTAAAATTTTGGTTGATACTGCAAAATAGCCTTAAAAATGTATTTATTTACTTTGGAATCAAGTACAAGAAAATGCAGAAACACTAAACTATTGAACTGTTCTCTCCTCTAGTACTCCAAGATTATTAAGTCTCAAATTGTTATGTTTTATTGTCCTCTTGTACACTGTGCATAAATGTATTTGGTATGACCATTTTCTTCAGCATTCACCTGTTTGTTAAAATGCAATCAGCAGGACTTTGGGGCTCTGCAGAGTAAAGAAGAAAAAGGTTAATGGGAATCCATTGGACACCTTACCTGTGGCCAGATCTCACTACTTGATATATAGGGCCTCAAGACATGTTTAGGGAAATGAAGTAGACAAGTTCATAGTATGATGAGACTTAATACCTTCACGTTTTTCTGTCCTATTCCAGAGTCATCATTTCAGTGGCTTCCTACCCAAAACTAATTTTTAATTATGCCTTATATCTATAGCCCATTCCTTTCCTATATGTATCCCTGCCTCTATAATCCTACTTCTCCTGTCTAGTTCTTATCACCATCTACAGATGCCCACTAACCTCCTTCCTTTTTTTGACTCTTTTATTATGTGTTTCCTGCCCACCCAGTCTCCTCCCATGCCAACAAATACAGGCATGAATGGAGCAGCTTAGAGTCCATTCTACCAGTCTAAGACCTTTCCAGCTCTTACCCTTTGTAATCCTACAGTCACAGAAAGTGTATTTAAGAGTGCTCAGAAAGGCTTTTTTTTTCTTTTGGTAATGTGATAATTTTTTAATTGAAGTACAATTTATATATATAATAAAATTCGCTCTTTCTGCTTACTGTACAGTTTTATCCATTTAGATATTTGTATAGTTGTGTAGCCACCAACACAAAGTAAAGAAGAGCTCTGTTGTCCCCTAAAATTCTCTCCTGCTCTTTGGTGTAGTAGACTTCTATCTCTATCCCCCAGCCACTGGCAACCAAGGATTGCTTTTCTATCCCTATAGTTTTGTCTTTTCTGTAATGTCATAAATGGAAATCATATATTATGTAGAATTTTTTCCCCCTTTCTAAAAAGGGAAAGCACCTGAGTAGCTCAGTCAGTTAAGCGTCTGATTCTTGATTTTAATCAGATCATGATCTCAGGATTGTAAGATCAAGCCCAGTGTTGGGCTCCTGCTGAGCAAGGAGACTGCTTAGGAGTCTCTCTTCCTCTCCCCTTCCTTGCCAACCCACTTCCCTACTCCCAGCTCATACATGTTCTCTCTCTCTCTCTCAAATAAATAAAATCTTTAAAAAAAATTTTTTAAGTGATAAAATATGCATAGCCTAAAATTTATCATAACCATTTTTACATGTACTGTTCAGTAAAGTATATTCACATTGTTGTAAGAACCAATCTGTAGAATTCTTTTCATCTTGCAAAACTAAAACTGTACCAATTAAACAACAACTCTCCATTCCTTTCTTCCCCCAGCACCTGGCAACCACCCTTCTACTTTCTGTCTCTCAATTTGACTACTCTAGGTAACTTTTTAAGTGGAATTGTATAGTATTTGTCTTTTCGTGACTGGCTTATTAGTTCAGTTAGCATGTGATCCTCAAGGTTCATTCATGTTGCAGCATGTGTCAGCATTTTCTTCCATTTTAAGGTTCAGTAATATCCCATGGCATGTATGTATAACATTTTGTTGGATATTTGAGTTGCCATTGGACATTTGGATTGCTTCTATATTTTGACTGTTGTGAGTAATGCTACTGTATGGATTATTTTGCAAATATCTTTTAGATGCATACTGAGAAATTGAATTACTAGATTACATGGTAATTTCATTCTTAATTTTTTGAGCAACTGCCATACTCTTTTCCACACTAGCTGCACCATTTTATATTACCACCACCAGTGTACCAGCGTTCCAATTTCTCTGAATCCGCACCACTTGTTTTTTTTTTCTTTTTTTTGATAGTAATCATCCTAATGAATATGAAATGATTGATATCTCACCATGGTTTTGACTTGCATTTCCCTAATGACTGGTGATGTTGAGCATCTTTGTTAGATCCTTTCTGGCCTCTTGGATATTTTTTGAGAACATATTGAAGTCCTTTGCCCATTTTCTTTTTTTTTTGTTTTCTTTGCCCATATTCTAATCAGGATATTTGTTTTTTTGTTGTTGAGTTATAGGAGTTCTTTATATATTCTGGATATTGACTCCTTATCAGATAAATAACTTGCAAATATTTTTCACTGTTATGTGGATTGTCTTTTCACTCTGTATCCTTTGATTCACAGAAGTTTTAAATTTTGCCATAGCCCAAATATATTGGGGTTTTTTTGTTTTTGTTTTTGCCTGTGCTTTTTATGTTCTATACAAAAAATCATTTCAGGGATCCCTGGGTGGCGCAGCGGTTTGGCGCCTGCCTTTGGCCCAGGGCGCGATCCTGGAGACCCAGGATCGAATCCCACATCGGGCTCCCGGTGCATGGAGCCTGCTTCTCCCTCTGCCTGTCTCTCTTTCTCTCCCTCTCTCTGTGACTATCATAAATAAATAAAAAATTAAAAAAAAATCATTTCAAGTTCTCTGTCATGGAGCTTTTCCACCTATGTTTTCTTTTTAAGAGTTTTATAGTTTTAGCGCTTGCATTTAGGTCTCTGATCCATTTTTAATTTTTGCATGTGGCATAAGACAGAGGCCCAACTTCATTCTTTTGTATGTAGGTATTCAGTTTTCCCAGCACCATTTGTTGAAAAGACCATCGTTTCCCTATTGAGTGATCCTGACAATCAGATCTGTGAAACTCAATCAACTCTATATGTGAGGGTTTATTCTGGCCTATCTGCTGTATTCTATTGGTTTGTATGTCTGTCTTTATGTCCAGTACCATATTGTTTTGATTATTGTAGGTAGCTGTAAGAAGTTTTGAAATCAGGAAATGTGAGAACTATGTTCTTTTTTTAAAGATTGCTTTGGCAGTTTGGAGTCCTTTGAGATGCCATGTGAATTTTAGGATGAATTTTTCTTTTTTCTGAGGTAACAATGTTGAGATTTTGATGGGGATTATATTGAATCTGTAGGTCACTTTGCTAGTATTGACATTAAGTCTTCCATTCTGTGTGTATGGAATGTCTTTCTGTTTGTGTCTTTAGTTTCTTTCAATCGCCTTCTATAGTTTTCATTGTACAAGTTTTTTACCTCCTTGGTTAAGTTCATTACTAAGTATTTTATTCTAATGGATGCTTTTGCAAAGGGAATTGTTTTATTTCCTTTTCAGCCTGTTCATGGTGTATTAGAATTAGAACTGTTTTTTTGTGTTGATTTTTGTGTCCCGCAGCTTTGCTGAAATCATTTGTTAGTTCTAATAGCCTTTTTTGAAATCTTTAGGATTTTCAACATATAAATCATGTCACCTGCCAACATATTTTTACTTCTTTCTTTTTAATTTAGACCTCTTTGATTCATTTTTGTGCCGACTTATGCTGGCTAGGACTTTCAGTACCACTTTGAATTTGGAGTGGTGAAAGTGGACATCCTTGTCTTGTTTCTGATCCTAGAAGCAAAGGTTTCAGTCTTTCATTTTTGAGTCTGAGATTTAGCTGTGTGCTTTTCATATTTGGCCTTTATTACATTGAAGTAGTTTCCATCTAGTCCTCATTTATTTGAGGGTTTTTTTTTTTTAGATTTTATTTATTTGTTCATGAGAGACATAAAGAGTATGGGACATACGCAGAGGGAGAAGCACGCTCCTCACAGGGAGCCCAATGTGGGACTCGATCCCAGATCCTGGGATCATGCCCTGAGCTGAATGCAGATGCTCAACCACTGAGCCATCCAGGCATCCCTCAGTTAATTTTTATATGGGATATGAGATATGACTCAAGATTCTGTGGGAGGGGGGAGGGTAATCTAGTTGATTTAGCACCATTTGTTTAAAAGACTATTCTTTTTCTTTTGGATTTTTTATAATAATCTTCATTTCAATCATTTCCAGATATTTTCATTTCTTTGTGGGGATCCAATTTTCTGTCTGGTATAATATAAGAACTTACTTTAATATTTCCTGTAATATATTGTCTGGTGGTTATAAATTCCCTCACCTTTTGTTTGTCTGAAAAATTCTTGATTTCTAATTTTGATTGTTCAAATGATACCGATTTCTAAATTATACCAAAACAGGCATCCTGTTTAGGAATACTAACATTTTCCTGAACAGGTCCTTTGTAGATTCTCCAAGTTCGAGGTCTATATTTTGTACCTGAAATCTCTTGTATTTTGTATGCTGGATTGATTGATTTAGAGTAGAAATCAAGAAACGATAGATTCTTAATCAAGGCTAGTGTGAAATCCCATCCCAAATGTGAAATTCAGAATTCTTATATTTAAGAATTATATTAGTATTGAAAACTTAATTAAAATTTAATAGTTAAAACATTTACTATTCATTATTTTAATTAAGTTAATCCTGAGTTGCTTTTGTACTTCATAAAGGATACATTTTACCCTAATGAATACCTGTACTTTTTCATTTAGGTAGTCAGTGTGTTAGCTAAACTCACACAGATTGGCAAGCACTGGGCTGTCCTCATAGCGGAAGGATAGGTGGTGTAACTAGAAAATACTTATTAGAGAAGACCTGGATCTGTGAAAGGGAAGAATGTGATCTTGTAAATTGATGCTGATGATAGAAAATTTAGGGCAAAAATTCATAGGAAGCAAAATGAAAATCTGATTGGGAGGAAGAAACCATCACAGGCAAGCTAGCTTGACTAGAACAGGAGACACACTGCATGCGTGGTGAAGATAGACAATCCAGGAAGATAGACAGATTGATATCACCAAGCAATTAACTCACTTTCCATGGATGCTGATTGAGTGTCCCCCAAATTTAACTCGATTCTTACACTAACTACCTGGAGTTAGCTTCATACCTCACAGACTAAGCATTCAATCCCATGATACTGCTTCCTCTTCAGATGCCAGTCTCAAGTCTGATTTGTTACCTATGCTTCTGATTGGCTATAAATTAGAGCATCTCACAACTCCCTCCCTAGTGAACAGCTGGGTGAAATGATGCATGGGGCAAGATCCTGAAAGCAGGAGCTTTTTCCCTGTGGAGTTTGGGGCCTAGCACTTAAATGCTTTCTGGGTCACCAACATGGAAGCTCTTGGAAACCCATTCTTTTGCGGTTTTATGGAGGTTTTATGACACAGATATAATTGATAAACTCACGGGCCATTGGTGACTGATTCAACTTCCAGTCCCTTTCCCCTCCCTGGAGGCCAGGGGTTGGGACTGAAAGTTTTTAACCCCCCCCCCTGCTTTTTTTTTTTAAATTTTTTATTGGTGTTTAATTTACCAACATACAGAATAACACCCAGTGCTCATCCCGTCAAGTGTCCCCCTCAGTGCCTGTCACCCATTCACCCCCACCCCCCGCCCTCCTCCCCTTCCACCACCCCTAGTTCGTTTCCCAGAGTTAGGAGTCTTTATGTTCTGTCTCCCTTTCTGATATTTCCCACACATTTCTTCTCCCTTCCCTTATATTCCCTTTCACTATTATTTATATTCCCCAAATGAATGAGAACATACACTGTTTATCCTTCTCCGATTGACTTACTTCACTCAGCATAATACCCTCCAGTTCCATCCACATTGAAGCAAATGGTGGGTATTTGTCGTTTCTAATGGCTGAGTAATATTCCATTGTATACATAAACCTTTAATCAAGGTTGGTTCACCTGGCAACCAGCCCCCACATCTTTGGGGGGATTCTAAAAGTCACTTCATTAATGTAAACTCAGTTGTAGTTGAAAAGGCTTTGTTTTGAGTAACAAGATATCCATTTAAACCTTTATAAAGTGATTTCTGGAACTGAGGACAAAAAAACAAATGTAACAAAAGATGCGCCCAAGAGTTTGATATTTGCATATGTCAAGTGTTTAAATTAGTTCAATAAGGTTTTAGTTGTCAGATTGAAGGGTCCATTTAAATAAAACTCATCTCTATAGGGGAAAAATGGTAGGTGGTTTTTAAAAAAAAATCTGTAAGTTAGAACAGGTGCATGCTTTGCTCAGAAAAACTGAATTTGGAAAATCATTCCACAAAAGACGGAATAGAAAAGAGTTTTCAAGAATAGAAGTGAGTTGTTAAATTAATAGCTTAGCTTGTTGTTTGATTTTGTCCTTTCATGTTTGGATGAAATTTTCTCACTTAGTAAACTTTAGAAAATTTTTAAAACTTTTTATTTGAAACTAATAGATTTATAGAAAGTTACAAAAATTATGTAGAGAATTCCTCACCCCACTTCCCTTACGTTAGCATCTTCCATAACCATAATAATTATCAAATTAAAAAAAAATAATTATCAAATTAATATCAATACAATACTACTAATAAACTGGAGACTTGTTTTCATCATTGTCCCTTTCTGTTCTAGGAACCTATCTGTTTGCATTTAATTCTTTCTTCTTATTCTCCACCATTCTGTTTCTGAGTTTTGTCTTCTCTTGACACTTTGGAAGAGTACCATCCAGTTATTTTGTAGAACGTCCCTCAGTTTGAGTTTATGTTTTCTCATGCTTAGAATGAGGTTATGCATTTTTGACAAGAATATCATAGAAATTATCTTGTGTTGGGCACCTGGATGGCTCAGTTGGTTAAGCATCTGCCTTCAGCTCAATTCACAATCCCAGTGTCCTGGGATTGAGTCCTGCATGGGGCTCCCTGCTCAACGGGGAGTTTGATTCTCCCTCTTCCTCTACTCCTCCCTCCTGCTCCTGCTTTCTCTTTCAAATAAATAAATAAAATCTAAAAAAATTAAAAAAATTAAATCTAAAAAAATTTATATCTTGTTTCTTTCCCTATGCATCATATTAGAGGGCTCATGATGCACATACATCTCATCATTAGTAATGAGCTTTAGAAATCTTGATGATAGGAGCTATGCTTTCTTTTTTTTTTTTTTTTTTTTTTTGCTTTCTTTTATATAATACATATTAAAATTACTATGGGCAGCCCTGGTGGCTCAGCAGTTTAGCGCCGCCTTCGGCCCAGGGTGTGATCCTGGAGACCCGGGATCGAGTCCCACGTCAGGCTCCCTGCATGGAGCCTGCTTCTCCCTCTGCCTGTGACTCTGCCTCTCTTTGTGTGTGTGTGTCTCTCATGAATAAATAAATAAAATCTTTTAAAAAATAAATAAAATTACTATTAAAATATCAGTCCAGAGCACCTGGGTGGCTCATTCAGTTAACTGTCCTACTCTTGATTTCAGCTCAGGTCCTGATCTCAGGGTCCTATAATCAAGCCCCATGCCCAGCTTCTTGGGATTCTCTCTCTCTCCTTCCCCCGCCCCTGCCATGTTTTCTCTCTCTCAAATAAATCTGGTTTGTTTGTTTAAGAAAAAAACATCTTTTCCTTTCAAATGAGGCAGTCCTTTCTTACAGGGACAGTTAGTGAAGGAATTATGAAGAGAGGAGTCTTACCAATTAATAGAATTGTCTTTATAATAGAAAAATTGTCTTGGTTGAGGCAATTAACTTTGGATAGCTTTTCAAGTAGAATAGTAAATGAACCAATAGGCTATTGCTTTTAGTTCTTTTTTGTTCTATATGTGATACTGAAATTCTGTCAGAAATTAAGTCATAGGGAACTATTTCTAGGTGTAGCCTGTTATAATACCCGAAGTAGAATTTTTTTTTATTTTTTTTTTTAGATTTTATTTTTTTATTATGAGAGACCCTGAGAGAAAGGCAGAGATACAGGGCAGAGAAGCAGGCTCCCCGTGAGGAGCCTAATGTGGGTCTCAGTCCCAGGACCCTGGGATCATGCCACGAGCCAAAGGCTCAACCACTAAGCCACCTAGGTGCCCCTGAAATAGATTCATTGTAACAATTTTTTAATATTTTGGGCATTTCAAAATTATGAGTAACGTGAAATAAATCAGTAGCAGTTTCAGAAAAAATACTACATTACATGTCCCAAACTTTCTGACATTGAAGCATCTTCATGTTTTACAAAGGAATGAAATTGTACTTTCAGGATTTGATGCACTTAAAAAAATACAGTGCTTTTGGTGCAGCCACTGTGGAAAACAAGTATGGATGTTCCTCAGAAATTAAAAATATAAATACCATATGATCCATTAATTTCACTTCTGGTTATTTACCTAAAGAAAATAAAAATACTAATTCTAAAAGATACATGCACCCATAGGTTTATTGCAGCAGTATTTGCAATAGCCAAGATAGGGAAGCAGCCCAACATCCATCAATAGATGAATGGATAAAGATGTGGTGTGTATATATATTACAATGGAATATTATTCAGCTGTAAAAAAAAAATGAAATCTTGCCGTTTGCAACAACATGGATGGGCCTAGAGGGTATTTTACATAGCAAAATACCCTCTAGGGAACAACAAAATACCATAGGATTTCAAGTATATGTGGAATCTAAAACAAAAACAAATGGACTCATAAGTACAGAGAGCAAATTGGTCTCTCTGGTTACAAGAGAGAAGGGGAGTGAGGCAAAAATAGGTGATTAAAGGGATTTAGAGCAAACTTCTAATTAAAAAGTAAATAACAGGGATGAAAAGTACAGATTAGGAAATACAGTGAATAATATGATTATAACTTTGTATATTGACACGTAACTATACTTATCATAGTGAACATTTCGTGATTTATAATTATGAAATCACTTTGTTATATACCAAAACTAATATAGTATTATATGTCAACTATATTTTTATTAAATATTAAAAATTTGGAAGAACGCATGGGTGGCTCAGTTGGTTAAGTGTCTGCCTTCGACCCAGGTCATGATCCCAGGGTCCTGAGATTGAGCCCCATGTTGGACTCTCTGCTCAGGGAGGAGCCTGCTTCTCCCTCTGCCCCTCCCCCTGCTTGTGTGTGCGCGCGCTTTCTCTCTCTCTCTCTCAAATAAATAAATTCTTTAAAGAAAGTAAATAAAAATCAATTTTAAAAAATAAATTTTGAATAATACCCACCTCAGATAAATACACAGTACATTATTAGGTTTTGCGTATAGATATTTTTCAGGATATAATGTTTATTCCTCAAAAGAGAATGGATAGAAACTCTTCCTTAGATATCTGTACCTGTCCTAATGAAGGTGGGAGCTAGTCTACATTAAGTCTACTACTTTGGTACTTTTTATATTTCTTCACTTGCTAGGTTTTCTTCAGCAGGAACCTTTCAGTGAAATATTTGTATTTATTCTTTTTGAGTTATCTTTGAAACATTTGTAGACTATAAAATCAGTAGAAGCAAGTACTGCTATACCTTCAAAGTGACAATATTCAGTGTAATTGATAGAATTTTCTTTTCTTTTAGTTCAGCAATCAGCAAACATTGGGAGGCTGAACTGGCTACCCTCAAAGGAAATAATGCCAAACTCACTGCAGCCCTGTTGGAGTCCACTGCCAATGTGAAACAATGGAAACAGCAACTTGCTGCGTATCAGGAGGAAGCAGAACGTCTGCACAAGCGAGTAAGTTCAGAGCTACTGCTGTCCATAGAAATTTATGGCTGACAGATTTCCCTGATCAGCAGAAACTCAGTAGATTCAGCACAAGGACATCTGGAGATACTCATTGGTTGTTAGAACCTATATATAGGGCAGCCCGGGTGGCTCAGTGGTTTAGCGCCGCCTTCTGCCCAGGGTGTGATCCTGGGGACCTGGGATCAAGTCCCACGTCAGACTGCCTGCAGGGAGCCTGCTTCTTCTCCCTCTGCCTGTGTCTCTGCCCCTTTGTCTGTCTGTCTCTCTTTCTTTGTGTCTCTCATGAATAAATAAATAAAATCTTAAAAAAAAATAAAAATAAAAAAATATTTTTCTATTCTGTCACTGCCTGTGTGACCTTTGGTAAGGTATCCCTTTCTGCTCAGTATTCTCATCTATAAAATAGGAATAATAATATATAGTCTGTAGAATTGAGAAAATGAATCAACAAGTTTGCACTTAGTTGATGATAGATGCTTTTATTATTTTTATTGTTTGTTAAAGAAGGAACAACTTAAAAACATAGGTAACAAATTCTTTATAAAAATTGCTTATACGGGGATCCCTGGGTGGCGCAGCGGTTTTGCGCCTGCCTTTGGCCCAGGGCGCGATCCTGGAGACCCGGGATTGAATCCCACGTCGGGCTCCCGGTGCATGGAGCCTGCTTCTCCCTCTGCCTGTGTCTCTGCCTCTCTCTCTCTCTCTCTGTGACTATCATAAATAAATAAAAATTAAAAAAAAAAAATTGCTTATACAAGGGAAGGGAGAAGAAATTGGTAGGAAATACCAGAAAGGGAGACAGAACATGAAGACTCCTAACTCTGGGAAACAAACTAGGGGTGGTGGAAGGGGAGGAGGGCGGGGGGTGGGGGTGAATGGGTGACGGGCACTGAGGGGAGCACTGGACGGGATGAGCACTGGGTGTTATTCTGTATGTTGGCAAATTGAACACCAATAAAAAATAAATTTATTATTAATAAATAATAAATAAATAATAAAATAAAAATTGCTTATACAATGAGGATAGTGGATAGTGAGGTTTTCCTCACTATCCAAAAATAAAGCATTCTTGTGAAACCTTTCCTAAGCCAAAGTGGTATAAAGTGAAGAGTATTCCCTACTTTCCAGAAGTTCACATTATGTTAGTTTGTTTTTACAAAAGACCTACATTAGTGTCTGTTTTTGCTAACTTACAAATCTGAGGATGATTTTTAGTTTTGCCCCGAAAAACTGTTACCATACTAATACAGATCCTTTATGAAGTGGCATAATGCAAACTTAAGAAAGTGGGGGGCACCTGTATTTGAAACTTCATACAGGAAAAGAAAATCAGAAATTCCAGTGTGAGTTATATTAGTAGCCCAAACAATTACTTGTGAAACATTTTTTTGTGTTTAAAGCATTTGCATTTACCCAAAAGGAAGTAGATGCCACTGATTTCCTTTTTTAGGAAGGATGCCAAAGAAATGAACTTCATAGACAATAAGAAATGGGCTTACTACCAGAGCACAATTTGAGGAAGTAGTAGGATAAGGATAACATGAGAAGTAATTTAGAAATGAAATAGAGACAGGGAGGGAGAGTAAGAAACCTGAGTAAATGTCATCCTATTATATGTATAAAGGTTAACTTATGAGAAGGAAGAAGGAAGTTGTTTAATAGTATAGAGTTTCCATTTTGCAAGATGACAAAGTTCTGGAGATCTTTTTCACAACAGTGTAAAGCATACTTAACACTACTAAATTGTACATTTAAAAGTGGTTAAGGTGCTATATTTTATTATGTGTTCTTCACTACAATAAAAAAATTAATCCAGGCAGCCTGGGTGGCTCAGTGGTTTAGTGCCGCCCTCAGCCCAGGGCGTGATCCTGGAGACCCGGGATCGAGTCCCACGTCAGGCTCCTTGCATGGAGCCTGCTTCTCCCTCTGCCTGTGTCTCTGCCTCTCTCTCTCTCTCTCTCTCTGTGTCTGTGTCTCATGAATAAATAAATAAAATCTTTTAAAGAAAAACTTAATCCATGACAGTTAACTCATGAGCCAATAGTCACTGAAGAGCTAGTATAATCCCCTTATTCTGTAATTTTTGCCCTTAAGGAAATTTTGGTTTATAGAATGAATTGAATTTTAGAGATTTGAGAAATGAAATCTATTTATTTACATATTTATAATTTTCAGTGCTCTTCTTTGCTTCTTGTAGATCTGAATTTCCATCAGTTATCATTTCCCTTTAGCCTGACTTCCTTTGCAGTTTGGGCCAGAGGGGTGTAGGGGCAGCTTTTGTGTTTTCCTGTTTTTTTCACGTGCCTATTCATTTTCAGTTGTCTGTTAGACATTTTAAATTAGACAATATACACCCCATAGATTCTCTTCTCTGACTCTGAATGAGGTTGATTTTTGAGCAAGCAGTTAAACTTCCTTACAGATTTACTTGCAATTGTGAAAGTGTGGACTTAGCCTTCATGAAAGTCTGTTTATATTAATTTTGCCCTTAACCCTATGGTGAATTCCCTAGTCCTGGGAAATCTTTATTTCTAAGACATAATCCTTCTGGTGCTTTCAGTGGAAAGCTTGAGGTAATTACCAACGTCCTCTGATTTAGTGAGACTAGAACATCACACTCTTCTTTCTGTGGTGAGCACTACCACAGCTTAGCTCTTGCAGCCTTCCACCTCCTCCCAACCCCACCATGCTGGACTCCTTGGATTCTTATCTGTGCACATGTAGTTCAAGGGTCAGCCAAAGATTTGAAGGAAGTCTGTATGTTTATTTGGGGACTCTCTTCATATAGTTCTCTCAATTTCTAGCTGTTTCAGCTGTTCTAAGGAGTCCCCAGATCCTCAGGCTCCTCAGGGAAATAAGACCACAGGTTTCAGCTTAACTTCTAGTCAAGCAATGGAGCCAGACTAGAGTGCCTTCAAGCAAAATGATGTGTAAATTTGTATCTCACCCAATGTTACTGCTTTCTTTCTGTCTTTTGCTCTATTTGGTCACTTACCAGGGCATTCAAACAGTTGAATTTTACATTTTGGTCATGATTTGCAGTTTTTATCTATAGAAAAGTTTTTCCAGTAAAAAGTACTCCATCATTATCAGAAATGGAACTCTCCCCATAAGCAATTGATTGTCTAATTGGACAAAGAAAACTCATATATATTGAATAATAAGGAAATAATTGCCAAGATTTTGAATATGTTTCGTTTTGTGGACCACAGGACAGGAGAGAGCCTAGAGGGATTAAGTAGATTAAGGAATGATTTTCTGTTGAAAGTACATGCTGAGCTGAGAGCTGAAGGTTTGGTAATGTCTGATTGGCTTCAGCAGTAAGAGTGGACATTCTAGTGAAGTCAGCAAGATGGGTGTGAGAGTGGTTTATTCTTAGGATGAGGAGACTTGCCTACCTTTAGTTGGAAAAACCACATATTTACATAGTGTGAGTGTCTTGGGTGATGAGGATGGTTAAATTGTTTAGGGCTGGTATATGCAAGACCCGAGGGTTGTAAGAAATGATCCTTTGAATGGCTTTGAATGGAGGAGTTACACAACGATAGATGAATGTTAGTTTACAGGAGAGGTAAAAATAGACAGAAATTATATAATTATGTCCTCTGGTGGTCCATTGCTATAATCTAGGCCTACATGATAAGGGTCTGCACAAGACTATTAGTGCATGAGTAGAAGGGAAGAAAGTGTTAGGAAAGGTAGAGTGACATTTATGGAGGGTTAGTATATATTTGGAAAATGTGAAAGTGGATTTACTGTTTCCCTAATGGTCTAGAACTTACTGCATTCTAGTCAGCCAAAATGTATAAGATCCTAATGCATGTGAAGGGCTGTGATGGGGTATGTGTGTCTGTTTTTATGTTGACTTCTATTTTGACTGTTGGCTCAATAGTGTTTTTGGATGGTATAACTTTTAGGGCTACTGCCCTTTGCTGTTCTCTTAAAGTGCTCATTACAAGTTATGTAGCTCTTTGGGCCCTTAGTACATTCTTATTGACTAAAGAATGTTGTCTTTGGCTACAGAGACACTATTGATGTGAAGTCATTCTAGTATTGAATGATTTAAGTTGTATTTTAAGCGTATCTTTTCTTCCAGATTCTCTTACAATTTGGAAATATATTTAAAAAATTTCTCACTTCTGCAAGGCCAGTTTTCAGAAGCCATGTTTAACTTGAAAGCTACAGATGGAAGGCAGATGGTTATAGCTGATTTTGAATATGTTTTGATAAGAAATTTTTAAAGAAGCCTTTCATAATAGGATTTCTTAACTGTCATTAATCAATTAAGTTTCCTAGCTCTTTCCATGAGCAAGCCATATGAATAATTATTTCCCCTAGTCTTTTTTTTTTGTCCTAAATTCATGTCCTTAAAGAATCTATTCATTCTACCTTAAGTGTCTTAATGTATCTCAAAATTGATTTTTTTAAAAATATTTATTTATTTGTTATTTATGATAGACATAGAGAGAGAGAGAGGCAGAGACACAGGAGGAGGGAGAAGCAGACTCCATGCCAGGAGCCTGACGCGGGACTCGATCCCGGGACTCCAGGATCGCACCCTGGGCCAAAGGCAGGCGTCAAACCACTGAGCCACCCAGGGATCCCCTCAAAATTGATTTTCATGTGTTGTTTCAAATTTATGATTTACCTATCGGGTTTATTATATTTTTGGCAAGAAATCTTTTGACATAGTCGTATAATTTAACTTGTATTTACATTTCATTTCAGGTGACTGAGCTTGAATGTGTTAGTAGCCAAGCTAATGCAGTGCATACTCACAAGACAGAATTAAATCAAACAATACAAGAACTGGAAGAGACGCTGAAAGTGAAGGAAGAGGTATTTGCTACTTTTCACTCATCTGTGTAATCTGGCTAGCATATATGTACAAAATATTTGAATCTCTGTCAGATTTACAGGTACTTGATGGAATAAAATAAGCTTGTGGGATGTTGTGGCGGGGGTGGGGGGAATGAAATTTTTTTTGATTGATATGTGTCCATATCTTCTCCATCCTTGTTTCTGCTGTTAGGAACTATGGTGAGGCAGTCAGCCTGAAGGTTTCTTGCCTTCTGTATGAAAGTTACATTCATAAAATCCAAAGAAAACCGTGAAAGGTTTAAATGAATTTTCCAAACTATTGCTTTCTCTGGTTTCCAGTCATAAGATTTAATATCCCAAGAAAGAATTATATCCACAAAGCTTGAAGCAGCCTTAAAATGTTGTGATTACGGTTTCTAAGCAGTGCTGTACCACAGCCACCAAGTAGACGTATTGCTGAAGATGATCATGTACTAGAAAACATTCCCAAAAAGACAAATTCACCTCTCAAAAAAATCAGCATAAAGGAATGTTTTTAAAAAAATTTTTTTCTAAGAACTTGGACCGTAATTTCAGGGAGAAATAAGACCTTTTCTTTCCTTGATTTAGTTTAAATATTGTTGCTAAAGACATTGCTCTACTTTTTCTAGGAAATAGAAAGATTAAAACAAGAAATTGATAATGCCAGAGAACTACAAGAACAGAGGGATTCTTTGACTCAGAAACTACAGGTGGGTTATAAAAACATTTTTATTTCATTTCTGCATAGAGTGGCATCAATCATTCTTTCACATAGTAATGACTTTCTGAAATTTCATTTTGTAGACTCTCAGTCATTTTTCCAGGAGTTCTGATTTATGTTTAATCTTTGATTCTTCAAAAATTATGATAACTTCATCTAGGTAGCATTTGATCATCATAGATGGTCGTTTATAAATTGTCTTTAGTAAATTATTTTAGAAATGTCTACACTTTAACATAAAAATACCCTGAATTTATTTTTAATTATTTTTTAAGATTTTATTTATTTATTCATGAGAGACACAGAGAGAGAGGCAGAGACATAGGCAGAGAGAGAAGCAGGCTCCCTGCAGGAAGCCCGATGTGACACTCGATCCCGGGACCCCGGGATCACACCCCAAGTCAAAGGAAGACGCCCAACTGCTGAGCCACCCAGGCTTCCCAAAATACCCTGAATTTAAAGAGAATTTCTCAAATGGATCTCATTCAATTGAAGAGTTCTCATTTTTTTTTACACTGAACTAATTAGTATGAATTGCAGAAATAGTTGTGCCCTATTGGAAATTAAATTAGTGCCGTTTTTCTTCCTTTATTCTAATTAATTTTATTCACTTTTTACATAAATAATATGTTTCCTGACTCTAATTTGCATACATATATCCTGTAATAGCAGTTAGGGAAGATTTTTAGAATTCATTTTCAAAGTCTCTTGGTGCTTTAGGCACTTGGCTTACACTCCAGTTCTCTATAAAGAAAGGTTAGGACCACTTTAAAGTTGGGAGTAGGGACTCCTGGGTGGCTCAGTGGTTGAGCGTCTGCCTTCAGCTCAGGGCATGATCCTGGCGTCCTGGGATCAGGTCCCACTCCCTGCATGGAACCTGCTTCTCCCTCTGCCTGTGTCTCTGCCTCTCTCTCTGTGTGTGTCTCTCATGAATAAATGAATAAAATCTTTTAAAAAAATAAAGTTGGTAGTAGAAATAAATATATGTACAGAGTGAGGAATTTTGGAAAAGAGATTTTAAGTGGGACCTGAAAGCTCAGAGATAGAAGGAGTACCTCAATTATAATGAGAATATCTTGTATTGAGTGCTTACTGTATGCCAGACACTGTGCTCAGTACTTTACTTATATTATGCATTTACTTCTTGTAATAGTCATCTGAGGAAACTGAAGCTTGTAAATGTTATTTATCCAGTCTCCGTTTATATAGATAGTCAGAATTCTGCAACAGTAGAGACCCTTCATAAAGGAAATAGGTTCTTTATGTGGCATGAAACATTTCCCTCTCTCCTATCACTGACTTTCAGGAGACTGGGAAAAATAAGGTGGTTTGTTTTGGTTAGCCCTATTAAATGTTGTTCCCACATTTTAATGATCTCTGTAAATTAGTGGTTCTCGAGGGGGAGGAGTTTTGTGCTACAGGGGACTTTTAGGAACGTGCTGAGACAATTTTGATTTTCACAACTCAGGCAGTACTATTGACATCTAGTAGGTTGAAGTCAAGAATGCTGCTAAGCTTCCAGGTATCTGGCCCAAAATGTCAATGGTGCCAAGATTGACAAAGCTTGGTGTAGAAGTAAGGATGAAGCATGTAATCAGGGCTAGAAAAAGTAGGGGAAATTTGATGTAGCTTTGTTTTTTATTCCTTAGGTTTAGGCTACCCTTTCCTGAGTCCTTGCTATGATTCAGGCATTTGCCAAGCACTTGCATACTTGTGCTCAAATTCTCACGCTAACGGGGGTGGTATCCCCATTTTCAAAAAGAAGGCAGTTGGTTCAGAGGTGTTAACAAGTTTTCAAGGCACTGATCTAGAAAGTGGTGAGGCCTAAATTTATTTTAATTCCAAAGTTTCTATTCTTTCTGTATTACCATCACACTGCTTCAGGCGGCCAAGCTGTCGAGACATTCCTGATGGTTCTTTAAAACTTTTTTACTAGTTAGATACCCATAGTCCCTGAGAAACCAAGGGGTGATTTTTTTAAATAAATTTCTAAATGTATTTCATCATTAATTGATTGATAATTGAATTTTAAAGCTGGCTCCTATTCTTACCTCTTTTTTCACCAAATATCAAAAATGCTCGTCAGGGGACGGCTGGGTGGCTCAGCGGTTAAGCGCCTATATTTGTCTCAGGGTGTGATCCTGTAGTCCTGGGATTGAGTCCCATTTCGGGCTCCCTGCATGGAGCCTGCTGCTCCCTCTGCCTGTGTCTCTGCCTCTCTCTATGTGCCTCTCATGAATAAATAAAATCTTAAAAGAAAATGCTTGTTTCAAAAACAACCTATGAAGGGGGGCACTTGGGTGGCTCAGTCAGATGCTTTAGCATCTGCCTTTGGCTCACTCAGGTCATGATCTCAGGGTCCTGGGATCAAGTCCCATGTTCGGTTCCCTGCTCAGCAGAGATTCTGCTTCTCCCTCTGCCTCTGCCTCTGCCTCTGCCTCTGGCTTGTGTTCTCTCTCTCTCTCTCTGTCAAATAAATAAATAATAATTAAAACACACACACAGGAAAACAACCTACCCAGAACAGGATAGGGAAGCTTTCAGACCTTCAGGTGGGTGGGCTCCCGCTTGTAATGTAGGCCTAGGCTCATGTGTTAATTTCTCCAACTTCTCAATTTAAGCACTACTCTGCAAGGTCCCCCCCACTCCACCCCAAATACTCTTTGTAATATTACCATGTTTTATTTTCCTAATAGCAATTATCACTGTCCAAAGTGGTCCTGTTTATTTCATTTTTAAACTTTATTTTGAAATAATTTCAGACTTAAAAGTTGCAAGAATAGGGACGCTTGGGTGGCTCAGTGGTTGAGTGCCTGCCTTTGGCTCAGGGTGTGATCCCAGGACCCTGGGATCGGGTCCCACATTGCACTTCACACAGGGAGCCTGCTTCTCCCTCTGCCTGTGTCTCTGCCTGTCTCTGTGTGTCTCTCATGAATAAATAAATAATTTTTTTTTAAAGTTGCAAGAAGGGGTCCCTAGGTGGCTCAGAGGTTTAGCGCCTGCCTTTGGCCCAGGGCGCAATCCTGGGGTCTTGGGATCGAGTCCCACGTCAGGCTCCCGGCATGGAGCCGGGAGCTGTGTCTCTGCCCCTCTTTCTCTCTCTATCATGAATAAATAAATAAATCTTTAAAAATAAAATAAAAAGTTGCAAGAATAATACAAAGGCTTTTTATATACCTTTAACCTTTCCCAAATGTTACTATTTTTTGCCATATTTGTTTTACTATTCTGGAACTTTCTCTCTCTCTCTCTCCTCCTCTCTCCCTCTGAATATATATTTTTTCAGTAAAATCTTTGAGAATAACTTGCAGATTACAGTATCTCTTTACCTCTAAACACTTTGGTGTGTATTTTTGAAAAGTAAGGCATTATTTTATGTGATCATCAAAATCAAGAAGTTACCTATCTACAGACCTTATTCAATTTCCCATAATTCTCTTAATAATATAATAATCTCCTTTATAACAAAGTTTAAAATTTGATTTATTCCAGGATCCTGTGTCACATTTAGTTGTCATATATATTATTTTGATGTTGGAATTCCATATATACATGGCTATATACATATATAAAAAAATGAATTCTTACTCATACCTCCCAGTACAGTGTAATACAATGGAGTTTATTCTGGCTGCCTCCATATTCATATTTGTAATTCCTTTACCCAATACCAAGATACCTGATTCTTATTATCTATAGTATGTTTACTTAATTTCTCAATCTTAGCAGAAAATGGCTTTTGAATTACTAATTCATACCACCACAAAAAAATGCAAACAAAACTTTACCAGCTAGAGATCACTATAATTCTTTCATCCTCAGCCTATGCTCAAAAGTTTGTCAAGTTAGTTCTTCCCCTCCTTGCAATTGGTTAGGTTATTCATTAAAACATACTTATGTTTATTTGTATCCTATTGTACTCCGTTTTCATATTCTCTTTCCCATTCTTTTATATATGCATGCATTTACTGAGTATACGAAACCTCCTCCCCTTTTTAAAATGGTAACATGATCTAGATTACTCTTCTGCATGTTGCTTCTTTTTTTTTTTTTTTTTTTTTTTAATTTTTATTTATTTATGATAGTCACACAGAGAGAGAGAGAGGCAGAGACACAGGCAGAAGGAGAGGCAGAGACACAGGCAGAGGGAGAAACAGGCTCCATGCACCGGGAGCCCGACGTGGGATTCGATCCCGGGTCTCCAGGATCGCGCCTTGGGCCAAAGGCAGGCGCCAAACCGCTGCGCCACCCAGGGATCCCTGCATGTTGCTTCTTTAACCTAAAATATATTCCAGAAATCACTGTCAGTTCATTGAGATCTTGTTCATACTTTTTATAGCTGAAAAGTCCTTCATTTGTGTGCGTGATAGTTTATTCAGCCACTCCTTTATGTCGGTATTTAGGTTGTTTCCAGTGCTCTGCAACAATACTACAATAAGTAATATTGTGCATAGGTATTTTGTTAATGATGGAGGTGTATCTTCAGGATAGATTTTTTTAAGTTTTTTTTTTTTAAGTAATCCCTGCACCCAGTGTGAGACTCGAACTCACTACCCCAAGATGAAGAATCTCGTATTATTCTGACTGAGCTAGCCAGGCATCCCCCAAGATAGATTCTTAGAAGCAAGATTTCTAAGTGAAAAGATAAACACACATGTAGTTATGTTAAACATTGTCAGATTCCCCTCCATAATGGATTCCCCTCCATAATGCCAGGGCCCACTCATACCACTATCGTGAGTGCCTCTTTCTCCATAGCCTCACCATCAAAATGTGTTGTCATACTTTTTAATTATGTGATAGGTGAGAAATGATGGTTTTAATTTACATATCTCATTATTATGAGGGACATGAACATCTTTCATAAGCTTAAAGGTCATTTCAGTATCTGTTTGTACATGTGTGGATTGGGTGTTCATGCCTTTTGCCTTTTCCCTATAGGATTTTTGGTCCTTTTTCAAAAGTTCTTTATATATCTGATTACATGTTAAAAATATTTTATCCCCAGTATGTTGTTTTTTGACTTTGCCTAAGATGGTGGTTTATGTAGTAGTCCTAACTTTTTTCTTTTTTGGTTCTGGCTTGTGGATCATATAGTTAGATAGCTCTTTTCCAAACTCAGATGATATAGGGACTCATCTGTATATCCCCTCTAGTACTTAGAAGGTTTCATTTTTTACATGTGGCTCTCTGAGTATTTTGGGTTAATTCCTTTGTATGTGCTATGAGATGTGGATTCAGTCGTATCTTTCCAAGTGGCTGTCCAGCTATCTCATTACCGTTTATTTAAAACTTCATTCTTGGGCAGCCCTGGTGGCGCAGCGGTTTAGCGCTGCCTGCAGCCCAGGGCGTGATCCTGGAGACCCTGGATTGAGTCCCACGTCAGGCTCCCTGCATGGAGCCTGCTTCTCCCTCTGCCTGTGTCTCTGCCTCTCTCTCTTTCTCTCTCTCTTTCTCTCTCTCTGTGTGTGTCTCTATGAATAAATAAAATCTTTAAAAAAAAAAATAAAACTTCATTCTTTTCTCTAGAGATTGAAGATACTTTTTTTTTTTAATTTATTTATTTATGATAGTCACAGAGAGAGAGAGAGAGAGAGAGAGAGGCAGAGACATAGGCAGAGGGAGAAGCAGGCTCCATGCACCGGGAGCCTGATGTGGGATTCGATCCCGGGTCTCCAGGATCACGCCCTGGGCCAAAGGCAGGCGCCAAACTGCTGCGCCACCCAGGGATCCCCTGAGATTGAAGATACTTGATTTCTCTGTGCATTTTGATCTATTCTGGACTTCCTATTCCAGCCTACTAGTCACTCTGTTAATGCATCAGTACCACATTGCATTAGTGGTGGAGGCTTTAATATCTGATAGGGTCAGGTACTCCTCACAGAGTGTCTTTTTCATTGTTTTTCTCAATATTCTTACATAGTTATTTTATCATATGAAATTCAGTATTCAATACCATCTTTTGTGTCAACTAAAAGTACAGCTCTATAAAAAAATTTTACTGGGACTGCTTAAAATTTATAATATGATTTCAGGAGAAGCAATATTTTTTTGAAGTTTTTCCATCCTATCCAAGAATAAGGGATGTCCTCCGATTTGTTTACAACTACTTTTGTGGTTTTCAGGAGTAGTGTTGTAAGGTTTCATCATGTCGTTTTGCATATTTCTTGCATATAAATATTTTATCTTTTTTTCTATTTCAAATAGGTTTTTCTCTATCATATCTTTTAATCAATTGTTTGTATATTTGAAAGCTGTTGAATTCTGTATGCTATTTTTATATCCTACTACAACTAAATTGTTTTATTATTTGAGCTAGTTTTGTCACTTATTGCAATTGATTCTGTAAGAATTTTTAGGTATAGTAGCATAATCTGTAAACAGAGATCATTTTACTTGTATTCCTCCAATTCTTTTTTTTTTTTTTTTTAAAGATTTTATTTATTTATTCATGAGAGACACAGAAAGAGAGGCAGAGACGCAGGCAGAGGGAGCAACAGGCTTCCCTCAGGGAGCTTGATGCAGGATTCGATCCTAGAGCCAAAGGCAGACATTTAACCACTGAGCCACCCAGGTGCCCCTTATTCCTCCAATTCTTAAGCTTCTGTTGATTTTTTTTTTTTTTTTTTTGTCAAACTACACCTGTTAAAAACACCAGTACAATGTTAAACAGTGGTGGAGATGACGGGCTTATCTTGTCCCTCATTTTAGTGAAAATGCCCCTAGTATTTTTCCATTAAGTAAAATGCTGGCTATAACCTAAAGTACATTTTATCACGTTATCAGTGTGTCCTTCATTCCTATTTTCTTAAAGTGTTTTTTACCAGGAATGAGTGTTGAATTTTGTTAATGGCTTTTTTTTTTTTTTTTTTTTTGGTTAGTATTTATAGAGATAACATAATTTCCTCCCTAGATCTATTTTATATGGTTTATTTTATTAATGGATTTTCTAATACCAAACTGCCTTTGTATGACTGGAATAAATACCAGTTAGCTATGGTATCTTATTTTCTTAATGTGGTGTTAGATTTTTGTTCTTTATTATTTATCATTTTTATATGATATTCATTTGTGATATTGGTCTATAACTTTGTTCTTTTGGGGGGAGCTGTATTTATAAAATTTAGGTATCAGGGTTATATTTTGCACACAGGTAATACTTCAGTTGTAACCCATACACTATATTCATTTTCTGTGCTCCGGAATAATGGCTGGCATATTGAAACTATCTAGTCTTTGAGTGTTGACAGCATCAGGTTTCTTTTGCAGACAATGAGCTTCCATCTAGGGTTCACATAGTCAGCAAGAACTCTTATTTCTTTTTTTTTTTTTAATTTTTTTTTTAATTTTTATTTATTTATGATAGTCACAGAGAGAGAGAGAGAGAGAGAGGCAGAGACACAGGCAGAGGGAGAAGCAGGCTCCATGCACCGGGAGCCCGACGTGGGATTCGATCCCGGGTCTCCAGGATCGCGCCCTGGGCCAAAGGCAGGCGCCAAACCGCTGCGCCACCCAGGGATCCCTTATTTCTTATTTTATATGGTTGTCCATTGTCCTTTTCTTCTTGATTAAGTAAAGTTAAGCAATGATACATCTAACCATTACCACTGTTTTTCTATCCACTACCTTATGCATTTCTTTTTATCTTTATTATTCCTGCCTAGTACTTTGTCTTGGTTTTTCTTCTTATTCTTTCTCTTACAAGTGTAAGAGAATTTTACTCCTTTCTTTTATTTTTTTTTAAAAGATTTTTTTAGTTATTTATTCATGAGAGACACAGAGAGACAGGCAGAGAGATAGGCAGAGGGAGAAGCAGGCTCCTCGCAGGGAGCCGGATGTGGGACTTGATCCCGGGACTCCAGGATCACGCCCCGAGTCAAAGGCAGATGCTCAACTGCTAAGCCACTCAGGTGTCCCTACTCCTTTATTTTCATTCTTTCACTTTTATGTATAAGTGTTTAAAGCTATAGATTCTCCTCTGATCATTGCTTTAGGTGTATTTAATAGATTCTGATATTTAGTGTGTTCATTATCCTTATTTTGTGAAATTCTGTATTTTTGGTCTTATTTTCCTTGCATGATGAAGTGTTTAAACGAAGGCACTTTAGGGACACCTGGGTGGCTCAGTTGGTTCAGCGTCTGCCTTCAGCTCAGGTCATGATCCAAAGTCCTGGGATCAAGCCCCACTTGGGGTTCTCTGCTTAGTGGGGAGCCAGCTACTCCTGCCTCTCCCTCTGCCCTTCTCTTCTGCTCATTCTCTCTCTTTCTTAAAGAAGTAAAAAATAACAGAAGGTGCTTTAATTTCCTGGTGGCATAAGCTTTTTATTTTTTGGATTTAGTTCTTAAGTTCTAGTTTTACAGTCTTATAATCACAAGGGTTTATATAATTTCTGCTTTACATAATTTACTGTGCTTTTTTTGTGTGATCTTATATATGGTCAACTTTTATAATATTCTTTGTTGGCTTTGTAATTTATGTCTTCTATATTGTTACCTCTCCTTTGTTCTCCTTGATCTGTCCTGTATTGACATAGTGAAGTCTCTCATTTATCTGTTTTTATCTGTGTCTCCTTAAAACTCCTGTAATTTCTGCTTTATAAAGATGCTTGGTACCTAAATATAATGGTTATATCTCCATTGTGTGCTGTGGCTTTTAACATTAATATGCCATCCTTTGCTACTCTTTCTACCAGTATCACAATCCCTCATTATCTTGCACCCATCCCGTTATTTTTGGCCTTCCTAAATGAATTGCTCGTTGGAAGGACCTTTCTATTTCACGATTTTGTTTTCAATTCCTAGTCTTACTGCATTGTGATCAGAGTATTTTTTTATAATATTTATATTCAATGTAACTTAATAGTGCTATTTTGTGACCTCATGTAAAACCAGTTTTTGTGACTGCTTCAGTGTTTACACATAGATAGTGTTTTGTGAGCCCAACTGAATTTTCTTCCTTTTACTTGGTAACTTATTCATATTTATCAATATGATTATTATGTTTTGATTCAGTTTATCATTATAATCCCTGTGTATTTTGTTAATTGGATTTTTTTCTTTCTCTATATGATATGTTCTTGGCCCTTTTTTATATCTTTTGATATTTGAGATGGTCTTAACTTTGCTGTAGTGGTTAACTTTAGACTTAAACCTTTTAAAAATACTCCAATTCACCTGAGTTCATATTTACACTTCACTGTCTGGTTTGTTAGTTTTTATTTATTTATATTTAATATTTATTTACTTTAGAGAGCATGAGCGGGAGGGATGGAGGGAGAGGGAGGGAGAATCCAAGCAGATTCCACACTAAGCCTGGAGTCTGACATGGGACTTGATCTCACGACCCTGAGATCACAACCTGAGCCAAAACAGTCAGATGCTTAACTAACTGCACCACCCAGGCCCCCTAGTTTGGTAGTTTTTAATGATAATTGACTTTGAACTATTATATTCTCAATAAATAGAAGCTTATTCTGCTTTTCTCTTTTCCTTCCTTTTTTTTTTTTTCTCCTGTTTTTTAGTTGCATTATTTCTGCCTTGGCAGACTAAGTAACATTCTGGGGGAGCTCCATGGTGGCTCAGTTGGTTAAGTGTCCAGCTCGGTTTTGACTCAGGTCATGTGTGGGATCCAGCTCCGCACTGGGCTCTGTTGTACTCAGCTCTTGGAGTCGGCTTGAGTCAGCTTGACTTCCTTTCTCTGCTCCTCCATCTTCTCTTGCTCTCTGTCAAATAAATAAATACAGTCTTTAAAAAAAAAAAAAAGTAACATTTTATATTATTTTTTAACCATCATCCACCTTTGTTTTAGTCTTTTTTCTTACATATAGTACATGGTCACCATCAGTCCTTTCTCTAAAGTTTCCACAATGATCTGTTGGTTGGATGAAGCTTATCCTTTAGTAGACGGTTCCAGAAAAGCTCATGGTTTAAGTTGTTTTTTAAGACTTTGTACTTCAGTGACAGGTAGATATAAAATTACTGGTTTGTAATTTTCCTTCTTTGAGTTTCTTGAAAATGCCACTCCATTATTACCTTGTTTTAATGTTGCTTTTTTCCTTTTTTAAGATTAATTTATTTTGGAGAGAGAGCACCCTCTTTTTGGGAGATAGGGAGAGCCTACACATCCTTCAGTGTTTTAATTGTCTCTTGTCTTAAAAGATTCTAAATTTCTCTTTGTTGCTTCTGCCCCTTTGCGGTAGGATTCTAGCAGGTTCCTTTCTCTTTCTTCGTTTTGCCCATTTCTCCTCAGAAGTGTCACTTTTCCAGGATTGCCTTGGGTCTCGTGTATACGGATAAGTCCCTTCCTTGTAGTCTGCTCTGGGTCACCAGGACCTTGTTTGTTTATTTGATGATTTTTCCAGTATTTCAGCACTTCCAGCCATGTTCCTTAGGGTTATGAGAGTTCAGTCTTAAGCCTTTTGTTTTCCTCTTCCCTCTGCTCTCCTTGCCCCACGACCCTGCCTTGCCCTCTGCAGAGGGTTAGAGAGCAAGCTTGGGAAATGTCTTTGCTGGAAATTGGTTGGAGTTTGTATGGCTCTATTTCTGCTGGTCACTTTGAAGTCCTGGAATGTGTGCGACGTTACTCTTATTATTGACTTAGATAGTTTGGGAGGATGGTTGGGAGATCTCCGCGTATAGTCACCATTACCGCAGCATCTCGGAAGTGGTGTTTACTTTTTTGTTCCCAGCATCCTCATTCTAGAATGCATGCTGCATTAAAACAGGAACCATCTTTGTTTATTTTCTGTTCTATCTCTATTGCGAGTACATAGAAGATGCTTAGTAAATAATTGTTGAATGTCTCTAAAAAATTTGTGTGTGTCTGCTGCCCATTTTTCTGTTGAATAACTAATTCTAATTTTGATGATTTATATGTCACGTTACATATGAAGCTTGATATATTAGGGTAGTGTATCTTGTAACAGCTTAAGATGTGAATCGATGCCAAAGACACTTTTTCTGTAACTTTATTTAGATTAAAAATGCAGGATTTTAAATTTACAGAAAATGAGGCTGATCTGGTCCCGTTGATGATGGTAATAATTGTGTAAATTTTTTAAATCACTCTAGTGTTTAGGTTCCATATCTAATAAACACAGAGCGTGACCTTCTACCTACTAAAATTTTATACTTGCCATTTTTGCCCTTTAAAGCACTCGAAAGAGAGTTAGCTTCTGGCTTCCATTTTTTATTAGGACTGAACTAGGTCTGTGGATACCCCTGGCACATGCTTACGTGTACTGACATGCAGTGCAGGTTCCCACCAGCCAGAGCCTCGTGGTGGCCTTGTGGTGGCCATTCTTGCTCTAGGATTATATTCTCTGCCTCAGAATAGACCAGCACTGTCAGCACTGTATCAGACCCCTTTTGTTATCCGACTACTAAAATCCCTCCAATCAGAGAAAGGGCTGATAGTATGGAACTCTGTCTAGAGAGAACAATGCAATTTTAATAGCTGAGGAAATTTGGTGTTTTGCATGCTTCCATTGAAAATGTTTGCATGTTTCATTGATTGGCAAGGAGAACAACGAAGCCTTTCATTTCAAGGAAGGCTGTAGAGGGCATACTGGGTGGTGCCTGGTGAAGTGGGTGTTTTCTAGTAAATGGCATTTGGTCTATTTTTATAGTTGGAAACATTCTACTCTTAAGCTTATTGTTTAAGCAGGCCAGGGAGCATGCTGTGCAATCATGAGTGGAATTTTTACATTTGATCTGAGGGTCTGTTTTTTGCCTCCTAGTTTGGAGCCTCCATGAATGTGGCTTCTGAATTTATAAGTATTTTATTGGTTTCAGACCCTGCTCTCAGTTTATTTATTTTCACTTCGTAGATTATTCAAAGGGGAGAGATTAGAAACATACCTGGGAAACATCTAACAATAAATGCTTTAATATTAGATTGGGATTTCTTAAATTCTTCATTTATTACTCATTAGAGTTGCTGTATTCCTTATATTTTCCCAGGTACTTGCGGCTCCTCTGTGGCATTCTTGCTTAAGCCTCAGTCGAGTTATTTCTGTCAAAGCAAGCAAACATTTCTTTATGTTCAGAATCCTAGATCAGGATTACTTTCTTTTATGTATTCAAGCCACTTTCCTAATTATTTTTCTCAAAAGTGTAATATTTACAAGTATTGTAAGAAAAGTAAATTTTGGAAGAACATGCCCATAATCCTAACAACTCTTTCCTATTTGTACAGGAACTTCCAGTGTTTGTCCTCATGCACACCAGTGTTTGCTCATTTGCACTGTGCTGCTTCATATTCATTTTTTTTTTATTTAACATTTACCAGATTGTCTTTCAAAAATTAAAAAAGTATATGTTCCACCACCATTTAGACTTGATAGAATTTTTAAAGAGATTTACATTTAAACCATGTATTAATAACCATGTATTTATTAAACCATGAAACATAATATTTTCTTTTTTTAATTCTTTAATTTATTTTTTGAAACAATATTTTCTGAGGCTGATTCATAATGTACCACTAACACCAAAATGTTTTAATTGTCCCATATAATTTACATATATGAATGTAATTGGTGTCAATCACTTAAATATCCTTTCTGGAAAGTTCACTTTTACATCTGAGAGAAATTAACTTTCAATTAATTGCTTAGCTGAACAGCTTGTTTAAAGTGCCATAGTTGATTTCTGCTCTTTTTCTCAATTTGAATATTTATTTTTTTAGGATTTTATTTATTTGAGAGAGGGGAGGAGGGCACCAGTGGTAGGGAGGGGCAGAAGGAGAGGGAAAAGCAGACTCCCTGGGGAGCAGAGAGCTGAATGAATGTGGGGCTCTATCCCAGGACCCTGGGATCATGACCTAAGCCGAAGGAGATGCCCAACTGGCTGAGCCACCCAGGTACCCCTCAATTTGCATTTTTAACCAAAATTAAATCTCTAGGTCATTAGATCATTTTATTTTTTTTAGAATCACTTATTATATTTGTCATGTTTAGAAACATTTTTAGAGCAATAATACCTTGTAATGTTTAAGTATGCTAGACTTTATTTTTTTAATTAATATTTTTGTCATGAACTATTACTTCCCTTTTGTCATTTTTTCCTTTTCTTTCCACGATTTCCAGTACACTCGAATTGTCAGCTTTACAATTCTCTTATATATACACACATGCTTATCATAAATCCGGACTCCCTTTTAGCAGTCGAGCTATTCCCTCTGCCGCATGCACTCGCATGCACTCGTTGACAGTGAGGCAAAACGAAGATTAACATATCCAGAGGACCCCGAAGCCTCGTGTTAGAGAGTAGTTGTCTTCTCACAGGTCTTTCTCCAGAATTGCCAGTAAGGAGAAAAAAACACTCTCTTTTCTTTGACTGCTTTCACCTGAGGTGGCTACCAGTTGTGCATTAGGAAAAAGCAGTGGGCAGAAACTGAAATGAGATGTAGCTAATCCACAGAATGGATTGTTAATCCTCATCGGCATTCGAAGAGTCCAGAGTGTTGCCTGGCACAAAGTAAGCAGTCGGGAAGTTTCTTTTGGGTGGATAGATGGATTCATGAACAAGCCTGTGGGTAAACCATGGATTTCTCAGGCAACAGAATTCTAAGAATCTCCTTAAATTGTGTTAGCTTGAGATTCAGAAGCTCATCCTCCTGCTCATCACACTGCATTAACTACCACCATGTGAGTAATCACAAAGGTTACATTGTTTTCTGAGTCGTGAACTGACCTGTGTATCTATATCACACTTTTTGTCTCTAAAGGAAGTAGAGATTCGGAACAAAGACCTGGAGGGACAACTGTCTGACTTAGAGCAACGTCTGGAGAAAAGTCAGAATGAACAAGAAGCTTTTCGCAATAACCTGAAGACACTCTTAGAAATTCTTGATGGAAAAATATTTGAACTAACAGAATTACGAGATAACTTGGCCAAGCTACTAGAATGCAGCTAAGGAAAGTTAAATTTCAGTGCCAATTGATTAAAAAATATACTGTCTCTCTTCATAGGACTGTTTGGGCTCTGCATCAAGATCGCACATAAAATTTGAATATCACTCCTTCTCCAGGAGGATGATCTTTTGAAAATTGGAATTGTATATTTCAGTGTAAATTTTAGAATTCAGCTTGTAGCTAGTTGGGGAAAAAAGAGATGAAAAACTTGAACTACAAATTACCTCCATGTATATTATTGGCCATAGTTAACTAGAAAGTTATAAATAGACACTTAATGCAATCTTTTTTTTTTTTTCCTGATATTAGCTAATGGGAGAATTAACAATGTCTGGGTCACATCCCCTTTTTGTGTTCAACACAGTGAAGGTTATCTGCTTTTTAAATTTATTTATTTATGATATCTAAAGCTGTGTTTTGTGCAAAAACTTAGTGATGAAAGCCCTGTCTTCTGTTGTAATCTGAATAATTTCTCAGGATATTTTTGCACTGCTGAGAAGCAGTGCCATTACCAATTAATTCTTGCCAGGAGTGAGAGAGAGCTGCATCTTTAATTGAAACATACTTACTAGAACTGGGTGTATAGAGTTCTTCCCTTTTTTTATACTGGAAGATATTTCACTCGGTGACCACTCTGGTACACTCTGGTGTTCTTTAATCTTGTCTGCTGTATAGTTTACTTTTCCATATTGATTCCATGTATTTACGAGAAGATATTGTCTCCCATTTTATTACACATTTTAAAGCCAACTAATGAAGGCAGCTGAGTCCCTCGGAAATTTTTCTTTTTAAATTTCTAATAAATTTGACACACAGTACTGAAATACAGCAGCCCGTCATTGACGGTCTGGTCTAGCAATGTTAAGTATATTTACAGAATATGCAGTTACATTTATTTATATATTTTGCAAGAAATCTTTTCTGAATGATCAATGCATTTCAATTTACAACTAATAATGGTTATTGGGGAACTGTTTATTACAGATCATTTTAAGGTGTATAGCAATTTTAAAGGGGATCCATTTCCATCAAACAGCCGATCAGAGGACTATGGGGATTGGAGCCGTGTACTCTGTCTGGGTCTTCACATCAACCACATCTCTAGTCAAACCTCACAAGGCAATATTCTGAACTGTTAACTAGGCATTTCAAACAGGAATTCAATTCAATAGGCTCTTCTCAATGAACAAGTTTTAATGTTGTTTTGATGTAATTTTAAAAGACTTTTAGCAAACATGTGTTTCTTTATAGATTTCTTTTAAGAAGCTATTTTAAAAGTAAGCCAAGTGCTGTCTAGCCTGCTTATGGAGTTAGGGATTGCATCAGAGTCCATATATTCTTGCTGTACAATGCCTGTGATGTTGAGGAGGGTTCTTTTTTAAAGTGTATGCCTGAGTCTCTGACTCTATGGAGTCTACAAATGCACTGACTTTGTACCCCAAAATGATGGAATTGTTAAGTACAAAATTAAGCTAATGAATCAATTTGTAACCATTTTTTCACTCACAAACAGCAACTCAACACTAGACAATTTTGTTTTATATATGTACGTGTATGTATGTAAGTACATACATATTAATTTATATTAGAGTGAAAAATAAATGGTTTGTTTCTAAAGTTAGTTTCTAAAGTGAGTTTTCAGGTGTCTCTGAAAGGTTTATATCAGACACTTAATCATCGTGTATTATATGTGCTATGACATCATGTAAGTTACCTCCATCTATTTTATGATATTTCCTCACCTATTTATTATAGGGAGGGTAATTTAGGTACACAAGCTCAGAGTTGAGATATTTCTCTGATAAATCAGGTAATAAAATTTATTTGATTGATGGAATTTTGAAGTAGATGTGATTTTATCCATCAGTTCCTGAGTAACAGAGCACCAGATTTTAATTTAAATAGGGGATATAACACTAGGGATCAGGGAATTTAGTTACGAAGAGTTAAAAATTAACAACAACAGTGTAAGCTGTTGAAATGGTAAGTGAATTATTTTAATGATGTAATAAGATATTTTTAAATTTTGACATAGTTGTCATTTAATGGGAAAATAACTCACCAAAATGTCTCCACTTGAATTGTATTGATATGTGAGACATGTGTGTAATTCAATATATACAATATATACATATACCCATATGTATATACAGAAAATTATTTTTAATATTTTCCTACTGATAAATTTAAAATTGGAAATTTTGTGAGTTTTTTCCTTGTCCAATAGGGCCTAATTTTTTTCTTTTTTTAGTGATTTAACAATTTGAGGGCTGCACCTTTAAATTCCCAGATTGTCATTAGACGTGTACAGTATATGGGATAAGGTGGACACAAGTGCACATATAAATAAAATCTTAAGACTATTTTATTCATTTATGGTAGGAGAGTATCTAGAAATCGTCATCTACAAATCATAATTAGGTTGTGTGTCTCTTGTAGTTTTCTCCATTTCTGTATTATATAAATAAAAGTTTGAATATTAAAATCTGATTTTTCCCAGAGACAAGTATTATATAATGTATCTATATTTAGATCAAACTGTGGTAATATATTTATCCAAAAATGATGCTGGGGACTGTAGCCTGAACATGTGGACTTGAAGTGACACAGGAAAGGAGAGCAGAGATCGATCCCATTGTGTATAAGTTATTATATGATAATTATGAATTCTTGTACAAAAAACAACTGAAAAAAGGAAAAACAAAAATACAGTTTTTATTTTGAAATACATTTGTTGTTCTCTGGAGAATGTACTTTATCCTTTTTTCCTTCAGTCTTTTACAGATATTTTTTAAAAAGCATTTAAGTGATGGCAGCAGTTGCTTAACTCTTACAGGTGCTACTGGATTTCGCATTAGTGTGTTATGTTGTGAAATCCTGACTTTGACATAAAAGGTTTTATAAGTATTTCCCTGCCTGGAAAATTAGTTTTTGTTTCTCTTCTCTCTCCTTCTCTCCGCCTTTCTCTCTCCTCTCTCTCTCTCTCTCTCTTTCTCTCTTTCTTTCAGCAGATTAAAAAAAGTGCATGAGGTTGCATCCTCCTTGTCCCTCTAGCAGAACTTCCAGCACCACCATAGATTTAATGTTTTGCTGTCACTGAACTTTGGGAAGCAGTGAGAGGAAAAGCTTGCAGGTTTTTTTCAAGTGGAAATCAAAGGGACGTTCAAAATTAAACCACCACCTTTGAAAACTCATTTTTTGCACTGGTTAAAATTAAATGTATTCTTTCACACATGTGCTAGGCCATGTTTTTGTTTCACTGTGGAGCGTGCAGCTCAGCTGCTCTCTCCCTGCAGACCTCATCTTCCCTCCAGTCTGGAATCGGAGGCAGGCCCTGGGGAAAATTTGTTTGGTGGCAGTGTTTGGTTTTGTTTTTGTTTTTTTTGTTTTTTAAGAAATCCTTTTGTTTCTTTGGTATCAAATGATTTTACCATTCCTGATGGTCTGTGCTTGAAGTCATGAAATAGTCTTCATTGAATGTTTGTCTTCTATATGTTCAGCATTGTTTCTTTATCATCCATGAGGTAAACTAATTTACATAAAATCTTAAGAAAACTTTCAGGTAAGAAGTAGTTAAGAATGATATGTTTCCAAAAATTTTCTCAGGTAGGATACTGTGCAATGATTATTAGGAAGATCGTTTCCAAGTGAGAGAATATTTTTTGAATTACTAGAAAAACGACCGTTTTGGAAAGAAAAGAGATGAATCATTCACCTTACTTGAAATTGTGAAAGTGCATTTTTTCTGATTTAAAATTGGACCTTAAATTTAGATGACAGTTTTTCTTTATGGGAAACTGATATGTAGATGTCACAGAAATATAAGCATCATTATTGAATTAAAGAAATGTTTTTTTGTTGTTTTCTATATATTATCTAGTAAAATAGCTAACGATTTTATCCAAGAAAAACTCAAAAACTCAAACTACACTGCCTGGTGACTTTTTTTTTTTTTTAAGATTTTATTTATTCATGAGAGACAGAGAGGCAGAGACACAGGCAGAGGGAGAAGCAGGCTCCATGCAGGGAGCCCGACGGGGGACTCGATCCCAGGACTCCAGGATCATGCCCTGGGCCGAAGGCAGGCACTAAACCGCTGAGCCACCCAGGGATCCCTGCCTAGTGACTTCTGCTTAGTACACTGGAGAGAAAAGAAACACTTTATTTTTACCCAAAACATGAAGAGAAGTTGCATCTGGACTAGAATAGGGAACAGGCCACAAGCTTGTAGTACTTTCCAGTCAATTCTGATCCCTCTGTCCTTTGGATGAAAGGACACATTCTAGTGGTGGCAAGAGTGACTCTGGAGGAGGAGAGGATATTTTTTTGGAAGCAGGACCAGCAAAAAGTGGGAGCATCTCACTTCAGTCTTTACAGAAAGCACATCAGGCTAGCCAGAGACACCTGCTGCTTTTCACTCAACAAGTTGGGATTGCCTTAGCGAATTTTAAAGGCTTTCAGGAGATCCTGTCATTCGTCTTGTCAGGATTTATAACCTAATATAAGACACCTGACGTTCACAACTCCCCATTCTGTGGAATTCTGACCTACTTTTGCCAGTTACTTTCACATCAAATCTACCCAGGGGTAGAATTACTACTCTGCTTTCTTCTAATAGCACCAAATTAAGGTGATAATGAGTGCCTAATAAATGCAAAATTAAGCCCATTTCTGTACCACAGGAAAATGTCTTTTGTGGATATTTTTTCTATCAACATAAATGATTGTCTTGTTATCTGTGTTTTATAACTATGTTACTATATATGCATATATAGGAAGTGTCATGTCTCAGTGACTCATAGATAGGACTTACTTGATTGTTACACCTTAAATGGAATGACTGTTTGATGAAACGTGGCCAGAAAGCAGACGTGCTTGGAGTTAATGCTTTCTCAGCAACTTCAGTATGAAATGGAACAGAAAGGAGTGTTTGTTGAATCTGTGCTATGTGACAGGCACTGTACTAATTGACATTTCATTTTCATATATAGGGGCCCTTGCAGGGGTGTTCCTTTGGAAGGGGGATGAGGGAAAGGAAGGGAAGAGGCTCAAGTGATTGCACCTGCTGTGTTGCCACAGTGATCAGTCTGGTCATCCAGTACACCAGTCAAAAGGTGGAGATCTTGCTCATGTGTCTGGTACAGTTTTTCCCTCTAGCTTAACTGCCTTGCTTCTAGAATATCTCTGTTAGGGCACTTTGTTTGTAGGTCATGTCTATGCGATGTGTTTTAGACCCGATTTTTTTTTTTTTTAATTTACAAACTTCATATAATCCATGGACACTGTGTTTCTTAAACAGAATTCCAGTCAGTAAAATTAAAGTAGGAAACTATTTATAAAGGCCTTGGGAACACCATTCATCTCTTAAATTCCCTAGTGAAATAAGCTGTAAACCTGTAAAACTCATCCCCCAAGACTAAACAGTAGTTCAGCAGGATGTGGGTTTTGCAGTCCATGTTGGGTGACTTTGTGGTTCCACAGAAGTTAAGGCCTCTCCATGTTGATCAAGTCATTAGATCAGCTGTGGAAGTATCTCATGGCCTGATCCTTAGATAGGCGATAGCCCTTATATAGATAGAATCATACAGTATTTGTTGTGTCTGGCATATTTCACTTAGCATAAAGTTTTCAACGTGTATCTATATCGCAGCACGCGTCAGAATTGCATTCCTTCTCGAATGCTGAATGATACTCCATTGTGCGGATATACCACATCAGTTCATCTGCTGATGGACTCTTGTGTCATTTCTCCCTTTTGGCACTTGTGAATAATTCTTCATTGATCCTTCATGTAAAGGTATTTGTATGGATCCCTGCTTTGATTTATTTAGATATATATTTAGGAGTGAAATTGCTGGATCACACGGTAATTTTATGTTTAAACTTTTTGAGGAAGGATTGGGTTTCAATTGGGTTAATTTAAAAGACTCACAGAGCAGAATGCCATCTCACTAGAAATCCAGTTGTGGGGCTAATGTCTGTTAATAGATCAGTAAGCAATCCAAGGACATCTAACTTAGGCCTTTTACTCTCTTACCTAAAATATTTATTGAGTACAGGCTATGTCCCAGACCCCATTTTTGAACAGAGACCAGAGAAAGAAGCTTATAATCTAGTGTAGGATACAGAGAGTTTCATCACAGTACCTAAGCACTGTCATCATATAAGAGAGCAACTAGAATGAGGGTGCCCAGAGGAAAGAGGAGTTGGTCTGGGTGGAGGTGAGGAGGCAAGGCAAAGCAAGATGAAGAGTTAATTTTGTTTTGAGCCTAAGATGCCTGTGGAATAGCCAAATGGAGATGTGAGCTGGAGGGAGCTTAGGAGAAAAATGTGAGCCAGAGATCAATATTTGGGACTTGTCAGCATATGTGATGGTAATTGAGGGCATAAGAATGAAAACACCGGGATCCCTGGGTGGCGCAGCGGTTTGGCGCCTGCCTTTGGCCCAGGGTGCGATCCTGGAGATCCCGGGATTGAATCCCACGTCGGGCTCCCGGAGCATGGAGCCTGCTTCTCCCTCTGCCTGTGTCTCTGCCTCTCTCTCTCTCTCAATCTCTATCATAAAAAAAAAAAAAAAAAAAAAAAAAAAGAATGAAAACACAAGATGAAAATGTCTTTTTGGGGCAGGTGCAACAGAGAAGAAGGAATGGCCAAAAGATGGAGTGGATAGCCAAAGAGCCGGGCTCATGGGGCCTAGAGTAGAGTTTCAAAAAGCCAGATTTCACACAAATAAATCAATAAATCATGTCTGAAGGCATTGATACTCGAACCGTGTTGAGAACCTTTGTTAATATTTAATTTTTAAATCTATCTTAACTGAAAAAAATAACCAACAAACTCACATATGCTGCTTGTAACATTTTAAAACATTGAAACCCAACTAACTGGAGTTCCAGGTAAACTGTTTTTGTACAGATGCCACAACAAGGCCATCTCTGGTAAATTGAAGAGCATCTTGCTACTTCAAGGTGAGTTATTAAAGAATTTCACTGCTTAGTGTGAATTAGGACTTTCTCAACACTCTGCAGCTGAAACAAAATACAGAAATCAAGTCTTGTACATAACCTAACTTCTTCTTAAATAAACCCAGACTCTAATGTTTGTTGTTTTCTAAAAATAACTTCACTTTTCTTACTTTACTGGTCAAATTAAGTGTCCTACACTATCCCTTCTGTTGATGTGTTGGTTTTCCATGTAGCTGTCATTCCTAAAAGGTTGCAGGGGTAGAGGGCCACAGATCAAAGGAGGTTGACACTTACCTCGTAGAACTTGGCTTATTTCTCTGTGGCTCACCTCTCTCTCCTCAAAGTCAAGTTGTAGGGGCTTACATGTATTTCCTGTATCTTTTTTAATGTGTTTTTCGGATACTTAACTCACCACTAGGACCAGGTGGTTTTGTGTTTGCATTGCTGTGGGAAGTTTAGAGAGTTAACATTGATGTGATCTTAAATGATCTTTACTCTTTTTTTCATATTGATTCGTAAATAATTGTATACAAATTATCTCTGGTAGAAGTGATCTTAATGACAACAACAGGAAAAAATGCTCTTTGTATTTGGTTTTAGATTGCTGTATGGTATTTGATTTTTATTTCTCGTTTAAGTTAAAATTAGCTTGAATTCCTTGAGTAGACAAAGCTTGCACTACTTAGGCAACAAATGAGAGCATGTTAGACATTCCAGGAAGAAAAGAGGAGCTACTGGTTTTCAAATTTGGCTCCAAATAACCCATAAAAATTTGCAAATCACTTGTGAATTGTCAAATAAACTCTACCTTTTAAACCATTTTTGTTTATATTTTTCTATTTAGTGATTAATCCTGGTCTCTTTTAGCAGAGCCTTTATTTTAGAGTATACTCTGTGCACTGAAATCCTGTGTTATATGTAAAAATATAAAATACAGAACTTCACGGTCTGTGGCTCATGGCCATCTCAACAGTTGACAACAAATTTTCACAACAGTGTCATGACCTAAATGCTACTGTTATCCCCATGTTGTAGATTTTATAGAGCCTGAGATTGAGCAAGATTAAGTGATTGGCCAAGTCAAGGGCCGCCAAGGAGGAGAACACAGGCCACTTCATCCTGCCTAAACTGTGAACTGCAGACTTTTTTTAAGAAGACAGGTACAAAAATTTATCAGTTCCCAATATTTAACAGCCTATCACCTAGGAAAATTGTTTTCCATTTCACAATGGTATATATCTTTGAATATTTATCTCCCTGCTGTCCCTTTTCAGGAAAAAAAAACCTTTATGCTACTCCTTTATGTGTGCTTTCTTTTTGCAAACATTCTTAATACAGATAGAAAAGTCACTCTTGATCTTTCAGTTCCATTCCCTACAAATTATGCCCTTTGGGCACATTTATATGCATTTATACATAATATGTGATTATAGAGATATCTAATTGTTTTGGGGGGAGGAGTGCATAAGTTCTCTTATCGGTGTGTCTTGTTCTATAGTTAGCTGGTTTTAGATCTCTTTGGAAGCTCTGTCCGAGTTAGTACTGTTTTTAACTCCTTCAGAGTGTTCTATTTTATGGATATATCACAGTTTGTTTAAGCATTTCCATATTTTCTTTCCTTTCTCATGCTACCCTCTTCCTGACTTGAGGCTCCTTTGCTAACCACAGTATTAGGGATATTCAAGGGAGATTAGTGCCCAGTTACCAAATGCCACCGCAGCGCCTCTTATATCCTCAGTGAAAATGAACTCTAGATGGAAAAATTGTCCTGAAAACTAAAACTCAAGGGAAAAAAAAATGTTTTAACTGGTCCTGCGAAAACTCTTTCTAAATTACAAGCAACACCCAGCACCGTGCTTTGAACGTGGTAGTAACTGAACGTGCTTCCTGCCGTAGGAACCAGGATGCCCAGTGTAGATGGTAGCCTTTGCGGAGGGACTGGGGCCACCGCTGTTGCACAGCACCCCCATCCGCGGCCACCCGGAGCGCCGGCACAGCTGCAGGGGACCACTGAAAAGGCAAAGTGCTGTGCTTTGTAGCCCTCAAAGTGGGCGGGAAAGGACAAATAGATACTGAAACGGGTATTTCCAGACAGTGCCTCCCTCTTTGGCCAGCAGCCTTTTGTTACCTCGATGGTGGCTTTGCTTCTGCTAGCATCCCCTGCCAGTGGCTGTTTATTCAAACATCTGAGCACCTCCAGTGTCACAAGGGACTGAGCTAAGCACTGAGAACACCAACGTGATAATACACAGTCCCTACCCTCAAAAAGCTAAGGTCCAGTGAAGGAGGCAGACACAGCCATCAGTCAGGAACAGTAAGACAGTGACACTATGAAAGGAGTCCTGGCTTCTGCTCAACAGGTAGAGGAGGGGGTTAGTGTCTTTGAGGAGGTGGCATTTGAGCTAAAATGGAAAGGATGAGTAGATGTCCACCTTGATTCAGGTGGATGGGTGGAAAGCCCAGGGGAAAGGACATATCCTTCAGAGCCACACACTGAAATTCAGCCTGACGCCCTGACGGGCCCATCAGTGGTTTTGCTAGGGCTCCAGAGCACATGGGATGGCCACGTTCCAGACTGCGACCTTGCCTTGGGGTCCTTGGCGGTTCTGACTTCAACTGAAGGTGGTGGATGCCACTGAAACCTTGCAGGACGGAAGTATCATGACTAGATTTACACTTGAGAGCAGGTAAATCACTCTGGCCACATTATCAAGAATCCATTGAAGACTACATGAGACGACGGGGGTGTTCACTGACCTTATTGTGGTGACCATTTTACAATGAGTACATGTATCAGATCGTCCCACTGCACACCTTAAACTTACATAATGTTCTTTTTTTAATATTTTATTTATTTATGATAGACATAGAGAGGCAAAGATACAGGCAGAGGGAGAGACAGGCTCCATGCTAGGAGCCTGACGTGGGACTCGATCCTGGGGCCCCAGGATTGCGCCCTGGGCCAAAGACAGGCGCTAAACCACTGAGCCACCCAGGGATCCCTACATAATGTTCTTTAAAAAAAAGGATTTATTTATTTATGAGAGACAGAAAGGCAAAGACATAGGCAGAGGGGGAAGCAGGCTCCCCTCAGTAGACACTCCACCACTGAGCCACGGAGGCGTCCCAACTTACACAATGTTCTGTGTTAAATGTCAATAAAGCTGGGAGAAATGGACTAAAGAAAGGTTCTGCAAACCAGATTCAGAATTCAAGATTTTTTTTTTAAATTGTAGCAATCCAGGTAAGAGACAAAAATGAAATGAAGCCAGAAAAAGCTGAACTTAATATGAGAGACTCAAGAGGTATCTGAGGGCAAGATTCTAAATTCTAAATTCCTGCTTCATTCGTGGCATTTATTGCTTCCTTTGCCTTCCTCCCACCCCTAATACAAGCCACAGCAAAAGCCTTCTATTCGCTGGCCCTCAGGATTGGGCGGTTATGGCAGTAATGAGTCAGTCCTCTACTTTTGAATTCTTCCACTCAAATGAGATTAAAAAGGAAAAGACAAGAGGTGAAGGGAAGCAAGATGACGAGAGGGTGACAAGTGTGACTAAGAAGGGGCCCTGAGTGCTGCTCCCTTCCTCCAACGCACTGACCTTAGATGAGAGGTTGGGGGACAAATAAGTGCCCCCCACCCCAGACAGGATGGGGGGTTGAAGACCCATGCCTCACTTTGCAGGTTTTGCCTACGGAAGAATTCCCCTGGGCCAGGAGGTTGGAGCAGCTCCCAAGGAGAAATAGTGATGTGGTGTGTCCGCTAAGGGAGTCCCCAGCAAGTCCCCTGGACCCCACATAGCTGAGAAGCCTCCCTGCCCCCGCCCCTGGCATGTGGAGAAGCCACTGACTAGCCAGTGAATTGGGATAGAGGGTCACCGCTGTGGATGTGGGACCAAGGACCAGATGGACATCTCTGGATGCTGGCTGCAGAAGGCTCTCAGCGAGTGCCAGCATCAGTAGAAGTGGACCAAGAACCCGAACCCCCCACTCTTTCCCAGGCCCCTAAGCGCTCTGACACCATATGGAGCAAACTTGTAACCCTCAAGGAGGTGTAGCCAGGAAACCTTAACTGGCTGGTTTTGTCTTGAAATAACAAAAACTATGCTTCTGCTCTTGGGCAGAAAATCTTTTAGAACAAAATTGAGAAGAACAAGATGATTTGCACATCCTACTTGCGGCCTGTGGACACGTGCCCGCTACCAACAGACCTTGTAGGACGTGACAACTGTCTGGAGGACCTGTGGGCTTCCAGACTTGGCTTAAAACAAGGGGAGGCCTGTGCCTGGCCATGTTGAGTTTGAGGTGCTTCCCCAGCTGGAGATCTAAATCTGGAAGTTACCAGAAAACAGACTGTTGGCGAAGTCCTAGGCATGTGAACTCCTGGAGAGTGAAGAGGACAGGCTGGAGCTGTAGAAAGCCCTGACATTTAAAGGGATGCGCGGAGAAAATGGGGGTCGGGGAAATCCCTTGATGGCGGGTCCATGTGACCTAGACAAGAACCAGCAGGGGACACCAAATAAACTGACGGCTAGGACTTCTACTGAATGGGCTCCAGTCCCAAGATAGTTCATGGTCATAAACTAAAATTCTCTGTGACATCTCTCCTTGACCAGAAAATCAGCTGCCTCATCCCCAGGCCGGAAGCCATGTCCGTGGAGTTCAACCTTGCTTCCACGGTGTTCCTGCAAGGAGATCTGTTCCTGTGCTCGGGGGACACTCGCATGTTATGTCAATGTGCTGTCAGGGTCTTGGGGGGGGGTGTTTTTTTGGTTTGGTTTTTGGTTTGGTTTGGGGTGACATTACCCACTTTTTCAAGAAAAGATCTCCATCACAATTTGTTTTCAGAGATTAAGACTAAATAAATTTGTTTTTTCGGGTCTAAGCTGCTTATTTCTGGGCAATGACAACTACATAAATCCATCATTCCCTTATCACCCTGGCTGCCAGGAAGCTCGAGACCAGGTTTTAGGCTTAATTTGCTATCACGTTCCTCAGCTAGGAGTTCTTTGTATTCTAGGTTTTTTCCTTGTTGGTCCCTATTTGTTTTTTCCTGTTCCTATTTTGTTATCAGTAGTTTGGTCTTGTACTGGTCTGATAGTACCTATATTTTTATAATAAGTTACCTCAACTCTTTAGTGAGTTTGGCAAGAATAGCTAATTAAAAAATAAGTGAAATGTCATCATTTTACAGTTTTGGTTTTTTTTAACCTCTATCTCTAAGGCTGACCATTGGTCTATGGTAGTAACTGGTGTCTTCATTTTAGTTACAAAGTTCGTTCTGGGGCAGCCCGGGTGGCTCAGTGGTTGAGCGTCTGCCTTTGGCTCAGGGTGTGATCCTGGGGTTCTGGGATCAAGTCCCATGTCAGGCTCCCTGCGTGGAGCCTGCTTCTCCCTCTGCCTGTGTCTCTGCCTCTGTGTGTGTGTGTCTCTCATGAATAAATAAAATCTTTTTAAAATTTTTTGTTTAATTTTTAAAAATTTAACAAAGTTCGTTCTGACGAATAATTCAGAGAAAATTCCCCGACCCCACACCCCCGTAGCCAACCGTATATCCACAACAGTAGCAAAAATGAAACATTTGTTTGCTGACACCGGGCATTTAAGAGAACGAGGTAACCCCAGTGAAGTGAGATCAGCAAGCTTTCCTCTCTCATCTCTTAGCTCTTCCCTCTTGTGGCCCAGTTGGTTAACAATGTGGCCAGTGATCTTTTCAGTCATTAGTATAAAATCTGCCTTCTCCAAATCCCATGTGAGAGCTGATAACCTTCTTGCTCTAACTATTGAAGGATCATGGGCAAGAACTCACCAAAAATACTGTGTTCCCTGTACTGTGCCTGGTCCATCACTTTGGATGTGCTGTCACCGGCCACATCTTTGAGACAATCACATCTTTTTGAGGTGCCAAGATGTACTTTTGCTACCGCCAGTCACGAGGACACAGGCTTCCCTCCAAGGCCAGTGACCTACTGAAGGGCGCTCGGATAAGACCAAACCTCCCCCCGCGGAGACTGGGCCGGGCGGGCGCAGCCTCCTTCAGAGTGAAGCCCACACCTGTGAACACGCCTGGGCCCTTCCTTGCCTCACCCGGCTGCAAACTCCCCCCAGGTCTCCGTTTGCCGGGTTACAATGAGGTTACCAGTCGCCGTTGCTTTACTCCTCCCACTTCACATGGTCCCGCGTCACCCGATTTGAAAGTTGGAGGAAACCCTTGAAATAAAACCCACTGCAGGCCTTCCGGGCCTTGGTCCCCAGCCTCTGCCGACCGAACCGAACCTATTGTGATACGTTCTTGCCTGGTAGATGCAGTATTTTACCTTCTTCCCGATAGAAGTAATTTTCCTCCCCCCGTCTCTGAATTGCCTGTTTCCGAGCATTACCTTCGGTCGGTCTTGGCCTCCCTTGGCTGTGCAGGCCTCCCCGGGCCTGGGCCTGTCGCTTGCGGGGGCCGCTGCACCCCGGCGTCTGCAAAGCCCATGGTGGGTGCTCGCTGCTCGCTGGGGGGGGGGGGGGGGGGGGCTAGCCCCCTGACCCTCCCTCCCGGGTTTGCCGTCGCCCCCTCCACCTAAGCGACCGGGTCTTCTCTGGCTCGTCCATTCCCAGGAGGAACCTCTGGTGTCTCGGGGCAAGGAGGGCCCCGGGGCGGGGGGGACCCGTTGCTCCCGTTGCAGGCCGCACCCCTGCAAGCCCAGGCCTGGCTCCCGGCAGCGCTGCCGCAGACTCCCACGGGCGCCGCCACGGTTAATCGGTAGTTCCTGCGCAGACCAGGGCATTTCTGCCCCAGGTTTTTTTCCTCTGTTGCTTTTTATTCCTTTAACTGCCATGTTAGGGAGAAGCAGGTTTCAATCCACCATATTTAACTCAAAGTCCTTTGTTGGCATTCTTTATATTTTTGGATATTTTGATTCTTTAGGACTGCGTTTCCATAGAACGTCAGAAAATAGAAATTCTGCACTTGTCAGTTGCACCCAATTCTCTACAAAAAGTAAACATGAAGGTAAGATTTTTTGGTCATTGTTAATATAGATGTTGCCTGTTGCGTTTTCAATTTGACATGTGAATGAAATTCTGTTCTCTTAAAGAAGGAAATATGATCATTGCTGCCTTTCAGACTGTCCCGGAGCGATCTGTTCTAATCTCAGATGTCCCTGCTTGTAAATTACTCAATCTTTGGGAGAAATCCTGGTATCCTATTTCAGGAGAATAATAACATTTACTATGCACCAGGTACTCTTCTATTGGATCCGCCTAACTATGAACTTCACTGTCGTCTCCATTTTATGGAGGAACAAATTGAAACAGAAATTTGTCCAAATTCGCACAGCTCTACTAGGTGTCCGAGTCCTTGCTATGAGCCACGTTGCCACGCTATGTTGCAACATCTTTTTATTTAGTGAACATTTTAAAGCTCTTCCCACCTACTTCCTCAAAGGAAACTCACCGTGTTAGGACACCAAGGAGAGTTTCACAGATACAGGGATGCACACACTCAGAGCAAACTGAAAGGAGCTGAAAATGCTGCAGACCATAAGTTTGAGATGAGTCGTTTTTCCCATTGGAGCACTTAATCTGCTCTGATTTGCTGGCAACTAAAATAAAATTGAAATGTTAGATTATATGGTTCTCGTCGTGTAGAGCAAGCACGCAAATTACTTTGAAGACAAAAGTTTCTGGCAATTGAATTCTAGAAGCAATTTCTAGAATTGTAGTAAAAAACTATATTAGGGTTTTAAAAAAATCTTTGTGAAAATGAATACTCAGAAAAATACATTAACATAAATGTACAGCTCACCAAATTGTTGTAAAGGGAGCCCCACCTAACCACATCCTGGTCAAGAAATAAAAGCTTCACAGACCCAAAGAACACAAACATGACCATCGTAATTTTTTTTTAAGATTTTATTTATTTATTCATGAGAGACACACAGAGAGGCAGACACAGGCAGAGGGAGAAGCAGGCTCCGTGCAGGGAGCCTGACGCGGAACTAGATCCGGGGACCCCAGGATCACGCCCTGGGCTGAAGGCAGGCGCCAAATCGCTGAGCCACCCAGGTGTCCCTGTATTTTACTGAATGCCTGCACCACGTGTGAGGAATGGACCACAGTTTGTCCATTCCTCATGAGATGCACATTTGGGGTATTCTGGGGGCGGGCTCTGTGAGCAGTCTCGTCTAGGTCTCCTGAAGTGTGTGCGTATTTTAGGTGAGTCACGGGGGAGCACAGATCCAACTTCTGTAGCTGATGCCTAGCAATCTTCCAAAATAGTTACCATTTATACCACCACTGGTAGTGTCTGAAAGCTCTTTTCTAAGTCCTTAAAAAGACTTGAAATTGTCCATCTTTTCCATCTTAACCATTGTTGAGGGCATAACGGCATCAGATTCTGGTTTAGTGCTCTCCTTATTACTAATGAGGTCGACCCTTTTTTGTGTGCACCATCTGAATCTCTTCTATGAATTAACCTCCTGGTCAAGTCTCATGCCCAGTTTTCTACTGCATTGTCTGCTTTTCCTTAGTTTATCAGGATTTTTTTTAAAGATTTATTGGGGATTCCTGGGTGGCTCAGTGGTTTAGCGCTGCCTTTCGCCCAGGGCGTGATCCTGGAGTCTCGGGATCGAGTCCTGCGTCGGGCTCCCTGCATGGAGCCTGCTTCTCCCTCTGCCTGTGTCTCTGCCTCTCTCAGCAATTGTCTATCATGAATAACTAAAAAATTTTAAAAATCTTAAAAGATTTATTTACTCATGAGAGGTACATGGAGAGAGGCAGAGACACAGGCAGGGGGAGAAGCAGGCTCCTGTGGGGACCGATGTGGGACTCGATCCCGGGACCCCAGGTTCACGCCTTGAGCCGAAAGCAGACTACCAATCACTGAGCCACCCAGACACCTGGTTTGTCAGTTTTTAAACAATGATAGCTTTTATAATTTTAACTTTTAGCTATTTGATACTAGCATACAGAAATTCTCAAAAACTATTATCAAGAAATTCTTACTAAAACTCTTAAATTCATTTAAAATTTTTCTACATACATAACTTATAGTATCTGCGAAACAGTATCATTTTCTATCCTTCACTTTTTCTTGCCTGCGATGTTAGTACCTCTGATACAGTGGCAAATGAAGTGGTGACAGAGGGATTCCTCAACTTCAGTCTCAAAGCTCCATGGTCTTGTAGTGCCTGACACCTATTTGCCACTAAAAAACAAATATTGGAGCAATTTTTATGGACTTTTCACTACTTTGGGCTGCAAGTGATGCTTATATTATTACTGCTTCTTCCATTTCATTGGTCAGGACTAAGTGGTCATGCAGCTCTTCTAACTGCAGGGGTGCTGGCAGCTGGATTATGGGATTAGCAGGACTGATGGCAGGTGCGGTGGGACCTACTCCAGGGAGGGTGGGAGGCCTCACGAGAGGCGACCTCAGTGGAAACCTGAAGGATGAGGTATTCGTTTTCTAGGACTGCTGTAGTAAACCACCACAGACCGGGGGGCTTAACTGAACTTGATTTAGTCTCAGTCTATGGATGCTCGAAGTCCAAAATCAAGGCATCAGCAGGGTTGGCTCCTCTTGAGGACCCTGAAGGATCTGTCCAGGCCTCTCTCCTCGGTGTGTACACTGCCATCTTTCCTGTAGGTCTTTCCACAGGCTCTTCCCTCTATGCATGTTCGTATCTAAACTCCCCCACTTATAAAGGTACAAGGCATAGTGGACTAGGGCCCACTCTAGTGACCTTACTTTAACCTGACTACTGCTCTAAATAGCTTGCCCAGGTAGGCCACCCTATTTCTAAAAAGAGGTAGGTCACAAAGTGGCCTGTAGGGAAGACCAATTTTTAAAAAATAGATCTGAACCACTAGAACACTTGTAGTTTACTCAAAGATTCTACAGATTTTGGTCTTTCTTTAAACATGAAGAGGGATGCCAGGGTCCTGGGATCGAGTCCTGTATCAGGCTCCCCACAGGGAGCCTGCTTCTCCCTCTTTGTCCTTGCCTCTCAGAAATAAATGTTTAAAAAAATATGGAAAAATTTATTTTGGCCTACACCTGTCTGGGATGTTGTCCCCAACTGGACTACTTCCACCATAGAACCATGGTATGGCTTTTGCACAATGTAATTTTGAATAAGATTATGTCACGATATGCCCATAGGTGGGAAGTTTCTTATCTTCTTGCTCCTCTCCCAAGTCACTTAATGGTGGTTATTCTTCTAGCTTAAGTATATATTTACTCTATACTGCACACAAAAATTTACATTTATTCTAAATCTTTTATATTTTTTAAAAAGATTTTATTTATTCATGAGAGACACAGGGAGAGAGGCAGAGACACACAGGCAGAGGGAGAAGCAGGCTCCATGCAGGGAGCCCGATGCAGGACTCGATCCCGGGGCTCCAGGATCACGTCCCGGGCTGAAGGCAGGTGCCAAACCACTGAGCCACCCAGGGATCCCTAAATCTTGTATTCTAAATCATAAGCAGTTTTAGGAGTAACTGTATGATTGATGGATTCCTGCCAGCCTTCATTCTTTCCTGAGCCTCCAGCCCAGGGCGTGACCCTGTTGCCCCTAGACAAGTCCCGCGTCGGGCTCCCTGCATGGAGCCTGCTTCCCCCTCTGCCTGAGTCTCTGCCTCTCTCATGAATAAATTTAAAAACCTTTTTAAAAAGAATGTCGGTATTTTTGCACCAAAGAATTCTAAACCTCTCCCAAACAGCTTCCTGTAGCAAAGAATTCCTGAGATTTTCAACCAGCATATGGAATTCAGCAAGGTCAGGATGAGTGACAGTGGTAAAGGACTGTGGAATTGTTGTCGGGCCTAGAGTTACTGGAGGTGGTTTTTTTTTTTTTTTAATTTTTTATTTATTTATGATAGTCACACACAGAGAGAGAGGCAGAGACACAGGCAGAGGGAGAAGTAGGCTCCATGCACCAGGAGCCCGACGTGGGATTCGATCCCGGGTCTCCAGGATCGCTCCCTGGGCCAAAGGCAGGCGCCAAACTGCTGCACCACCCAGGGATCCTCGGTGTTTTTATTTTTTACCTGACTTGAGACTAGTCCAACCCAGGGAGGCTATCCCAAAGCAAACACACACACCAGGACTTCATAAGGGTGAACTAGGTGCCAGGATTCCTCTGAAGCACTGTGTTGGGAGTTGTATTAATTCAAGAGGCAGAGATGATGTTGTCAGTTTGGCTAGATTTCCCTTTATTAAATCCATTCTCGGAATTCTCGGAGAAAATTCATCTAGTAATCAAAGCCTCCTGGCTAGTTTCAGATTTATTTACGGAGGGAATACTTGGGAGAAATTTCTCCCTTAGTGTAGAATCCTGGAGCTGAAGTACCAAATCCCAGGATGTTCAGCCCATCATCTTATAAATGATGGCTTGGGAAGGAAGGGGGAAGGAAAAGAAGAAATAAATCACGTACTGCCAGCTTAGGAACCTTTTCACCCAGCAACTAGCATAGCCCCAATAATAACACATCAGAAGAAAAAGTCTAATCTGCGGGAGCAAAAGTGATCAGAACTGCACAAGGAGGAACTGGAACTGGAGCTCATATCAAAGACTGAGCAGTACCGGCTAAGCGATCTGTGGCTTCCAGTCACACTTAGTCCTATGTGTGTAACTGTAAAGCCAATAATCTCAAATAGTCACAGATGGGTTGCTAAAACGAAAGGCAATTAGAGACTTTCCTATTTTGAAAAGTCAACATGGGCCAACTATGTGGAGAGCTACAGACATGAATAAGGCTTTTATCAGCATGAATCCGGCTACTTCATTTTAAACAGTAATCGGGAGGCAGAAGTTATAGATTAGCGGTGGCTGAAGCCTCTTCATAATGTTTTAGCAAATTCACAACTTGCTGTGCTCCTGTTTGAAATAAAGTGACCAATATCTACCACCAATGCTATTTTAAACAAACAAAATAAACTCAATAAATATCTTTTATTAAAGAAAAAAGGAATATTGTTTGTTAAGCACCAAAACTGTATGTTATTACATTGCATGTACAAGAGAAGGTGATTGCAATACTTGCTGTACAAGTACTTAACTCCGAAGTCATGAGTGTAAAAAACATGAAATACAAAGCAAAACAATAATTACAACGCAATAAAGTTGCACTAAAGAGCGAAAGGCAATAGTCAAAACAATTATTGGAAATTTCAGAGTATTGCTATAAATGCCTGCTTAGTTCTTTGTACTTTTAATACTTTAGAATATTAATGGAGCATATTTAAGTATTGTAAATTTGCAAGAGTTGGCATTTACAATACACTGTGCACACGTCCATTTAATGTACGGTGTTAAAGCCATCTTTAAAAGCCAAGCACGATGTGCTAGTGTTTTGCTTCTACCATTATAATATTGCACAAAGCTAGTAAATGGTGAATTGGTTTGCCATTTTAATTTTCACTTAACCATAAAGGCTTAAAAAAAAAAAAAAGTCAGTTTCAGTGGCCCTAATGGGCTTTAATCATGCAGAATGATCTGTAGCCTTCGATTTTTCATAAACTATATATTACGGTTTCACACTTGGCAAGACATACAGTACAAGAAACTCAGCAAGACAGTGTGGATTCTTTCCTTCTTTCCGAGTCAAAGTAGTCAGAAGTCACTGTCTGGGTGGTATTGTCTATCCCTCTTGGTTCACAATTGAAGGGAAAATGCCATCTTGTGATCATGGATACTTCTTAAAACCAATGTAATTAGTACTGGGAAAAGCTAGAATAACTTGTTACACTCTTGGATAGTTAACCGTAGAACATGCAGGTTTAAAAAAAAAAACCACCAAAACATCCCTTGTTAAAATTCGACTATAACCAACACCCATACCCTCTGTGTGTACATCTAAAAATCACTTTCCACGGTCTTTCCTCTCCACCCTTAACCCCCCCCCCCACACTGAGCCACTTGAAGTTATAACTGACTTTGTATAAAAAGCAACAAAAAACTTTCTCCTAACTCTCAAAACAAATGACTGCTTTGAGATTCAATGTGAAACAGCACTGATGAAATATTTATGTCAACCTCAGAGGTATTTTCTGCATGTGCACCTTACAGTGGCATCATAAAAGTGGAGAAGGGGAGAAACATTTATAAATCTGAATTCAATCAATTAAATTCCTGAAATACCAAGCTGTACATTTATACTTGTGGGCAAAACATAACATTTTAGAATGAACACATCTTCAAAATAACCCAGTGGGAAAACATGGCGCATTCTCTCTCTTTCTCTCTCTCTCTCTCTCTCGCGCGCACACACACACGATCCAGATCCCCACTCACCTTTAAAAAACCCTCTGTTTACATACATGATAGTTTAGGCAGCAATATAAACTCATTTTGTAGGAAAAACTTTTAAATTAGACTATTTATAGGATAAAAAATACCATTGCTTCCATTTACAAAGCAGTCAGGCAGAGATTCCTCATTATGTGCTTTAAAGCGCACTCTGCAGCAGAGTTCAGAAGTAACTACTGAATTGCTCAGTAGCACTAAACAAATGCAACATGCTCCAACGGTAAGGTGCTTCCACTTTTTTAACTCTTCCATCTGAAATAAAGCTTGCTAGTCAATCCTCTAACGCTAAGCATGGCTCTTCTTGGATGCTAAGAAATTGAAATAAAATCAATGCACACTTAACTTTATATTATTTAAATTCAGTGCAAGAATTATGTGAAACTTGTTAAGGTTTCTGCTCTCATCAACTGGCTGCATGTTAACAATGCATCTGCCAGGGTTTCTAAATGTTTTGCAGCTGTTCAAAGCGATCTTTTACAAATAACCTGGTAAGAATGTTTATGAAATCTGAATTCCCTGATAAGGTCTTTAAGAGACCCCTTAGTACTTTCTGGGTTGGTATCTCATATTATGTGTATACTAATTATAAAAGTTTAAAAACAAAAAAATCCCAAACCTTGTATTTATTAAAAGAAAAAACTTTCCTCAGGCTAAAGACAAGTTTATACACAAACTCAATAAATGGAATTTAAAAATGGAATCTTAGGGAATGTAGAGAACTAAATAAATTGTGTTAATTGTTCACTGGTCCCATTCCAAGCAGACGATGTTGCCCATTCAGTTTTGTTCCACTGATCCGAGTTTTAATTCTTAGTGGTTGCTACGGCCAAGGTATGCCTCAGAATTTAACAATATCTAATGGCAAAACGGTCATGCTATGTGTTACCAAAGATTGCTACACAGTTTAGCTTTGTAGAAACAAGGATTTTTGCCCCCTTGTTTTACACAGTAAATCAGAGTGCTGAAAATCTGTTTCATGTAATGAGGAAAACACCACATTCCAACTGTAGAAAATACTACACCTGGTCACTTCTTATGGCTGCATCTAAATTAGTTTAAAAATATATGTTAAGAAATCTTTCAGTTCCACAGTAAGAACTAGGGAATGATTGTTTTTATGCTGCTTCCAAACTCAGAACTTATAAAACACACATCAAGTAAGCAAGACAACTGCTCCTCTTTCAAAAATCCTCTTTAGCCAGGCATTTGGTCACACTGCTATGCCACAGTACCACCCATATTTGAGATCATTAGGAATACCTTTTCTATAAGTACCACATTGGTTATATACACAGCATTCTGACTATAACTGGGAGAACTATTTAAAATTGGCATTCAAGTGAGCAGTAGCATTAACTTTAAAATATCCTCAAGTTATCTAAAATATATTACAGTCGAGACTAGATTGGTAAATGGACTTCTAAAGTGATTCGGCACAAGCAAGCAGCTGTTTGTGGATTTTTATGACAGAAATGACACACTGAGATATATAACTATCAAATATTTTAAACCATATAAATAGTATGGGCAAGTTTGGAACTTGAAACATCATCTATAAATACCATCCTAACTAAATATATTAAAATTTAATATTGAGGGCAAAGATGCTCTTTTTTGGGGCAAGGGGGGGAAAGGGGAATTCAATCATGCTTACATAATTGTTGGGTCTGGAAACTGCTTTAAAATTAACATGAGGGGAAAAAATTAACATAAGGATTCAACTGGTAATCTCATCTTGGACAAGTGGACTGTAGTTATTTAAAATTTTAACACTGTGAGATTCCAAAGGTGAATGATCTGCAGTAACTTGTAATTCTGTGGAAGTAGGAATCTGAATCTTAAGGATGGAAAGTAGGTATGTTGGAGAACGTTATTCAGCAGAGTGTAAGCATAGCTGGTTATTAAGGAGGTTTTGCAAGTGAGATAACCTTCATGGAGTACCACCATGAGATGTACTCAGAGCTGTGGATGCACCCCCAAAAGGATTCACAGGGGTCTGTACCCTGTCTAGCATTTGCTGAACACTTACCAGGACATGGTTCTGAAAGACAAATCACAGGACCCGTTTATAATTGAGCCCAACTCTCGATGGAATCCCCCACTCTAACATTAAATGGGGAGTAATTCTGACAACAGTTCTAGTGCTTTTGCTGTTCATTTAATGTTAAGTTCTCCTGTGTTTTTCTAAGTATCAATGAATGGGAAAAAAATGATTCATAAGCATCCAAAGGCTTAATATTGATACATGATTTTTTTAAGGTTTGAAAATTTGCTTTAACATTTTTTTGCCAAATTATATTCATCAAACCAATCATTCTTTCAATTGAAAAGCACGCTTAAATGCCTTACTAATTCCACCTCCCCATTGTAGGATAAAGAGTCTCTATACAAGATATATATTTTAATTTTCCAAGATAACATGTGGGAATAATGCAAGAAGAAAGCTAAAGTACTATGAAAAAAAACTGTGCAAAAAGCTCCTACTCTCCTCAATAAACAGAAAATTTTCTCCATAATTATTCTAAAGGAAATACATCTTAAAGTGACAAAGGTCTAAGCATTTTTTTTCTCTCTTCTGGAAAACCAATTTATACATTGGAGCGCTGCTACTCTGGGACTGCTTTCTGGTGCTAGGCCAGAGAAACGCCTTTAGGAGAAAGTTCTCTTTGGTACACCAGTCCTTACCTAACTCCCTTCATACAGAGGCTAACGTCTATCTGATGCAGAATTACACTCTATAGAAGACGGTGGGCTGGGTCCAACATATCCACCCTTCATTCAAGCCCACAACAGTCCTGCTGAGAATCCACAGTGGCTCCACTCACCAAAAAATGCATCCTTTGGGACTCCAATACAGCAAAGTCAGCACCTAGAACTACATACATAGGTTTTAAAAAGTCTACTGATAGCAACAAAGGCTCTCTTCCAAAATTCCATTCATAACATTGTGAAGATAGTGAAATGCCAGCCAAGGAGGCTTTTCTGCCTACTTTCTGCATGTTTGTAAGGGCACACTTCACTGCGGAGCATAAAAAACTTAAATGGTGCATGTTAAACAGACTTAAGATCTGCATCCCTATTATTGAATCCTCATTTTTGATTCTCAATAGGAAAGTCATGTTGAATTACACTAATCAAGCAATTGTTCAAACAAAGAGACTAAAAATAATCTGAAACATTATCAAGTTACAAAGTATTGCTTTTCATAAACAAAGCTGCACATGAAATCCAAACTATTATAAATTCACAATTATGAAGAGCTATTTAAAAGCATGGAAATTTTTACTTCAAAACCTTACAAAGTGTGAGAGTAGGTGGTCTTTTAAAAATATGCCATGTTGGGATCCCTGGGTGGCGCAGCGGTTTGGCGCCTGCCTTTGGCCCAGGGCGCGATCCTGGAGACCCAGGATCGAATCCCACATCGGGCTCCCGGTGCATGGAGCCTGCTTCTCCCTCTGCCTGTGTCTCTGCCTCTCTCTCTCTCTCTCTCTCTCTGTGACTATCATAAATAAATAAAAAAAGTTAAAAAAAAAAAAAAATTTAAAAATATGCCATGTTAAATGTATCATGTTGTGGTAAACACATTAAGTGTATCTCCGTGGTTATCTTTCTTTTCAGATGTTGAACATCTTTATGAAATTTCCTCTGGAGATGAGTAAGATGGAAATTTTCAGGGCATTTCCATCTGATTCTTTCCAATTTCTATCCTATAGCTATCATGATAAACTTTTTCAGAGTGCTGTACTATTTATAAAAGCTGATATGGAAGCAGCTCTGTGTTTTCAAGCAGAGGACTATTCAGTGCGTGGAAAGATGGATTTCAAAGCAGTCCCAATACAGCTCACAGTAGATCTCTGTCAGCCCACTGTTCTTCCAACTTAGAACAACACCTAGCTTTAGCGGCCACTACAAGGATGTACGTGGGTGGACAGGAGGGGAAGGTGCTTAAAAAAAAAACAGGCATCTCTGGAAGGCCTTTTCTTCATTGCATCAGGAGCATTGCACATCTAAAACTCATGTTAACCACCAACTACTGGAATGACTGGAAAAGCGTTAACTTGCCAATTGTGCTTCCATTTTTTCATACCACTGAGCCAACACACTTTTTGCATCTAATGGAATCCAGCTGGGAAATCACGTGTTTAAAATTTTGTTTTTTCAAAAACAAATCTTTGATCTTCAACTGAAGGTATTTTTTTTCTGTTGAGTCACCTGTTTATAAACAAAAAAATAAAGTGTATTAAAAAATGTAGACTTATTGAAGATAGTGTGGTCTTTTAAAAATATGCCATGTTAAATGTATCATGTTGTAAACGCATATATATCCCCATACAACTTGCAATATCTGGATGAACACTGCTTTTTCTTATAAATGACCATTTGTAGAGATCATATATAGGAGACAAAAGATGCGTTTGTATTCTTAAAGCAATAAAAATGAAAACAAAGTAACTTGAATATGATTTAGATCACTTCAAGATTGTATGTTAGATTCACTTTTATACCTTTTACTCTAATTTTATGTCAAAACTATACAGTAAAAATGACCAAATACAACTGAACATATCAGCCTCATAAAATGCCAGATTAGAATTAAATATTTTAAAAATTCGCTAGAAAGTGAGTTTTTGTTATACTGACGTTTAGAGGACAGGATTAGTACTAGTCTTTAAATGATGCTTTAGCAAAGTTTCAGAGTAGTTGTACTTGAGATCTATGGTGAACACATGTCACAGGAGCATTTATATGAAAGAGCTACTAATCAGATAAAAAGGGACATGGACATAAATTGAGTCCTAACTTATTATAGTTCTGCATTAACTAATACTGTAGCTACATGTGGCTTTGGGGCATCTGAAACATGGCTGCTGTGACTGAGAAAATGAATTTTTAATTTGATTTAAATTAAAATCTGAAGCAGAAATATTAAAATATTTCTCTATTGAATGCAATTTTATTGTTTTGGTAGGACATTTCAACTTTAACCACTGAATGATTAGCATCGAAATTGAAATGTGCTACAAGTATAAAATACACACTAAATTTTGAAGACTACATTTAAAAAATGTAAACTACATCATGAATTTTTTATATTGATACATGTTGAAATACATTATTTTGGATATACCATATAAAATATTGAGATCAATTTCAAAAAAAATTTATTTTTTAAGGTAACTATGGTAACTTTACATCTGTGGCTAATACTTTTTTTTTTTTTTTAAGATTTTATTTAAAAACAGAGAGCGCACAGCAGGGGGAGCAGCAGGGAGAGGGAGAAGCAGCCATCCTGCTGAGCAGGGAGCCCGACTGGGGTTTCATCCCAGGACCCTGGGAACGTGACCTGAGCCAACGGCAGATGCTTAAGTGACCGAGCAAGCCACACATGCCTCATATTTCTATCAGTGCCATCACATAGTTACTTCATGGCTCAAAAAGAGGAACTTGCAGAAAACCAATTGGAAACTCCATATGAAGCCTCTATAATGATATGTATTCCCTTACATTTAGAAAGTTCCTTCAAGGACACGCTTACCTACGACTAGTTCTTAAAAGAGTTTTAAAGGAAGACACAGCAGAACAGGAGATAATGACTATTTCATGAAGTTTTGAGAAATTACTTGTTTTTCTGAAGAGCTAATTAATGATTTCAGATCTGTAGGAAGCTGATCTGTAATAGGAAATAGAAATTATAGTGTTTTTAGCCATCTGTAGAGAAGCTCTGAAGTTCAGTCTTTAAAAACCATTTCCCAAGACCACACACGAGGTAGGAGGAATAGTTCCTTTATCACTGCCTGCTCAGACGGGCCTACGGTTTGCTTCTGGTACGGGATAGGTTGTTTTTTATAAATAACCGACTTTGCAGGTATCTGAACTCCTGTGTTGCTGGGGAGTATTTCATTGTTTCATTATAATACATATACCAGCCGTAAATAATCAGCCAAAACCAGGAAATTTTGGGTATTCATGGTGGACATACTCTTAACATTGGCTCTAAGGCTAAATTAGTAGCCTAAAGCTAAAAATAACTACCACGCATGGGCATGTCGGAAATGCTGCTGCTGTGCCTATGTGTTAGGATCTGGCAGGACTGGTGAAAACCGAGACGAGGGGGACTGGCCTGAGCTCCTGCCACCGGGGAACATACCCCACCTGCGTTACTGCCAGCAGCTGTGACCAAAAAACAGAAACACTCATTTATTATGTGAAGGCCCCACTCTGAGGTTAGCCAGTTAGTGCCTAAGATGGTAGGTCCGGGCAGAGGCAGACACTGGGACGGGTAGGACACACCACGAAGGGGGAGAGAATCTACACATCTCCAGTGTGGGAAGGCTTCCTGGTCAGACATCCTCTATCTCTGGACGTGCTCATACACTGAGCAGATGCAATACTGTATCTCCATACTTCTGCAAAGCACGTGTACACACGTATCAGCACAAATGGTTTGAAATTACTTGGCAATTCAAAAACACTGGTTCCGGGGATCCCTGGGTGGCTCAGCGGTTTAGTGCCCGCCTTTGGCCCAGGGCGCGATCCTGGAGTCCCGGGATCGAGTACCGCATCGGACTCCCGGAATGGAGCCTGCTTCTCCCTCTGCCTGTGTCTCTGCCTCTCTTTCTCTCTATCATGAATAAATAAATAAATAAAATATTTAAAAACAAACAAACAAGCAAAAAAAAAAAAAAAAAAACCCAAAACACTGGTTCCTACAAAATGGTAATTTTGTATAAATTTTTTTTTTTTTTTAATTCTCCTCTTCTATAAAGAGGAGAAAAGGCATGCCAGCGGCCTAATTGCCGTGGCAGTGTGTGACTGAATGCTGCCTGGAGGGCACTAACAAAGGTCATCTATACCCACTCAAGGGGAATGGGACGTTTTCAACCCCCGCCCTTTTTTTAAAGCTACTGATTAGTGTAGAGGCTGATGGGCAGAGGAGGGATGGGGCTGCACAGCAGAAGAACATCTACATTTTCCTGATGGATCCATCCACGAATAAGCAGGTAAAACTGCTTTTGATAGTATCTGATATATCTCGCACTCTTTCAAATGTAATTAATATAAAGAATTTCTGACACAGTTTACCTTTTTTGTATTAAGTCTTCAAAATCAGAGGTATGCCTGCATAGACATCAGATCTACTCAGAATCCACGTGAGTGAAAGCCAAGAATCTGCATTTTTAATAAGCTCCCCAGGTAATTCTTATAATCAAGCATGTTTAAGAATCACTTCGTTGACCAAAAAGTTTATTATTCCTTCACCTACTTTCCTTCCAGGGCTAGGTGTCTTCCCTCCACTTTTGGTGAATGTTGTAAAGACCACAGAAATATCGTCCATCGAGAGAGCAATCAAGATACTTAATAGAATATTTGCATTGCAGTTTGCACAACTTATAATATTTCAGCTATCACTACTGTCAGTTCTCTATATACTATTTATAGCATATGTTACCTTTACTGACTCTATATTTAGCATGATTTGTGCCACAGGACTACATAATTATCTTACTAAGTGTGGTTCAGTAACAACTATTACTTTAGGAGAATGCCAAATGTATATATAACCAGAACCTACAAGGGTACTCAATAAGAAACACTTATTACATATTTATTATATTAGCTGCAATTTTATCTGTAACATGCAACAATTATGATAAGCCTTAAAATGATAGACCTTCATTTTAAAGGCTTGGAAAGCTAGATAATCAGGCAATGCAATAATTTTTATGAACTGATCTCAGAAAATTCCTTTGTAGGAAGCTAAGAAGACATCCAAATTCAATATACCTAACAGGTTGTACCTGAAATGCTTCACTCAAAAAAGGCCTTTTCTATTTTTAAAGCAAGAAATAAGACTGCCACTTCACTGGAATGAAACTATCCTCTTTATTCGGGCTATATCTATACTGTAGAAATTATTAATGAGCAGGATATAAACAGCATTTACATACCAGGTATCTTCTTGAAAAGTGCTTTACTGTTAAGTTTCAAGAAACTACACAAAACCTAAAGTTTACAAATCCATGATCAATGCTATTAAGTGAGCTGTATAATAAATAAACCCCAACCATAAAATTTAACAGATTTCATCATCTACTATGAAACCTATATTACCAAATGCTACTAAAGAAAGTAGGGACCATTTACTTGTTAGTTTTCCCAATCTGTGCAAGGCAAAGCCTCCTCTTCATCCTCCGACTCAGGGGACGCCTCTTTGATTCTTCTAAGAGCCTCATGGATGCTCCGTGTTAGAGGGTCTGTGTCAGGCAGAAGCGTGAAGGATTCTCTGAGAACTTCCTTCTGTACCTTCTTCAATTTTACCCCTTTCCTGATTTGTGCCAAGATATTATTACTATCATCCTCGTCAGGAAAAGGAGGCAGAGTTCGCTGTTCAACTTTTTTCAGGTGAAAACTACCACGCTTCAAGGAAGCTAGCACCTCATCCATGGGTGAACTCACTTTACAAACGAGAAAGAACAATTATAGTTAGGATCACGATTAGAGTCGAACGGGCAACCTCTAAGTCTTTAGGACTGTGCTAGCCAAGAACACTAAAAACAA